>NC_135636.1:38412500-39037500 GCF_053574225.1 Canis aureus | reverse complement strand
AGAAGCCCTGCAGCTTGAGCCTTGCTCATGACTATCAGATGAGGCCACGAGAGAGGGCACTGAGGGCTGTGCAGGGCTGCACCCCAAGCTGTAACGCAGAGAAGCAGAAGTGGCCTTGATGTCAGGCAGACCTGGCTGTGTTGAGAGGTACTTAACTTCTCCAGGGCTTCACCAAGGGCTTCATCACTGGAACAGGGGCAGTGATAATGGTACCTGTCCCAGGAGGCAGTTGAGAGGGTGCAATGAGGTCACATATGCAGATGGCAGAGGAAGACAGCAACACAGCAAGTCAGGGGGCCCCCCACCCCGAGCCCCTCCGCTGCAACACAAGCCCTGAGCCTTTGAGCACAAACTCCAGAGCCAGCCCTGCCACTCAGAGCTGTGGGATCTTAGGCACCGTCACCTCTCTGTGCTTCAACTTCTCATCTGTGCAATGGGGATTACAGCAGTAGCTACCATACAGGCTCGGAAGGCAGATGAAAAACGAATTAACAGACAGAAGACGCTTTGAGTGGCACAGAGGAAGCGCTATGCAGTGTCAGCCACCATTGCACCTCTTTCTGTTGTTGCTGTTACACAGGTTCTGTCTGGAACAAGGAAGGCGCTGGTATGAGCTGCAGGACCCGGCTGAGGTCCTGTGCCACCCTGCCTGGCTGCAGACCCCCCTCCCAACAGCTCCCACCTTGCTTGTGCATGATTTCCAGGATCCTGTCTCCACCCCCAGAGCCGGGCAGAGCTGAGAGAAGCTGCATCCACGGGGAGGGGCACATGTGGGCACCTGTACCTCCCTCTGAACTCAGGCCCATCACACCAGCCGTCAGCCTGAACACTCACACCTGAGTCCTGGCTCCCGTCCTGCCCCACCGCCCCCCAACCACCACCCACTACTCCCCATTCAGAGCCTGGCCAGCCCTTCAGAGAACAGACAAACTCTCTCAACAGGCTTCCTCTGCTTCAGCACTATTGACATGTGGGGCTGGATTGTCCTTTGTTGCAGGGACATCTCTGTGCATTGCAGGATATTTAACGGCATCCCTGGTCTCCACTCGTCGAATACCAATAGCTCCCTTCCTCCTCCAGTCGCAAAAATGAGTGCAGGCATTGCCAAGTGTCCCCTGGGTGGCCAGATCACCCCTGGTGGAAAACCACTGTTCTAGAACTTTGCTATAAAATAAGAGTTTCTGTCTTATAGTGTCCTGGCAGAGAAAACTTCTAAAACCTAATGAATGTCCTCAATTTGGGTCCCTGATGTCACCTTCAGCTTTATCCCATTTTCTGACCAAACTTCCAATCCTTGACCCATTCCCCAAACCAGCTGGTGACAGGCAGCAGCCCTGACTCCCATATTCTCAGCCCTACCCAGAATCCTTGAATCTTAACCTCAAATCTAAAACTTCAACTTGTTCCCAACCTCAAACCTTAACTCAGATCCTAATCCTAAACCTTTGACCTGTTTCAAAACTTGAGATTCCTTAACCTCAAACAGAATTCTCAATCCAAAGGTTAACCTCAATAGGAAACCCGCACTTCCAGATCCTTCTAGAACGAGCTCCTAATCTGGTCCCTGTCCCTCTGGTGCCTAGAGGGTCTCTGGCTCAAGCTTCCAGCCTCCTCTCTCCAAAGTAGCCCTAGGTCCTGGGGGAGAGGCAGGATGGGCTACAGGAATAAGAGGCTCCAGGAGGCAACTCTGCCTGTCTCACAATGCCTCCCTTAAAGCACCCCAGGCAACCCACCTGGAAGTTCTATTATTTATCCATTGGTTTATTCAGACATTCAATGGGCACCCACTCTGGGCAGGCTTTGCCTTGGACACCAGAAAAAACATGGCAAATTGGACCCTTTTTGCTGCCTACTGTTTACTGGGGGAGACAGAGAAGTAGACAAGCAAGTAGACAGATAGTTAAAAGCAATGACTCCAGCATCATTGGAGAAATAGCCACTGAGCACCTATGCTCTGCCAAGCACTGTCCTAAGCACTGGTGATACAGCACTGAGCACAAAAGGCCAAGCCTCTACACATAGAGCTCTTGAAGGGCAAGGAGGCAGAGCAGATATAAGGAAAGTGTAAAATACCAAACGGCATTACGTTCTCGGTGGGGGAAAGCAGGGTGAGGGGATGGGAAAGACAAGGGATGGAAGAGCTGTTCTATCTCAGGGTATCAGGGAAAGCCTCACAGGGCTCAGCCAACTGAGCCAAACTTTGAAGGAAGGGGGAGAGAGAGCCAGGCAGATATCAGGATCAAGGGTGTTCCAGGTAAGAGGACCAGCAGGTGCAAAGGCCCTGAGGTGGGAACATGTCTGCTATATTCAGAGAACAGCCAGCTCCTATGTGGCCGGAGTAGGGGGCAGGGATGGTAGGAGGGAGTTAGAGAAGCCACAAGAGGCCCAATCATGTCAGATCTTATGGACCATTTTACTCTGAGTAAGACAAGAAGTCGAATTTAAGAGGAGGAGTGTTAGGATCTGATTTATGTGATGACACCATGACCGAGAACAGTCTGTAAGGGGCCAAGGCAGAAGCAGGCGGACCAGGGAAGTGGCAGTCGCAGCAACTCAGGTGAGAGATAGGTGATGGTGGCTTGGACCAGGCTGTTAACAATGAAGGTGATGAGAATGGCCAGATTCTGGATCTATTTTGAGGGAGAGCCGGCGGGATTTGCTGATGGATTGGATGCTGGGTGTGAGATGGCGTGAAGTCAGGAAGGACTCCCAGGCTTTTGGCAGAGGCAGCCAGAATAATGGAGTTGCCAGATACCGAAAAGGGGGAAGCTGGACAAGGAGCCGTTTGGAATTTATTTTATCTCATTACTATTTGTGTGTATGTCGGGGGTAGAAATTTTGGACTCAATGAGTTTGAAGTGCATCCGGCAGGTGGAGGTAGGAGCGGGGTTGCGGGGAGCGACCGCGGTTGGACCCACTCTCTTGGAAGCCAACAGCAGACTGATGGCCTTTCAAGGCGTGGGGTTGCCTGCGGTCCCCTCGGGAGCGGGTGTGGACAGAAAAGAGGAATGACCCAACGCCTCAGCTCTGCAACCCTCCAACATATGGAGAGAGACCAGGTGGAGGTGGTCAAGGTGAAGGAGCCCCGAGGTCAGTGCAGCGCAGGGAGCTGGGAGCGCTGTGTGAGGTACCTTACCTTGGCTGTCTTTGTCACACTTTTTTTTTTTTTTAAGATTTTATTTATTTATTCATGAGAGACACACAGAGAGAGAGGCAGAGACACAGGCAGAGGGAGAAGCAGGCTCCATGCAGGGAGCCCAACATGGGACTCGATTCCGGGTCTCCAGGATCAGACCTTGGGCCGAAGGCGGCGCTAAACCGCTGAGCCACCCAGGCTGCCCTGTCACACTTCTTCATGAAGTTGTGCGCTCGTACAGAGAACTTGATACAGAGAAGGGAGAGGCCGAATCTGGGATAGCCAGGGAAGGCTTCATGTATTGGCAGTGAGGTCAGGACCCAGCTGTGAGTGATTAATTAAAAATCCCCCATTGGGAGACATCTGGGTGGCTCAGTTGGTTGAGTGTCTGCCTCCAGGTCAGGTCGGGACCCTGTGACCCCAGGGTCCTGGGATGGAGCCCGGTGGCTGGTGGTGGGCTCCCTGCTCGGTGGGGAGCCTGCTTCTCCCTCTCCCTCTGCCCCTTACCCTGTTTGTGCTCACTTTTTCTCTAATGAATTAAAAAAAAAAAAAAATCCCGCATCAGACAAGACTGGGAAAGTGCATTCCAGGGAGAAGGAACAGCATGTGCAAAAGCAGAGGCCTACAGCCACCAGGACGTGTAAACTGAGCTCATGGTCGCTGACCCTCCAAACTTGCTCTCTTTGTGCCCCCACATCAACAATGGGCCACCTTGGAGGCCTCCCTGACAGGTGCCTCCCACGGTGTCCTGGGGATGCAGCCTCATGTATGTCTCCAGGGGCAGCTTCCCCTCTCTCACCCTCACTGCCCCCACCCTGGTCCGGGCTACCATGATCACTCACTTGGACAGTGGCCTCTTCTCCTGTCTCCCTGTTTCCTTCTTGGCCACCCCAGAGGGGCCCTCACTGGGTGAGGTGGGGGGCAGCCGGAACAGCGTCCTGGTTGAGTTTGAAAACAGAAAAAGGGGATCCCTGGGTGGCGCAGCGGTTTAACGCCTGCCTTTGACCCAGGGCGCGATCCTGGAGACCCGGGATCGAATCCCACGTCGGGCTCCCGGTGCATGGAGCCTGTTTCTCCCTCTGCCTGTGTCTCTGCCTCTCTCTCTCTCTCTCTCTCTCTCTCTCTCTCTGTGTGTGTGTGTGTGTGACTATCATAAATAAATAAAAATTAACAACAAAAAAAAGAAAACAGATAACAGTTCATGCCAGTCTTCTGCTTCAGGAGCTTTTCATCACTTATCATTGCTCTCAGGACAAAACATAAAGTGTACCCCAGCCCAAGAGGTCCTACGTGCTGTGACCACCCCCCCACCAACCTACTTCTCCTGACCCACCACCTCCTGCTGCCTGTCGACTTTCTCACCTGGGCATCCAGGCAGCCTCAGGCCATGGGCCCATGCCAAGCCCTCCACCTGACCTGACCCCTTGCTGTTCCCTCCACCTCCCCTCCCCATGCCCACTCCACTGCTTCAATTAGCACCCACTCATCCCTCCAATCTGAGAGAGTTGGGCTTCTGCCCCCTTTGCTCCCTGTACCTTTCTTTTGTACCCATCACTGTGCGGTTTACTGAAGTCGTGAATTAATGGTAATAATAGCTAATGGTTATTGAGTACTTCACGCTCAACGATAAGTGATAGTAAGTATATTACGTGTTTTCATATAGTTTTAGCTCTCTAATTCCTCACACAACCCTCCAAGGTAGCTCCTATTATTATTCCCATCCTACAGAGGAGGAAACCGAGGTTCGGAAGGGGTTCTGTGTGCAAAGTCACAGATAGGAGAGAGTCGAACTGGGATGTGGACCTAGATGGCCTGGCTGCAGAGTCCACGAATGTCTGTCTTTTCTGCTTGATGTTCAGCCCCACAAGATGAGGAGCTGTGTCTGTCTTGTTCATAGCTTCGTCCCCTGCATCCTTCAGAGGGCTCAATGAATGTTGAATGAATGAATGAATGAATGAATGAATGAGTAGGAGTTTGAGCAGGACTGGATTGGTGGTGTGGGAATGCGAGCAAAGAGGCTGGAGCAGGAGATAGGATGAAACGAGAGCAACCCCGAATGGCAGCCAGATGAGTCCAGAGTTGGCCTGGGGCCACGGGACCCATGGGGCTTTCTGGAGCAGAGGAGGGCGGAGCTCAGTTAAGTGTGTTAGAAAGACCCCGCTGCTGGCTGTTGTGCAGGAGGGCCAGAGGTGGGGTCCTTCTCTGCCCAGCAGCCAGGCAAGATTGGCACCTGCCCCCTCCCACTTGGCCTTATTAGCATTCTGAGTGTGGCTTGGGCTCCACAATTAACACAAAGGTACAGTCATTCATTCTGACTGGCGGACTCGGGGGATCAGCCGATCGGGGGCTGGCTGCGCGGGGCTTCTGCTGGGAAGGCATGTCACAGCACAGCGGCCACCGAAATGAAAAGCTATTAATAATGATCCTGGAACTTCACTCCCATCAGCTGTTTGTTTAAAGGTGTTCGGTACTTGGAGCCGCCTGATTTATGTGGGCAATAACGCGCCCCGGTCGGTCCGCACTTTTTAAAGCAGCGCTAATGGGGTGAGACCGAGACCTCGGGGGGATGCTGGGGAATAAGGCTTGAAGGCCAGGCCTGGTCAGGCTCAGACCTCGAAAGGGCCCAGCACTACCTCAAAAGGCCCTGCAGATGGCAAAAGGGAGAGAACCAAAAGAATGGGGGGGGGGATTCG
The DNA here is from genome assembly GCF_053574225.1 of Canis aureus. Classification (NCBI taxonomy): domain Eukaryota; kingdom Metazoa; phylum Chordata; class Mammalia; order Carnivora; family Canidae; genus Canis; species Canis aureus. The sequence continues at coordinate 39,031,671 of NC_135636.1, read as the reverse complement.
GGTTCAGATCCAGCAGCCCCTCAGTTTCCCCATCTGCACTTTGAGTGAAAGAACACCTGCCTTGCAGGGGTGAGAGGAGGATCCAGGAGAAGCACACAGTAAGTGCTAAAGAATACCTTCAGTTTCTCCCCTCTGTCTTCTAATAGAAAACTGTCCCCACCACCTGCCCGGGCCTCTCCAGAAAGGAGAAGCATTCAGTCCACTTACATGTTTATCAAGGGTCCACAGGTGTATTTGACATTGAGATTTCACACAGCCTCACAACAACGGAGGAAGAGACAGTGTTGTGCCCATGTTAGCAATGAGAAAACTGAGGGAATGAGACAAATCTAAGGTGACCCAGCTCAGAGTCCACTATACTGTGAGTTCCATGTGGGCAGAGATTTTATGTTTTGTCCAGCACCTTGCAAATGCCTGGCACATAGTAGGAGCACAATATACGCTTGTTGTATTGAAAACACAAAGTGTCAGAAGCCTGAATCTTTGACTTGGAGGCTTCCTGGCCTTTCTACCATTTAATCTCATGCGTAGACGTAGTCAGAGGAGCTGGGTCCTATCTTCCCCTCTTGGGTAAATTACTTAATGGGGCCACTGGATCAAATGACTCTGGGGAGGAGTTTCCCAATCTTGGCACTGTTGACATCCTGGGTTGGATGATCCTCTGTTGTGGGGCCGTCCTGTGCACTGTAGGATGGTTAGCGGCATCTCTGGCCTCCACCCACTAGATGCTAGTAGCATCACCCTAGTTGGATGAGCAAACATGTGTCTAGACCTTGCAAATGTCCTGTGAGGGGCAAGATCACCCCTGCTTGACAACCACTGCTCTAGGAGTTCTCTCGAAACGAGGCACAAATTCTGAACAGCAGAGGTTTACCTTATGGTTAGAAGTACAGAGAGGAGACAAGACTTGAATGCACGACCTAGCCCATGACTGGAGGAGAAATGTCATATTGACATTTTCACAAAGTCGTGTCTTCCCACTTGGCCTGTGAAAGAGCAGTCTTCTTGCCAGAGCCAATCACCAGGCTGTTTCTGTCGATGGCGCTGACCTGGTCCACACACAGATCACTGGATATGTAAGGTTAAGCTTCCCAGAATGCACTGCAGCTAGAAGTGGGGCCTCTGGGTCCCTCCTAGGCTCAAAGGTGAGGGAGAAAGCTGAGGCTCTTGGAAATGAAGGCCAGGAGCCATCAGGCTGGAGTCCAGGGAGAGAGACAAGGGGAAGCTGGCAGCAGGTCAGGGGACAGCCACAGCCTAACAGAGACGAGGAGGCCGACAGGAGTGGCAGAGGAGAGTGAGGGGAAAAATTAGCCGGTGCCCATTCTAGAAGGACAGACACCAGGCCAGCCTTCCTTCTCCAGTAGGCCCCCTCCCACCGTCCCACCTGGGAAAGCCACCCCTGTTCTGCAGGGGACACTGTTTCTTCTGGCTCCAAGTCATCCCTTCTGAGAAGGGGACCCACCCAGGACTCATTACACAGCGGGGTAGACGCAGTGTGTGCCTCAGTGGGGGACACCGTGGGTTCCACCTGCAGTTTGGAACACACAGCCCTGTGGCCTTGGCCAAGTCACATGACCAAAGGCGCTATTCAAAGGATTTCACGGCCGTGACGGCACAGACACTAAGCAGGCAGAGCAGAACCCCTGGAAACAGCCAGGAGGATGGCTGAGCATCCTCAGCTCTGCCTCTGAGCCTCCCGTCTCCACCGGTACACCACGGTGACACTCGACCCTGGCATCCACCCCCTGGGGCTCTGGGAGGAGATGGAGATAAAGCACCCAGCGTAGCAACTTGCACACAGCGGGCAATCAATGAATGTTCCTTAGCTTCCCTAGAGGATCTAGAAGGTGCTGAGGTTTGAATTCCCTGCAGTGGGCCCTAGATCCTGGCAGTGCTTCTTCTGTCTTTCCAGGTGTTCAGGGAAGTTGTCTGATGAGTGCCCTGCCCCCCCCCACCACCTCCTCCCCCCAAACTCCCCTGCTCTGGGCCAGAGCCAGGGACCACAGAGGCTGATGGAGATGTGCCAGGTCCGAACACGGCAGCTGCAACCAGCGTACACTGAGCACCTACTCTGGAGAAGCCCCAAGCTGAGGCTGCCAGGGGTCTTCGTCCTGCCTTGGGGCGGGGTGGGGGAGGGGGGTGTGCACCTGGGACACCCGGCTGCCACCACGCATCCCAGGCAGATCTGGATCTGTCACTCCAGCCCAGCCCGGCCAGCCCCCTGTTGGTGCGTTCAGGCAGCTTGTCATTACCAGATCCATTTTCTTATCTCCTACCATATCTATTTTTCTGATTCTTACTTAACGAGCTCCCCTGAAAATAAGAAAATCATTGGAACAATTTCCTTAAGTGTGAAAGATTAGTCTGAAATCGGCATTAAGGGGACTAATTACCTTCATTCTCCCACCTTTCCGAGAGCCGTTTGTTAACTGCTTGGACTCATTCATCTGCTGCTCAGGGAAGTTAGACAACAGTTGCCGTGGAGGGCTTCTCCACTCGGCTTTCACTCACAGGGCGTGTGTGCGTGTGCATGTGTGTGAGAGAGAGACAGAAAAATGGGGAGCAGGGGTGGGAGGGGAGGAGTCCAGCTCAGCATTGGCACAAGTGGGGTAGGGGGCGCACGAGCCAGCAGCACAGGCCCTGAAAATCTCCCAGAGACTTAGGTTCTTTGCCAATAATTCACAGAATGCCTTTGGGGAATTCACTTTGTTTCTTTGGGCCTCAGTTTCCTCATCTGTAAAAATGAGTGTAATTTCTTGTCCTCCAGTAACAGCAATGTCTGGCTTTCACTGGCCAGGCACTGCTCAGGGGACCCCTCCCCATCTTAATCCTCACTGTGGCCCTGAGGGTAGCTGTTCTCATCAGCGCAGCGTACCCAGCAGAAAGTGGAGGACCAGAGAGGTTAGGTAACCTGCCCTTAATCACACAGACAGTGAGTTCAGAGCTGGAATTGGAACCTGAGTCTATCTGATTCTGGAGCTTGTGCCCTGTTGACTCTACCCAGATCCCAGACCTCCATCTGCTCCCAGAATCACACGCCCAGTGAAGTCTGAAGACCTGGGCTCCAACCTCAAACTCACACCAGCGGTGTGACTGGAGGCACATCCAAGCCTCTCTCTGAACCTCAGTCTTCTGCTCTGTAAAATGGACATGCTTATCACACTCCCTGCCACAGAAGGATGTGGCGTGCACTCTGTAAACTGAAATGTGGGACAAAAAAAGTAAAAGACGGCAATGGAGAGACTCATTTGAGGAAGGAGGACCCAGAGAGGGGCAAAGACTTGTCCAAGAGCATGCTCAGAGTATATGGAAGGTGGGGTCAAGAACCCAGGTTTCTGGACTCCCAGCTTCCCTATCCTGGGTCAGCCGCTCCTGCTCCTGTTCCCAGAGCTGAGAGGCCTCCTTCCAGAGCAGCATGAAGGCTTGTGACCAGGGAGCAAGTGGGCAAGTGGCGACACCCAGGGAGAGGCAGGGCTCCAGGGCCTGGGGTCCAGGCCGGTGCCTGGCGTGGGGGAGGGGCCACCCCCCTCCCGGGAGAGCTCATTGGGGGAGGCGGATAAGCTCTGAGAAGACGACGGGAACATCTTCCATTTTCCATTTAACCACCCGATATTGAATTATAAATAATTCATACACCTGCCAAACATTTGATTAAAAGAACCCAATTCGCACTGCATTTGTCAAGGGGTAAGAATTGCATTTGGTGTTTTTATTTTAATCTGTCCTTTAACTCTTTTACGAATATTTATTTATACTTGGCTGTCAGGTTTTATTCTATTTGCCCTGATTTTATTCTGGCTGTAGCTGGCATTTTTTCCTTTCCCTTTTTATTTTGTCACGTCTGCCTGGTAGTCATGCATCTGAGAGCCCAGAGGTAATAAATAAGGAAGCGAGACTCCCTCCCTGCTCCCTCCGTGCTCTCCTGCCCCACCCCTTCCCCGCCCACCCTTTACAGACCCCTGTCTCCCCAGAACTCTTCCCCACCTGGCCAGGGTGGAACCTGGCAAGTCCAGGGTGTCTTGGGCGCGTCGCACACACATCCAATCTCTTGTCTCCCGACCTCCGCCCATGCCCTCCTCCTGCCATCCTCCTTCCTCATTGCCAAACATAGAGTAGGTGCTCAATAATTATTTTTTAAATGAATAAATGAAGCGACATCATTAAAATCATCAGCATCCGTGTCTTTGGGGAACCAAAAGAAAATATTGTTATTCATCAAGTCTAATGCTAAGAGCAAGCTGTCACAGTGGACTTCAGAGCTCCACGAGCTCTAGACCCCAGCTCTGCCACCTAAGCAGCTGTGTGAATTTGGGTAGGATACTTCGATTGCCTAGGTCTGCAACCCTACCCCCACCCCCGGGTCTGTAAACTGCACATATATAAACAGCACCCACATCGAGATAGTGCGTGTGCCCAGCACATAGGACGCATTCGAAAGGTGGCAGGTGCTGTTTTTGCTGTACAGTCTCCCTCCCCCCACGCGGTCCATATTCCCACCGGCCTTTTCATGCTTTTCCCTTGAATCTGAAGTTTCGGGCATGTGTGATATTATCCTGAATGCCGGGTGTAGGTCAACAGACGTGTCTGTGACAAACAAGAGAAAGGAAGCTGGCCATTCCCTTTCGCTGGCTACCGCCTTTCGCAATAATGTGCTGTATTTGTTGGAGGGCTTACATGGGTCGGTTTTGTGAGTTGACATAAAAACTTGTTTCTGCCAAGTGATTCAGGTGAGCTGGGAATTTGCTTGAGACCTGTGTTGATGCTCCCTGAATACAAAGGGGCAGGGATGTTGTATGCCTAAGAAAAGGCTGTGACCATGACAATGAGATCAGGGTGTGTGTGTGTGATTTTTTTTTTTTTTTTTTTTTTTGGTTTACAGAACATTCTCATATACATCACGTGTTTTCTCTCAGTCTCCTTAAAATCTCAGCCTCTTTCAAAATCTAGTCCAGCCACCCACTCTTTCCTGGCTTCCCCCTGTCCCCCAGGTATTTCATAGGATGAGAAGGGACCTTGGGGCTCCTTCTGTTACCTGAACTGTTCACCGCAGCCTCGTCTCTGCCTCTGCGCTTGTCCATTCCAAAGCCACACTCCATACTGCGTGTTCTTTCTGAGATCAATCTCACCATGTCACTCTCTTGATTAAACCTTCAAAGGTTCCCCATTTTCCTCAAGGTAGAGTTCAAAATGGCCCTAGTAATCTAATCCCAGCAATCAGCTAGGGTCTGGGAGGACCCTTGCTTATGAGGACCAGTTAGATTGTGGTGACTTCCCCGGTTGTCACCGATAATCTAATCCCAGGAGAAGCCAAACCACAGGCTTCCCTGGGCACCTACTCATATGGAACACTGTGCCTGACACAGGGTTCCAGGGTAAATCAGGCCTCTCTCTGCTTAGAGTCGGGGAGGCCATGGGAAGAAGAAAAGAGCAGGAACTAACATTAGTGAGTGCTTATTACTATGTACACTTCGCACACAGCAGCCTAAAAACTCAGTATTACTTTGAAAGCAAGGAAGTGGCTGGCTCAAGAGCCAGGGTTCATTCAAATCCAGGTCTCTCTGAGACCGATATCCAAGACCTTTCCTTAGTACCTTACTGCCTCCCAGAAACTTGTGGGTAAGGGTCTCAAGAGAGAGAGGGTGGCTAACCATGTGGCTGAGGTCTTTGGGGCCGGCTCAGGTGGGGCTATAGGACTTTTGCCTGGAGGCTACAGGGATTTTGTCCCTGAGAGGGAACTTAAAGGTGGGATGTACCCCCACCATCGATATCCTAATGACCACAGTGGCCTGGAGACCATTGAAAAGGCATTTTCAGCCCCGAGCCTGGAGCAGTAGATAGCTGGGCCAACCTATAGAACCAGACAGCCTCAGGCTTGAATCCTCGCTCTGGCCCCACTCCACAGGTGCGAACTGGGACAAATGCTTCACCTCCCTGTGCCCCCGTTTTGTCCTCAATAGAGCAGGAATTATAATCCATCCATCTCAAGTCTTGTTGAGACGATGGAGTAAGGTCACGTGGGCCAAAATGCTCTGTCAACTAGAAAATGAATTACACATTCTCTGTGCACATATAATACAATCCTCCAAACAATTTAGTGAAATAGGCAGGCAGGGATTTTTAAAAATTTCTTTTCAAAAATTAATTTTAATTTTACAAGAAATGCACGAATAGATATCAGGGTCTTGCTGACAAAGCCGAGGACCCCTTTACCGCCACCTCCAACCTGGTCTCCTTCCCACCTTCTCGGGGGTCACTGCTATGATAAGCTTGGTGTGGGGATCCCTGGGTGGCGCAGCGGTTTGGCGCCTGCCTTTGGCCCGGGGCGCGATCCTGGAGACCCGGGATCGAATCCCACATCGGGCTCCCGGTGCGTGGAGCCTGCTTCTCCCTCTGCCTGTGTCTCTGCCTCTCTCTCTCTCACTGTGTGCCTATCATAAATAAATAAAAATTAAAAAAAAAAAAAAGCTTGGTGTGTAGCACTGCATCCTGTCTTGGTGCTTTAGTGTCCATGATCTGCACCCACAGAAAATAAGTAGCATTGTTTTGTATTTTTTAATATAAATGGATTCATACTAGATGTATCATCACTCTGCAACCTGCTTTTTTCTCTTCTACAATGTTTTTGAAAGCTATCAATGTTGATATATATAGCTCTGGCTTATCCCATTTAAGTGGCTATATTCCTTCGTATGAATATACTCCATTTTTATTTGTCCACTCCCTTACCAAGAGACATGTAGAATGTTTTCCCTTTTTCCCTTATCAGGAGCAATGTGTACGTAGTCACCCCATGCTGGTGTGTCTCTAGTATAGACTTCTGGGTTATGGGTTTCACACATTTTCAATTTTTATAGATCAAGGTGCAGCTTTTTTAAACAATAGTTCTCAGATAGTGAGCTTTTGCTATATTTTAGGATCTTCACGTGCATTGTCTTATTTAACCCTTGAAGTAAAACCACGTGGGAGCAACGATCACGTCCACTTCTCAGATGAGAAGGCTGAGACCCAGAGCCCTGTGGGATTTACCGACGCCTGTGGAGCTGGGTGGGACAGAGTGTGGACCAGGACCTGGCTGTCTTAGGGCAGGAGTATCTGGAAAAACAAAGCAGGCCATTCTGGAGCCAGAACCCACAAAACTCCAGGTGGCGGGCATCTTTTGGTGATAATTCGAGGTGTCCAGGTCATCCCTGGGCCAGGAGGCTCATCTTGTCAGCTGGGAGAACCACCTTGCCCTTCATGAGGTTTCCTGAATGCAGATGTTGGGGTTGAGGCATCAGGGACAGAGACCAACCAGCAAGCACACGGAGCCATGCAATCCTAGGATCCAGGAGCTGGACAGGCCTTTGAGGAGAAACTGAGGCCCAGTGGTGGGGGTGAGGAGGACTTGCTCTAGGTCACACTGCAAGCCAGGGGGTGAGCACCATCAGGAGGCTGCCTTGTCCAGTGGCCAGAGCACTTGACCAAAGAGGCCTGGAAGCGTGGCTTGGTGGTCAACACAAGAAGCAAGCTAGACACTGTCCCCAGAAAGCCACAACCAGATGGGAGAGAGCAGGAGGGGTGGCCTCAGGTTGTTGAGGCCTGGCTTCTGCTCCTGGCTTTGCTCTCCCCTCCACAGGCCACCTGGGACGGCAGAGGCATGTCGTCTCTCTGCCTGGGCTCGAGACACCTTGCCTCCTACAACTGTACTTAGTCTTCAGTACCCTGTCTCTACCTCCAGCAGCACTTAATAAGCTCCATGCTCCCTCTCTTGAAAGCCCCCCTCTCACCACACAGGCCTCCCCAGCTGTCCCTGGTCCAGCCCTCCCTCTCAGCCTCCCCCCTGCAGCCTGTTTCTCCCACTTGTTCCAGCCATGCCAATCATACACCTCTCACAGGGTCCCCGCAGGAGGTTGCTATACTGTGCTGCAGCCCCCATCCCTTCGCCACGCTGAGCCTCTTATGAACTTGAGACATCCAGCTGGACCTCCTCCCAAATCTCTCTCCCCTGATCTCACCCCACCCCACTCTGTCGGGATTTTCTTCCCACCTGTCTCTTGGCTCCTATTTATTTATTTATTTATTTATTTATAATTTTTTTATTTGAGAGAAAGAGAGCACACAGAAGGAGAGGGAGAAGCAGACTCCCTGCCCAGCAGAGACCCCCATGTGGGGCTCCATCCCAGGAGCCTGGGATCATGACCCAAGCTGAAGGTAGACGCTTAACCAACTGAGCCCCCCAGGTGCCCCTGGTGGCTCCTTTTGAGTCACCTTTGACATCACCTCATCCACCTGGTCCCTCATTTGTTAAAAACACCATTATGTTTTTTAAAAAATACAAAGAAGTATCTAGAGAAAAAAACATGCAGAAATGACTTTAAATCTCACCAACCGCCTATTCCCCCATTGGTGCTTTTTGAGAAATAGATGTGGCACTTGTATCACAGGTCTGGGAACATGTGTAGGATGGGAGTTCCTCCCCTACCCTGCCAGCTGCTCCCCAGAGGTAAACCCTGTTCGCACTTTCTCCGAATTCCTCCTAGAAAAACGTTTTGTTCATGCTGGAGTATGAACAGTATTCACATATGTTTGAATATTATTTACTGTGAAGGGATCATGCTAACACTGTTTTCTCCTCCTGCCACCCTTGAAATCTTGGGGCTTACCTGGCCTTTTGTTACTCCTCACTCTGGTCAGCAGCTGTCTCAGCTGCCATCAGTTGGTGTCTTTGTGGGCATAACACCCAAATCACTCACTACCATCTTTAAATTTCTTCTCTGAGGGGCACCTGGGTGGTTCAGTGGTAGGGAGCCTGCTTCTCCCTCTGCCTGTGTCTCTGCCTCTCTCTCTCTGTGCGTCTATCATAAATAAATAAATAACATCTTTTAAAAAAAGGCTCCATGCCGGGAGCCTGACGTAAGACCCGACGTGGGACTCAATCCCAGGTCTCCAGGATCACGCCCTGGGCTGAAGGCGGCGCTAAACCGCTGAGCCACCCAGGGATCCCTAAATAACATCTTTTAAGAAAAATAATTTCTTCTATGGATTCCGACCCATATATTCAGCAGTCCTGTTGGCATCTCCACTTGGCTGGTCCCCAGAACCTCACACTTTTTTGTGGGTGTAGCATCTTCTGTCACAAATCGGCTTCGCTCTTTCTTCCCCAGCCTCCACCCCTGTCTCCCCAAATGGCTCTACTTCTCATCCGAGCCAACAACCTGGAGACCACTCTGGAAAGCCTAATATCATCTGTGGAGTCTGAATCCCGGATGCACCATGTAGGTCACTGAGACTCCCCGTGGTTCAATGTCTCACGTACTGTGTGGATTAAGAGATAGTACCGGTCAGGGGCTCAGAGCCTTCCCTGGCACACAGTATCTGCTCAGCAAATGCTGGCTGTGGCAATTACTATTATCCATGAACCCTCCCTTTCCTGGCCACCTATGTTCACTAAGTCACCCTCAACAGGACTGGCACAAAGCCTCCTGCCCAGCCTCCGATTCCTCCAATCTGTTCTGCCCTTGGCAGCTGGAGTGATCCTTTCAGAAGTGTCACTGTCACTCTCCTGCTTAAACCCCCCAGTGATCCCTAACACATCCGAACCCCCAGGCTCTCTCTTGAGAGCATAAAGCACAGCACAGATTCCTCTGGAATGTCCCAGCTGTTTATGATCAGGGTCTTTTCCAATTGGCCCTGCTGAACTGACTGATCCATATTGTGACACCAGCGCACCTCCCCAGCCCCATTTCTCCCAGTTACAGATTATGTTTTCAACTGAAGCAAACTTCTCTCACGTCTCCAAACAGGACACGCCTTCTCTCTGGCCTCTAAGCTTTTTCACACATGCTGAAATCCTCTTCCCTGGGCCCTGAAATCCTCTTTCCCTCCTCCCCAATTGGCCCATTCATACTTATCCATTGGGTCCCTTGCCAAGAAGACCTGCCCTCATCCTGCCCCCAAAACAGCCTTTTGTCAAGTTTATCATATTCATGATTTCTTGGTGATGGGGCTAGGAGTTTCCTTCCATTACTGGTTTAAAATATTTTCTTGCTTCTGGTCTCTCTGCCACTAAAATGCAAGCCACCTAGGGCAGAGAGATTTGTTCCTCCAATGCACTGCTGTATGTTCAGCTCCTGGCACGGAGAGGGCATTCAGAAATCACGTATTAATTCATTTACTTGACAAATATTTATTGACCACCTTTCTGTGCCAGGTATTGTTCTATGCCCTAAGGGTACATCAGTGAATCAAACCAACAAGAATTCCTGTCCCAGTGAAGCATATATGCTAGGGAAGAGAGAGAGACAAACAATAAGCATAATAAATAAGTAAATTATAGGTTAGAAGGTGATAGAGCTATGAAAAAATAAGGGAAGCGTGCTTGGCAGAGCCTTAGTGAGAGGCTACAATTTTAGACGGAAAGCTTGGGTTACTTTTCACTGGAAAGATCATATTTGAACAAAGATATTAAAATGGTGAAGGAAGAAGCCCTGCAACTATCTAGAGGGGAACATGCCAGGCAGAGGGAACAGCCAGTGCAAAGGCTATCAGGTGGGAGCATGTCTGTTCCAAGGACAACCCAGAAGGCTCTCGGGCTTGAGCTGAGCGGGAGGGGACGGGATGGTAGGTCCCAATGGCTGCAGGTACAGATCGTATAGGACCTTGTAGAAACTCTGGCTTTTGTTCCCAGAGAGATGGGAGCCATTTTTTCCAAGAGCTTTCTCGAAGCATAATTTACACACTATCACATTCACTCATGGTAAGTGTTCAATCCAGTGAGTTTTGGAAAATTACAGAGTTGCACTACTCTTACTATCCAGTTTTCCATTTCTTTTACCCCAGCAAGACCCTTCATGCCCATCTGCAGTCAGTCTCCATCTCCACTGCCAGCCCCAGGCAACCACTGCTCTGTTTTCTGTCTCTATAGATTCACCTTTGCTGGACATTTCACGTAAACAAAGTCATGCGATATGTGGATTTTTTGCATCTGGCTTCTTTCATTGAGCATAATGGTTTTGAGATGCTTCTGTCCGTACTGTAGTATATACATACCCACAGTTTGTTCCTTTTTTGTTGCTTAATAGTGTTCCTTTGTGTGGATATACCACCCAGTTGTTCATCCATTCATCAGTTGGTAGGTTTTTTTTTTTTTTATTTTTTATTTTATTTATTCATGAGAGACACACAGAGAGAGGCAGAGACACAGGCAGAGGGAGGAGCAGGCTCCATGCAGGGAGTCCGAGATGGGAATGGATCCTGGGTCTCCAGGACCATGCCCTGGACTGAAGGCAGCGCTAAACCGCTGAGCCACCTGGGCTGCCCAGTTGGTAGGTTTTTAATTGTTTGCACTTTTTGGCTACTTTGAATCATGTTGCTATGAACATTTGCTTACAAGTCTTTGCGTGGACATTTATTTTCATTTCTCTTTAGGTAGATACCTAGGAGTGAAATTGCTGGATTGTATGGTAATTTATGTTTAACTTTTAAGAAACTACCAAATTATTTTCCAAATGGGCTGCTGATGAAGCATAGCCTACAGTAAAGCAAGGATGGAAGCCAAGAGACCGGTTGTTTAATTAATGTAATTAATTAAATAAACCCACTGGGTTCGAGGAGAAAGGAGTTCAGACTGTCATTGGGTTGGCACCAAAGACCCTCATGGAGGACCCAGGCCAAGAAACCCTTGACTGTAAACCCAGCCTTCCCAAACACAGATAGGCACAAGAAGACCTGTCCCACCCCTGCACGTCCCTCCGCGCTGCCCAATCCCCAGACACCTTCCACGCACCCAAAGCGTGGAAATCTCCAGTTTAGAGAGAGAATCAGCATCAGGCATGACTTTTCAAAGCTACAGAGCCCTCTCCCCCCAGGGAGATGACAAATTTTCTTTGCAATTAAAATTCCTTTGAAACTGGGACCAAGGAAAATTCAGAGGAGAGAGCTTTTTTAAACTGGGGGAGATACTCTTCTCAGCAATTACCATGTGTGCATTTTCACAAAAGCTGTTTCTCCTCCCTCCTTCTGCCAGGGCTCTGCTTCTGCTTTCACTTCGGGCCCAGGGGCTCTGCTTGGCCTTCACGACTTTCTCCTGGCTGGCCCATGCTTCTCTGCCCCTTCTTGGTTGCTGAATCCCTTACACATTCCAGCCTTCGCTTCAGGCCTTTACTTACAGTGCCACCTCCTGTGGGTCCTCCTTTCCTAAGCCAATGGCTAATCTACCATCAAGTTACACTTTGATGCTCACCCTGGTCCTATCCTCTACCCCCTGCCATTGTCCTTCCTGATCCCACAGAGATCCTTCCCCTCCTTGGAGCTCATAGCCCTGCCTCTTTGCACAGCTCACTGAGCTCTGATCATAGTGCTCTGTTGGTATCTTGGCCTGGGAGTGTGATGTCCTGTGCATTGGAAGAAGCAGGGATGTTGGAGACTTGGGTCCACTTCATCCATTCAATCAATACATATTCATTGAGCCGCTACAATGTGCCATGCACAGTGCTAAGCCCTAAAGATTAGCTTTTCTGGGTTTAGAAATAGGAGGCTAGGTTTTTTTTTTGACCAACCCTTCAGCTGAAAAGAGCTAAGAATGATAGATAAAATAGAAAAAACATCTTATTAAAGCATCAAAGCACTGACAAGTAAGCTCTTTGTAAGGAATTACCAGGAATTATTAGGTCAAAACTGAAGGGAAAACAGAAACCCAGAGAAGTTAGGAAGCATAGAATCTGCTTTTGTCCTGAGGGCATTTGCTGATCTCGGAAATTTTGAATTTGTTTTTTGATGATCTCACAGCATAAAGGGAATTGGAATTGAAATCAAAGTCCATGGCCTGCATAAGGTAGGCAGTCAAGTAGGCGATCCTTACGGAAATAAGCTGGGACTCCAGAGGGCTTCACCCTTGGGGTAAGGGTGAACCAAAGGTAGCCCAGCCTTGAGTCATGGATTGGCAGCCTCATCCAAACTACTTGGGTATTCCAGGGAACTTCAAGCCTTGGATTTTTGTTTAAAGCAATCCCAGAATGGTTGCACCACAGCCAAATGTAAATCCTTTTTAGAAAAAAAAAAATCTTCATCCTGAATTTGAAATTCTTCCTAAAGAAAAAAAAATCCAATTACGATGGCCAACACACAGTCAAAGATAACCAGACATGCCAGAAAACAATGCTAATGAGCTAAGCACTAGAGGTACAACATGAGCAAACAAATGATATTTCTTGCCTTGTGGGGCTTATAGTCCAACAAAACAGACAGACTTCAGGACTCTTTTCAAGGCCACTAACACCCTCTGAATTGCCCAGGGGAGTCTGTCACTTCTCCAACCTCAGTTTACCTTGCCTCTCAGCAGCTTTCAACATGGTGATCTTTAGTTCTACTCTTGGTTTCCATGACGCCACGTGCTCTTGGATGGCCTCCAACCTCACTGGCAGATACTTCTCAGTCTTTGTGCCTCCTTTCCTATCTCATCTCTGATCTTGGAGTGCCCCAGGGATCACTTCTGGGCCCACTTCCTGTGTCTCCCCAAGTGATTTCATTCATTTCCTCAGCATTAAATATTACTACATGCTGATGATCTCAGATTTATGTCCCCTCTCCTTGGAGCTCCAGACTGCTGCATCCAGCTGCCAGCGACACATCTCCACTTGCAGGTCTCATGAATGTATCAAACATACCTAAAAAGGAATCCTTATTTCCTTCCCCAACCTCCTCTCCCCTCAGTTGCTCCATCCTGGTCGGTGTCACACCATCCAGTGTCAAGCCAAAAATCTAAGAATCATCCTGAATCCCTGGTTTGAATTAGGGTGGTGATGGAGATGATTGCAAAGTGGTCAACTTGAGGAGTTATTTAAGATATAAAGTGAACCAGACTTCTTTTTTTTAAGATTTCTTTCTTTCTTTCTTTCTTTCTTTCTTTCTTTCTTTCTTTCTTTCTTTCTTTCTTTCTTTCTTCATGAGAGAGAGACATAGGTAGAGGGAGAAGCAGGCTCCCTGTAGGAACCCAATGTGGAATTCAATCCCAGGACCTTTTTTGTTGCTGTTGTTTTTAAGATTTAATCTACTTGAGCACATGTTATGCCAGGAGCCCATCAGACAGGGGTAAAGATAGGGCAAGAGAAGGGATAATCCATAGTGTACAGCTTCTCAGATGCCAGGGAGGTGTGAATGGACTCCAGAACCCAGACCAGGGAACTGGACTCTGCCAAGAGAGACATTTACACCACTGCAAAGGGCAGTAAAGATGGGGATAACCATGCTCCCTCATCTCTGAGATGGGGATATAGCAGAGCCCGCCTCGTGGGGCGTTGGGGTGGGCACTCTCTGAATGGATTTTTATAACGGGCCCACACTAGGGAGGTATGGCAGGTGGTAAAAGCTATACAAAGAGCCACTATTATTATCTTTCAGTCTCATGACTCTGAGAGATTTATTATTGCTCTTGCAAGTGGATAATAATAATCAAGCCTCACCTGCACTCGACTCTTTCCAGAGGATTACTTTTGTATTCATCATCTATTGGAGCCTTCCAACAAACCCGGAAAGATTTATTTTCCCCGTCTTACAGAGGAGAACACTGAGGCTCAGAGAGGTGAAGTAACTTGCCTGACGTCACACAGCTGGCAGCAGCAGAGTCAGGAGTGCAGGTCCAGCTCCTGCATTCTCTGTAAAGATGATGCAGACTTTGGGCCTCCCCACCTGCTTTGCGTCCCTGACAGTACAGCCCTGTGTGTCAGCTCCATTTTCTTCTATACTTGCTCTGTTCCCTGGAGATGGGGAATCCCTGAATCTGTAGCTTGAAACTCAGGAAGGAGGGGATTAAGTTCTGAACCAGGCGCTGGGCTTACGGGCTCAACTTGCTTCCTCGTGGCAGCCTGAGACGAGAGATTAGGGACAATGACCCTCTATCTGTCAGCTGCATCACTTGTCAGGAGAGAGAATAAAGTAAAATCTGCCTGAGCCCCTGCATCAGTGCTGCCTCTCTGTCACCCCAAACGAGGTCCTGTGCATGCTCTTGGGGGGGTGATTTGGCCAAATGGTTTGCAGACTGTAGCCCCAGCAGCCCCAACCTGTGAATGTAGAACCTGTGAGAAATATTCTTTTCCCACCCATCCCAGGCACGAGTCATAAAGAGTGTTCTCACCCACAAGTTAAGACCCAGCTCTTTACCAACATGCTCAGCCTGGTCTCAATTTACCTTTCCATCCTCTTCACCACCACCACCCTATTCCCCTTCACACTCTGAATATTGCTTCCTCCAAGACTTTGCTCAAGCAGGTCCCTCTGCCTGCCATCAGCTTTCCCCCTTAGCCTATGTGGTGAACCCATACTTATCCTTCCAGGAGCAGTTCAAATGTCACCTGTTGCGGGAAGCCCTACTTGAGTCCCTTAGATAAAAGCAAGCTTTTCTGGAGCACCTACTATGTGCTGGTCCTGAGTTAGGCTCTGGGATACAGAGATGCATCAGATCCTGGCCCTGCCACCAGTAGGAAGAAGTGATGATGCAGAAGGCCCCTGGGACATGAATGGGGAGTTGCAGAGGAAGTGGGAAGTGACAACCTCTAATGCACAGGCTTGGGACAGGGGAAGTGTTGACTTTAGGCCCCAGGCCCAAGAACCCGAGTGACAGGCAGTTTCCCTGGCAGATAAGCCATCCTTGCTTCTCGCCGGTATGCTAGCCTCTTCTGGGCACTTGTGTCTGCTCCCCCATTCACCAACAAGCCATGTGGAGTGGAGAGAGGCAGCGTGGAGCAGGGGAAGCACCTGGTTAGGAGCGTGGCTCTGACGTCAGGGTGCTTTGGGGACATTAGGCAAGTCACCTGACTTCTCCATGCTTCATCCTTCCACAAAATGGCAATAGAATAGTATCTGCCTCATAGCGTCGTTCAAGAATTAAGTGGATTATACATGTGAGATGCTCAGAATGGTGGTATCAAGCACTCAGTGGATGTTAGCTATTTTATTACTAGTTGTCATTTTAATTGGCAGAAGATTCGGGCCCATCATCAGCTCCCCCTGTGCATTAGGGAAATTCATCCCCTCTTTGAGCCTCTCTCCAGCAGGAAAAGGAGGAAGGACTGGGTTGCCAGCTCTGATATTCTGGGGTAGGAATAAAGGGAGGTAGTGATTGTAAGGCGGGGGGTGGTATAAGAAGAGACTCAGGGGCAGAGCTGAGGACTGAGCAGCCGGGGAGATCCCTAGGCAGTCTACAGTGTTGGTGAGCCACAAAAGATAAGTTAGCAGAAGGGAGTTAGCAGCTGGATCATGGAAGACGTTAAATGCCAAAACAATGCTTCTGAGGGGTGACAGGGCTTGATCAATTATTTGGAGACTGTGTCTAGTCATTAGAGAGATAATGGGCCCTCCAGAGAGGCAGTGATCTCCCCATCCCTGGAGGAAATGAGCAGGGACTGAGATCTAAGGGAATCAGACATCAGGTGGAGAAGCCAAGGTCTTAGAGGACCTGAAACCCCCTGAGAGATTCTACACCCCTCCAGGAGCAGCAGTTAGGGGAAGAGGTGGTGCCCCAGCCCTGGACTCGACCGCTTCCTTGGTGTGTGACCTTGGATCATGCTCGCTGGCCCCAGTTTGCCGGTCTATAAAACGGGGGGATGACAGTGTCTGCATCATGGTGGTGTGAGGATGTGCAGTGACAGCATCCATGTGCCTGTCACGGCTGAGGTTACTATGACCTCTCTGCCTCAGTCTCCGGGAGCCCCTTCCCACTATCTTGGCTTCTCTCTCCTCCATCCTAGGAGGAAGCGGCCGCACTGGAGTCTGGGGCTGACGAGGCTCCAGCCTGAAGCCTCCCTAAGGAGCTTGCCATGGTTACCAGCTGCCTGCAAGGAGAGGCCATAAATCCTGCACCCGGGGTGGTGGGAGGGAGGGCCCCACGTGTGGGGCAGGAAGGGGGGCAGCTAAGTGGAATTGAATCTTGTTTAAGGAGGAGGCCCACGCCTCCCCGGGCCTGTAATTTACTGCGAGGTTGACAAGATGAAAGCGGAATTTTCAGTGGCATAATCGCCGGGACCTCGGGGAACCACGGGAGATGAGCCACCAGGCAGGAGGTGGCGGCCAGGCTGTGAGCGAGCTCCAGGGCTCTGATCCCGCCGTGAACACGGCAGGCGGTGGACGCAAGGTAGCGGGGCTCAGAGCTGGGCCAAGGCCAGCTGGCTAAGCCCAGGGCTCAGGCCACGTTGTGTCTGCTGTCATCTCCAGAGCTGAGGCCAGGCCCCGGGTTTTTCGGCAGATTTGATGTAGCAGAACGTGCTGCCCCGGACGGCGGTGCCAGCAGCTACTGACAGCCCTCAGCTTAAGCCTCTTCCCGGGACTGCCCTCAGCCAAAGGGAGCTGTCTTGCTCAAGGTCACACCCTCTGGAGGGGTGGGCAGCCCATGTCCAGTGTCTGGTAGATGCATGGAATCTGGTAGATGCATGGAATCGAAGCCCGGCCCCTTCTCTCGACTGGGAGCATCGCTGCTCAGCGAGCCCATGAATCGTGGATCGGGCTGGGGCCTCCACTGGGACGACCTCATGATTCAACTTCCTCCTCACCACCAGCACCTCCCTCCTGCAGTGTTCCCCACAACTCTCCACAGTATACCTCCTGCAGGCCGATCTCTGCCCTGGAGCCTGTTTCCAGGGAGCCAGACCTGAGGCCTTCTGTCACGAGGAGGAAGCTTGTTTTATTTTATTTTATTTTATTTTATTTTATTTTATTTTATTTTATTTTATTTTATTTTTTATTTTATTTTTAAGATTTATTTATTTGAGAGAGAGAGTGCATGCAAGCGATTGTGGTGGGTGGGAAGGGTAGGCAGAGGGAGAGAAGCAGCCTCCCCGCTGAGCGTGGAACCCAATAACACATGGGGCTCAATCCCATGACCCTGAGATCATGACCTGAGCCCAAGAGTCAGATGCTTAACAGACTGAACCCCCAGGAGGCTTGTTTCAAAGCAGCATCTGTGTGTAGTGTTGGGATGAAGTCACAGAGACTTCTTTTCCAGATGGGGAAACTGAGGCCAGAGAAGGAAGAAACCTACCTGGGAACACTTGGCGTTAGGGGCAGAAGCTAGGACACTAGACTCCAAGCCCAGGAGTCCAACACCTCCATTTCACAGCAGGGAGGACTGAGGCCCAGAAGGTTGGAGGGTGTGACTCCCCATCTGTTACCAGGCGCAGGGGAGGGGCGGGGCAGGTAATCGAAGCAGTGTGCACGGCTTTGGAGTTGAACCCTTAGCCACGTGGTCGGGAACCACCTCTTCTTGTGCCTCTGTATTTCCATCAGTGACAGGAGAAGCTAAAGCCGGGCTCAGGAGGGTGCTGTGAGGATGGTCGAATGAATTAGCCATAGAGCTCGCGCTGGTTGTGTGTCGGGGGGTGAGGGGTGCCTTCACACACGTCTTGATGACTCACTACGGAGATGGTAGGTGCACCGTGCTTGATCTCCGTGGTGCCACTTCCTGGCCACCCAGCCCCGGGCTCCCAGGTCAGTGCCAGAATCTGCTGGGAGCTATCCCAGACCAAGGACAGGCTCAGACTTTCCTTGTTCAGGGCCCAGCTCCTCCACTTCCTGGCTGTCACCCAGAGCCAGCTACTTCACCTCTGTGCGCCCCAGCTTCTTCATCTGTAAAATAATAATCAGACCGTGGCACAGAGGAAACAAGGTAACTCGTGTAAAGTACTTAGCACAGTGGTCAGTCAGCCCAGCTTCTTCACATCTACCTCATCAAATATTCAAGTCCTGGCACTCAGAAAGCGCCCTCAAATGTTGCCTATTAGTATTATTATCATTGCTACTGCACCAGACGCTCTGGGGACACAGGGATGTATTTTGAGCAAGTCCCCCTCGTTACACTGCCAGCATGACCCTTGCCTTCTGACGACCCCTGGAAATCACAGTTTGACTTTTCATTGTAAAGAAGCCCAGAGAGGGCGAAGACTTGCCCAAAATCAGCTAGCGTGGCCGGATCAAAGCCAAGTTCCAGCCTGTCCACTCGCCTTCCAGTCTAGAGAGCTTTCTCTTGTACTGCAAAGGGACGGATTCCTTAATGTCATCTGCGGGTTGCAATAAAAATTAACTACCCTGAATATGTCATCATCAAAGCAGCTCCAAGACAGAGAAGGGATTAAGGGAGACAAACGAAATGTGTCAGAAGTGCTCCTGGGGTACGGAAGTGGGCTCTGTAGTGGCTCTTTGGAGGGCCCCCTACCCTACTGGGCACACACACACACACACACACACACACACACACAGCCGGTCTGCTGGTCGCCTCTGCTGTGGGGGTGAGACTCACTACGAGGCATAGGATGGGCACTACCTGAGACTGTGAGCTAGCAGAGCTGACGATGGGGCTTGGCCCTCGTCCGGCCCAGGCTCTCTGCCTGCCACTCTTCATACGTCCCACTGACAGATGCAGAGCCACATGGGGCCACCTCAGTTCTCACCCCAGACCAGAGGGTAGTGCTTTACCATCTGAATAGGGGCAAGAGGTGAGTCCTTCTCTACCAAGGCTGCTAACCCAGAGCAGCTGGATGCATCAGGGCAAAGGCTCTGCTACAGAGCCTGGTCTCTGCCCATAGGGATCCTCTGCAATAAATAAATGGTCATACGCTCAGGTCTGGGGGACCTTCCCTCCAGCTGGAGCCAATATCCCAGGCACTGTGTGCATGTGTGTGTGTGTGTGTGTGTGTGTGTGTGTGTGTGGTGGGGGCAGACCCAGAGGGAGCATCAAGCTGCTGCTCGGATGGCAGAGCTGGGATCAGGTGTGTGCATGATGTGAGCAAATGCAGACCATCAGGGTCATGCAGACGGACCATCAGGGAGGTAGAACAGGGGAGAAGGAGGTGGAAGGGAAAGGAGTTGCTGACCAGGAAGAGGGCAGGAGAAAGGAGGAAGGAAGAGGAAGAAGGAGCATGGCTGGAATGGAGGTAGGGAACAGGGTATGGCCATGCTGTGGAGTACTATACAGCCGTGAAAAGGGCAGGCTCGAGAACAAAGACAAATCTCAAAAACATAATGCTGAGAAAAAGAAGCAAAACACAAAAAGAGTAGGATTCCATCTACATCCAGCTCAGGCACAAGCAAAACGAAGCTGAGACTTTAGGAGGGCATAGGTGGGTGATAAACTCTACAGAAAGACAAGGAGCCAGGATAGAGGGACACAGGGGGTGGCCGCTAGGAAGGGATACAGCAGAGGCTCCTAAGGAGGGGGCTATTTTCAGTGTTTTGATGGACGGGTGGCTCCACAGGGCTCATTTTCTATTATTGATCACTTATTGACCACTGTGCTAAGTACTTTGCATGAGTTACTTTGATTATTTGTTAAACTCCGCATTTATGATTTGTACAATTTTTGGTAGAAATGTTGAATTTCACAATTTTCGCTGAAGACAAAAAGCTGACAAAGAGGAGGAGGGAGAGAGGAGGAGCGAACGGACGAGGCGGCTCCGGCATGAGAGGGAGAAGGGGTTCCTGGGGCCATGCTTGGCTGGCACCACAGCGGGGCCCTGTCCCCCATCCGGCCGCGTTTGTAAAATGGAATAAATATTGACACGGCCAGGATGGTATTCAATTTGTCCTGATCACTGGGCTGCGGTGAGTTCTGACAGGGCTCGGTGTAAAACAGCAGCTCGGGATGTAATTTCTACTGTCAACATGATGTACAGCGGACTCTGCCCGCGGCACCAGCAGGCGGGCAGGGCGGGGGCAGGGCAGGGAGACAGGTGCAGGCCGGGGGCATCTGGGGTGGAAGGTTCTGGGCAGGCCAGCCCTGGGTAGGCGAGCGGTGGCAGCCAAGGGGCATGTGTGTGTGTGTGCGTGTGTATGCATACGCGTGTGTGTTCGTCACTTGCGTGGGAGGTCGGGCCTTGAGAAGGGACCCAGGCACGGGGTGAACAGCATCAAGAGGCGTTGTCGGGAGGGACATGGTTCGTGCTTAGAGCCAAAGGCAAGCCTGTCCTTCCGGGCAGTCACCCAGCACCCTACCACGGCCTGTTTGGATTCCAGATCCACCACCAACGAGCTGTGTGACCTTGGACAAGTCCCTCAACCTCTCTGAACCACTGTCCCTTCTTCTGAAATTTTAAAGACAGCTGTGAGTTGTGAGAATTCAATCAGACCACTGACATAAAGTGCTCTGCATAGAACTAAGTGTTACCTCTTATTATTAGCTAATTGGATGGCACCACGCCTGGCACACAGTAAAAGCTCTATAAATGTTACCTATCATTATTCTCACTGACTCAGAATCGGCTCAATATATGCAACCTGCCTTTCTTTCTCCCTTCTCTTCCTTATATCCGCCAAGGCTCTTCCACCAAAGGAGCAAGGCTTGGGACAAAGCCTACTGGGTCCCCCTGCCCCCGCATCCTTACCAGAGGGAAGTGAGATTGTGAAGGGGTAACAGTAACTTCCTGTATGGAGCTACTGTGAGCAGTAAGTGGGGTGGAGCCCAAAGCGTTAGTAGGTGCTCGGCGGATGTCAGCTAAAACAAAACAAAAGCTAAGAGTTATTCTTGATGTCGCCAACCCCCCCCCACCCCCAGCTGCCACTTCATTCGCTACATCTGATCCATCTGGTCTGGTCCCTTTGCTTCCTAAATATTTCATATCTGCCACTTCTTCTCCACCCCAAGGTGGCCTCCCTGGTCTGAGCCATCACCACCGACTCTGGCCACGCTGCCACTGCCTTGCTCACTGGTCCCCTGCTTCCTGTCCTGCACATCCGCAGTTTGGTCTTTAAGCGGCAAACTCGGTGATCTTAAAAACACAAATTTGATCACATCTTCTGTGTTCTATGCCTTCCTGTTGTTCTTGAGCCAGAATCTAAACTCCTTAAGCTGCTGGTAAGCTGCCTCGCCCCCGACGCTGTGCTCCGGCCCCTGAGCTCTGAGGCCCTGGCTTTTTGCTGGTTCTGTTACCTGCAGTTTGTTCACTTGCTCCTCCTCTATGTTTCAGCTCAAAACCCCTTTCTCGGGGGATTGCCCGTCACCAACCCATCTGCCCCTAATGAGAGTGTGTCTCCTGTGAAGTGTGGGGGGTCTTTGTACTTTCTGGTTGTGGAACATTGTACATGTACCCATGAGATTATTGGGTTAACAAACATCTCTCCTTACACACACACACGCAACAGAAGGCCATGGCCATGGGACTTTGATTCACCCACGACTACATCCTTAGCCTCCAACGCAGCCTGGCCTATAGTAGGTGCTCGATAAATATTTGATGACTCAATAAACAGAAGCAGCAGAAGGAAACGGTGCCACCTGTCCTTCTGTTCATCTGTCCATCCGCTCATTCTTTTATCCATGCCCACACAGAGCAATAGTGGAGGCGCCCACAGCCAGCAGGTCAATCAAGGGAGAATTTGGTTCTGAGCCACGGCTCAGACGAATGAGCTCACAGGGGTCTGGGGGAGGAGGCACAGAGCAGAGGCCAACTGGGCTGGGTGTGGAGGGGTGGGCCAGGGTTGCACATAGGGCAACAAGGGAGAGGGCATTCCTAGCACAGGGAACAGCAGGAGCAAAGGGCCTGAGGCATGCAGGTTGGAAATAGTGGGTGGAGCCCTCTGCTTGAGAGATAGACATAGGAAAAGAGGCAATGGCCATGAGGTAGGGTGGGCAGGTCTGGATCTCCCAGGGCCTTGAGCAGCCACGTGTGTGGTGGCAGACAGTACAGGCTTTGGAGCTAACAGCCCCGGGTTCAAATCCCAGCTCCCCAACATACCAGACAACTTCTTTATGCCTCTGTTGGCTCATCTGGAAAATGAGGGCAAGTAACAGTACGTACCTGAAAGGATTGTGTGCAGCTTCATTGAGCATGAGAAACCCTTTGTTACTCCGGATGGTACCTAATGAATGGTAACTAACTCACTTTGTCTCAGAGAAGGTTTCAAACAGGGAACCTTCTAGACTGAACTGGGCTTCATGAGGGCATATTTGTGCTCCGCATAGACTGGGGGACAGACTGGGGGCCCTTGGAATAGCCTTTGCAGATGGGGTGACCATGTGAATGGGATGTGTATGGCCTCGGCTCTGCTCATCCCCTCTCCCCTCACCTCCCACCTCTGCCTCCCTAGGTAATGGGCCAGCTACCTGGCCCAGAAGCTTTGGTAGATCCTGACCCCCCCACACACAAACACACTCAGAGATGTAACCCCCACCCCACACCGGCAATACACTGCTGAGTTTAGAGGACATGGCATCACACCCACCCACAGCCCCAGAAATAGCCGATGGGCTCAGCCCACACACAGCAGACTCCCATCCAGTCCCTCCCTGCACACTCACTGCACCTCCAATGTACAGGGAGTTGTTCGAGGGCTGTTTTGGCCTGAAGGGAGAGCACTGAGCTGGTAGAAATAATTTCCCCCCAGGGAGAAGACAGCAGCCAAGCACAGAGAGCTCTGGGCTCAGGATCCAGTGGGCAGAGTGCCGCGGGGATTCGGAGAGGGCAGACAGGAGCCAGGCTGCAGGGCACGGCCCCCGCTGGCAAATCCCCCCCTCCTCCCAGGCACCAGCTTTGTACTACAGCAGGAGGCACCACCCTTACCCCGTACACACCTCACTCTTCTTGGAATGAGGTGTGCTCGTGGGCTCCAGGGCAGTTGTTAAGTGCATGAGTGAATAAATCAACAAGGAGACAAATATCTATGAACCCCTTTTACCTACTTGGTGCAAAACAGGGGTCCAGTAGTAGTTGTCAGGTGACCAGAAATAAGAACAACAGCCAGTATTCTCACATCAGCTAATATTTATTACCAAACATCATAGATCCCACCATGTGCATCATCCCATTGATTCTTCACATTGACCCTAGCCCCATTTCTCAGATGAGAAAACCGAGAGAGACATGGAGCAAATTTACCAAGGTCAAACATACAGGAATGGATGCGACTCAAACCCCTGACTTTGGACCCCATCATCTTAGTTTCCCTGAATCCCCAGAGATAGGGGCTAGGAAGATTATCAGGAGCTTTAGGGAGGAGGCAGAGATGAGGAGCT
Source organism: Canis aureus (assembly GCF_053574225.1). Lineage (NCBI taxonomy): Eukaryota > Metazoa > Chordata > Mammalia > Carnivora > Canidae > Canis > Canis aureus. Next base: position 39,007,703 of record NC_135636.1, on the reverse strand, counting down.
CCAGGCTACTCCATGAAGTCTCCCCCACTTTATGGTGCCTGGGGGTCGCTGTGCCCAGCCCCTCTTCTTGGTCTTGGCAGAGAGAGAAGGTAGGAAATGAATGTGGGATGGGTAGATAGGAAGCCCTTCCTCTGTCCCCAGGGAGACAGCCAGATGACAAAGGAGAGCCTGGAGCCACTGAGCTGGCAGTCATACAGCCTTGGCAGCAATGATACCAAGGCATTGAGAAATCAAGAAAGGACATGCCGGCCACTCAGCCTAGACACTGGAAGGACACAGTGTGGGCAGTGGCAGTGATGCCCAGAGCATAGACAAGGCCACAGCAAATCAGCAAGGCTGGCAGGTCCTCACTGAGAGGAAAAGAATGTTGCCCAAGCAAATTCTGTCTGAGGCAAGACTCTCCAGGGTCCCTCCCAGGGCCAGCTCTTGCGTGGCTCTGCCAGGAATGTGTGGGAAGGAACAGGGAGGGATGGAAGAAGCAATAGTCATGGTTTCTGTCCTCCAGAAGCTTGCTGTCACTGCTGACACCAAATCCCAGAGACGACTCAGCCAGACAGGTCCAAGGGAGTTCAGAGGAGAGAGAATGAGAGTCTGGAGGAAGTAGGGGCTAGAACTGGATCCTCAAGGCCCAAAGTGGGTAAAGTCAGTCGTTCAACATCACCAAAGCCACAGATTGTACCATCTTTCTTAGTAAGTCCCTAGAGCTTCTTGGAGGGTGGCTTCCTTCATTGTCCCAAAGTGGCTGCTGTAGCTCCAGCCATCCCCTCCTCACACAAGCAGAAAATGAAAAGTTTATCCTCAAGGCCTCTCTTTTTAAGGAGCAAAAAACAAGTCCCAGAAGCTCTCCAGCAGGTATCCCTTTATATCTCACTAGCCAGAGTTGTGTCACATGATACTTTCTAAAACAATCATTGGTGGGGACAGGGGAATGGTTCTCACTGGTTTAGACTAATCACTGTTCACAGGGGCTGGCTGAGCACATGGCCAAGCTTGGGAGCGAACACCGAAACAGAATTGAAACAAGAAAGAAGGACTAGGAAATGAACTGGCTATTAGCAGCAGGCCCATCTGTTTCCCATCCCTCTCTTTTATATATCGTGAAACCCAGCAGGCTGTGGGGTCAGGCTAGGGGCTAGGAGAGCAGGCAAAAGGAACCTTCAAAAAACCCCCAGAGGGGCTGTCACCCACCCCCACCTGTGTCTCTGCCGACCTGCCTCCCAATCTCTCCTGAACCCACTCCATTCGAGCCTGCGCGCCCACCATGCCACCAAACTGGCTTTGATCAAGGCTTCCAATGACCTCCATGTTGCTAAAGCCAGTGGGGAGTTCAAGGTCCACATCTGACTTGACCTGGCAGTAGGGTGACTCTAGACTGGGAGTAAAGAGGGGAGGGGGGACAGGGGTGCTTGGGTGGCTCAGTTGGTTAAGCATCTGCCTTGGGCTCAAGTCATGATCCCAGAGTCCTGGGATGGAGCCCTGCATTGGGCTCCCTGCTCAGTGGGGAGCCTGCTTCTCCCTCTCCCTCTGCTGCTCCCCCTGCAAGTCCTCTGTGTGTGTGTGTGTGTGTGTGTCAAATAAATAAAATCTTTTTAAAAATGTTTTTTTTTAAAAGGGGGGGACACTCTCAGCAGTGGTGCCAGGACAACAGATGTAAAGCAGGACTGTCATAGGCCAAGCTGGACAGAGGTCTCTCCCAGACAGCGCAGCCTGCACAGTTGATGACCCATTCCTTCTCACGCACTGTCCTCAGTGGGCTTTCAGGATAACTCCTCCCTCTTTGCCTCCCCTCCCCTGCCCTCCTCTTCCCTCCAGCTCAGGCTCCTTCATGGGCCCTCTTCATCTCCCTGATTTCCGCAATGAAGATGCTGGGCCTCTCCACCCAGGAGTGTGCTCACTCCTTCGTGGGCTTGTCCGGTCTCAGCCCTAAATACCATCCAAGTGCCCAGCTTCACACCTGCAGCGGGGCCCCCCCGCGGCCGAGCCCCTGGCGGTAGGGGCGCTGGTCTGCTCCCCATGCTACCGGGCGTCCAACAGGCTTTGAATATAACACGTGCAAGACTGCGTTCCCGCCCTCCCCACACCTGCTCTGCCCGCAGCTGCCTTCAGCTTGGTGAGAGGGAGCCCCGCCACTCCCCTTACTGAGGCGGCCCGATGGTCACACTTGGGTCCTCTTCCCCTGGCAGCCCATCTGGGACCCACGTTGTACCTGCGGCACGGCTCCACTTCTCCGCTCCTCTGCTGCTCCCCCATGGTCCAAGCCTCCTTCGCTTCTCCCCTGCATTGTTGAGCCAATCCCCCCAGACCCCTTCCAGGCCCAGCTTCCCTCTATTTTGAGCACAATAGCCACTGAGATCTTTTAAAATGTAAATTAGATCATGTCAATTCTGCTCAAACCCTCCCAGGGTAGGGGTCCCATCTCACAGTAAAAACCCAGAGGAGACGCTGCAGGCTCTGATGCCCACCTCTGTATTTTCTCTGACTCCGTCTCCCGCTGCTGACACCCCATCACTCCACTTCAGCAACTAGGGATTTCTTGCTAGTCCTCCTGCACGCCAAACATGCACTGACCTCAGGACCTTTGTGCTTGCTGTTCCCGCAGCCTGGAATGCTCTTCTCCCAGCTATGTGCACAGCCTTGCCTCCTGCCCTCGCTTTGGATCTCTGTTCAGATGTCACCTTAGCCGTGAGGCCTTCCCTGACCACCTTGTATAAATTATCATTTATAGTAGATGATTGGGAAACAGAGAGAGCGAGCTAATCCCCACCCCTACCAACCCCCCACACACGCTCTAGCACTTCCTATGCCCATTACCCTGCTTTGTTTTTCTCAACAGCATTTACCATGAACTGTCATGTTCTTTGTTTATTGTCTGTCCCCCACTAGACTTGCAAGGACAAGGACTCTACCCATTTCTTTTCATTGTGCCTAGAACAACACAGTGGAAATTCGCAAATATCTCTGGAATGAATGAATGTGCATGAGATACACGCATACACGACGACACCCGCAGATGCAGGCCCGCACGCACATAGGAATCACATACGAGTACGTGGTTGGGAGAGCACATGGATCACAGGAGCTGAGGCTGAAGAGTGGAGAGGGCAAAGCCAACATTTATTGAGCCAGACGAGGGCTTGACTTTTAATTCCATTTGGGATGGAACAGCTGTGCAGTAGGTTGAGACCTGGGGCTCAGAGAAAGCCACCAACACACTCAAGATCTCATGGGAAGGCCTGGCAGATTCGAATGCAGGCCCGAGGCTCCACAGCGGCCTCCCCTGAAGGCCTGGATGGGGTCCCATGGTTACACCCGCTCAGAAGACACAGCTGGAGTAGGAAAGGGAGGAAGGTGGGGGAGAGAGGAGGCCGGAGTGTCTGCAGCAGTCCTGGCAGGGCCACGCGGAGTGGTGGAAAATTGGCAGGTGGCCAGGAAACCTGGCCAAAGCGTCCATGAGTGGCCCCGGGAGGGTGATACCGAGGCCTGGGGAGGAGGAAGAGGTGGAGGCTCTGAGGGCCCCGCCCCTCAAACTGTAGCGCAGGACCTGCCCTGCACCAGGGTGCCTGGCCAAGGGACAGGCCCCGGGGCTGAGCCACAGCCACCCTTGTTCCGCCAAGCGCCCCCCTTGGCACGGAGTTACATCCACTGAGAGGGGCGACTTTTCCTGTTCCTTCAAAGATGCACTACACCAAGGGCAGTCCTGGGTTCGAGACCACACTCTGCCACTTTGGTCGATACCCTTGACTTTGCCCCTCTCTAAAGTGGGACTTGACCTCTGGCCTTTGTTCCAGGCAGTCCTTCCAGGGAGAGCTCCTTCTGCTCCTGCACACCCCCAATTCCACAAGTCCAGATCCTTCTTGCGCTTTAACTTCCAAGGCCACCTTCTCTACGATGCTGTCCCTCCTCTGTGCCCCACTGTGCTGCGCTTGGCCCTCTGGCGTTGAAGGACTTCCATCATAAAATTCCCTTATGGCCGGAGACCATTTCGGTCTCCTGTGGCTTTTATTGTATTAAATTCCTCTCAGTACTTCTCTGCACACACAGAATAAAATGGAAACTGCTTTCCCTGCTCCCAGTCCTGCTTGATCTGGCCCGTGCGCCCCAGTGCTGACTCCTCTTTAAGCCACCCTCTTGCTCTGCACCAGCCACAGTGGCCTCCTTACTGTTCCTCAGCTTAATCCGGCCTCTGGACCTTTGCCTGTACTGTTCATTCTACGTGGAAACCTTTCCTGCCAGGATCCTTCTCATCTTTCCAGATCAGCCAAATGTCACCTCCTCTGAGAGGCCCTCCCTGATAGCACATCTCTAATAAGACACCCACTCCAGCCCCTCCATCATGCTCTTCTTCCCCCTTTTCTTGTCTTATATTCCTTCTTAACACATATCACCCCCAGAAATTCTCTGGTAGGTTTATTTCCTTTATAACTAGAAGGTCAACCTCACGAGGACCAGGACTATTTTGCTTTGTTCGCAGTGCCCAGCACAGGGGCTGGCATTGGGGAGGTGTGGTAAATACTCGCTGAAAGAGTAAACGAATAACCATAAGAAATGTATCTCTCTCCTGATATAGAGCCGAGGAACTGATTGTATCTTGCTGTCTTCACAGAGAAACGATGTTGAAAGTATGCAGATTGAATGAATGAATGAATGCATTTCTGGCTCCCCACTTGTAGTAGATGCTAAGGTTTGACGAATGAATGAATGACAGAATCTTTGAAAAGGTGGCGTAAAGAAAGAAAGGGAAGGAGGGAGAGGGGAGGAAACAGAGCAGCAATGGGGTGCCTGCAAACACCGGGGATCGCCCACCCCCGCACCCCCACAGCTCTCCCCAGAGGTGGTCCCAGCCTCCCCCCAGTCCCACCCTCCCATCGGCCCCTCCCCTCTGCATCCCTGCAGGGCTGTGATGGGTCCTGGAACTGCCTGATGGAGTCAGGGGAACAGTTCCTGCCGAGCCCGCAGGGAAGTCATAAGCTCCAGGAAATGAAGGCTGCGGAGCGATGCCTCCTCCTCACCCATAACTCCAGCCTCATTACGACCAGCCCAGGCTGTAACGGGGGAGATCAGAGCCGAATCCCCAGAGGCAGCGGCACAGCTCCAGGACAGCAGAGCAGGGCCACAAGGGGAGGGGGCGTGTCCTCATCCCTTGGCTCTACTTTCATGCCTAGGCCCCACAGGGTGGGGTGAGACAGGGGGTGAGAAGAGGTTGAGACAGGGGTTGGGGGGGGGGCTGGGGATGCTCCTGCCAGGGTCACCGCATGACCTCCTGACCTCCATTAGTTCAGGCTGGGACCTGATGGGAAAGAGGGAACAGCACGTTCACCTGTTTGGGACTCCTCCCTCTCTTCCTGAGGGGCTGTGAGGTCTTCTCCTTCTCACTGCCCTGAGATGCAACTTTAACCTCCTCACGGTCCTCTCCTCCAACAGGTGACTCCCCACCCTGAACCCCTTCCGTAAGGAAGCTCCCTTTGCCCGTGCAGGGAAAGAACAGTGGGGAACCAAGCATGTGCAGAAGGAGTATAAAATAGCAACCTTCACAGTTGCTATGACATACAAGTCAGTTAAGGGCCATGCTGTGGAGCTGGGCCACAGGAGGTGGTCTGCATTTCTTCTGCCCCAAAGATTCCAGCCACCTTTGTTCCACAGGAGGACCTGGATGGGGCTGGGTCAATCCTTCTCGGATCCTCTGCCCAGCCACACACCTCATGTTTCCCTCCGGACTACCCCAACCAGCCAGACACCCCCTAGACTGCCTGCACACTCCTCTGCCACCATGCCCATCCCTTTCTCCCCTTGGGCTCAGAAGCCCCGCCTCCAAGAACAGCCTGGATTCCCTCCTACCACCTTCCCCTTCCAGACACTGGTGCCCACTCTCTTCCCTGAACCCTTCCTGGAGCCCTGCTCACACACCACCTGGCACCATTGTTGCCCACCCCACTAAACTGTGAGCTTATTTATTCTTTGTCCTAGCATCCCGACCAGACCGCCCAAGCCAATGATGCTCAGTGGAATTGAGCTGTTGAACTGAGCTGAAGTGGGCCTGGGGAGAGTGGAGGGGACTGAGCCCCTCACCTCCAGTCACTCTTGTCAGCGCCTGAAATTCCTCCATTAAAGCAGCAGTGCTGTCCCCTGTAAACACCCACATTAAGCCATTATTCATCATTATGGCTTGAGTAGGAGTTAGTCCCTCAGATCCTTTCTTGCTGAAAGCAGGATCTGATGGAGGTGAGGGAAGGAGAGATGGATTCATCTGGGGACGGCAGTGCTGGGCCAGGATGGGGAGAAGTGTCTCCCAGACTCTGCAAAAGGAGGGTTTTCCAGGGCAACGTGGAGGCACTATAGCAAGCTCAGAGGGGTTGTGGCCCTGCCCAAAGTCACTCAGGGCGCCTCCAAGCAAGGCCCCCTGGGACTCAGATGCCCCCCCCCCCCAAAGGGCCATGATCAGAGGGCCTTCCCTAGGCTCTATTTTTAATGGAATGACCTTTCACCTGCTTTCAGAAGGCAGGAATGTGGGTGGCAGGCTGGATGCTGGACTCTGTGCAGCAGGAGGCCTGGGTCCTGGGAGCCCTTGAAGACCTCTTCTAGAAGTGTCTGCTCCCTCTCCGAGGTGGAGAATTTCCAGGGGGTGGGCTGGGCTGGACCGATTGTCAGCCAGCATCAGGGGAAGCAGCTGATAAAGTCTGGGCTCCCCTGGGCACCGCGGAGAAGGAGCTGGGCCAGGGGCCGTGAGAAAGTGGGGGAGGCTGGGGGAGGACAGGTGCGTGATGGGAGCTGAAAGAAAGGATCCAGGGCTGGGGGGGGGGGTGCAGGGGAAGGAGGAGCAGAGCACTAAACCCGGGGGCCTAAGAAGTTAGGGACCCCTGGGGGTCACAGCAGGTGTTTAATTGTCGACTCCCCCGCCCAGCTCCCGAAGGTGCCTCTTCTGACGCTCTCTTGTTTCTCTCGCAGGCCCGGGGCGGGACGGCCCCCAGCCCTCCAGGGATCGGCGGGGCCCCGACCAGCACCCCTGTCTCTGCGCGGGGACCATGGCGCACACCGGCCTCGGCCTGGGGAGCCGCCGGGGCGCCGCCTGCTGATCCCGCGGCGGCGGCGGCGCGAGGGGGGCGCGGGCGGGGACCCCGGGGGCCGTCCATGCCCCGGGCGCGGCCGCGCCCCCGCCACCTGCAGCCGGGCGCCCCCGCCGCCGGGCGGCGCGCAGGGCGGAGGGCCTGTCCGGGTGCCCCGTCGGGGGCGGCGCCCCGGCGGCCGCGCTGAAGCCACCATGTGACCCGGGGCGCTCCGTCGTGCCTCCGAGCGCCCGCCGACGCCCCGCACCTCCGGTCCAGGCTCCCGGCCCCGGCCCCGGCCCCGGCCCCGGCCCGGCGCAGGCCAAGCATGAGGCCGCGGCCCGACGGGCGGGCGCTCCGGGCGGGGGCCGCGCTGTCGCCCGCGCTGCTGCTGCTGCTGCTGCTGCCGCCGCCGCCGCCGCTGCCGGGACCCCTGTGGGCGGCGGGCACCCCCGCGCCGGCTGCCCCCGGGGCTCGGCAGGACGGCGCGCCCGGCGCGGGCCGCGTGAAGCGCGGCTGGGTGTGGAACCAGTTCTTCGTGGTGGAGGAGTACACGGGCACCGAGCCCCTGTACGTGGGCAAGGTAAAGTGGGGCCCCGCACCCCTGCCCGCGCCCAGGACCCCGGAGGCCCCCAAGTCCCAGTCCCAGCCAGCAGGGTCCGCGCCCTGGGCTTGCCTCCTGGGCCCCACCCCCCTCCGGTCCCTCTCCCCCGTGCATCACAGAGCAGAGCGAGCTAGTAAGTAAACCCAGGCCGTCTTGTCGCTGGATGCATCTAGAATGTAGAAACAAGTTTGCAAATCTGATCATGTCACACGCACACTGTCCCCACCCTGCTTAAAATTCTTCAGTAGCTTCCCAGGCACTTGGGGTCAAGTCCAAATTTCATCGGTCTCCTACAAAGGTCTGGCTCCCCCTGCAGCCTCACCTCCTGCCCCACTCCTCTGAGTTTCACTCCCAGGGCTCTTCTGATGGTGGTCCTCTCAGCGCCCTGCGCTCTCCTGCCACCGCCCCTTCGCCTGGGTCATTTCCTCCCTCTGAATAGGTCGGTCCTGCTCGGTTTGCTGATTACTTTTTTTTTTTTTTAAGATTTTATTTATTTATGAGAGACACAGAGAGAGAGAGAGAGGCAGAGACACAGGCAGAGGGAGAAGCAGGCTCCGTGCAGGGAGCCTGATGTGAGACTTGATCCCAGGTATCCAGGATCAGGCCCTGGACTGAAGGCGGCGCTAAACCGCTGAGCCACCCTGGCTGCCCCTGTTGATTACTTTATCCTGACACTCAGGTCTCCACTCAAATGCCACATCTCCAGGGAAGCCAGCCTGATCATGCAGGCTTAGATTCCCCTGTATGTGGCCATCCCTCCCTGTCACGTGCCCTCCAAGGTCCCCATATCTTACCTTCATCACACTTCATTATGTATGTGTTTGTTTGATTATGCAATTAATGTATATATTTCCTATCAGACTGTGCTTGTTTTGCACACTGTTAAATCCAGCACCTAGAACACATTCTTCATAAACTGTTTGCAATTAAATGAACAAACGAATGAATGAATGAAAGCTACTTTCTAAACTCTCTGAGTAAATGCTGGTTAATTGTGGCTAAGGATCTGTGCCTTAGGGATATATGAAGCTGGGATATGGCTTTTGTTCAGCCATTCAATTCCTAGTGCCTCATGGGTATGAGGCTGGAGAGGCAAAGGCAAGTAAGATCCAGCCTCTGCCATTTGGGGGGCTCCCCAGAGTAGCAGAGATGCTCTGGTATGGAAAGCTTCACAGGTAGCACCTAGCACTGAGTAGGCACTCAATAAATGGTATCCATTGGCTGGCTTCATGGAGGAGAATACACCTGAATGGGGTTTTTGATGTATGAGTAGGAGATCGTTGGGCTGATGAGGAAGAGGGCATACATAGGCTGTGCAAAGACTTGGAGGCCTTAGGGAGCCTGGCTTAGTCAGAGACTTGTCAACAGTGGAGGTATTGAAGTGGACGGTGCTGGTAGGGCACAGTTCTCTGGTTTCTGCTGAGGCCAGTCAGCTTTCCAAACATGTTTGATAGCAGAGTCAAGGGAGGGGAGGGACCAACTCTGGAGTTTCCTGTGTGCTCAACAGGTCTGAGGATTGGGAGGCTGACCAACTGCTCAGGTCAGAAACTCAGGGCTGGAGGAGGGGAGGAAGGCATTGATGTAAATCTCTGGGTTTGTCTTGCAGGAAACCTAGATTTTCTCTGGTCTAGACACAGTAATCCCCGGTTCTTGGCTACTTTGCCCTCCATACCTGCCCTTGCTCAAGGTCACCTGGCAAACTAGTGACAGAGCCTAGGACAACGGACTCCCAGGCAGGGCAGTGAGATGGTGGGGCTGGCAGAATGAGGTGAGGGGATGGGGAAGGAGGGACCAGTTCCAGACCAGGTCTGGCGAGATTGGTGAGATAACTAAGAACGCAGGCTTGGGGGCCAGACACACCTAAGCTTCTGGCCTGCTTTTGCCAACCCATGAACTGTATTACCTTGAGCAAGTTGCATCACCTCTCTGAATCTGTCTTTTCGTCTGTAAAAGGGGGGCTAAGAGAGCCCACTTGATAGGGTCGTTGAAAGGATTAAGGAAGAAAACAGCGTATACAGTGTTCAGCCTGCAGCCTGGTTGGCTGTTCATTGTTGTTTTCTTATTATTCTCATACGAAGCACTTAATCCTTAAACTGCAAGGTAGAAATCATCGTTCCCTAGTGTGGCAAGGAAACCGAGATGGAGAGAGGGCAAAGCCCTAGAGTGGGCAAGAGATTTGGCCAGGACTTGAACCTGCGTGTGTTGGAGGCCCATCCCAGCCTCATCTCCAAACCTGTCCAAGGACATACAGGCCTGGGAGGTGGATTTGGGTCCAAGAAACCCCCAGAGAGACAGGGAAGGACTCGCACGCATCTGCCTAGATATCAGCTTCATGCTGGCAGGTACCTGAGCTCTGCTCTCTGCCCAGCAGCTGGAGTTCCGAGGCTTCCCCAGCCACCCAAGTCCTGAAAACACAAGAGAACCCATCACTGGTTCAGCGCTTTGCGCTGCATCCCGATAGTCCTTTGCATCTCAACAACATGACGGGAACCCTATCTCTATCTCCAGGAACCAGAGTCTGAGGCCTTAGTAAAGTCCATTCATTGTAAGACCGGGAAACTGAGGCTAGAGGCAGAGAATATCATTGCTAAGGTCACCCAGCAACACAGTGACAGAACCAATCCAAGAGATCAGATTTCTGGATACTAGCATGGGGCCCAATGCAATGTGACTGCCCTTGGCCATGAGCCAAGCATTGTGCCCAGGTCTTTCTTCTTGTGCCCACCTCTCCTAACATCCCCACTGCTGCCACGACCATGTTATCCTCCCCTCTGTCACCTTCACCCAGAGCCTCCCCATCTTAGTCCAGAGCCCTCCTCGTGCAGGGAAGAGAGAGAAGTTTCCATCTCTCTGCAAACATTTGCCCAGAGCACACTTTCTTTGGAAAAGTGGTATACAGTATGTGGTTCGAGGGGGCCAACTGGAGCCAGGCTGCTGGGCCCAAATCCCAGCTCTGCCCTTTATTATCTCTCTGATCTTGAGCACATTATTTAACCTCTCTGAACCTCAGGTTCCTTATCTGTTGAGTGAGGCTGTTCCTCTCCCCTCTTCAATGGGTTGTGTGGTGAGGAATCACTGAGTTCGCGCATGTCATGAGCCTAGAAGAGCCAGTGCCTGGCACCCGGCGTGTGCTGGGTGTTAGCTTTTATTATTATACTTTTATTATTCTAGGTCTGCCTGGTATTTCCACCAGCTTGAGCATCGCAGTGACTGTGAACCCCTGCCCCCAACCCTGAAAGGCTTCTCAAGCAACCGGATGTCCCGGTTTTTCCCCACCAACTGGTGGGGGGGAGGGGGAAGGGGTCGCTAAGCCCGCCCCTCACGCAGTATTCAATAGGAATATGAGGAGTATGAGCTTGGACTTTTTTTTTTTAATTTTTTATTTATTTATGATAGGCACACAGTGAGAGAGAGAGAGGCAGAGACACAGGCAGAGGGAGAAGCAGGCTCCATGCACCGGGAGCCTGACGTGGGATTTGATCCTGGGTCTCCAGGATCGCGCCCTGGGCCAAAGGCAGGCGCTAAACCGCTGCGCCACCCAGGGATCCCTGAGCTTGGACTTTTAAAAACCACCTGTCCCCTTTTCCAGCCAAACCTCACCTTTGTGCAGGCAGTTGTATGTGCACACACACACACACACACACACACATGCTCGTACCATGCTGTCTCGCTCTTTGCGGGAGAAAAGACTTCTCCACGGTTTCAGTGAATTCACTGCTTCCTGGTCCCCCGCCCCAGGGAGCCGCTCGGAGCATCCGTCCTTGTCGAATTCCAAAGGTAGCTTAGCAACAGCACCATCCGCCGAGTGAACCCCGGGCGCCCAACAGTAACCTATTTTACAAATGCCTTCTCCATCACTCACCGCCAGGCTCCTGTCGGCACCCACAGGAACCGCTGGGGCCCGTGGTTGTCACCAAGGCCCCACATCCGCGGCTCCCTCCGCTGTCCTGCTCCCTGGGCAGCCTGGCCCACCTCTTCCCCTAACCTGCCCACAACATCCACCCTCAAAGCAACCTCCCAGATTTCCATACAATCTGGGTACTTTGACTAATCCCTTTTCCGAACTATAATTTCCCTGGAGGCTTCTGTCAGCTGGATGTGGATTTTGTAGGATTTTTAATTTTTTTTTTAAAAGATAGAATTATGGGGTCAGCACTTATGACCAACTCCTGTGGGCGGTGAGATCTATTTTAGATATACAGCAGGATTAAAGTGGGGAGGAGAGCAGATTTAATTAAGTTGCTAATATTTAAAGAAAATTGATGAACTCCTGGTTTACGAGAAGCACAGGCATGAACAGACCCCTCATTCCAGGGGAGGCTCTTTATTTGATTTGCTTTCCGTTTAAATCCTGGACTCGTTTTATTTGCGTAGCCGTGCTGTCCGTTTAATTGTCTTTAATAAGGAAAACGTACCTCTGCTCGCATTTAATTTTGATTTAATTAGGAGGAAGTAATTAATGGCCTCGTAAATCCCATTTTTCAGTTCCCCCCGGGATGAGAAGCCATCACTCTTGTGTTTTTCACATTGTTTATGATCTAGGGCTGGGGCTTGGGGGGGGATCTCCCCTGGGGGGGGGATCTCCCCTGGGGCTGTCCGCACTTGATGGCAGGTGGAAGAACCCAGGAGGTGGAATCAAGCCTCGGGGTTGCCCCTTGCTGGCTGTGTGACTTTAGGGAGGATGTAGGCCCTCTCTGATCTTCAGCATGTCGACCTGTGCAGTCGGGAGAGAATACCTCTGATTCACAAGATCATGATGAGATGTCAGTGAGGTTGTGGTAAAAGGTCTAGCAGTGTGTCTGGTGACTTCCCTAGTCTAGCTCATGTGTACCTGGGATTTAACAGTGACCAGATCCTCCAGAAATCCCAGAAGGTTAGTGGGAAATTGTGGTAACTGTCATATATTTCATTCTTCATTTATTTGGTTTGGTGCCATGCCTTGTGCTATGTGCTGGGTAGAAGGAAACGAACAGTCATATGCTTGGTCCTCAAGGAGCTCACATCTCACACCCTCACCTGCATATATTCTTACACACATGCACACACTCAGCTCTCTCACTTTCCCCCATATTTTCTCTGCAGGCCTGGTCAGGACATCTATGTGTGCCAGGCATGGGGAGTTTAGACAGGCATGAGTCAGTTAGTTGGCACCCCTGACGCCTAGAACAGCTGGGGAGAGAGTTGTGCCACACTGAGGTATTACAGGGGAGTGCAGAGCAGAGAGGAGTGTGCATGGAGCTGGGCGAAGGCTCTTCAACCAAATGGGGGAGGGTGGGGAGGAGGACACCTGAGAGGACTGCCTGAAAGAGGAAACAAGCCAAGTTTAAAAGACAAAGTACTAGATGATGATCCCCCTGTCTCTCCAATGGGTCAGGACTTTAGTCTATGGTGGTGTGTCAGGAGATAGGGGATGAAGTGGGTGACCCTCAGTCCCTCCTGAGCTCAGGATGGGAAAAGGAGAGAGAACTAATCTGCATTGAACACCTACTAAGTGCCAGGAGCTTCCACACGTTATCTTATGAATTGTTGGAATGCACGGGAGTCACATTGTGTCCTTTACAGATGAGGAGACTGAGCCTCAGAGAGGGGTAGTCTCTGGTCAGGGCCATGTGACGGGCCAGTGGCGAAACCTAAGCTGGCACCCAGCTGTCCTCAAACACAAAGTCCTTTTCTAAGTTTCAGTGAAGTGGAGACTCAGGCAGAAGAGGCCAGTACAAGGCGGAAGGTGTGTCCAGGCTAACAGATCTGCAGAGGCTGCAGAGGGACAGACTGGACTTTCGGAGTCAAACAGACATAGGTCGGGTTCAGTGTCCTCACCTGGAAGAGGGGGATACGACGGTGGGCACTCCAACATTAAATTAGATTTCTGCAGGGGCCCGCAACACAGCTGGCACGTGGTAGGCACTCCATAAACAAGACCACTGTCCTCCAGCCTCCACTCACAGCTGAGAGTCTTGAGAAATGTCCTTCAAGGGGTAGAGACACAGGCACACCCTCTTCGATCCGGAGCCAGGACCCATGCAGGCAGGGCAGGCAGTGCAGGCAGCCCTGGCCCAGCCCAAACCCACAGCTCCCAGCTCTCAGCTCCTGCCCCCGTCGCTCAGCCCTGTCTGACTCTGCAGTCCCCAGAGAGCAGCCTCTGGGCCACCGCATGAGCAGCGTGTCATTCTTCACGGAAGAAGAACATTGGTGACATCACCACTGGTGGCTCCACCCCCTCCTCCCCACTCCTCACTCGTGAGCAATCCCTGTCCAGGGTCTGAGCTCACATGTAAGTAAGGTCTGCAGAGACATGATAGAGTCCCACGGGACAGAAAGAGAGGGCAACAAGGTCTACAGAAGATTCGGGTCATTACAAACAGGATCTCATTGAGTCCTCACCACACCTGTGCTAGGGAGGGCTTGATCTGATTTTTCAGGTGGGAAAACAGAGAGGAGGAATGGACCAAGCCTATGGCCAGAACATTACTGAGTGCTGGGATCAGGAGATTGGCTTCCCCGGGGCACCCGGGTGTCTTAGGTGGTTAAGCATCGGCCTTGGGCTCAGGTCATGATCCTAGAGTCCTGGGATTGAGCCCATGTGGGGCTCCCTGCTTACTAAGAGCCTGTGTCTCCCTCTCCCTCTGCCCCTCCCCACTTGTGTTCGCTCTCTCACTCTCTCTCAAATAAATAAAAATTTTAAAATATATATTTAAAAAAAAAGGAGATTGGCTTCCTGAACTTACCCGTGCGACACAGCAAAGGGCTTACCCTCTCTGCATTTCCATTTTCTCATCTGAGAAATGGGAAGAACAGTGTTTCATAGGGCAGAGATGAAAACTAATAGGATTACAGCTGTGAAGCATTCCCCCACGTGGTATCTGTTCCACCACACAGCTCAGCAGTGCTGGCTGACTAAATAACCAGAGGACAGGTCTGATTGGAAAGTGGATGGAGGCACTTGAAGGGACAAGTTCACCCTCGCCACGTGCCCTGGACAAAGGTGGAGGGAAAGCATAAACAGCAAACAGGAGAGACAGGTCTCTTCATCCCCTGCACTGCCAATGATTCAGGGCTGACGTCCTGAGATAATTTTATTGGGGGCATTAAACTGAGTTATGAGGTTTTTACAATCCAGCCACTTATGAGAAATCTATTAACAGTAACTGGACAGGAAGAAGGCTTCTCAGTGGAGCCCAGAACGGGCATTAATTGGGGCAATCTATAACAGGACGGGGACCCGGGAAGGTTCCACCAGACGCCTCCATTTACTCCCCGCAATTTCTGCTGAGAATCAGCAGACTCGCCAAAAAGAGAGAGATGCCCATTAATCGGCTAATGAAATATGAAAATGTTTATGGGCCATTCAATCTTCCAAATGGCACTTCTATAATCCACCTTTCAGACACAGAGTTCCACCAGCAGAATTTATACCCGGGCTTCTTCTGCGTGGCAAGGGGTGGGCTTTCATCCCCCTTCGTGACGACTTCATTGGCACCTGTTGTCCTGCCGAGTGGGCTGGGGTACGTGGCATCCTGGCCTGAAAGGGGCCTTAGGGAATCTGTCACTCACACTCCATCTCTACAGAAGCTTAGAGCAGAGTAGGGACCCACCCAAGGTCACCAGCTTCATCGGATGCATTTCCCTCTGCTTAGAGCTGCCTTGTGGGCATTGGAGGATCAGGACCTAGGGGTTTCTATTTGGGTAACAAGCTTGCTACCGGTTTCTTCCCTAAGAGATCTCAGTTCAGTGAAAACAGCCTGGGATTTGGAGCCTGACGGTGCCTGGATTAAATCCCAGTTATATATAGCTAACATTTAGTAAATAATATAATAGCAACGATAGCTACCATTTATTGGACACTTATTACGTCTCGGGCAGGGCTGATTTTCAGCTAGTACATACGAGTATGGTTGTGGCGGTCATTAAGAAAGTGAAAAAGCTCCCCACCTGCGCTAAATGGTCTCCCTCCTCTCCCTCACCCCCGTTCCCTCCGTCTGCCCCCTGTACCTCTCCATGATCCAATAGCCAGAGGGTCCTGCCTTGGCCAGCCAGGGCCCTGCTGCAGTACCACTGTATGGCAATGCCCCCGCCAGGCTGGCTGACAAATATCATGTGTCCCGTGGTGCCAGGCAGGTGCTAGTGCCTTCTGTGGACTTGAAAAAAATTTTTAAAGAAGTCTGAACAGATAAGTATGGAAATGGCTTTGCACGGTGCCAGGCATGGAGTAGATTCTCCTTCAATATGCATTCTCTTCCTTCTTTGCTCCCTTCACCCCCTGTCCCAACTACATGCTGAGCTCAGAGTCCTGGGGGGCTAAAGGGGCGATGGACCTATATCTCAGAGTGGGAGTCAGATTCAGCCATCTGGAACCTTGATAGAGGTGCAGACTCCCGAGGCCTCAACCCGGACCCACTGAACTTCCTCCCTGCCTCCCCAGATCCACTCAGACTCCGACGAGGGTGACGGAGCCATCAAGTACACCATCTCGGGCGAGGGCGCTGGGACCATCTTCCTCATTGATGAGCTGACCGGAGACATCCATGCCATGGAGCGCCTGGACCGTGAGCAGAAAACTTTCTACACGCTGAGGGCTCAGGCTCGGGATCGTGCCACCAACCGCCTGCTGGAGCCCGAGTCAGAGTTCATCATCAAGGTGCAAGACATTAACGACAGTGAACCCCGCTTCCTGCACGGCCCCTACATCGGGAGCGTTGCCGAGCTCTCACCTACAGGTGTGCGTCGGGCTCCGGGGGCACCAGGCTGAGCCAGGGGCCAGGATATGGGGAGCTGCTGGGTTCTGGGGGAGTCTGCTTTGGGGACCGACTGATGATCTGGGAGAGTTGAGGCTGTTGCCCTAGCAGGGGGTACAGTACGGGCATGAGCCCAGGTGCCCACATGGGCTCAGGCAATAGTGATGGCACAGCCACAGCTGCACATCTGGCACACACATGACCTCAGGCACGTACATGAACAGCCTACAAGTTCAGCTGACCACTTGTACACAGCCCCACACAAGCACGGCTCTGCGCAGACCTCGCCCAGCCCTTGGCCACAGACCCCCACAGGCGCTGGCATAATTGAAGGTGGGTGCTCTAGAACTGGGAACAAGCAAAGCGGAACACAGCTGGAACAAGGCTGAACCACACGACCAGACAGCCTCACACCCCACAGAACCATGTACAACACCACTCAGCAAACAGCCCCTCACACAGATGGAACTTATGCACAGACACAGCCACCTACGTAGACATGGGCAGAAGCCACAAACAGACATGACCCTCCCCGGGCCAGGCTCCATCAGTGTCGCCACAGCAGCAGGTGCGACAGCATCCAGACAGCTTCATGCCCTGCCCACCAGAGACCCCAGCCACACCCAGCCCCAGCCCCCTGGGGACACAGGTTCACAGAAATGACTGAGCCCCAGACAGTGGTTCAGCGGCACCTACCCGGGTATGGCTGCTAATGTGCAGGGGCGCTGGGAACGCACAGTGATACGTGTAAAATGGGGGCCCACACACCAGAACCCCCATGTGCGAGGAGAGCTCAGGCAAAGGCTCATCTTCACATAGCAGCGGGACACTGTAGCTAAAGGTTGGATAAATATGCCTGTTCCCACGGTGGGGCGCCCTTAGCCCGGGGCTTCTGGGAGAAGCCAGAGTCTTGGGCAAGGGGCACAGCCATCTTCTTACCCACTGGGTTAGCCCAAGCACCTGCACACCAGGCTGGGCAGAGAGCAGTGGCCCTCAGTCCTAGACACCTCATTCCATCCCTGCCGCACTGTGGTCATGGCCTCCAAGCTGCCCCTCTCTGGACCTTCCAGTTCTGCTGATGCATGTCAGAGGCAGGGGTGTCTGAGTTTGTGGGAGAGGGTGCTGTCAGCCCCCGCCTCCCCAGATTGGGCTAAATCTGGCAGATTGGTGGGTAGAGGCAGCAGCCAGCAATGAAAGAGAGGGAAGTGCACCAGAGATAAGGGTGGACACAGAGGGACAGTGGGAGGACACGGAACAGTGAGGGCAGGGGCAGGGAGGTGGGTGCAAACTGGTGTGCACGCACACAGGGGTGCACGTGTGCCTGATGGGTGTATGCATTTGCACATGTGTGTGCATGTACATGGCTGGTCAAATGGCACTTTAAGGCCTGTGCATGCGTATGCCATGCTATGTGTCTTTTTTTTTGAGCATATTAATTTATTGATTTGACAAGTGTGTATGAGGACCTACTATGTGCTGGGCCCTGGGAACAGAGTGTCAAGGAGGCTGCAAGCCTCTCTTTCACGGAGGGAACCTTTCAGCTGAGGAAGATAGGCAGTAAGGAAAGTCCAGATCATTGGACTGGGAAGGCTTCTCTGAGATGATATTGAAGCAGAGACCTGAAGAAAGTGAAGGATGGGTCCTGGGAGGAAGAGCATTCCAGGCAGAGGGAACAGTCCATGCAAAAGCCACAAGGAGAAGTGGAAAGGCAATCAGATTGTGTAGCCCTGTGGACCACAGTCAGGACTTTGACTTTTATGCTGAGAAAGCTGGGAAGTCAGTAGAGAGGCTTGTTCAGCAGAGTGACATGATATGACTTAGTTTTAACAGGATCCCATGCTGTTCTATGACGATCAAATGGTGGTGGGATTGGGGCATGGGGCAAGGACAGAAGCAGAGGAGTATATTGTAATTACCTCGGCGGGAAATGATGGTGGCTTGGAACAAGGTGGGACCAGTAAGGGTACTGAGAAGAGGTCGGCTTTGGGATATATTTTGAGAAGAAGCTGAAAGCATTTGCTAATGAATGGGATGTGGGGTGTGAAAGAGAGACAATTCAGGGATTTTGACCTGGGCAATTAAATAGATGGGATTTCCATTTGCTGAGATGGGAGGATCAGCGGGAGGGGCAGATCTCGGGGACTGAGTGAGGGACATCGGGAGTTTGGTTGCTGTAGTGCTAATGTTGGAAGTACTTATTAGACAGCCAAGTGGAGATCTTACAAAAGGCACTTCAACATACAGGTTCACTGGAGAGAGCATCAGAAGTTGTCAGTAGCAAAGACCCACAGACTTTCAGAGCCCAGTGATTACTTAGAAATCAGTTTTGCAAATGGGGTAAACTGAGGCTCAGTGAGGCCATGACGTGTCCAGGGTCACCTAGCAAGTCAGGGGCACCTCAAGCCCCTGATATCCCCGGTCCAGCAGCCCCTACTCACTGACTCAAATCACAGCCCTGCCTCTCTCTTCATCCCAAATGGACCTGCACATTTCCACATGGAAGAGGCCAGAGAGGTAACACGAGGTGAGGCAGGAGGTGAAAGCAGGAGCCACCCCCAAAGGACTTGAGGGAAGCATGGGAGCTGGGAAGGGCTTTGGCAAGGGAGCCATGTGGGCAGACATGGAATTTAGGAAGCTCCCTCTGCTACAGTTTGGAAGATAGGTGGGGACAGGGGACTCCAGAGGGAGGCATCCACCAGGTGCTCATCCATCACTCCACTCCCAACTTCAACTGTGAGCGGTGGGGGGACTGGTGGTAGCATCCCCATTGAACAGATATGAACACTGAGGCTGGGAGGGGAGAAATGGGCCTACTGTCACATAGCAAGTCAGTGCCTGAGCCAGCCAAGAGTTGCCTCCCAGGCTGTTGGGAATGGCAAGAGTGCTTGTGTCACACTTGGGGGGACTGAGGCCAAGAGAAAGGCAAGGACACATTCAAGATCACCCAGATTGTAGGAAGCAGAGCCAGCCCCGGGTTCATGAGTATCAGCCTGAAGAGCCCCTGCCCTGCCTCCCCTCCCCCTCCCAGCCCACGGACTCTGACATTCTGCTCAGGAAAGAGTCTGGCATTGGATTCAACGCAGACAAGCCAAGGAACCCGGGAGGGAGAAGGAGGAAACAGAAATTAAATTAGTTTATTTCATTTAAGCAACTTTTTGAAGAGGAAGCAAATCTGACACCGGGGTGCTCGTGGAGACTCCAGGCAGCTTTGAAAATCAGACACAATTACTGAGCCTCCTGATCTGGGCTGAGGAGGGCGGGGCTGACAAGCGGCACCAGGGTCTGGGCAGCTTCGAAGATCAGAGGGAGCAGGGACACAGCTTGGGACATGAAAGACAGCACTGCTCGCAAATTAAACCACTCACAGCTTAAAAAGGAAGGGAAGTGTGCCGGGGGCCTCCAATGAGCCGCACTTCTGAGGAGGGGCACACCAGCCAAGCTGAGCCTAATGCAGCAAAGTAGG
The DNA here is from genome assembly GCF_053574225.1 of Canis aureus. Lineage (NCBI taxonomy): Eukaryota > Metazoa > Chordata > Mammalia > Carnivora > Canidae > Canis > Canis aureus. Next base: position 38,987,864 of record NC_135636.1, on the reverse strand, counting down.
TCCTGTAGCTGACAGTCAGGAGGCCTGGCTCCCTACATGACCTTGGGGAGGTCCCTGCCTCTCTCTGGGCACCAAGTTCCCTTCTAAGTATTGAGGGGCTTCATTCATGCAACAGATGTTTATTGAGTGCCTACTCTGTGCCAGGCACTGTTCCAGGCATTGGGGATTCTTAGGAAGCCTACGTCCAGAGCAGAGAGAGAGAGACAGGAAAGAGATGAACAAGCCAGTATATTAGAGGTCCTGTGGTATATAAATGCTGTGAAACCAAGGGAATTTGGCATTATACTGAGGGAGTGCTATTTTAAATAGAGGAATCAGGGTGGGCCTTTCTTTATAAAGGAGGACATTGAAAAAAAATAAAAAATAAAATAAATAAAAAAAAATAAAAAAAAAAATAAAGGAGGACATTGGAACAAAGATCTGAAGGAACCAAGGAGCTATGTGAAACAGTTTTTTCTTTTTTTAAGATTTTATTTATTTATTCATGAGAGACTCACAGAGAGAGACAGAGATATAGACAGAGGGAGAAGCAGGGTCCTCACAAAGAGTCCGATGTGGGACTCGATCCCCAGACCCGTAATCATGCCGAGTCAAAGGCAGATGCTCAACCCCTGAGCCACCCAGGCATCCCTGAAACAGTAGTTTTCATACTGTATTGTGTATCCACATTACTTGGAGGGCTTGTTAAAATACAGACTGATGCCCCTTCTCCCCCAGGGTTTCTGAATCAGTAGGTCCGGCCACTAGAAATATTTGTATTTTTAATAAATTCCAAAGTGACGCTGTTATTGCTGGCTCAGGAACCACACTTGGAGAACCACTAAGCTGAAGGAAGAATGCACAGGCAGAGGAAACAGCAAGTGCAAAGGTCCTGAGGCATAGTGTGTTTGTCATGTTTGAGAATAGCAGGGGGTCAGTATGGGTGGAGAGAAGAGTAAGTGAAGGGAGGAGCATGTCCAATGAGATCAAAGGAGGTACTGGAAACCGGATCCTGTAGGACGTTGTAGCCATTTTAAAGATGAATGATGTGATCCAACTTAAACTTTTAAAGGCTGGCCTCTTGGCCACCATGTCGAAAATGGGCTGTAAGGGACAAGGTTGGAAGTAGGGAGATTAGTGAGGAGGCAGGTCGCGGGCAAAAGGTGATGGGGACTCAGATCAGGTGAGAAGGTGAGAAGATATGGGATTCTGGATGCATGTTGAAGACAGTGCCAACTGGGTTTGTGAGGGATTGGATATGGGGAGTGAGATAGAGGTAAGCCAAGGGTAATGATGTGTTTAGCCTGAGCAACTGGACGAATGGAGCTGCTAAGATGAGGAATGCTCTGAGAAGAGCAAGATTAAAGCACAAACTCAAGACTTCACTCTTGAGCATGTTAAGATTGAGATGTCTACTAAAAAATCCAAGTGGAATTGTCAAGGGGACAGTTGGGTCTCTGAGTCTGGAGGTCAGGAGCATGATCAGGGTCAGAGATACAATATTGGACGTCATCAGCAGAGAGAAGGAACTTAAAGCCTGAGGCTAGGTGAAATCAACAAGAGTGAGTTTTGAGAGAAAAGGCTTGGACTAGACAATCTCTTAATGTTGGGGACACCAGACCCCTTCCCACAAGTGTCACAACCTGACCAGTGGACAGCAAGATTTCGTAGGGCTTTCGTGCCCAGTTCGACTCCACCTACTTATGAATGCCAGCTATGTATAAGATGGTATGCTTGGCACTGTTGAGGATACAGAAATGAGAAGTTCAATCCAACACACATCTATTAGCCACTACTTTATTCCGGGCACTGCAGGGGATGTAAAGATAAGTAATTGAATTAAATCCACAAATGTTTATTAGCACCCATTATGTACAAGGCCTCCAGTGTACTTGGCTCTGTAGGGGTTGCAAAGATGAGTCACCTAACTTAGCAAACATTTATTAGCACCTACTTTATCTATGTATATAGCCCCAAGGGGATAGAAAAATAAGCAGTTGCTTTCAATTCAATAAACATTAGTGCCTACTGTGTACATGACACTTTGCTAGGTATGTGGGGATGCAAAGATGAGCAAGACCCTCGCCTGACCTCAGAGTGGTGGCCCATCAGTTTCATCTCTGGGGTCAATTGATCTCTGATCAATTGATAGTGACTGTAGGGTTGGTTGAGACAGTCTGAGGCCCCATTCAAGCTCAGGAGAAAGCACCACAAACGATTAGTGATGTCTGCTGTGAGCAAAGGCAGGAGAATGGGGCAGTTTTGGGCATAGGATTGGCATTGTTGGACCATGGGATTGGGGTTCAACAAGATGTGGACATGGGCAGGAGCTCTACCAGAGCTGGGTTCCCATGTATTCTAGTTCCTTAGTGAGCAGCATCTTTAATAGATGGAAAGGCTGTTTTGTAATACAGGCCGCACTTCTTGGGACATTTACTAAATAACAGCTGTCAGCCAACACTGCTTTCACGGATCTATTTCCCTTTATTCTCAACAATCCTGGGAAATAAGCAGGGCAGGTATTACTGTCTTCATTTAACCAATGAGGAAATAAATGCAGAGAGAGATAAAGTAACTTGCCTGGGTTTCCAGAGTAAGAGCTAGAGCCAGAACTGGACCCAGAACCTGGAAGTAGAATCCAAGCCACTTGCTTCGGCTCTAGTGGGAAACAGCCATGCCCAGGGACTTTACAGCTTGCAAAGCACTTTCACATCCCTGATCTCATTTCATCCCCACCAGGAGCACTCGGGCCAAGCGTTAACATGCCCATTTTATAGCTGAAGAAATTGAGGCTCACAAGGGGAAGGAAATAAGATTGGAAGAGCACACTATCTGATTGCTGAGTCCAGTGCTTGGCGGGGGACAGTGGCAGGGAGGAAAGGAGGAAGGCAGGAGGCAGTGTGTTCCCCAAGGGCCTCATTTGGGGAGGGCAGCAACAAGCTGGGAGCCTCTGATTGTCCTATCTGCAGCCAGAGAGAGTGTGGCTCAGCAGCCCTCAGGCCCAAGCCAGGAATCAATCGCTGGCCTCTGCAGAGACAACTTCTAAAGATGTTTTTAATTAAAGTCCAGGAAGATCTATATGTGCAATATCTCCTTGCCTAGCAACGGCACTGGCTCTCACCATCCAGGATTGGGGGGAACAGGACCGGAGATTTCTGGTGGGGAGAGGTGATGAGGAGGAGCAGAGAGGCCCTGGCCCTCAGGAGTCATCCCCATGGCCCTGGGAACCTGGACAGCAAAGAGCGTATCCGTGCCTTTCTTTGTCGTTTCCATCAACAAATTATTCAACAAACATGAGCACCTACTCTATGCTGGGCCCTGCGTCTACACGGCAGTGGGTACAAAGGTGACAAAGCCACCATCCTGCCCTCAAGGGTCCAGCACACAGTGGGTGCTTCATTTGTGTTGGGTGACTGAATGGAACTGAATTATGATAAAAAAAAAAAAAAGTTTGCTTTCTACAACAAGCAGAGGGATGCTATTGCAGATACTTACAATGTTGCTGTCCCAAACAAACAGGATGACCAGACTACTTACTGGAGGGTTCCACTTAAATGCGTAAAGGACAGAAGAGCATAAATTTCTCAAATTGGGATGGTAGGAAAGCCCTCTCTTGGGGGAGGGGGGTACAGATTAGATCCCCACATGCATTCATGGGTGAGTCCATGCCTGGAATCTATGAGGCGAAAGAGAGGGGACAGTGTCCCAGAGGTCACTGGAGGCTCTGGAGAAGCGTGTTTGCAACATAGGGCACCCTCATCCCATTGAACCAAAATTGTTTCTTCTCCTTTTCCCCCCTCCCACTCTCTCCCACTCTCCTCTTGCTTAATATGTATCTCTGCCTGTCTCTGTTTCTATAGAAGTCTACTTTCTGACTTTATCTGTGCATTTCTGCCTTTTTCTGTCACATTCTGTGTTCCATTTTCTCCGTCTCTATGTATCTCTGCCTCTCTGATGCTCATCTCTCTGTCTCTGTCCTGATTTCTTCCCGAAGTTCTGGGTATCTGTTATCCCACTTTCTCCCTGCTCATCTCTCTGAGTCTCTGTCCCTCTGCCCCTTGTCTCTCTGTCTCTGACCCACTTTCTAGCTTCATCTCCGCGTGCCATCTTCTCTGTCACTTATCTCTGGGCCTGCCTCCTACCCCTCTCCCCCACCTTTTCCTCCCCTGCTGGCACATTCCTGCCTCTCCTGCATATCATTAGGCTGCCCTGGCCGGGCAGCCGGAAGCTGTGAAGGCCAGCCCCGTGAGCCAGCATTATAAGTGATGATCAAAGAGGGAGTTGGGAGGGAGAGTTTGAGAAGGGGTTTGTTTCCCCGTGTTATCTGAACGTTCCCAGGGATTCGACAAGTGGTTTTTAATTTTTAATAGAAAGCATTCCGTGCAGTTCTGGCAGCAGCAGGGGGTGGGACTCATTTTTTATAAATGTTTGAGAAGCTAAATGTGAGCTGAGGGTTTCCCCAGGCCCAGCAGGGCAGCAAAGGGAGGTAGGGAAGAGGCAGGATGGTAATAATTACAAACATCTTCATAATAATGACACTTGGTCACCTCGTTCGTTTGTTTGTTAGTTCTTTTGTGGGAAGACTCTGTTCTTTTCCAAACTGCTTCATCTCTTTCATCTCATTAAAGGGCCTCCCTCCTCCAGGGAGGCAAGGAGGATGACGTGTTATCTCCATTTTACAGAAGGGGAACTGAGGCCCAGTCAGGTCCATTTTCCCACAGCCAACACAGCCCAGGAGAGGGCTGGGATGACTTCAATCCTGGAGCTCCCTCCATGCAGCACCACCTCCCTCCTGAGTCAATGGGAGCTCCCCCTGGGGGCTCTAGAGCCCAAGTCTGGGCTGCAGTTGGACCTCACAGATAACAAAGATAAGAGACAAGAAAGGAAAGAATTCTGGCTTGGGGGCCAGGCCATGGGTTCCATTTCTGGCTCCATGGCAAAACATGTCAGAGCCACCCAGATAAACCAGAGATGAAGGGTGGCCATGCCCCCTCCCTCCTGATACTGGTGCCCAGGCATCTCCTACTCCAGGCCAAGCACACAGTCCCAGAGACCTTCTGCCCATTCAGCGCTGCCTTCACAGCTTCCAGCTGCCCGACTAGGGCAGCCTAATGATATGCAGGAGAGGCAGGAATGTGCCAGCAGGGGAGGAGGAAGTGGGGGAGAAGGGTAGGAGGCAGGCCCAGAGATAAGTGACAGAGAAGATGGCATGGGGAGATGAGGTAGAAAGTGGGTCAGAGACAGAGAGACAAGGGGCAGAAGGACAGAGACTCAGAGAGATAAGCAGGGAGAAAAGTCAGAGACAAGAGAGGAATAAACTCTTGAGAGCTGCTACATATCCAGCTTTATCAGCCAAATAAATCCATCATTTCTAGTCCTCAGAGCATCTCTGGGAGGCAGAGGGGCCCCCTCTAGACCAAAGGTGAGGAAAGAGGTCAACAGGGAGAAAGACTTGACCAAGGGCACAGAGTGAAGAAGTGGTAGAATTTGAACCCAAGACTCTCTGATGCCAAAGCCCACCTCATCTCATCTCCTCGCAGGAGAATCTGATGTCTCATGCTGATTTTGCCTGGGAGGAGCTTTGCTGACTTGGTGGCATGTGTTGTCCTTGTTTCTTCCTTCCTGATGTCAGTCTCAGTATAGGCACAGTGAATCCAGGAGGGTGACATGATGGCCGCACAGACCTGGGTTTCAATCTTCCCCTACCACTTACTAATGATAGAATCTGGGGGATGTCACTGAGCCTCTGCCTCTGCTCAATGACTCAGTTTCCTCATCAGTTCAATGAGGGGTTTGGTCTAGAACATCAGTTCTTAGCTTGGGATGCACTTTAGAATCACTGTGGGAGCTTTTAAAAATACCCCTGCCTGTGTTCCATCCCAGGAGAGTCCTAGAGAATTGGTCTGGGGTGGGGCTCAGCATCAGTTTTATTTTAAAGCTCCTAAGAGATTCTAATGTGCAGCCAGGGTAAGAAACACTGGTTTCTGTGCTCTCCAAGGACCAACCTTTCCACATCTAACATTCCATGTGGAGCTCTGCTCTGAGATCTTGTTTATCCAAGAATCATTTAGGCAACGTTTCCTATGCCAGCCTGGCTAGAGGCCCTTAACCCCTCGTAGATGAAGAGTTGGCTGACAGCACCACGGACAGCGACCAGTTCATCCTAGCTAATCCCAACCCTGCTTCTAGAAGTCTGAGCTTGACCAGCTGTGGGCAGGGAGAATCCTGAATGCAAGGAACTCCTTGCCACTCCCCTCCTCATCCTTCCCTCCCCTTTCTCCACTCTTCCCTCTCTTACTTGCCTGTCTCCTACTCCTACTGACCTCCCTCCTCCTACTTTATAAGGCCAGGCACGAATGGGGGTTGACATCAGATCATCCTGGGTTTGAATCCTGCCATTCCTGCTTCCTTGCCAAGTGAACTCAGTTCTGAACATGGAAAACTATTTGAGTTCTCACAGTGATCCTGAGAGTTTGGCAGTAATATTACCTTCATTTCACAAGTGAGGAGACTGAAGCACAAAGGGCTTCCTTACTTAACTCCACTCAGCCTCATTTCTTCATCTGTAAAGTGGAAATCTTAATAGAGCTTACTTCAAGACTATTTTATAAATTCCATGAGGTAACATACATAAAGTACTTCTCATAGGATCTAGCACAAAGGAGTTATTCAATAAACATAATCTATCATGACCATTGAATAATGATATGTGATAAAGGGCTTCATCTTTATTTATTCACATTTTTCACCCTTCACCATGCATAGCAGTTTCCTCATCTGTAAAATGGGAATGATGCAGGATTGTACTGTGTTGGTCCGTATCAGCTCACAATAGGCAGATATTGATTTTCTGTTTTGTGAGCCACTTGGTATCACATTGGTAGCTTGAAATTGGCCATGGTGAGAGTCTCTACACCATGGAAATCAACAAACACTACAAGGCAAGGCATTCTTCCTCACCCGTCTAGCCTTTGGAGCCGATGGTTACACATGTACCAGTACACCACTGCATCTACATCATGGAGTTGCTCTGAGAACTAAAGGTGGGAGTGGATGTGATAGTCATTATAAAAATACAAGCTGCTGAATGGAGGGGGGATGACCCCGAGGTGATTCCGTAACAGCCACAAGCGCAGAACCCTTTTATCTGCCCATTCTGGGGAGCTGCTGACTTGTGAAGAAGGTAGGAGGGGGTCTGGAGCCTGGGGAGCCAGTGGTGAATCACTGACCCTTCACCATCCCCACGTGTAGGCATTAACTGTAATGGCTGCAATAAAGAATCCTGGATTGGGGAAATGATTCCATCATCCCCGCAGGAGTCCCTGGGATGCAGCCAGGGAGAGAGAAGGGGGGCAGCCATGTCCCTGGGGCGTCACTCAGCCCGACATTGTGCCTTGCCCAAGGGGTGGGGGGAACAAATAGAGGGGAGTGACAGGGAGACCCTCTCTCATAACAGTTACAACAACCACTATTTATTGAGCACCCACCATGAGCCTGATGCTTTATATATCTTCTCCCTTTTCAGCATGTCTGTGAGGGAGGCATGATTGTTCTATTGTATAGGGGCATGCCGTGCCTCCCAAGACAACAACAACCTGCATTTATTGAATTCTTAGCATGGGCTAGGCACTGTCCTCGGTGCTGAACAAGGAAGGCTATTTGAATTCTCAAAACAATCCCCGGAGTTTGGTAGTTACCATCATCTTCATTTCGCAAATAAGAAAAGTGAGGCACAAGGAGGCTTGTGACATGTTCAAGGTAAAACTGCTAGTAGGTGGCAGAGTCATCCCTGATTGTGATTCAGTACACGGGGCCACTCTGCCTGTGCTGACTATCACCCAGCAGGGTTTGAGCTCAGAGTCCTGGGTTCAAATTCTACCACTTCCTCTCTCTGTGCTCTTGGTCAAGTCTTCTTACCTGTTTGACCTGTTTCCTTGCCTGTAACTTAGAGGGGCCCACTCTGCTTCTTGGAAATACAATGAGGATTAGAGATGATGGGTTTAAGTGCTTGGTGAAGCTGGGCATGTAGTGGGTGCTCAAAAGGAGTTTCTTTCTTTCTCCTCTCTCTGTATAATAGGAGGCACCTTGGGGTTATGTCCTTGGCCATGAGTAGGAGACCCTAGGCACCATGCATCAAGAGGGAGGGGGCATGCTCAAATCCCTTCTTTGGATTCTATGGGCAACCCTGACATGGTTGACGTGGAGCAGGAGCTGCCAAAGAGAGGCGCATTGCAGGGCCAGTTTAGGAGGCTCAGGCTGGGAGGGGGGGCATGGAGAGCGAAATGAGAAATGCAAAAGAGTGAAAAATAAATACATGTGTCTGTCTGGAATGATCAAGGGCCCCAGGCTGGAGGCGGGAGAGGCGGGCGGCAGGCTGGGCTTAGCAGAATTGCTGCAGTAGCATTTCTAGAGCCTCACTCATTAGCCAAGCTGTGAATGGGCCTTCCCTCCCAGCATGCCACTCTCCTGGCCCAGAGAGTCCAACCCAGCCCCAGGAGGGCCCCACCCAGAACCTCAGGGGGTCCAGGCCCCATCCCCTCACCAGCAGGGCACTCAAAAGAAGGCATCTATCTCCTTGAAGTGATGTCTGAGTCTCATCCCCCTAGGTCATATCCTGAGCCCTAACTGATTCCCTCTTGGGTCTTATACCTCACCCACTCCTTTCTGGAAAGGTTCAGATGGACCAGAAGGCTTTGCCTGCTTCTCCACCCCACCCCTCCCCCACCCCACCCTCACCCTCATCCTGTCCAGCCTCACGTCCCAAGCCCTGATTTCGTCAAATTGAACATGATGTCAAATTAGAGGCATCTCTGGGACAGGCCGAGAGAAGCTCCCAGTTTAATGAGGCAGCGTCGAAAATCAATAACTTAATTGCCGCTGTTTGATGGACTTTTATCCAATTTATACTCTCCCCAGCAGCCTACGTGCAGAGCGTGCGGAGCATGTGGAGAAGTGTGTGTGTGTGTGTCTGTGTGTGTGCATGTGTGTCTGGGGGTGGGGGACTGTCTGGACACCCGGAGGAAGAGCAAGGAGGGCGCCAGGGCCCACAGCCAACTACTTCCCAAAAGGAAAGCTGGTCCAGCCATCCTCTGGCCCCAGATCCAAAAGACACTGCCTCAGTGAACTTGGTTATCTTTCTGGGCTGCCCAATCCCCATCCTGTTGGTGGGGAGGGTAAGGAGGGAGGGAAGAAAAACAGAATTCCCTTGAGGAATCAAGAGGGGTTGGGGGTGGGGTAGAAGGACCCCTGCTTTGGGAGTCAGGTGACTGGTTTCCAGTCCTGGCTCTAAGTTTGAAAGTAATGACCTTAACTGATGAAGATCACCATTGGCATTGCCCACTGAGGTTGAGCCCCGTCTGCACTGAGAATTTAAAGTGCGTTCCCTCAACCTCAAGGACCAAAGACTGGGATTATTCCCTATTTGCTAAAGAGGAAACAGATTCAGAGAGGCTGCCTTCCCTTGCCAGAGTCCTGCAGCTAGGAGCCACCAAAGGGAGATTTGAACCCAGGTCTGACTCTAGTGGTCATGCTTGTACCACAGGAAGGCCCCAGATCAGGAAGCGGGACTGAGGATGGGGACTGTGAGGGGACTAGCTTCCGGGACCTCCAGCTTGGATCTCCTCCCCCTGCTTCCCTGGGGTGGGGAGGACAAGCACAGCAGCCCCAGGTGACTCCCCGTCTCGCTTGGTCCCCCGGGCCCAGGCACGTCGGTGATGCAGGTGATGGCCTCGGATGCGGATGACCCCACGTACGGCAGCAGCGCTCGGCTGGTGTACAGCGTGCTGGATGGCGAGCACCACTTCACCGTGGACCCCAAGACCGGTGAGGGGCGGGGCGGGGCGGGGCCGGGGGGCGCGGAGGGGCGGGGCCAGAGGATGGACTGAGGTCCGCTCTCAGCCTTCTGACTGGACAGCGCGGAGGCATCTAGCCTGTTGCAGGGTTGCAGGGCGGGAGGGGCGGCCAGGCAGAAAGAGGGAACCGCTGAGGAACAGAAAAGGAAGGGGCGTGGGGAGGGGGGCACTTGCAAGACTCGCAGAGAAACAAAGAGGCAGGATGCCTCCGCCATGGGTGCCCTGAAAGGACTTCCGAGGTCGCAACTAAGCGGCCCTCTTGTCCTTGGAGCTAAATTGAGGCAAGTGTGTCTGGAGCCCTTTGAGGTCGGCCGTAAGTGTCGTTTGGAGGGTCAGGTGGTGAAGGGCACCTTTCAGCAGTTGTGAAAGCTCGGCTCAAAGGGCAGTTGTCAAGGATCTGATGGAAAGACAGAGACAGAGACCATTAGGGAAGGATGGCTTCTTGGCTTCTTCCCCTCCCCCAACGCCATCAAACACAGTCCCTATTTCACTTTCTCTGAACTTAGAACCTGATTATGTCCCTGAGGGGCCCTGCCCGAGCGGCAGGGAGGGCAGAGCAGGAGACAGGCTCAGAGAAGTGAAGTGCTTCACTGAGGTTGCGCAGCTGGGCGCAGCTGCTGATGCCAAGGGCGGTGTTCTCCCCCTCCCCCCGATGGGAGGGGCAGGGCAGGAGTGAAGGGGAGAGGGGAGACCGCACACCACAGGATGTTTATCAGATGCTATCATGGGACTCACAGTCCTGTGAGGGTTGGGGCGAAGGGAAGATGCATGGGCAGTTAGGATGCAAGGTTCTGGGAGGCGGAAGCAGCTGATCTCCAAAGGATGAGAAGGTGTTGGCCAGACTGGGATTCAGAGACGGGCACTCCAGGCAGAGGGCATGGTGCAGGCAAAACTAGGAGGGAAAGAACTGCCTGAGGCATGAGGGGAATTGTAAGCAGCTCAGGACTGGGGAAGCAGGCCGGCTCAGATGTGATATGGACTGGCTGGCAGGGGCCCTACTGGGCCTAGTAGAAGCGAGCCTTAAGACCTTGGATTTTATTCTAAGGGTAATGGGAAAGGGTGTGTGTGTGTGTGTGTGTGTGTGTGTGTGTGTGTGATCTAGGTTTTGGGTTTTCATTTGTGTATTTGTTTTTGGGGGGTGGGGAGTTAAGGATTCCAGGCTATGAGCATAGTTACAATTGTATTATTTTACACATAATATCTTTGTCATTTTTTTCTCCTTGCAAAAGTAATACATTTTAGGAAACACTCTAACATTAAAGAAATGTGAAGGAAGGAAGGAAGGAAGGAAGGAAGGAAGGAAGGAAGGAAGGAAGAAAGAAAGAAAGAAAGAAAGAAAGAAAGAAAGAAAGAAAGAAAGAAAGGTGCTTCCCACCCTCATCCCCTAATTGCAGCCCCAAAGGTAGCCACTTGATGTATATATCCTATGAGACCTTGGACTCATTCACTTAAAAAAATATTGTTTTTTTAATAGATAACACATTTCAAGATTCAAAATTTTAAAAGTAGTCAAAATAGACATTTAGTGGAAATTCTTCACCCCTTCCAGTCCCCCAGCCACCCAGTCTGGGTCCCCACGGCAACCAATGTAATTTTCTTGGGTATCTTTCCAGAGCTATTCTATGCATGTACAAGAAAATAGGTACATGTATTTGTTTTATTTTTTTTTACAGAAATGGTAGCTATAAACACACACTATACACACTGCTTGCCTTTTTCACTTAACAATACATCTTGAAGATTATTCTATATCAGTACATAAAGAGCTTCCTCATTCTTTTATTTAACAGCTGTTGTGGATACACTAAAATTTATTTCACCAGTCCCCTATTGATGGACACTTACGCTGTTTCCAATCTTTTGCTACAACGAACAATGCTACAGTGAATAACCTCATACATATATCATTTTGTGCTTGTGTGAGTGTATCTGCAGGATAATTTTCGGGAAGTAGAAAAGCTGGGTCAAAGACCACATGCATTTGGAATTCGGATAGATAATACCGAAATGTACGAGATTACACTCCCGAGAGCCACATAGGAAGGCGCCTGTTTCCCCTCCTCCTCACCAGCACTCTGGGTTCATTGATGACTTTTAGGCAGGGAAGTGACATGCTCAGGTTTTCATTTTAACAAGATCCCTCGGGCTGCTCTCTCTAGCATGGCTCAGAGGCAGGAATTGAATTCAGGGAGATTCCGTAGCTTGGGATGCCCAGCAGAGAGCCCCAAAGGACAAACACCAAGGCCTGCGCCTTTTCTCGGCCTCCCACCCAGACTCCTTAACCTGATCTATCTAGTTAGGGAGCCAGAGATGACACAGGATTGATGGTGAAGATTAATAGAGATGCCGAGGAGGGAGAAGGAGGGATGACAGTGAGATCCTGCCAAGGGCAAACCTTGGGCACCTGGATGGATGTAGGGGAGTAGATTGAGGAACGAATCTGGGGATTCCCAGCTTTGGGGCCTGGGATGGGAAGGGGCACCGTGTACAGAAACAGAAGGAGGAATATGGATTAGAAAAAGTAGGAGCAGAAGAATTAGTGAATGTGTCCTGGGATCTGATGCAGAGCTAATTAATTCCATTTTTAACCATAGTGGCTTTAAGAGGAGAGAGGAGAAGAAAGAAACATCTAGAACATCTAGTAGGCCATCTGAAATATGGGCCCAGAGCTCCCTGAATACTGGGGCTCTTTAAGCTTTGGTTTCCCATGTGTACAAGAAGGATAGTAATTCCCATCTCACATGATTGTTGTGAAGATCCAATGGGAGAGTCCCTTCCTTCACTCAACAATTCTTTAGTGAGTGCCTGCTATGTGCCTGGCTCTGTTCTAGGCTCTAAGCATATGGCAGGAGGCAAATCCAAGGCCCTACCCTCATGGAGCTTTAATTCAAGTAGGGAATATGGAAAATAAGCATATGCATTTATAGCATAATGAGTGCTAGGAAGACACAGAAAGCAGGGTGAGGGGATAGATTTAGGTGAAGGAATCAGGACAGGCCTTTCTGGGGAGGTGACCTCGGGCAGAGATATGGATGAAGGAAGGGTATGAGTCCCTTGGTCGGTATCTAGAAAGGAATGTGCAGGCCAAGGGAAGAGCAAGCATATGGAGTGCTCAGCACAATACCTGGTACCTACTGGTAAACCAAGGGGCTGCTATCACTACCAAAGCCTTCATTCATTCAGCCTGAGGAGGGGGCCCTTAGAGTCAATCCTCTTTCAGAAAGGGAGAAAGAGACAGAAATAAGGGAGGGGTCAGGACTGAGTCTGGGAGGTGGTGGGGGTGAGCAGATGGAGGACCAGATTCCAAGAAAGTGAGGAGGACGGCCAGGTTCTAAGAAAGAGCATCCCCCGCTGCAGAGAATCAGGAAGAGGGTGGCAAGTGGGAGGGCTTGGAGAGCCCAGGAGGGCGGGAACGGTTCCCAAGAGGCCAGTGAGTGGGCACCGAGCGAGGCAGGAGAAGAAGCGCAAATCAAGTCCTTGTCCTAGGGTCTTCCACGTTCTTAGTCCTAGAAGGTCTTGTCCGACATTTCCCAGGAAGGACCAGATTTTTTCCTCCCCTTGCCTTCAGCCCCACTGCAGGAGCCGCCCTGGTGCCATTCCCAGCCCCAGCTCCATTTCCCCAGCCAGGAATATTCCGCTGATGCAGGTCTATATTTAGCAGATGCTGCGAGGTACAGTCTGTTCTTGCTGTGCAGATAGCAGGGAGCAGAGCCGGAACGGGCCCTGAGAGGAAGGTGTGAGGGAAAGGAGGAGGCGGGGCGCCATGAGGCCGAGTGCCAGAGGAGGAATTAACTTGTGTGTTTTAAAGGCCAGGCCTGCCAGCAAGCCCCCCACAGGGGCGACAGGGTTGGCATTTGCGGGCTAATGAGGCATCATTTGGGCTCCAGGGCCCCTTCTGCAGAATTTGGAGGGGACAGCGGGGGGTGGCGAGGACAACAGCTGAAACTAGGGTGATGGGCGAGGATGGGGCTGCAGGGAGCCGTGGCCAGGTTCTAATTTCCAGCCCCTGCCCACCCCCACCCCCAGAAGAATAGAAAGAGTTTCTCAGAGGCTCCAAGTTATCTGCTGAAAATTCTCAACTGGACCAGAGACGTCTGTTTTCCTGGGATGAATGAAACAAATCTTTGCCGAGCACCTTCAAAGTGCCAGATCCTGGGGTCAGGATGATACACTAGATCTGGTTTCTGCCCCACAGGGGGCTTTTGTTCTAACAGAGAAGCCAGAAACAAATAGATAATGACACCCTGCCTGTGAGAGGAGAGACAGAGGGTCTGTGGCAGTAGGTCAGACAGTTCAAATGTTTATTGAACGCCTACTATGTTCCAGACTCTAAGATGATGAACAAGGTCAGTACGAATCTCTGCCCTCACGGAGCTTATTAGTCAGGTACCCAATCCAGGTCTTGGGATGGGGGGGATCATCATGGCATCCCCAGAATGTGAGACCTGCCACTGGAAACTTTGTCTCTTTTAATTCTCTTAAAAGCCTTCCAACTGGGTAGCCCCATTTTATAGAATAGGAAACTGAGTCTCAGAGGCACTCAAGAACTTGCCCGAGGTCAGATAGCATATAAATGGTGGAAAGTAGACTTGAACCAGTCTGACCCCAAAGCCCCTCCTTTCTGCACGGCCTCATATCTGACTCTGTGACCCCTACACATAGTATGTCCTCAGTAAACATCTAACAAATGAGTGAATGAAGGGATCTGCAGAGCCAGAGGTTTCAAGAACAACTGCATGGACTGATTGGGGAATTTTACCCCAGAGCAGGAGCAAGGCACCAGCCCCGAGGGTGCTCCTCCCAGCGTGGGGAGGTGGGGTAGGGAGCAGAATGTAGCAGGTAAGGAAATATACCATCAGTTCCTCCCACCCCTCTAGGTAAAGGGACTTTGCCACTGTTCCTATTAAAAGGTGAAGTCTTGAGGAGTGCCTGGCTGGCTGAGTTGGTAGAGCTTGGGACTCTTGCTCTCAAGGTCATGAGTTCAAGCCTTGAGCCTACTTTAAAAAAAGTAGAGAGAAAAAGAGAGGGGGAGAGGGGTGTGGAGTCTTGAATCTGCCAAGTTCCAGATTAGGCCTTAAGAGACCTTGTAGCCTTCACACTTCTCTCCCAGGACCACCATCTAAGGAAACTAGCCCAGCCTGCTGAAGACACGAGAAGCTCCAGCTGACAGCCAGGACCACCTGCCAGACATATGCGTGAGGCCACGTTGGGCATTCTGGCCAGCTGAGCCTCTCATGAAATGTGGCTGCATAAGTGAGTCCGGGAGAGAAACAGGCCGGAGAACATGATTTCTCCATCAATTATCTACTGCTGCATGACAAACTGCCCCCAAACATGGTGACTTAAAACAGCAACAGTTTATTATTTGTCATAATTCTGTGGCTTAGCTTCCGTTCTTTTCAGTTCTTTTGCTGGGATCACTCGTGTGGCAGCAGTCAGCTGGCAGATCAGCTAGGACAGCTGGCGTGGCTGGGCCCCCTCCCTCTGGGTGGCCTTTCATCTTGGGGCTTTTTCTCAGCACGGGGGTCTTGGAGTTCCAGGAGGACAGGCCCCAGAACACAAGGGCTTATCAAGCGTCTGCTTTTGTCATGCTTGCTGATGTCCCATGGGCCAAAGCAAGTTGTATGACCGAGGCCAGAGCCAGTGTGAGAGGGGGTGACCCGAGTGTGCCTATCAACAGGTGTGCTTTATTGGGAGCTGTCATCATCCCAGCCTATCCCTAGGTGTCATCCCAGGGCCAGGGCCAGGGGTGGCATGGAATCTGGGTACCCACCTCCTAGCCTCCCAGGGATGGCATCTGACCATCTACAAGGCTTCCTGACCAGTTGCCAAATGGAAAGACTTTAGTGTCCCTGCTTCCTCCAGAGCTAGAAGTGGCAGGGACAACAAGGAGGCAGCCACATGAGTATGGCTCCTCAGCCAGAGCCCCACTCCAAGCCCTACTCATGAGTGCTTGGTGCACAAGCTCACAGGTGCACAGTCACCCCAAATCCCAGCACCACCTCTGCATTCTGTGCAGTCCTGGATGCCAAGTGCATGCACATGGCTTAGCACGCAGTAAGGCTCCGCTGGTTGGCTCCCCTCTCTGCCTTTCCGACTGCTTCACTCAGGGAGCCCCTGTCTCTGGCCTGGTGGCCACTCCACCGTCGGTCTGTTTGTCTGCCCTCTCCTTTCCTCCCTCTACCATCTTCTTCCCCCTTTCCCATCCCCTGTCCCCTGGGTGTCCCTGCCGATGGTGAGAAGGGCCGTTTGCTTTGTCTCTGGTATTCTCTGTCTTCCTTTCTCACCTCCGTTCTTTCTTTCCCCTCTTGTTCTGTCTCTGGCTCTCTGGCTCTCTGTTCTCTCTCCCTGGCCCCTTCTGAGTGTGCATTTCCCTCTGGCTTGGCCACTCCCTTCTCTGGCTCTCTGTTCCCTCTCCTCTCCCTTCTCTGTCCCCAGGGCCTGTCTCTCTGGTCTCTCCCCTCCTGCCTCTCTTTATCTCTCTTGTCCCTGGCCTCCATTTCTTCTGTCTCCCCTGCTGGCCAGCGGACAGACCAGCAGAGCAGCAGCGTGTTGAGTGTTGCTCACCACCAGAAGCCCCCCAGTCCCCGTGTTGGGGTGCAGCCCTTGGGGCAGGTCAAGGAGGACCTACTCTGGCCAGAATTAGGGCTGGTGGGGAGCGCACTGCTACTGGCAGCTGGTGGGGAGCATTATCCCACCCAAAGGCCAAGGTTGAGAATTCCTGTTCTGTGGGGAGATATTGCAATTGTCCCATTTTCCAGATAAGGAAACTAAGGTTCAGAAGAAGGGATCTGTTCAAGATCACATGCCCCAAAAATGGCAGAACTCAGATTTATCCCAATTTCATCTGCTTCCAAGGCTCCTCTGCCCTTGCGAAGACATTCTTGGTAAAGGAGGGGTCAGCGGAGAGCCTATGGGGTCTTGGAGGCCACCGGTAGAGAGTCTGTACAACTCTTGATTAGATAGACCACACATTTTCTGTATATCTCCATGTGATCCCACAAAAACAGGGCCATCTCCTAGCTGCCTGACCCCCGGCTCCCCCAGCTACACATACAAATACACACATAAATGCACACACTGCAGCCTCTCCCCTCGTTCTTGCATCTTTATTGGAGTCTGGGGGCTGTTTGGGGACATCAGGAGTCAGAGATTGGGTTTTATGGGGCGCATCATGGGGCTGCTGGTGCATGACTCCACCTGGCGTGCAGGCCCCCGGCACCACCTGTCACCACCTGGTACTCGGCAGGTTGGAGTGAGTGGCGGGGGAGGCTCTGAATGCCTCATCGACTCTCCCCTCCACCTTGGTCCCCCACTGGCAGGGAGACAAAAAGCTCGGCCTTCTGCTCCTCTGCTTCTCGGCAGAATTAATCTTGCGGTCACCCCCATTCCTGCTGCCCCTGCCCCTCTTGCATCAACAACAGCTTGAAAGGTTGTCTGATCAGTGATTAGCTGGTGCCTGGACAGAGAATCTAGGGCTGGGCCAGCACATGGGGCCCCAAGGACTGGGAAATGACTCCACCAGAGGGGGGAGGGGGACGTGTGACAATAAGAGTGTGCACTCGTAGCTGTGAGTGTGCATATGTGTGAGTGTGTATGTGATCTCGTGTGTTCTTATGTATTTACTACCTAAGTGTGTGAGACATACCTGGTGTATGTATACAGTGGAGTGTGACTCCAACGTGAGTGTGCATGAGTATGGGTGTGAGTCCAGCTCACCATGTTAACACTCCCCACACTGCTGCTCCGTGCTGGCTCTGCTGAGTGCCACTGACAGAGATGAAAGGGCATATCTCTATAAGCAGGTGTGAGTTATCGTGAGTTATCTGTGCGAGCACGTGGGTGAGTGTGCGTGAGTGTGTGGTGGCTGCTGAGGCTGCACCTGTACTGTTCAGCCACCTGCTTGTCTTCTGCGTTCCCCTCCCGAACTTGCCTGAGCCTGGCCTCTGCCTGGGGAGGGGTCTCTGTACCAGCCACAGCTTTTGGGAGCATCCCCGGCCTCACTGTCATTCACCCACAGGCGTGATCCGGACAGCCGTGCCTGACCTCGACCGCGAGAGCCAGGAGCGCTACGAGGTGGTGATCCAGGCCACAGACATGGCGGGCCAGCTGGGCGGCCTCTCTGGCTCCACCACCGTCACTATCGTGGTCACCGATGTCAATGACAACCCACCTCGTTTCCCGCAGAGTGAGTGATGCCCTTTCCAGAAGGAGATGGCTGCATCTGTGTCCATCTGATAGACCCCCCAGCACCCTCCCATCGGGCTTCCATGGGGCGTATTATGGGTGTCCAGCCACCCACCGACCTCATGCTTCCCTTTAAGCTCCCACTGAAAAGGGACTTGAATCTGCCTGTCTATCCACCCAAGTCACGCATTTACCCGCAGTGCCCTTCCAATCCCGTTTCTTGCAGAGAAGTTCCTCAAAGTTGTCTGATTTCCCACACGGCCAAGTAACACTGTTACCTTCCTGCTTCCTATGGACCTACTCCAACCCCTCACTGGCCCTCAGCACATACCCCACTCCTGCATATTATCCCAGACGACCTGCCTGGTGACCCAAGCTTGCAAAGGGAAGGGGTGGGGGAGAGACCCAGGGATCTAGGCAGAGGTTTTGGCCAGATCCAGGCCAAGGCCCACCCATGCTGCAGGAAGAAGCTGAGGTCTGGCGTAATGGGTCTGTCCCTACAATAAGCCTGGAGGGCAGGTTTCCGTGCCTCTGGATTATGTCTTTCCACTCTCTGCCTCTCCTGGCACAACAGGGGATGAAAGAGGGGGCGGTTCTCTAGCTGAGTCCCCCACCTCCCCATCAGCCAGCCCCTCTGTCCAGTCTTGGCCCGAGAGCTACGCCGGCAAAGCTGCCCAAGCTGGCAGAGACTAAATACCGCAGCGAGCGGGGCTGATCCCTATCGGGGAGTCATTACTCGAGGTCTGCTGCTCTCACATTAGGCCCGCCACAGGGGACTGACCCCCGCGAGATAAGGGAATCCAATCCCTTAGCTGAGAGCGCACCATCACCGGGGCCTAGGGCCTCAGCCTGGACTCAGAGTGGGGTGAGTGGAGCCGCCAGCCAGCTGTCTCCAGGGAGCCCAGGCACAGAACCCCTCCCCACCGCCACCAGCTGATGGGGAAGCTTCCAGGCGCCGTGTGGAGGTGTGGGGACCACCCACTCTTTTGCCCAGTTGTGTGAGGCTCTGTGCCAGCTCTGAGCTGGAAGCAGTGAGGCAGAGCAGAGAAGAGGGACCCCGGGCCCCAGGAACACTCTTGTTTATCCATAAATACATTCCTTCTCTCTTTATTTTTAACGTTTCTTTACTGTGAAATATGCACACAAACAGAAGGGTGTAAGATATAAACGTCCAGTCTGGCAACTAATTATAAAACGAACACTCCTATAGACCACACTCCCAGACCCCAGAAGCCTCCATGTGCCTTTTGATCGCCGCCTCCTTGCTTTAGAGTCCATTGACCCATATACGCATCACCTAACATCATAGCTTAATTTCACCTGGTTTTTTTTAGCCTTATATGAGCAGAATTATATCATATAAACTATTTGTGTCTTGCTTTCTTTCTTTCTTAAAATTATGTTTATGAAATCATATGTGGTTGCTTGTCACTGTAGTGTATTCATTTTCGTTGCTGTACAGCATCCTATCATTTATCTACTACATGTTGATGGTCGTTTGGTTTGTTTCCAGTTTGAGGCTATGATGAAGGACACTGCTCTGAACGTTGCTGAACCTTGTAAAACATCTCCCAGTGCCGATTTGCATGCATTTCTCCGGTGTGTAGACATAGGAACAGAATAGCTGGCTCATGGGATAGACTCCTCTTCAGCTTTACTAAATAAAGCCAAACTGCTCTCCCCACCGCCCCCCAAACCCCCTGTGAAAAAAATGCACGTGTCCATTGTAGCACATTCTCACCAACACTTGCTATTGTCAGACTCTTTAATTTGTGTTAAGCCAGCGAGTGTGGACCCATGCATCTTTTCATTCATTCACTCCTTAGTCACTCACACATTTCATTTATGTGACAGTCTGGTGTTCTTCCAGGTTCGGAGAATGTCTGATGAATAAGGGATGTGGTTCCTGCCTTCCAGGAGCTCACACCCTGGACGGACGAGAGGGGAGAGAGCAGGAGGAGAAAAAGCAGAAAGTAGTAGGGAAATGCAGGAATCCTTACAGTGGGATGAGCTCGGAGGTCCTGGGGCACAAGACCAGAGCCTGGAGGTGGGTCTGAGAAGGCTCCCTGGAGGAGGGAACGGCTCAGTGAGACTAAAGGAAGGGCAGGAATTGGGGAAGGGCACAGCAGAAAGGAGAATAGAGAGAGGGATTAGAAGATGAGGAATTAGAAGAACCTCAGACAGGGTGAAGCTGGGGTCAGGGAGAAGGAGGCTGAGGCTGCAGGAGTCCACAGGGGCCAGGCAGCGAGCGTCCTGTAAGGCAGGCCAGAGGGCTTGTATGGCCTCATCACAGGGCAACGGGGAGCTGTGGAGGGGACTCCATTCGGGGGAGTGGCACAGTCAGGATGTTATAGAGAGAGCCCCTCCGGCTGCCGTGTGAGAATGCATCGGAGGCCGCCACTCCACATGAGGGGTGACCAGACCTTGGGGACGCCAAGAGGCCCATCCTCAGCTCCACAGGCCCTGCTTCTCCTGCACTGGCCCATCATTTAGCGAATCACCCTCATCTCAACCTTGACTCTGGGAAGAGGGCAGGGGACCATTGTGTCCCATCTGACCTCCTTCCCTTATGTTTTTGCTCTGCTTCCCTGCTGTAGCCACAATGGCCATCTTGCCATTCTTCAGACATACCGGGCATTGCGCCCACCTCAAGGCCTTTGCCCCTGCTGTTCCCTCTGTCTGGAATGCTCTTTCCCACCAATCTGCTTGGCCTACTCCCTCACCTCCCTCAGACTTTGACAAAAATGTCACCTTCCCAGTGAAGCATTTCTTGTTTACCCTATTTAAAACTTCACACATACCCTCATCAGCATTCCCCATTCTCCTTCCCCTACTTTATTTTTCCCCAAAGTCCCTATCACCATTTGATAGACTGACTACATGTTCCACTGATGTGATTGTTTGTGTCTTTCTCTGCCTGTTGAGAGGAAAGCACTGTGAGAACTGGGGTTTGGGTCTATCCTGCTTGTTGCTGGAATCCCAGTGCCTGAACTGCATCTGGGGACATCATAACCGCTTAACAAATACATGGAAATGAAAGAATCAATACCATTCACATCCAGAGCAACAGGAAGTCGGCATGAAGCTCCACTATTTTACCATAATTGGTTGCATTTATTGAGTAGCTACCAAGTGCTAGGCACTGTACTAGGTGCTTTCCATGCCTCATCATCTCAGTTAATTGGGAAAATGACAATGCCATTAGGAAGGCACTATTTCCATTCTACAGATGAGGACACCAAGGCTCAGGATTACACAGCTGGGACTGACTCTGGAGCCTGAGTCTCCTCTGTACCCCTCATGGGGAGATGGGGAAACTGAAGCCCAGAACACAGCCGGCACTTTTCCCATTAGTTAGCAAATCAACCCAGGGTCAGAATTAGGACCCTCCTCTTTGTACCGCCCACTTGGGAGCCCCTTGCAGACACTCCCCTGCTGGAGCCTATCTGGGCCCCCCTCTCCTCTCTGATAAAGCTGGTGAGAGTTGGGGTAGGGGCTGCCCCCCACCCCTGTTCACAGCTGTGTCCCCTACAGAGATGTACCAGTTCAGCATCCAGGAGTCGGCCCCCATCGGCACTGCTGTGGGACGAGTGAAGGCCGAGGACTCAGACGTAGGCGAGAACACAGATATGACTTACCACCTCAAGGAGGATAGTGGCGGCGGCGGCCACGTGTTCAAGGTCACCACGGACAGCGACACCCAGGAGGCCATCATTGTGGTGCAGAAGGTGTGGTTTCCCCAGGAGGGACAGGGGCGGCAGACCCAGGGTGGCAGGGACAGGGACGCCCCAGAGCAGCTGCAGAGCCCCACTCTACCCCACTCCAGGGATTGGGTCTCTCCAGGGACCCGGGACCAAGCTGGGAAGAAGCCATGCTATCAGTCCCATTTTTACAAATGAGAAAATGAGGCACAGAAAGGGTAAGTGATGAGTGCAGGTTGCACAGCCCATTGGGAGAGCCCAGATTCAAACCAGATTTGGATCTGTGCTCTCAAGCACTGTGCTGGCTCTCAGGAACCAGAACAAACCCAGCAGTCCCTAGGGGAAGGGGATGGAGGGCAAATAAAAAGCAAAAGATCCACCTGCCAGGACTTGGTCGTGGGCTTGGCAGTTCAGGGCTACGCAGGCCTTTGAGACCATCACCCCAGCCCTGCTCTCCCACAGGAGGTCAATCCCCTGCACTGGCCTGCAAATGATGGGAGGCCTCTGTACACCTCCAGGATGGGATGCTCACTCCCTGCCATTGTGCAGCTATGTCTCCTGCCATTCAGCCAGAATAAGTCTCCCCAAATCAGCTCCCATCAGCCTGGGCCTTGCCTTCTGGGACCCACAGCAACATCTGCCCCCCTCCAGCCCTTCATTCACTCAATCCTCACATAATGACCTGCTCTCTAGCTGGACCAGAAGGTTTGAAAAGAGAGAAAACTCCCAGTTATTGTTGTTTTTTAAGATTTTGTTTATTTATTCATGAGAGACAAAGAGGCAGAGACATAGGCAGAGGGAGAAACAGGCTCTCTCTGGTGAGCCCGATGCAGGACTCAATCCCAGGACCTTGGGATCACAACCTGAGCCGAAGGCAGATGCTCAACTGCTGTAGATTAAAATATAATAGCTATTACTTATAAAGTGTATACTACATGCTAGGCACCCTTCAACTGCTTTTCATGTATTAACTTAATCGATCCCTACAACAGCCCTCTGAGGTACCATCATTGCCCATTTTATAGATGAGAAACTGAGGCCATGGAAATTCAACAATTCGCATCCAATGTCATGCATCTTGCAGAACAGAGTAGGGTTATGAGTCTGGGGCAGTCTGGCTCCAGAATCTACCCTTTTAGGCATTGACATGTCTTTCAGTTTTCTGAGATCCATTTGTCCTCTCTGGAAGATAAGCCCATTTCACAGATGGGGCCCAGCATCACAGAGCAGCAGAATCATGCTCCAAGCCCAGCCTCTGCATTTGCTCTCCTCTCCAGGCTGCCCCTGCCTCCCTGCTTCCATCTCATGCCCCTCCCAGCCACCCCAGTGGCGCCTGAGGTGTCTCGGTGGAGGCGAGCTGGCTCGGGGAGCAGAGCCTATGCCTGATTGATGACCTGGCTCCAGAGCCCATCGCTCACTCACAGGCCGGGCTCCGGCCTGCCTCCCTGCATCTTGATTTTTCCCAGGCAACAGGATGGAGGAAGGAGGTGGCCGTGTTTGCTGCTCAAGAAGGTGGGGGTGGGAGATTCTGAGACAAAAGGCAGGGGTCTCTACGCACAGGGCAGGTCTCTAGCAAGGTCACCTTGGCCACTCAGATAGCTCCCCTCACTGGACAGAGGCGCCTGAGCCCACCACTGCTGGTTCCCTTTGCTATGAGGAGTTGTCTCTAGAAGGCCGGAGCCAACACACAGCCAAGGAGCTCATTCATCAGAAGGTCACCCATTAGCACTCCCTGATGAGAAGCCAGGCTCAGCATGGGTTTAGCCAGATTTCCAAGGAAAGCTCTAAGGCAGCCTGGCTTATCAGGCTCAACTCAACATTAGTTGCTGCCGCCTACGGACCACTGAGAAATGTCTCCTTAACCCTCACAACCCGAGGCCCAGAGAGGCTGAATAGATTACCCACACACACACAGCTAGTCAGCACAGATCCAGTGCGCTTTCCTCCTCTGGGGTTAAAGGCCAGGACTTGAGAGCAGCACTGTCTGGATTTGAACCCTGCCTCTGCCAGTACCTGACTGCTAAGTGACCTTGGGCGAAAGTACAAATTTTCCTCCTGTATAATATGAGATAATCACAATACAGGCCTCTTAGTGATGTTAAGATTAGATGAGTTAATGTATCTAAAGCACTGGCGCACAGTAAGTGCTCCGTGAATTAATAAATGCATGAAATGCCCCCACGTACTGCGCTGGGGGCGGTGTGTCAGCGCCCTTTAGCCCTAATGCACCGTGTTCCCTTGGCAGGACTAACTCCCTCGCAGTCTCCCTTGGTCCACCTGCAACCGGGAGGGTTGGTCTGGGTCTCCCAACGGCCAGGTCCCGGGCGCCCCAACGCAGAGTGAGCGTGACCTGGGGTCTCCCGCCCCCTGTGGGCCCACCCGGCCCACTCACCCACCCGCCCTCTGCCCCCTCCCCGCAGCGCCTGGACTTCGAGTCCCAGCCGGTGCACACCGTGGTGCTGGAGGCCCTCAACAAGTTCGTGGACCCCCGCTTCGCTGACCTGGGCACGTTCCGCGACCAGGCGATCGTGCGCGTGGCCGTGACCGACGTGGACGAGCCCCCCGAGTTCCGGCCGCCCTCCGGCCTCCTGGAGGTGCAGGAGGACGCGCAGGTGGGCTCCCTGGTCGGCGTGGTGACGGCGCGGGACCCCGACGCCGCCAACCGGCCCGTCCGGTGAGACCCCCGCCCGGGGCCACGCCTGCTGCCTGCTAACCCGCCCCCGCCCCCGCGGCCAGACTGCGGGCAGAGGGGGAGGGGCGGGGGGATGGACACGGAGGCGCGGCTCCGAGACAAAGGAAACAGAGTCAGGGGACTCCGGACAAGGAGGGAGACCCAGGTCTGCCAGACGGAGCAGGGGGAACAGGGCTCAGCCCCCGGTCCTCCTCTGCCCACGCTGGCGCCCTCGTGCCCTCAGCCTGTCCATCCCTAGGCCTCTGACCCCCAATTTCACTCTCTCGCCCACCCCGACGTCTCAGCAGCTGCTCACCGCATTCCGAACTGAGCTCCAGGTGGCTCCACCCCCAAACGAGGACCCTAGTCTTCCAGTTGTTCAAATCTAAAATATTGGAGACACCCTGCCTCCTGTCTCTCTCCCACACCTCCCTCCAGTCTATCAGCGAATCCAGAATCCAAGCACCTCTCTCCACTCACCCTGCGACCCTCGACCCTCGGGGTGCAGGCCACCATCTTCTCTGACCCTGATTCCTGCACTGCCCCCAACCCCCACTGACCTCCCAGTTTCTGCCCCACCCCTCTTTAATCTAGAACTGACCCCAGGGCCTGGCTGATCCAGTCTAAACAGAAATCAGAGCATGGCCCTCCTCGGCTCAGAGCCCGCCAGAGGCATCTGGCTCAGAATAAAAGACCAAGCTCCCACGGTGGCCCCCAGGCCCATGAGATCTGGCCTCACTGTAGCCTCAGACCGTCCCTCCTTTCTAGTTCACTCTGCTCAGCCACACTGTCCTCACTGCTCTGCAGGTGCTCCAAGCTCACTCCACCTCAGGGCCTTTGCAACTGCTGTTCCCTGCCCCTCCCCTCCCTAATATCCCTGCCTTTGTTCCTCTCCATTCCTCCAGTCCTTTGCTCAAGAATCACCTCAGTGAGACCTTCCTGAACCACTTTTTCTAAAACTTCAACTCCAACCCAACCCCCAGCCCCAACCCTTCACATCCTCTTTCCTCAAGTTACTCTGTGCTCAGTAGCCTTCGTCACCATCTCACACACTACCACTACCTCATTTTCCGACTACTTTGTGTGTCTCTCGCTACAAGATAAGCCACTTGAGGGCAGGGAATTCTGTGCGCTTATCCCTTTACCTTCAGGGCGTAACAATGCCCTGCACGCATAGACATTAGCTGACTGCCCTGGGGAGTGAATGAAATGTAAAGGCAGAGGAAAGAGAGAGAGACTCAGACGCAGGGGGACAGATCCACAATGAGAGGAGGAGGTCAGAGAGAGGGGGTAGCCAGTGGAAAGAGGGTGAGAGGAACTAAAAGAGGCAGAGGACCTACCTGACAATGTGGAGACGGAGGAGATTTGCTGGGAGAGCCAGAAAGGGAAAGAAAGAGAAACAGACGTGGAGAGAGAGAAGGGTGGGCAGGGAGGGAGGCAGATGGGCAGAGGGGAGGGGATGCTGCAGTTCTGTCCCTGTCCCTGGAGGGGTTTGGGGACTGTAGCGGGGTGGGAGGTCCCAGACTGTGGCCCAAGTTGGAATAAGGTCAGGTAGAAGAGAAGGGAAGAAGGGTTGTAGCAGAAATGATCCAGAGGGGGTCAGGGACGGGGGCATGGCCATTGCTGGATGGACGGGAAGGAGATTCCTAAGCTCCTGCTTTCTCTCCGAAACCCCTGTACGTAATCAGTAAGTAATCCCAGAACCAGCTGTGTGCCAGGCTCTGTGCTGAGCATTGAAGAAAGGGAGAAGGGAAGTTAATTTGAGGATCTCTTTTTTACAGTTCCAGGTGGGTAACATTCCCCTCATCATCTAGGTGGATGGTTCTCTGAGTTGTACAGTGCACAGCCTGAGCAATCTTACATGGGTGAGAACAGAGAGATGCCATCCTGCCTAACTCCCTACGGACTCCCAGACTAGGAGTTACCCTCAAGGGTCTTAAAAGACTTCCTGGAGGAGGCAGGAAATGAATTGAGCTGGTACCTGGGTATGGTCAGGTGTAAATACGAGGTGAAGGACATTCCAGGCAGAGGAACAGCTTGTGCAGACATATGGAGGCAGAGGTAGATGTGCCTGGGGACGAGCAGACCCTGATGGCTACAGTGGACTGAGGGAGATGAGACAGCAAAAATGAAGTCCAACGGGCCTCAAGGGCAGGCCAAGTTGCTCAGACTCAGGCCGGAGGGCTGGAGGGCCTGGGGCTGCCTCTGTCCTCCTCACAGCCTAAACCGTCTTGCCTGCCGCCTCTGAGCTCCTCCGCTGCCTGTCTGCTCAGGCTGTCAGGCAGTCCGGGAGCAGCCCCCTAGCCTGGGCTCTCTGCTCACTCTGGGATTATCACCCTGTGTGTGAGGAAGCCAATGCCCAGAGAGGGGAGGAGGCCCCCAGAGAGGGGAGGAGGCGACCCTGGGCTCTCTCTGGCAGTGGAGAGCCAAAGGTAGGAGCTGAGTCCTTGCCTCCAGGCTAGTGCTCCCCCATCTGCCCGCCTCCCCTCCCCTGCAATGTCGCTTTCACAGCCCATCTCAGTCTTCTCCCTCCTCCCTCTGTTGACTTCCCTTCCCACCGGCTTTTATCTGCACTGAAAGGGCCAACTTTGAAACCAGCTTCTCACCTCCTTTCATCTCTCTTGGCTGGCCCCTACCCTGGGGCTCCTCAGATGTGGAGGCAGTGAGGAGCTTGAGACAGGGCCAATTTACCACCACAAACATTTACCCAACTCCTCCTCGTGCCAGGCCCTGAGCCAGGCCCCGGGATGAGGAGATGACTCAGCCAAAGACAGAACTGGGGATGAGCACAAAGGGACAGCCTCAAAGAGGCCAGGGAGGGGCAGGGAGGGGCCGCTGAGGCCGCTGAGGCCGAAGGGCTCCTCACCAGGCACATGTGCTGCCCGGAGCCTAGTTTGTATCCAGGCTCCCGAGTTCTATAGTTGTGGACTCAGTCACCACCTACCCATGGAGTCCAGGGGGGAACGTGATAAGACCTCATCCCTGCCCACAGAGAGTTGGCCTTCTCCTGGGAGAGGAAAAGTCAACGAGCAGTAAAACATTTGTAGACACAAATAATTGCTGATAAGAGCTATGAGGGAGATAAAGAGGGCAATAGGATAAGGAGGATGGGGGCCACAGGGGCTACTATGGAATGAGTAGTCAAGGAGAATCATTCTGAGACCAGAATGATAAAGTGAGACCCAACCTGCAAAGATGTGAGGAAGAGGACTCCAGGTAGAGGGAACAGCAAGTGCAAAGGTCCTGAGGCATGGGGCAACTTGGTGTGATCCCGGAGATGAAGAAGTAAAGTGGTATCCTGGGAGATTTTGCCTAACACACTAGGCACCTGGGAAATACAGAGATGCAGATATACAGAGCAGTTTTTCTGAGTTCCTGCACTGGGGAGAGTGGAAAGTGCCTCATCTTGTTGCATACCCAGTTTACAGATCGAAGACACTGAGGGTCAGAGAGAAGTGACTCTCCCAGTGTTATTCAGCTTGAAAGGGGAGGAGTGCTTTAACCCATTATTGTCTGCTTGAGTTCAGCCTCGTGTTATTTTATCCCTGCTTCTTACTCTCTGTGGCTAGGTGTCCTCCCCTGTGCATAAGGCACAGAGATGAATCAGACATAGGCCCACAGGAAGGCTAGGCCTCCATGTGAAGGCTTCTAGTGACATGTTTAAGTCTGAGGGGTCTTGGGGTGAGGCCAGGGCTTGGGGAGCACGGAGCTCCATGGAGGGGCAAGTGCTCAGTGCAGGGGTACATGGAAGGGAATGAGCCCAGGCTTCCCCAGGTGGCCCCTGAGCAAGGCTGAAGAGGTGAGGTTGGAAGGGGGAGAGGATGCTCCTGGCTGGAGTGATGCTGGGGGCCGGGAAGCAGGAACAGAGGCATGGAAGTTAGTTGAGCAGCAGGATGGTGCCCTGGATGAGCTCATGTCAGGGTGGGCAGAGATGAGGACAGAGTGGCACTTGGGCCAGGCTGGGAAGGACCTTGAATGTCAGGTGGAGAAGTGAGACTCTATACTTAGGCAATGGGGAGCCTTGGAAGCTTTGCAGGGAGGGAGGAGAGTGCTCAGGACAGGCCCATCTCTGGGTTAGGCAGCCTTGCAGATAGTCAGGCTCTTGATCAGCCCTGCATAGCTCTACACCCTGGTGAGTCTTCTTCAAACATCAGAACCAGCAAAAGCCCACACTGGACCAGAGGGAGCAAATACCTCATTTCCTCCCAGCACTCCACAGTGAGGCGCAGCAGAAAGGACATGGGCTCTGGAATCAAAGACCTGGGTCAGAATCCCAGCTCAGTTGTAGAACCATGGGAAAAATCACTGGACCCACTGCAAGCCTCAGTTTTCCTGTCTCTAAAATGGGCATCGTGATGGTACCCGCCGCATTCATTTATTCAAAAAATAGGTATTAAATGTCTACTGTGTTCTACTAGGTTCTGTGTTCAGTGCTCCCAGGGCTGGAGCAGAGGCTTGTTTGGCACATCATAGGCCCTCAGGAAATGGACAGTACTCTTTTCCTTTATGGCCTGGACACTCATTTCTGCCCTTCATTCTTCGATCAGCACTAACTACATACAAATTCCCAAGTATCATGCTTGGGCTTTAAGTGTGTGTCTTAAGGGGGAGGAGGGGCAGGTGCAGGAGAAAGTCACAGACTGGGGAGGGCCAGGTGAGCAGAGAGGAATCCCTGGGGGTGGGTAGGGGAGCCCCTTCTGCATCTGAAGAGATTCTCTGTCTAGTAGCTCTGGTAGGGGCTGCAGCATTCAGCCTGCTGTGCACATATGTACCTGGACCCTGGGAAGCCTGCACACACACGAGCCTGCTGCCTCTTATGTTTATCGTGCCTGTGTGCATGCTGTTTGCACACATTTGTGTGGGGGAAAACCATGCTACGTAATGCACGCCCAGGCCAGGAAGTAGTACCCTCCCCACATCCCCCACCTAACCCTGGCCACAGCAGCATTTTGTGCTGTTGGAGTGTGTGCTTTGTGTCTGCAGCTGTGCCTGTCTGGCCCTTAGGAGGGTGCCCTTAGACACGAGGTCCTGCGCAGATGTGGGCTGGGAATGGGGCTCTGCCACTAATTGGCCCTTGTGACCCAGGGTGAGGCAGGCACCTGGCTTCTCTTAGCCTAGTTTCCTCATCTATGAAATGGGGGTGATAACAGTGCCTGGGAAGATTGGAGGAGCTCATGCATGTTAAAGCCCTTCTGCAGGCCTGGCACAAACCTAAGCTAATCCATAGGTCATGTGGCAGGTACCCAGTGCTGCTAGAAGTGTTTTACCAGAGGCTATTGTCTGACCCTCACAGCCACTCAATAAGGTATTGTTCTTGTCTTCATTTTTAAGAGGAGGAGGAAACGGAGGAACCAAGATTAAGTGATTTACCCAAGGTCACACAGCTAGGTTTCAAACCTAGGCAGATGGCCACCAGTTCCACACTCCTGACCACCATTCCAGGGCCTCCCTTGCACGGTGCACAGGCACACACACACACACAACACACTAGCTAACACCTACCCATGCTCTCTCGATCCACTCCTCCTCCCACACCTGCTCTGGTTCAGCTCTCTGCCATCCAGGTCCCGGCTGACTGAATGAGGAGCAGGACCTTCTTCTAGACCCACAGCTGCCTCCCACCCTTCTCAGCCTGCTGGCGATACCCCGATACTCCCGGTCCGAATATAGGCCCTCCCACCCTCGGGGAACACTGACCACACACTAGTTGGAGGGACTCCTGTGTACCCATTGCTAGACGGTTCTGAATAATAATTAGAATAACAATCGTTCTCTCTCATGGAGTAATCTTCCAGGAGCTCAGCTAGGCACCTTATCCCGAAGCTAGGCATTTAATCCTCCCAGCAACTTGCAAGGTAGGATTATCATCTCCATTTTGCTCCAAATTAAAGTTCAAAGATTGAAGTGACTTGTAAGGGGCATCGTGGACTTGGATCCACACCCAGGGCTAAGCAGCTGCCTCTTGAGCCTTAGCTTTTCCAACAGCAAAGCCATATCACACACACACAGACACACATGCACACCGCTCATATATTCAGGACACACACACACACACACACACACACACACACTTTCCACCCACAACACAGACCAGACATACAACTCGTGTACATACACGTGAGGTCCATAAGCCCCCCCCTCTCCCGCCACCCCCCCCCCCATATTTGCGAGGCCTCGGCAGAGCTCCTTGCCTCATGCCGAGCCCCTCCAGCCCTCCCTCCCACTCACTGGCTGGCTTCCTGAGCTGGAACAAAACCACCTGGGCTCAGCCAGCCACACTGACCTGCAGCCCCAAGTCTTTTGCCGGTTAATGGCAGGTCTCTCCCGCCCGCCCCATGGCCTTGGGAACAGCTGCCTCCACTTAGATTCCACCCTCCCCCTTCCCCTCCAGGAGGGAACAAAAGAGAAAAATGGGAAGGAGAGAAAAGAGGAGGGAGATCTAAGCAGGAATGGGAGAAGCGGGAGAAGCGAGAAGGCGGTAGGCATCCTCCCAGCAGCCCTGCCTCCTGCCCAGTCCTGACCCCAGTGGTCAGGAGCCCTGGGCGGTGTCAGGCCCTGGCTCTCTCCTGGACTCTGTTCTCCCACCAGTAAAATCAGAAGGAGGTTCCTCCCAGCTGAGCTGACGCTCAGAGTCTGGTTCTACCTCCTCTGGACCCAAACATCTGACAAGGCCAGCCTGGGGGCAAACAGGACCTGAGGTTCCGTGCTTTGCAGCGTTGGGTGGTGCAGTGAGCTAAAAAGAACTCTGGGTGGAGAGTCCTAAATTTGGGTACAAATTCCAATTCTGTGACAGTCCCTGTGCAATTTTGAGCAGGGTCATCACTAACCCACACGGCATCTTTGCATAAATAAAAAGATCCCTTTTTGAGAAGATACCCCCTCTGCTAGGACACATGGCTTGGCAAGTGGAACGCTGGTTAGACTTTAACCCCACTTCGCTCCTTTGTGCAGGACACAACCTGCTCAACCATACTTGGCAGTCAAAGCTTGGCAAGTTTCCTCTCTGAGCCTCAGTGTTCTTATCTGCAAAACTGGGGAGATCCCATCAGCTTCATAGGATGCCAGGCAGGGACCTCATCTGTTTCATTTGCCCTTTTGTCCCCAGGACCTAGCACAGAGCAGCACAGAGAAGGCACTCAGTTAATGTCTAGGCATAAAGGAATGCATGCGGGGATGGCTAAGGGAAAAGCAGACTATAAACTATTAAGTGCTGTACTAGCGGAAGGAAGTATATCATCTTGGGTTTGAAGTTCCCCCATATACTTTCACCCAGGTCAGGAGGACTCAGGAGGGTCAGGGGCAAGGAGGATGTGGGCTTGGCAGCTCAGGGATGGGAAGGAGAGTTGATGGGGTCTTGGGAGACGGGCTGTAAATGCCTACTATACCATAGTACGGCCCTTTATAGTTTGTCACAGCCTTCACCACCTTCACCTGGACCCCAGTAACCATGAAAATAAGGGATGTCACCTGTGCCTATGCCCCGTCTTATGAATTAGTTCCTCTAACCCATAGCAGAGTGAGGTGAGTATAGATCACCCCCTTTTCCAGATAAGCAGAGGCCAGGGAGCTCCAGTGACTTGTCCAGGGTCACACAGGGAGAGGCGGTAGCCTAGGATTCAAACGCAGCAGCGCGCTGACTACGCAAAGGCCCCGGGCAGTCCCAGTGAGTGTCATCATTCCCATTCAACAGATGGGGGAACTGAGGCCCCGGGGAAGTTGTAATGCAGCTAAGCCCCACTAGGGGGTCGCTTCGGGGCTTTGAGCCTCCCGCAGGGGGCGTTTCTGGTGCCCTCGCCTCCTTGGGCCTCAGTTTCCCCCTCTGGGAGTTGCGGAGAGGGTCCCCTTCCTCCGTGTGGGAGGGGCCGGATGGCTCAGGGTGAGCCCCGCCCGGCCAAGCGTCTTTGTCCTCGCCGCACAATGCGCCCTTGCTTGGCGTTCGAGGCCTTTGTGGGCCGCGCAGCCCCGCGGCGCCCCCGCCCGCGTTATCAGCGCAGGGAAGCGGCGGCCGGAGCCGCGGGGCCTCCCTGGGCCGCCGCCCGAGACATGTGTTGGACACAGGCCTTTCAGGCCCGGAGCCGCCGCACAAAGGCCCGGGAAGGAGGCGGAACAAAGGGCTTTTTCACGCGGCAACTGAAAAGCCGCAGATTAGCTCGCGCGTGCTGCGCAGGCGGGGAGGGGCCGCGGCCGTCCCCGAGCCCTCGGCCGCGCTGGCTCCGCCCGTGGCCCGGCTGCGGCCTGCGCGCCCCCCGCCTCCCTCCCGCTCCGGTTCCCCTCGCCCCCCGGGACCCGGCCCAGCCCCGAATCGCGCGCCCCGCCGCCGCACTCCACCTGCTTCTCGGGGCTGCGCGGTGGGCACCGGCTGCCCTTCTCGGGAGGATTCCTGCCCGCCCTTCTCCGAACGATCCTTTGCACCTCTGTTCCCCCACCCGTGCCGACCCCCCCCTTCCCAAGCCCCGTGCTAGGGTCGCCTCTTAGGAAAGAGAAGAATCGGATATACAGTGACGGCTAGCTCCGTGCCAGGGACTTTGCCCACTTCCAGCCCTCACAACCGAGGGGTGCAAATGACTAGCCCCATTACCCAGCTGAGGAAACCGAGGCTCAGAAAGGTTGAGGGCGGCCCGGGGTCGCACAGCAGGTACCGGTGCGGCAGAGATGCAAACCCAGATCCCTTTCCACCCCTCCTCTCCTGGAAGGGGGTTCTCTGCTCCTGGCGTCTCCCAGGCAGGTGGTCCCTCTTTTAGAGGCGGGGGTGGGGGGCGGGGCGGGGGGGTGGAGGTAGTGGACCTGGGCTTGGGCTCCACCTGGCGCCAGGGCGCCTTCAATCAGCCCCGCCCTGCCTCCCTCAGGTATGCCATCGACCGCGACTCGGATTTGGACCAGATCTTTGATATCGATGCGGACACGGGCGCCATCGTGACGGGCAAGGGGCTGGACCGCGAGACGGCCGGCTGGCACAACATCACGGTGCTGGCCATGGAGGCGGGTGAGCCGGGGGCGGGGCGAATGTCGGGGGCGGGGCGAAGGCCGAGGGGGCGGGGCGAAGAGGAAGAAGCCGGCACAGGTGGCCAGGTGGCCGGGTTGCGGGAGGCAGAAGCCCGGGAGTTGGAGCAAAGAACCTGGGCAGGATCCCAAGCCAAAAGGCGAGAGCTGGTCGTGAAGCTGGCTTTCTTCCCTCAGCATTTATTGAGCACCCACTGCATACGAAGCCCTGTTTTTAGCAGCTGAGGATGCCGCCTTGAACAAGACAAAAAAGCTCCTGTCTTTGTGGAGGAGCGCTAGACTGTCAGCAAACAGGTGTACACATGTCAGAGGATGTGAAATGCTAGTGATAATAAACCAGGGAAGAAGAAGAAAGCCAGAGAAGGGGTTTGGAAAGACAAGGGTGTTGTTCCTCTTAGGAGGCCTCTCTGAGAAGGAGACGTTTCAACAGAGACCTTGGGAAAGTGAGAGAGTCATGCCCATGTGTGAGGGAAGAGTGTTCTAAACAGAGAACAGCCAGTGCAAAGGCCCTGAGGTGGTAGTTTGTCCAGCATATTGGTGGAATAGCGAGGAAACCAGCGTGGTTGGCAAGGGGCAGAGTGATCAGCCATTGCAAGTTCTTTGGGCGTTACTCTGAATACGGTTGGAATCACAGGACAGGGGCGCCATTTGAACTGAGGAGGGACAGGATACCTCTGGCTGCTGCATGAGAATAGGCCATTTGGGGGGTGAGGGGAGAAGCAGGGGCTCAAGTGGAAGTTAAGTGTGACAGTGGCAGGAAAATGAGACAGTGGCCTGGTGCAGGGCGATAGGTGACATGTGGTCAGCTTTGGGAGACGGGCTGAAAATGGCACCCTGGGACTTTCTGATGGAATGACAGGCATGGAGAGAAGAGATGGAGAGGGGTCCGGGACTACTTCAAGGAGCTTGACCTGGCTTTCTGGAAGAGTGTGTGTGTGTGTGTGTGTGTGTGCACGTGCGTGTGCCCACAGGCAGTTTGGTGCCACTGGCACAGTGTGAGCTGCAAGAGAAAGGGGGGGCGGCCTGTGTATGGGGTCCAGATAAGTAAGGCCATGGAGGTGAGGAACTAAGACCACAGGGGTTCACAGAGTCCCAGAAGAGGGGAGAGGGCTGTTCCAGGACTCCTCCAAAACCAGAGCAATACTGCCTGGACCTGGTCTCCAAGCCCTCCACCCCCGCACCACCCCCCAACAGCTCTCAAGGTCCAGGAGCCAACAGAGCTGCCAGTAAGCAGCCATGACAACAGAGAGACTCGAAGAGCCTCTGAGCCTCTGAGCCTCCGAGCCTCCGGTGGGTGGGTGGGTGACTTTCAAACTTGCCCCTGCACACACTCCTGCACTCCGCACTTCGGGCCCCAAGCCCCTCCTGGCTCTGTGAGCCCCCTGACAGCCTTACCACTCTTCCCCCTGCTGGTGCCCTCCCACTTTGCAGGCCCCACCGGCCCGTGGGCCAAGGAAGTCCCTAGGCTGAAGTTCCCTTCGTCTCTTTCAACTTCAGTTTAAAAGAAAATACAAAGCTGGCTCAAACCTCAGTGCCTGCTGCTCTGGAGCCTTTGAATCCACTCCTCCACCGCATGAAAGGAAGGTAACAAAGGTGGCTGGAGAGGAAGTGGCGGCTGGACTGGGGGGGAGGAGAGCTCCCCCTCCTTACCTCCCTGAACTTGCTCCCTGGGCAGCCAGGGGGACTGGCCTGGCTGCTGGGCAGAGCCGCCGCCTCTCTCTGCCCACAGATACATCTCCCCCCACAGCCTGTCACACTGCCTGACGTCCCACTCTTGAGTTAAGCATTGTGCTGCTGCCCAGTGGGTCTCTTTTCAGCGAGCAGCCAGAGTGGCATACAAAGCCTGTAATGCTGCCATTTCACAGAAGAAAGAATGTGGAGGGGACTCTCCCACAAACATTTTACAGTGTTTGCCTCATACGTATTCTGGGCTAGATGCTTCCTAGTGTGGACTTTTATTGAAGTATGATCAGTAACTGATCAGCACCCACTTTGCTGATGGGAAGATCGAGGTTCAGAGAGGAAACTTGCCCGAGGATGTGCGGTGGCCGAGCTGGGATTTGGAGCAAGTCTGCCTGGTTCCTTCCTGGGCATTACCACCTAGCTCCCTTTTCCTGATACTCTCAGCAATCTGAGCCCCGCCCCTCTCCCACCCACCGGTGCCTAGCAACCGGCCATGGGGATGATGAGGCTCAGAAAGGAGACTGATCACTGGGCTAGAGACAACCCCCCCCTCCGCTCCCCCCGCCCTCCGAGCTGCAATCAACAACCCCTGCCCAACCCTCACCAGGTATTAATCAATGAGAAAATGAATGGCTCCCACTTCACAGACCTAGTGGGAGGATTCAATAGGATCATGCATGGAAAGAACTTGCCTAGTACTTAATAAGTGCTCAATTAGTGGTATCTATTGATCCTGACTCTGTGCACTTGACTTAAGAACCTACTCTGCGCAAGGCATTTTACAGTGTGATGCGCTCGCTCGTTGTACCTTCCCACCTAAGAGGTGCCGGTTCTGGCCTCATCCCCACTGTATGGATGAGAGGTGAAGTCATTTGTCCAGATTCCCAGCCCCAGCCTGTCTGACTCCGAAGCCCGGCTCTCACCTGGATGCCCCTCGAGTCATGTTTCTTTGGTGCCAGGCACCAGTCCAGGAGTGTCACAAATAATACACCCACTCCAGCTTCCCACCATCTCTGTGAGACAAGGGCAAAATTATGATCCCCAGTTTACAGACGAGGAAATAAAGGCTCAGGGAGGAACAGCGATGGTTCCAAGATCACAGAGCAAATCCAGGCAGGGCTAGGGTTCCACCCCCAGACCTTCTGCTTCCCAGCAGCCAACCTGAGCTCCAAGTGTAATGCCAGTGGGTCTGCCTGCCCGTGACCTCCTGCTGAAGCATCCCTTTGGCTTCCTCAGAAACAGGGGATGCCAGTGGGGTCACAGTGGCCCCACCTGCTCCAGGAGAAACAGAGGATGCCGGTGGGGTCACGGTGGCCCCACCTGCTCCAGGAGAAACAGAGGATGCTGGTGGGGTCATGGTGGCCCCACCTGCTCCGGGCGTAACAAACACGAGGTGACAAGAATCAGAGGGGAAATATTTATACACAGTGGCGGAGCTCGGTGAGCACCTTTGAGAAGGCTGCACTCAGTCGGGAGCCGCCGCTGTCATACTGGATTACCTCAAAGACTCTGGAGCCACTTAGTATGCCGGCTCCCCTCTCCCCGAACTTCTGAGTCATCCATTCTGCCCATGCAGACGCTCCTTCCACTGACATTATCTTTAACGTTTTGTAATCATGAAATATTAATGACCGATATTGAATTTAAAGTACAATTTGTGTCTGAATCCTTCGGTGGAAAGGGCAGTTGTAAAGGGACAGTCCTCAAAGAGCTGGGGGTACAGACTGGAAGGCCAGTGCTGGGTTGGGGGTGCCAGGGGCTGCATCCTGCCCCCTCCTCCAGGGTCGTCTGGCCCTAATCTGGTCTGGAGGGGGCATTCTCTAGCTGCCAGAAACAGCAAAGAGTTAACCAGATTAGCGAGAAGCTTCCCCATCTGGGTCACCCCAGGCCAAATACATCTTACAGCACCCCGTTTTTTTCTGCATACCATGGAGCGTGCATTATGATTTATATATGCATTTGTGCGAGTATTTAATTAATCTGTTTTCCCCCAGGAAGCTGTACCTTCCAAGAGGGTGGGGGCTCATCTGCACCTGCACTATACATATGGGGCCTTGCACTTAGTAGGCGTGTGTAAATATTTACTGAATGAATGGATAAAGTTACTGACCCACCCAGTTAGGAAAGCAGGACGGCATGGGGGGCGGAGAACTGGTGCCAGTTGCACAGTTCCCGGCTGTGTGAGCTTGGTCAGGTCACTCCCCCTCTCATTGCCTTATTTTTCTCATCTCTAAAATGACACTGTGTTAGGTGGCTGTAAAGATCGTAATTTAAAAGATAATAATTTTACCATATCTTTACAATAATAGCAGCTTCTATTTATCTGCGGCTTCCAATGTGCCAGACATCATACTGAAAGCTTTCTACATGGCATGTACGTTAGAATCTGTGTATGTGAAGTGCCTAGCATGGTTCCTGACACGGTATGAGCTATTCATAGCCAGAGAAAGAATCCGAGGAGAGAACGAATGTCAGAGACGATAGACTCCAGCCCTTACCCTCACCCCCACTCCCACTTCATAGCTGGGGAGACAGCCCAAGGAAGGAAGGCACCCTGGCCACATCCAGCAGTAGGGCCTTATGACTCTCAGTCCAGTGCTCCTTAGGAGGACAATAGGAATGGGGGTGAGGGCTTGCAGTGGGGTGAGAGATAGAGTACTCAGTTGCTACAAGGATAACCCCCCCCCCCCCATATCTACCCTCAGTTAGTGTTTTCTGAGGGCCTCTCGCCACTGCCCAGTCCAGGCTGGGTGCTGGGATCTGGTGGTGAACAAGGATTGGCCACCGACCTCGGAGCTCACGGGTGGGTGGGGGAGAGACATGTCAACAATCAAGAACAACACAGAGTGGATGGGGACAGTGGGCACACAGGAGGAGCAGGGAGGGACTTGCCCAACCAGAGGGAAGAAAGCTAAAAATCCTTCCCAGAGGAGGAGACATCTGAGTTGGGTCTCAAAGGCTGAGGAAAGGGGGTTTGGACGCTCTAAGCGGAAAGACCCAGAAGCTCAGCAGTCCACTGGCCATTCTGAGAACGGGGAGACTGAGTGTGGCTGGAGGCTGGGGCTGGGGGACGGCTGGAGCAGGCGAGGTGAGGTGAGCATGCAGAAGTTCACTGGGCTTCTACAGGAAGGGCCTTGAATGTCCTCTGAGGAGTCAGGCATCTCGCGGAGACAACGGGGAGCCAATGCAGGTCTTTAAGCAGAAGAGTGACTTGGTCAGATGTGCGGTCCCAATGTTCACTCGGGCTCATGGGTGAACAGAGGGTGCTGGCCTGGAGCAGGAGGACACATAGGAGGCTGTTGGGAAGACCCAGGCTTAGATATGAGCTGGGGGTGGGCAGGAAAAATCACCAGGGAAGTGGAGTGTGGTGTCGTCTGGGGAAGAGGCTTGGCACAGCCCTGCATGGAAGGGGCTGCTTCGAGAGGCACTGAACTCCCCATCACCAGAGGTGTGTAAATCAGGCCTGGGCTCCTCTTGGTAACTCCCGGAATCCTTTGCCACCTGAGGACCTAACAGATGCCGACCGGAATAAAAGTTTTTGTCATGTCCCTGGAGTCTCCAGAGGACAGCCCAGAACATCAGGACCAGCTCAGCCCTAGGAAGGAAAATTTTCTCCCACCCCACCCCCTTTCTAGAGCCCCTGATTCACCCCGAAGTCCTCCCTTACCTTTTGGAGAACTACACATCCTCTCCCGCCCCCCCCACCCCCGCAACAAGGTCAAAGCCTCCAATCTCCACTGGGTAGATCTCCACTGAGTAGCTCAAGAGATAAAGTCGAGAGAGAGAGAGAGAGAGAGAGAGAGAGAGAGAGAGAGAGAGAGAGAGAAAGGTGCCCAAACCTCTCTCTCCTGCTAAAGGTGAGTGAGGACAGGGCAGGGGGTGCAAGGAGTCTACTTTCAACAGCCCTGACACCCCTCTCCTGGAACACCCCCACTTGCTCACCCAGCCCCCTCCCCGGCCTGCCTGCTTGTCTTGGCCAGCGGGTAATTGGGATGATAAATCTTCCTGCCCAGCTGGCCAGCTCTAATCAGAGCCTGGTGTTTGGATGCAATTTAATTCTCTCGGGAGGGGGAGGGGCTGGGGGAGCTTGGGAAGGGGGTCTGGCTCTGCTGCCCACCCCCCACTGAAGTGAGTGGGAAGACGATGCCTTCTAGACGCTCCCCCAAGCTCTGTCCCTCCCCCCACCCTCCTTCCTTCCCCGCTCCATTCCCTGCCAGTCCCTCTCTCCTTCCCCCACTTCTCCCACTCTTGAAACCTCCCTTGCCCCTCCTTGTCCCTGGGCTTCTCTCTCTCTCTCTCTCTCTCTCTCTCTCTCTCCATTTGTTTTACTGATGAGAAAACCTTAGTCCAAAGAGAGGCAAGAACAGGGTCACAGCTTGACTCCTTCCCAGATGGAGGGGCCCTGGAGGGGGTGTGAGTCTCACAACCCGTCCATCCCAGGAGGTCTTGGTCTCTTCCTGG
This sequence comes from Canis aureus, assembly GCF_053574225.1. Taxonomy (NCBI): domain Eukaryota; kingdom Metazoa; phylum Chordata; class Mammalia; order Carnivora; family Canidae; genus Canis; species Canis aureus. The sequence goes on along the minus strand of NC_135636.1, from coordinate 38,948,331 downwards.
GGCCTCCCCAGTATCCCAGCATAGTCACGGATGCCACGGACAATGACATCCATTCATTCGACCATCTTTTAAGCAGCACCTACTATGTGCCACCACAGAGCAGTAAACAAAATAGAAATCCTGCTTACTTTCTAGTGGGGGAGACAGGTGATGAGCAAGTAAGTACAAATATAGGGGGTTAGGAAGTGTCACGGAGAGAAAGTAGGGAAGGCCGGGATGGCAGGGGGCACATTTAAAGAAGTCATCAGGGGAGGTCTCTCTGAGAAGGCATCTGGGCGCAGATCTGAAGGAGAGAACAGAGCAAAACTTGGAGCAGAGCTGAAGAGAGGGGTGAGGGTCAAGGCCAGGGAGAGGACTGGAAGCCTGCGGCCATGTAGGATTTGGGCTTATATTCTGATGGCCCAGAACTAAGGCAATCAGGGAAAGCTTCCAAGAGGAAGCAGAGACATTTGTTTAGGACATGGGGCAAGTGGGACTCCAACAGCTAAAGATGGCAAGAAAGGCAGTACCATCTGATGATTAGAAACTCCCCCTTTGGAACCAGAGCCAGGCACAAGTCCCAGATTGATCGGTCGTCCCCAACGAGACCTTGGGCAAGTTCGCTACCTCTCTGAACGGTTTCCTCCTCAGTAAAATGTCAATAGCACTCGTCTCTACCTCCCACCATGGCTGACAGGGTGAAATGGGGCAGTGCAGACCCTGGCCCACAGCACATGCTCTGTGTGTGTTTGCTGCTGTCTTTCTGGGAAGGAGCACATTCCTAGGAGGACCCTTAACAGAGTCACCAGGCCAGCCCCATGTCCTTGTCCCTTCCCAGTAGCCCCCAGCCATCCAAACCCAGTTTGGTTCAGATTCCAGGTGTGTACTTGCTGAGGGCTGGGGTCTTCCTTGGAAGGGATCCAAAGTCTCATTATCTGCAGCCTTCTGTGCTCCTCCAGGGTGTCTGCACGTGCTGTTCCCATTCCCTGGGGCACACTTTCCCTCCCATCCCCTTCACCTGCTTACTTCCTAGTTGGATCTCAGCCTAAAGGTCACTTTTTCCAGGGAAAACATCCCTGCACCCACCCGTTCCTGAACCTTTATCTCTTAGCTCTTATCAGTCTGGAGTACTGTCTGTCCCTGCCACTAGACTGAGAGACCATGTTGATCTTGTTCATTGTAATGTCCTTGGCATAAAGGAGGTACTCAATTCATAATTGTCAGCAAAACCCAGAAGTCTCAGCTCCAAACGGCTCAGTCTGATCCCATCCGTTATACATCAGGGACTTCTCCAAGGCTCAGAGAGGGTAGGAGACCTGTCCACAGTGCACAGCAGTTCTCCTGCCCCCATCCCAGTCTCTTCCTGAGGCACCTACTGAATGGCCCAGCCTCCTCAGCCCCACAGGCCCCCAGGGCTTCACCTGCCACCTTCCCCGATTCCTAGTGAGTTAGCTCAGAGAGGGAGCACCAGGCTGGAGCACATTTAATTTTCATCTAGGAACCAGTTAAGGCTGCAGGCCTGCTCAGCTCCGGGCTGTCAATCAGCCTTCCTCAAGGCTGCATCAATTAGTTTAAAAATATTGAATGCAATTTTGCCTGACACAACATATTGCAGCTACTGCAAAATATAATTTATTTTAGAAGAAGAAATAATTAAACTAATTTGCATGTCAGTCAGCTGAACTGAGATGCCAAGAGGGGGGTTGGGACCCATGAAGGACCCAGCCCCCTGGGGGAGGGCACCTGCTGCTGGGCGTTGGGGGAGTCAGCTTGGACCTGGGTCTGAGAAGTAGTCGGTACTGGATGGACAGATATCCAGGGGCAGAAGGGCCTACTGGCCTTGGATCTAGACCAAAGCAATGGCCTTAGAGGCAGGAGAACCAGGAGCCAACCTAGCTCTATGCTGACTTGCCTGTGGCTCTGGGCAAGGCCCTGGCCCTCTCTGGGCCTCGGTTTTCTCATTTATGAAATGGGTTTAACAAGGCCTCCTTTACGGGTTGTTTTGAGGATCAAATGAGGTCATAGATAAGAAAGTTTGTTATCAGTTGAAAAGTCCTGCACAGAAGTGAAGATTAATTAATTGATGGAGTCTTTGTTTACTCCCAGAAACATGTAAGGTGGTAAAATTATGAATTAATTATTAGCAATGATCACAAATGCTGCTAAGTGTGATCAGGAGGGGTTTAGAGGAAGTCCACCAGAAGTAAGATAATAGGTCGGACTCCCTCACCTGCTAGTCACCCCGGAGCAGTGGTTGGCAACCCTTGCCACACATTAGATTCCTACAGCCATTTAAAAACCTCAGCTTGGGCATCATTGTGTTTAAAAGGCTTCCCCAGCGATTGTAATATATAGCCAGGCTGGAGCTGCTGTGATGTCATGGGCACACAGGCTCTGGGGGTTCTAGGCCAGCCTTAAATTCGGGGGTCCCCGGGATCAGTTCTGCAAGTGAGCACTTGGCTCACCCTTCACTACTCACTCAGCTGCCCCACCTCTGAGACCTGGGATCCACAGCCTCACCAAAAGGTTCGGGGCTTTCCCAAGAGGTGACCTGTGACATTTTAAAAGAGGAGGTAGGGTGGCACCTGGGTAGCTCAGTCAGTTAAGCATCTGACTCTTGGTTTCAGCTCCGGTCATGATCTCCGGGTTGTGAGGTCGAGCCCCATGTTAGATTCTGCACTGGGTGGGGAACCTGCTTAAGATCCTCTCTCCCACTCCCTCTGCTCCTTCCCTCTAAAAATAGGAAATAAAATAATGAAAGAGGAGGCAGGACAACAACAAAAAGGTAATTATGTGAGGTGAAGGATGTGTTAAGTAACCTTATTGTGGAAAACATTTCACAATATGTGTCTAAAATCATCACATTGTGAATCTTAAATTTACACAATGTTGTCAATTCTATCTCAATAAAGATAGAAATTAGAAAAAAAAAAGGAGGTAGAAGAGGCCCAGCAGATGGTAAAGGAATGGCTCAACTGTGGGGGTCTCACCAGGAGTGGACCCAGCCCCCCAAGAGTGTCTCAGCCTCGGAGGAGCTGGCCCTGCTCTGGGGTCGCCCTTCTGCATGCCACACAGGCCCCTGTGCCCCTCCCTCTGCTCAGCAAGGAAAGAGGTGCCTGGTCCTGGCAGCGGGCCTCACCCTCCCCACCCCCCTCCTCCCAAATGCACCCACCTTCTGCCTGTTTAAGTTCTCCGGCAACACGCTCTTAAAAATAACGGCTTGCCCGGCATTCCCAGTCACGACTCCAATCTCCCGCCCTCAGAAAAGCCCCCTCTAATCACTGAAGCAGCAGATCTGGGTGAGCCGAGAAGATAAGGTGCCCCCGGCTAAGGGGAGCTCCAGAGAGGGGTCGAGGTCTGTGTTAATTAAGGACTCGCCCCCCTCTTTCCCTGACCCCCGGAGGTGGCTGCACCTGCCTCCCCATCCCATTTCTCTTTATCAACACAGGAGCAGCTGCAGTCAGCCCGCAGTGGCCTGAGTTCAGAGAAAGAGGCGGCGACCAGCCCCACTCCCCCCAGAACTCATAGGGTTCCTGGCTGCTTGGAAGCTCCCAGACTGCACCCTAAAGAGGCCCCTGCCAGCGGGGCTAGAGACCCAGTTGCCAGCTGACTAGTTCTTTCAAGTTTCTCATGCTTTGTTTCTCTTCTGCAATGTGGGGATATAAATTGAACCAAAGCACGGGATTTCCACATGGATACCTGAAATGATGGATGTGGGGATGCTCCGGGTGCGTTCTGTGCACACGGTGGTGATGGGATGTTGAAGATGAGATGTTGGTTGATGGCAGTGGTGATGACAGTGTCGCTAGAGGTGGGAGTAGGGGTGCCAATGTGATGGTGCCATGGGTGTTTATGGCGGGGGTAACTGTAGAAAGGGTGGGGCTGGTAATGGTGATGGTGGTGGAGATAGTGATCGCATGGATGGTGATGATGGTGGTGGTAAGGGCGCTGATAGTTATGGCCTTGGTGTTTGTGATCATAGAGATGAGGTGGTGGTGCCTTGGATAGGGTGGTGGTGATGCACTCATTTTGATGGTGATGGTCATGATGGTAATGGTCTAATGGTGAAGCTAACAGGTTGGTGACAGTGAGAGTGGTAAAGTTGGTGATGGTGGTACTGGTAATTATGTTGGTAGAGGTGCAAGGATAATGTTAATGAGGGTAGTGGTTAGAGTACTGGTGACAGTGATGGTGAAAGTAGCAGTGGTAGGGATGGTGGTGATGATGGTGTTGGGTGGCACTGCGGATTATAGTGGTGGAGGTTGTGATGGTGATGGTGATAGTGACACTAGCAGTGATGATGACAGTAATGAGCGAATGGTGGTGATGGTGACAGCAGTGGTGGTGGTGACCTATTCATGACCAATGTCCTCAGTCCTGATCCTATTACCTGCTGGATCAATCCACAGATCTCTCAGTGTGACCCCACTGCCTCATCTTGTCCTCCTGGCAGATGGGGGGTTGTCTCGATCTCACACTTGATACCGCTCACCCTGCTCCTGTGCTCTCACTGCAGACAATCATGCCCAGCTCTCCCGGGCATCCCTCAGGATCCGAATCCTGGATGTGAACGACAATCCCCCAGAGCTGGCCACCCCCTACGAGGCAGCTGTGTGTGAGGACGCCAAGCCAGGACAGGTACACGAAGGGGCTGGGGACTGGGATTGTTGCCAGGACTGGCCAGGACACCCTCTACCTGGGTTTAGAGTGGGTTCGGCCTCACATCAGCTCCCTGCTCTGTCCTCACCCTTTAGCTTATCCAGACCATCAGCGTTGTGGACAGAGATGAGCCTCAGGGTGGGCACCGTTTCTATTTCCGCCTGGTGCCTGAAGCTCCCAGCAACCCTCACTTCTCCCTGCTTGACATCCAAGGTGAGTTTTCTCTGAACCACCAAACCTAGGAGGCATGGAGGGAGGGCCTCGCCTCCCTTCCCCTTCCCACATTACAGGTGGAGAGACCAGGCACCCCCAGAGGGTCAGCGTTGGGCTCAAGATCAAACAGAAAATCAAGCTAAAGGTGCTCCCTAGCCCACTGGCCAAACTCTGAAGAACAGGCCGGGGGCGGGTTGGCAGAGTGGGGAGGGGTCGCCCCAAGAGAAGAGAATGGAAAGATACAGAGAAAGAACAGATGAGGAGTGGGTGGGCCAGAGTCCTGGATGGAAAGAGCCCCTGGTCTAACTGAAGATTGAAATAAGCCACGTGCACTCACTCCCACCCTTCAATTTAAAAAGTGCTGTATCCCACTCATGTTTCCCTTTGCGTCCTCACAGCCGCCCTGGGAGGTGGTTTTCTTGCCCCTCCCCCTATTTTGCCTGTGATAAAACAGAGACTTTAAGAGAAAAGGGGCCCACCCAGGGCCATACAGGGAGTCCCTGTCTCCGATCCAGAGTGCTTCCTGCTTTAGCTCATTTGCCACCTTGAAAGTGACCACCCTGCCCAGCCTTACTGATCCCGCTGTATGCCCCTGCAAATTCCTCAAGAAGCCCAAGTCTGACCCTTTGAGGACTGAACTGGAGGTGGGGGTGGGGGAGTGGTCAGTGGACTGGGCGTGAGGGGCCTGGATCCCAGCCCAGGCTCAGCTGGGGACTCTCTGTGCAATGCTGGCAAGATTTGCACCTCCTAAGCCTCTGTTTTGTCATCTGTAAATTGGAGCTGAAAGTGCCTAGCCACCTGGCTAGGGAGCCCCAGCAAGATGAGGGCTGCTGGGGTATATTATTAGTACCTAGAACATGTAGTTTCCTGTATTCAGCAATTATTTATTGAAACATAGTGCCCAAAATGCAGTGGCAAAAAAAGCCAATATCCCTGCCCTCGTGGAGGTGACATTCTGGTGAGGGGAGGTAGAGATTAAACAAGTGATAATATGTTGAAGATGCTAAGTGGCTGGAGGATGAATAATGCAATTTCCACAGGAGTCTGGACTTGGTTTTGTTCAGTGCTGGGCCATGGGTGCCTACAGCAGTGCCTGGCACATAGTGGGTATTAAACAAAACACGGGAAAATAAAGCAGAGTAAGAGTAGGAGCTTTTTAAAATAAGAGGGTCTGGGAAACCCTCTCTGAAGGAATCAATAGTGAGTACTAATATAAAGGAATTTAGGGAGTGAGGCATGCTGATAACTGGATAAAGACTGTTCCAAGTGGAGTGAACAGCAAGTGCAAAGGCCCTGAGGTGAGAGCAGGCCTGGGATGTTCAAGGAACAGAAAGCCTGCCTGGTTGGAGTGAGTGGATGCCAGGACTAGGAGATCAAGTCATGTTGGTTCTTTCTGACCCTGGAACAGGTCTGGGATCACCCCCAATGCCTTTACAACCCTTCCCTCTAAAAGGAGGGACCTCAGTGGCCTGTGAAGCCAGATTCTCTGTATTTCCAAGAGTCATACTAAAAATATTCCACAACCAGTGCAGTTCAGATAACCAACCGAAAGGGACACTGACCAAAAATAACCTGGAGCAGGACCCTGGAGCCCTACTGTACTACCTTAGTGGCTTGATTGTGTCAAAGTTAGGGGTGGGCATGGGGGAAAGACAGAGACAGCAGGGGGACTTGGGGCATGCAGAGTCAGAGCTGTTGAAACCTTTTTGGAAGTATTTCAGTATTTTAACAACTGGTAGTGCCTTGCCTGATCATTATTCCAGCGGTATCCTGAGTTGGCCCCAGGAGACACAAATAGCCCTGGCTTGACCTCGCCAAGTTCACAAGTCTTTCCAATCCAAGGAGCCTGAAGTTCTTTCCCAACTGCCCCTCTTTGACGGGGAGCCGCCAAACGCTCCCATCCAGTGTGACCACCTGGTGCAAGCTCCAGGAGCAAGAGTGGCAGCCGTATGCTGAGCTCAGCACAGCCGTGGAAGGGCTCCTCCACTGGCTCTCTAGCCCCTTCCCACGGCCTGCCAAGCCCCCTCCTCCTCACCGTATAAATATCCTGGGTGACAAACAGCTACCCCAACCCATCTGTTTCTTTGTACACATTTGTAGCCAGTTTGGAAACCTGATTTATAAATATTGCTTTTGCAGCCAGGGATTGACACTGATGTATGTCAGGCCAGATGGATGGGTACAATGCTGGGCGCAGATCCTGCCTGGAAGGGTGGGGTAAGGGTCTGGAGTGACCAGCGGCTTCCCCAGGTGAAGCCAGCTGCTGCCGAGGAAGGCAACTCAGGAAGTTCAGGGTTGATGCCCAGGGATTCCCTTTTGTTGGGCGGAGGAGTGGCAGGGACCAGAGCTCTCAGAACATATGGCTCCATGGCCAAAGACAGCAACCCTGAGAAACAAACATCTCCTCTCCTCTCCCCTGTTCTTGCTTAGGAATTTGAGGCTGAGCCAGAACCAGCTACTCATTTTTCAAATCTATCTACTTCTCTATGCCTCTACTACCACTATCCTCTCACACCTAAAACACATAATATCTTCCTAACTGATCTTCCATGTCCACTCTTGTGTTTTAGATTAGAAACTCCCTTGCCTAGAATGTAGGCTTAGCAAAGGCAGGGGCCATGTCTGTCTTGTTCGTTGCCATCTCCTCAGGTGCTAGGATAGTCCTGACATAGAGAGGGTGCTCAATTAGTATTTGCTGTGGAATGAATGGATGGCATGTTGCTCAGTCTCTTCTTTTCTTAAAACCCACCAATCAATGGCCTCTCGTTAAGAAAATAACCCTAATTCCTGACTATGGCCTCTAAGACTTTCCATGATGAGCTCCTGACCCCCACCCCCAGCTTGACCTTGACTCACTCTAGCTATCACCTTCATCCCTCCAGTCACAAAGGACTGCTTTAGTTCCTTGAGAAAATTATGCTTCCAATCTCAAGGCCTTTGCATAGGGTGCCCCCTTTCCTTGAACTCACCACTTGGGTCTCAGCAATAATATCACTTCTTTCAAGAAAATCTCCCCTTACCTCTCAGACTACTTAAGTAGAGTCCTCTGTTAGGCACTCTTCCTGTACTTTTCCTTCTTAGCACTCACCCCATGGTTTGTAATTATAGACTAAATTGTGGGTTTACTCAATTAACATTTGTCTCTCACATTAGAATATAAGTTCATATCCAGGACTGTGATTGGTTTAGCTCTCCATTGTTTTCTCCCAGGGACTAGGACACAGTAATTACTCAATAAAGACTTATTGGATGGATAAATGATGGACGGATGATGGATAGGTGGGTGGGTGGATGGATGGATGGATGGATGAATGGATGGATGATGGGTGAATGGATGGGTGGAAGATGGATGGGTGGATGGGGGGTGGATGATGGATGGATGGATGGATGGATGGATGGAGGGATGGACGGATGGATGGTTGAATTGATGGATGATGGATGGATGGATAGATGGGTGAATGGAGGACAGATGGATGGGTGGATGGAGGATGGATGTGTGGATGGATGATGGATAAATGGATGGATGATGGATGTATAGATGGATGGGTGGATGGAAGATAGATGGATAAATGGATGGGTGGATGGAGGATGGATGGATGGGTGAGTGAGGATGGATGGATGGATGGATGGATAGGTGGGTGGATGGAGGATAGATGGATTTGTGGGTGGAAGATGGATGGGTGGATGGAGGATGGATAGATAGAGGATGGATGGATGGGTGGATAGGTGGATAGATGGATGGGTGGATGGAGAATGGATGGATGGGTGGATAGAGGATGGATGGATAAATGGGTGATTTGATGGGTGGATGGGAAAGATAGCTATGTCACCAATTCACTGGATAAATTCAGACAAATCACTTCTCTCTGAACCTCAACTTCCACGTGCATAAAATGTAAATAATGTCATAACTCTCAGTGGTTAGGACAATTAAACATTACTATCTATTTAAAACATCCACACAGTCCTTGATACATCAAAAGCATGCAGTCAATGCAGAGGAGCCCCACATCATTCCCTTGTTCTTATCTTGCTCTCAACTTCATTCCTCCCCTCAGGAAGGCAGATATTTTCACAGCTCGGGTTGATATCCCCTTTGATAGGCCAGCTGCAGTTGAAGCCAGAGCTTGAGAAGCTGACCCGGGGACGACCAGTTACCCCAAAAGTTGTGGTTCATTCAAGTGCCAGTCTTTAAATCTGGCTCAGTGCCAGGACAGAGACAGGCACACGCTAACCTAACACAATGTGACAAGTGCTTTAACAGAAGTGTGCATGGCACCTGCATAGTCAGAGCAGGGAGGGGGAGCCATAAATCCTTCCTTCCCAGGGAAGCGGAGAAAGGAGGCCACAGAAAGGAGGTGACATTTAGCTGGAGCATGACAGATGAGGAATTTGCCCAGGTAAGAAGGTGGAAAGGGTATTCCAGCTAGCAAGGGACATGGCGAGTAGAAGCAGGGCAGTTTACACAGAGAGCAGGCCAGTGGTGCAGCACAGGGACCATGGGGGTAGGGCATGGACAAAAAGAATAGCCAGGACTTATGGAGAATTTCTATGTGCTGGGACTGATTCTAAGGGCTATGCATGAATTTCACCACATAACCCTCACACGTATGTCCTACGATTTGCCTCAGTTATAGATGAGAAAACTGAGGTCCGGAGAAGCTAAGTGAGGTCCCAAGCTAGTAAATGATAGACTCGGCATTATTTTCTAAATATTTTAATGGAAATTTTCAAATGTGTGTAAAAGTAGATAGAATAATGTCACAAAACCTCATGATACCATCACATGAGCTAAAACCCATGAGCAGTCTTGTTTGAGCTGGACCTCTAGTTCACTTCACAGATGTGTTCAAGGTCACAAGTCAGCTCTTTCCTCCTGCATCGTGTCCATGATTGGGGGAAGCCAGGACTAAGGAATGAATTGGAGTAACTGGGACCCCAGAGCTGGGGAGGGGACCCAGAATGCCAAAGCTGGAGGTCAGAGAGACTAGCCGGAAGGAAGGCTGTGAGGGCAGGAGAAGGACTCTGGAGGGAAGCCCGGGCTCCCCACAGGGAGGCAGGGCCCCTTGTGTGGAGCTGGCTGTGAGGGGTGGGGGCAGCAGCCAGCCGGGCCCCGAGTCTGTGCCACCACATTGACAGGCATCAAAATGGTGGAGGTTCAGGGATGGCCTGACCTATACAAGAGAGGCAGGAAGGGCGGGGGAAGTGGGCACCGCCTAGCACATAAGCCCATGCCCTGAGACCAGAGTCCCACTGAGGCCTGCCTGGCATTCCCAGCAACTGGCTGAAGTGGTGTAATGAGCATGACTTGTGTTAGTTCACTGTCCTCTCTGGTCACACGTGTAGGAAGAAGACCCTGGTGCGCCAGGGTCCCCTCATCAGGCCCCAGGGACTATGCCCTCAGCCCTCCAGGATCAGTCTCTTAAGAAAGCTCCCTCAGCCAGAGCCAGGTGCCACAGAAGACATTCTCAGTCTTCTCTGTGACCCAGGACTTGTCAGGACACAGTAAGCCACAACCCAAGGACCCCAGGACCCCAGGGTCAGGGAACACTGGGTGGCTGGGGTGGAAGAAAAACAGGCTGTTGAGATGTATCAGGGAAAAAAATTAACATAGCCCCAGACAGGACCTTGGCCCAGCTGGGGACAGAATCTTGAAAAAGCTGGGGACAGGACCTTGGCGCAGCTGGGGACAAAACCTTGGAATAGCTGAAAACAGAATCTTGAGACAGCTGGGAGTAGAATCTTGTGACAGCTAAGGACGGAACGATGGGCTACATGGCTGGGAACAGGATTGTCAGGCAGGTGGGGGCAGAATTTGGGGAGATCGAGGAGTAGATCCACGGGTCCCCTGGGAGGCAGGAGCTTGGGGCAGAGGGAGACAAATCCCAAGGTGGCAGCAGGAGGTGGCCAGGCCAGGGGAGGCTGACCCGGGACCCCAAGTCACACGCCACTCCCTTTTTTCCGGAGCAGACAACACAGCAGCGGTGCACACTCAGCACTTGGGCTTCAACCGGCAGGAGCAGGACGTGTTCTTCTTGCCCATCCTGGTGGTGGACAGCGGGCCGCCCACGCTGAGCAGCACGGGCACGCTCACCATCCGCATCTGTGGCTGTGACAGCTCTGGCGCCATCCAGTCCTGCAACACCACAGCCTTTGTCATGGCTGCTTCCCTCAGCCCGGGCGCCCTCATCGCCCTCTTGGTCTGTGTCCTCATCCTGGTCGGTGAGTCCACCCAGAGCCCCGCCCCTGCTTCTCTGGCCTCCACCCCAGGAGGAGTGGAGGAGTTTGCTTCCTAGTAACCCCCTGCCCCCGGGTCTCAGCTTCCCTCTCTCACAAGGAAGGGTGGCCCCAATGATGTCCAAGCCCCAAGGTGCAGCTCCTGTGACAAGTCTTCTAAGGATGGAGCAGCCCCACCACCAACTCCACAAAGTGTCAACCCCTACCTGAGACTATTTGCATGCCGGCCATCCTCTCTACACAGCCCAAACTCTCCCCAGTTTTTAAAAATAAGCATATTATTAAAAATTCTCTCATGTCCACTGTCCTTTTTATTATCTATGTAGGACTTTTAGTAAAATCCTTTTAGTAAAAAGGGGCTGTTGTGAACCTCACAACCATGTGGCCGGGTGTATCATCCCCATTTTCCGGAGGAATAAAGTGAGGCTCGCAGGTTAAGTGGCTTGCATAAGGGTACATAGTGTTCTGACTTGAAATCAGGCCTCCTCACCTTGTGTTCCCTTTAACTACGCCACCTGCTATGAAGCTCAACTGGGCAAAACCCAAGGAGAGCTGGGGCAAAAATCTTAAGACTTTTGAAGAGACGAAATCTACTCTGGTAGCAATCCCAGCAGCATCCAGTTGAGCCTACAAAGCGTCACCAGTGAAGAGGTCAAGTTCTAGATGCTGAGCTGGATTCCAGTGGCCATAATGCCACCTCCCACTGCCTCACCTCAGCTCCAACTGCCGGACTTCAGCAACCAGCCAGAGCTCCAAGAACCCAAGTGTGGTCCAGATTGTGGCTAACAGCTCTGCTCTGTTCCCTGGGAGATGTCAGCCGCCTGCCCGCTGGCGCTGGTGCGGTGGCCGCTACCCACCCCACCGAGAACCTGCCAGTGTTGCTGCACCTCCTCGGGTCCCTGCGGTGGCCCTGGGCAGGCAGGCTCCTCCTGGCTGGGAGGCCCCAGCCCCCCTTCTCTCCCCTCCCCAGCCCATGGCTCAGAAACCCTTTTTCCAGAGGGTGCACTTTACAGCGGTTTCATTTTCCGAGGCAGTGCAAACAAATTTCTGCCTAATTGCCCACAAACGAAGAAAGTGCACATCAGTGCTCTAAAGGTGACGGGCGGAATCGCTGATCAGGCCTGGCACATCTGTTGCCCGCCGCCCGCACTCCCCACCATCTGCTCTCTCGGGCATCCCCCTCCACAGCTCCCAGCCTCCACTCCGAAAGCTGTCCATCCATCTTTCCCACTTCTGACACCTTCCCTCCCTCCGGACCTGTTCCCAGGCCCCACCCACTTCCCTGTCATGTGCCACCTTGTTAGGTCACCGGCTGGAACCCGGCCCCTTGGCCCCAGCAGCTGGCTCTGGCCACTGGCCCCGCCAGAGCTGTTAGGAGCAGCGAGAAGAATCCCGTGCCTGGCACGGTACCCAGCACGTGTCTCTCCATCCACCCACTCACCTACCCATTTAATTCTCTCAATGGTTCATCAGCTCCTTATTTATCCATCCAGCGAGTCCCCTCCATGTACTAGACTATTGCAGGCACTGGGATCCATCCATGAAAAGAAAAAAAAAAAACCCACAAAAGCTCTGAGTAACTGGAAAGTTGGGGCTGCCGTCACAGACACGGAGGAGACTGAGGGCAGGGAAGGGGGAAGGTTATTTCAAGTGCTAAGTGTGAGATTCTCTTGGTTGGCCCAGAGGACTTGCTGAGGAGCAAGCTGGACGTACAGGTAGATTTACAGGGAGAAGTAAGTCCGAGTGGGAGGCTAGGATGTGGGAGCGGTCAGCCCCAAAATGGACCACAAGAGAGCACCCACGGAGGGGTGTGAATACGGGGCCAAGGACCCCATCCAGAGACATCTGATTTTAAGAGGTCAGACAGGCAAGGGGAGGTTTGCTTAGAAGGCGGAGAATGAGTGATCAGTGTAGTGGGAGAAGGAGAGAACGTGGAGTCCTGCAAGTCAAGTGCAGAAAGCACAAGAAGGAGCGATCCTCTCATTCTTCATCCTTACACTCACTACTTCTCCATCCACCTCTTCAGTCAGTCATTCGCTCAACAACATGCTTCAAGGGCTTACTGCCTGCCAGGCACCAAGCTAGGGGCACACGCCCTGGGGCCCCAAGGAGAGTTTAGAGTGTGTGTTTGGGGGTGGGGGAAGCTGTGGTTCTCAAACCTGAGTGCCTGGGCCTCACTTGGAGGCTTCATCAAGACAGCCTGCCAGTAAGATCTAGGACAGGATCCGAGAAGTCACATTTCTAGCAAGTTCCCAGGAGATGCTCCTGCTGCTGGTGGTCCAGCAACTGCACTCTGAGAACCGGAGAGACAGAGGGAGGGACTCCTCACCAGGGGAGCTTGGAGGTGAAGGCTCGGAACCTGGCCTGGAGCTCTCAGGGTGGGGGCTTTTGCAGAGGACATCTTGACCCGAGACTCAAGGGGTCTCAAATGCAGGTGCTCGGGACTTCTGGAATAGACAGAGGAGGGTAAGGCGGAAAGAGAGGTCAGGTTGGAAACATCTTTCATTCCCCTGCCCCATCTGCCCCTCAGCTGCCCCCTTTACACACACACACACCCCGGGCTCCCAGGAACCTAGAGACCTCTCAGGTTGGATCTCTTCATAGAGTTGAGGATGGAGACCTCAGAGGTTGGATCCAGCCCCCCACACCCATTGAAATCTCTTAACACTGCCATCTGTGCCATCACCCCAGCCTGGTGGTGCAGCCTCGATTTGCACACCTCCCGAGATGGGTAGCTCACTACCTATCCATATAGCCAGTACAGTCTGACTGTAAGAAGCGTCTTCTTGCACAGAAATCTAGGAAATTCGCACCAGCGGTTAGGCTGGGCCGGCTCCCCTGTGTGTGAAGGATGGTGGTGGTGATGGTGGGGGGGGGGTCCCCGGAATGCCCCTGGGCCCGGCCCTCACGTGCCCCTTCTGTCTCCCGCGCAGTGCTGGTGCTGCTGATCCTCACCCTCAGGCGCCACCACAAGAGCCACCTGAGCTCGGACGAGGACGAGGACATGCGGGACAATGTCATCAAATACAACGACGAGGGCGGCGGCGAGCAGGACACGGAGGCCTACGACATGTCGGCGCTGCGGAGCCTCTACGACTTCGGCGGCGAGCTCAAGGGCGGCGACGGCGGCGGGGGCGCGGGCGGGGGCGCGGGCGGGGGCGCGGGCGGGGGCGCGGGCGGGGGCGCGGGCACCCCCCCGCAGGCCCACCTGCCGTCCGAGCGCCACTCGCTCCCGCAGGGGCCGCCGAGCCCCGAGCCAGACTTCTCGGTGTTCAGGGACTTCATCAGCCGCAAGGTGGCGCTGGCGGACGGGGACCTGTCGGTGCCGCCCTACGACGCCTTCCAGACCTACGCCTTCGAGGGCGCGGACTCGCCGGCCGCCTCGCTCAGCTCGCTGCACAGCGGCTCGTCGGGCTCCGAGCAGGACTTCGCCTATCTCAGCGGCTGGGGCCCGCGCTTCCGGCCCCTGGCCGCGCTCTACGCCGGCCACCGCGCGGACGACGAGGCCCCGGCCTCCTAGCCCCTCCGCGCCGCCCGCCCCGCCCCGCCCCGCCCCGGGGCCCCAGGACGGAGCGCTTCCCCGGCTCGCCCCTCCCCTAGCCCCCCTACCCTCCCAGGGCGGCCGGACGGACGGGAGCGGGGACTTGGGAGACGGCCTCCTGGACGGCCCGCCCGGGGGAGGGGTGGGGAGGGGAGGGGAGGGGGTGCAGCTTTGGCCCAGACGTGCGGGGGGGTCACCACCATCGTCATTAAAACTGCAGCGAGACAGGGCACTGTGTGGCTCTGGGGTCAGAAGGGGAGATGGGGCGGGTCACTCACTCCTGGCTGGGGGGGGGAACCCCGGAGGGAGGATGCTGCTGAGGTGCCCCCCTCCCGGGTCTCCCCCATCGGAGTCAAGAGAGAAGGAGGGCTGTTCATTTACTAAGCGCCTACTGTGTGCTGGGACACTGTACAGAGACCATCTTAGTCGTCGCGAAAACATGAGGTGGGACCCTGCAGTAACAGATGGAGACGGCCACCCAGAGAAGTGGCTGTGGCCTGTCCAAGGACACCTAGCCAGAACGACGCGCCTCTGGCACTTCCTTCCAGGCTGCCTGGCCTTGGGCAAGTTACCTCACTTCCCTGGGCCTCAGTTCCCTCGTGTGTCACATGAGGCTAATAACAGAACCTACCTCGATGAGTTGTGAGGGTAAGAAGTGGTCATAGGTGTCACGTGGTTAGGACAGTGCCTGGCACATAGTAGGTGTTCAATAAATGTTAGCCTTTGATACTATTGTTATCTTTGTCGTTATTAGAAGCCCCACCCCCACCCCACCCCGTGACTGTCTTCCTGCCATGCTATGCTCTCCCCCCTTCTCCCAACATCTCCAAGGGAGAAGGAAGTGGTTCCAATTGTCGGCTCTGCTCCTACCCAAAGTAGGGGATAGGGACATTCCCAGTGACTGTGGAGCCTTCCGGAATGTCAGGTGGAACTGGGAGAGGACCCCTGGCAGGAGTGCCAAGAGAGGACAAGCTGAGAGGCTCAAGGACTCCGGTGAGGTGGGAGAGTTGGCAGGGGATGGAGGAGCCAAAGCCACTGGGTGTGATGGGCACCTTATCTGTTTGGTCCGGGAGCCCATCAGTCTCCCCACCCATGACCCCTAAGTTAAAAACTTTGGGCTAAGTTGTCTTTAAGAGCCTCCAGTTCTAAAACCATATGATTACAAGATGTAGATTATTTGTCCTCCCAGCCCACCCCCAAGTGATTCATTCATTCAGCGTTAATCAGCTATAAATTCCAGTTCCTACTAGCTGGGCAGCCCTCATCAAAGTCTTCAACTGCTGAAGCCTCAGTTTACTCATCTGTGAAATGGGGCTAATGGTAGGTAGTCCCTCCCTTAAAGAGTTGTTAAGAGGCTTAAAGGAGATTATGCATGTTAAGCTCTGATCCCAGTGCCTTCCTGACACATTGGAAATGCTCAGTGGATGCTCATTAGCATTATTATTATTTTTTTAACTCATCCAGGGAATATTCATTGATTCCCTTCACATTTGCCAAGGTTCCCTGTGACAGATCCAGAGATGGTCATTATGCCCTGAGTGCCTTACCTGTATTATTTCATCTAAGCTAGATACTGTCAGCCCCGCTTCACAGGTGAGGAAACAGGTCCTGAAGGTAGTAACGCACCCAAGGTTATGCAGGTCAGAAGTACTTCCTGCCTTCCTGCAAAGGGCCCACTGGACCAGGCATGGTGGGCAGAAGCAGCCAATGTAATGCCCTTGATAAGAGTTGTAGCAGAACTAACAGGGCAAGGTCCTGAAAACACTGAAGGAAGATTGAATAATTTGTGGAGGGCTTCTCAGAGGAGGTGACTCCAGCTGTATCTTAAAGAATGAGATGTATGAGATGTCTGAGCAAGCAAGAGTATTCCAAGCAGAGAGAAAGGCATCTGCAAAGGCAGGAGGAGGGGAGAGGCCAGAAGCATGTGATGGCTTCAGGGACTACGTGTAGTCCTAGGGGCTGGATCACTGGGTGGAGGGATGGCGAGCCCTGAGGCAAGGAAGGCTGGTTGGAGGCAGGCAGGGAAGGAACTCAAAGGCCAGGCTGAGGAACTGGATGTTTCCCTGCACTTGAGCATGTCTCCTGAAAGTAGATATATGGGCTGAGTGAGGTAGTCCTAAATTGGGTGACATTGGGACCCTCATCCCATGTAGGACACTTGGCCCATGGTTCCTGTATCTATCTCCTCTACAAGTGGGCATGGTAACTCAGGGACCCAGGAGGAGACATGTAATCCCCTCCCTCACTGTGTCTGTTCAGCTGCCATATACAGAATCCCAGCAACATTTCTCAGATTGGTTTTTGCTCTCTCCATTGCAGAGGAGAAACTGAGACCCAGAGGAGTAAAGTGATTGGCTCAAGGTCCCCCAGCTGGTATAGGACAGAGCTGGGACAACACAGGACCCCTAATTCCAAGTCTTTGTTCTTTCCTTGTGTCCTGGTTGCCCTGACAGATTCTGACCCTGCCAGGAAGGAGGTTACGTTCAGGTTACATGTCCAGAACGATGTAGACACACACGGAGTCACAAGCATCCTTGAACATCTTCCAAATCCCACACGTGGGAATAACCTTCCCAAGGTCACCCAGGATCCTGCCAGAAATAAAGAACATTATTCATCGAGATTCACGTTCTGAGCCTCTGGCTCTACCATTTACCAGCTGTGTGACTTTGGATATGTTATTTACCCTCCCCATGCTTTGCAGACTCAGACCACCTACTCCATAGGGTTGTAGTGAGGATAGAATGCAGGAATGGCCGCTGATACCTGGTACTTATTGGGCATCTCTCATGTGCCAGGCCCTGCTCAAAGCATGTCACGTGAACTAATCCATCTAATCCCATAACCACCCAATAAGTAGCCTTTGTTTTATGGGAGAGGAACTGAGGCACAAAAAGGTTGAGTGTGTTGCCCAAGATCAAACAGCTGATAGAGATGCCAGGATTTCATCAAGGTGTCCTGGCCCCAGCACCTCCACCGTGAGGAGCACACACAGTGCTTGGCACACGGGAAGCACTGGACAAGTGACCGGGGTGCACCCGATGTCACCATGTATGCCTGTGAGAGTTTGTTCTTCACTCGCTGCTGTGTTCTACGGCCTGTGGCAGTCCTCAAGCCTCCCCACAATTTCTTCTTATTCCGGAGTGGGGCGTGGAGGGCAAAGCAATGCTCCCTCAGCCCCTCTGCTTCCAGCTCCTGTGTCCCCACTGGACCCTGAACCAGCCTAAGAGTGAAATCCAGTGGTGAGTCTAGCCCCTGTACTGGGCCCCACAACGTGTCCACAAACACCAAGAACAGCAAGCATTTTGCGAGCAACTGTTCTGATGGTCTAGGGTCACAGAGAAGGGTCTTGTTGTGTACACAGCCCTTGGCCATCTGTCTTGTGGGTTCCCACCAAATTCTCCCAAGAGCTCCAAATCCTCTCCCTGTGCCAAGCAGAGAGCACGGCCACCAGAGACCCTCCTAGTTCTAGGCTCGAATTGGCCACACCCGACTCTACCAAGGAGCTCAGAAAGCAATGAACCTTCCATTTACTAGGTCTGCCTTCTTTTCAAGGCATCAGGGAAAATGGAAAGAATTCCCTTTTGCTGTCATTGTCTCCATCACCGTCATCATCACGGAATAAAGGAGGATTCAGGGTCATGAGCAAGAATTGGCATATAATTGGCCAAGAATTTTAGAGCCAGGGATATTAATGACAGCGACAACGATGGTTAACAGTGATGACGGTGACAGCACGCTTACCGAGTACTTGCTGCCTGCCAGGCACTGTTCTAAGCCCGGCACGTAATTATCACCAGTACAGGTAAAACCCATGGAGGGTGGACTCTACGTTTACTGTGTTTAGTGCTTTACATAAGTTGCGTTAATTTTAAGCAGGTACATGATTAGCCCTATTTTACAGATGAGGAATCCAGTGCTCACAGATGAGAAGAGGCTCGCTCGAGAGCTCAGAGGTTGTAAGGGCGGGATCATTGCACACATGCCACCCCATGAGTCTGCACGGAACCAGGATGACTCGGATTTGGAGTGGAGTTTGGGGTGGAGGGTGGAGGGGAGAGGAGCAGCTGGTGGGAGGGGAGGGGAGGCACTGCAGACAGATGGCCGAGCTGCAGAGCGAGGTGGCGGTGGGGCCGAGGCCGCAGTGCATGCCCGGGTCTGTGTACCGATGTGCGTGCATCTGCATGTGGC
This sequence comes from Canis aureus, assembly GCF_053574225.1. Classification (NCBI taxonomy): domain Eukaryota; kingdom Metazoa; phylum Chordata; class Mammalia; order Carnivora; family Canidae; genus Canis; species Canis aureus. The sequence goes on along the minus strand of NC_135636.1, from coordinate 38,929,511 downwards.
TGTGGGCATGCACCGGGGGAGGGGGAAGCCGGCGCCAAGCACAAAGGTCAAGAACTAACCTCCCACCTCCCGGATTCGGGCAGCTGAGAGAGCCAGCTGCTGTCATAGGGGGCGGCTAAGCGTCCGCATCCGTCAGCCAGCCGTCATCGCTGCCCACCCCCGGGTCACGAATCAGCAGCTCCACTTACCTCCTGCCAGCAAGCGCTCTCGGGCCAGCTCTGTCACTGGCCGCTGAGCCTTTGGAAAATGTAACCCTGTCAGCCCTCACTCTGAGGGAAGGGGGTTTATGCTTCAATGCCTGCACACGGGTGCATGAGCTCGGCCACGTGCTCACACCAGCACAGGATGCACGCAGGTGTGCCCCCCCCAACATGCTCCCACCTGGGTGCACAGTGCTGACATACACATGCTCGCGGCCATGCACATAGAGCATATCTGCAGGTCTGCAAATGTGGTCACAGGCTGGCACACTACGTGTACTGAAGGCAAGCTTTCGTGTGTGCACTCACATTTGTACACAAACCACATACATACCTTCTGCAGGTGTGTTCTCTTACATGCATGAGCATGTGTATCCACCGATCCGCTTCCATTTTCCAACGCAAACAGGCACTCATACACATTCATGACATTCCCATGCAGTTACCCAGCACATAAATGTGTATCCCCTCAGATGTGCTTGTGCACACAAACCCCTAGCTCCACACATACATTCATACTGCCATATGCACATTTGTGTCCTTGCAGAAGAAAGCATGTGTGGCCTCAGGAACAACTGTCAGTTACAAATTCTAAATTCCAGGGCATAATGCCTATAGACCTGTATATGAGCACATAAGTCTATGTGCACGTAATAAACATGATCAGTTATAAGCATCTAAACAACAAGGCATCCTGAACAAGCATTCAGAACTACTCCACGCAGGGTAGCGCCTCGGTGGTTAGTCAGTGAGGCATCCAACTCTTGGTTTCAGCTCAGGTCATGATCCCAGGATCATGGGATTGAGACCCACTTCAAACTTTGCACTGATCGTGGGACCTGCTTGAGATTTTCTCTCTCCCTCTGCCCCTACTCTCTCTCAAAAAAGAAAAGAAAAACAATGAATGATATATACCCCATGCATCTGCCTGCCTACATGTATGTACCTCTACTTCTAGACCACAGTCCTCAGGCACCTAACCACCTCCAGTCACATGTACCTTCAGACAGACCCACCATGGTTCACGCACACTGCGTCACATGGGCCTGACTCACACACAAGCATGCACTCACACAGACTCGTGCATGGGGTCAGAGCCCTGGCACTCTGGTGCACCCCTTCTAGCGTGTAGCCTGCCCTGGTCCCAGATTGTCAGGTGTGCTGGGGACAGCAGGAATAGTGCCCGCACACAGAAATCGCCACTCATGCAGAATTGCATCTGCCGCAAACTTCTCATCTGCTGTGCAAATGATGATTAAATGTTATTGTGCTAGAGAAACCGGCAAGGAGGGATTCATTAGCTTTATTGTCAGGAAGGACTCCATGGGCTCCAGCGCCCAGCTCCAAGGCTGGCTTAACCCCTTGCGTGCTGGGGCTGCCATGCTTGCAGAGAATGAAGGCCCAAGAGACGGATCCCAGTGCTGGGCCCACGTGAGCCAGCCAGGGTGCAGAGAGCACTGGGGAGAGAATCATGAGTCCAGGCGCCCGCTCCAACCTCACCCCTTGTTGGCTGTGCAGCCTTGGGCTTGTTTCATTCATCAAATAATCTCTCACTCAGGTCACAGGAACATAAAAACACAGAGGCCATGGTTCCTCCTGAATGCATGGGGCTTCCTGGATGGAACAGCATTCCAGGCCAATGAAACAAAGACTGGAAAGCTTGGAGACATAGTAGCAGTGTAGGGCTTGTCCAGGAAACACTGGGCTGGGCTGGCTAGGGCAGGTGGAGGGCAGATCTTAAGAGGCCCAGAAAGCCCTTCCAAAGAGCTTAGGCCTTTTCCCCAGAACATCGGAGAAGCAGGAAAGGTACTTAGGGTTGACAGATAAAATACAGGGTGCCCAGTTCGATGTGAACTTCAGATAAATATCAGATAATTATTTTAGCATTAGTATGTTCTAAACATTGCAGACGACATACTTACACTAAAACACTTAGTCATTGTTTATCTGAAATTCACAGTGGACTGGGAATCCTGTATTTTTATTTGCCAAATCTGGCAACTCTATATATGGATTAGCATCTTAGACAGATCCTCCTGGCTGCTGGGTCCAAGGTAGGTTAGAGGGTGAGAGAAGAGAGAGGGAGATCCGTGAAGAGGTGGGGAGGCCACAGTCTCACCCTCCTCTCTAATCAAAGAGCCCTCAATTTTTAGCTGGGCACATGGCCATCTATCATAAAGACCACATTTCCTGGCCTCCCTCACAACTGTATTGTATGGACTGAGTTGCAGCCAGTACAATCCAAGTAGAATGGTCATATGGCAGCTTCTGGATACCTCCTCAAAAGACTGTTGACCAATGCCTTTTGCCTTTTCGTTCCTGCTCTTCCTCTTTTCTGCTGGGTGAACACAACCTGGGCCACAAGGACAAAGGCTGTACCCCATGGATGGCAAAATAATGAGCTAGGAGACGTGGTTCCTTTCAACCTCATGGGCCCACCATACCAATCCTGAACTGCCCCTATCCACACCTGGATTCCATTGAGAGAGAAATAAACTTTCAATTGTTGAAGGCACCTTTGTTTTTCTTCCCAAATAGCCAAGTCTACTTCTAGCAGATACAAGAAACTGACACAGGAATCTCAGCGAGAGACATTGAAGCTTAATCTGGAGCCAGCAACAGTGGGTTTGAAAAATATTTAAGAGGAAGACCCAGCAGGAGTAGGTGGGTGTGTAGATATGGGGAGTAGGAGCAGGAGTAGGGATGGGGGATAGAAGAGATCCAAGGCCAGAGGGTAAAGAAGGTTGAGGGGATAAGGACAATGGAGCTGGTATGGACCAGGGAAATCAGGAGAAGCCTAGAATCTGGATCATGGGAAGTCAGTGTGGTTTGGGTAGGTTGAGTGTGAGGGGCCTAAAGGTCATGTACCCTAGATGTGGAAATTCAGGACTGGAGCACAGGAAAGAGGAGGGGCTCACAAGCTCTGCTGGTCACCCTCATCTATAGGATCCCTAGAGCCATAAGAATAAGAGAGGCCTGAGCAGAGTGCAGAACTGTGGGATCAGAGGGTCCAGAGGAACGCTGAGAAAGCATCAGGCATGGATGGAGAGAGAGGAGCTATTTGGACCTCAGTTTCTCCAGCTATAAAATGGGGCAGGAGAGAGGGGTAACCTAACTTATTCCTAAAGTTTCTTCTTGATCTAACATTCAAGAATTCTTAGGTGTGATCTTAGGCCATTTATTTCCCCTCCCTGTGATCAGTTTCCCCTTTGGAAAATGGGGCTTGGGCAGCCCAGGTGACTCAGCGGTTTAGCACCGCCTTCAGCCCAGGGCCTGATTCTAGACCCAGGATCGAGTCCCACCTCAGGCTCCCTGCATGGAGCCTGCTTCTCCCTCTGCCTGTGTCTCTGCCTCTCTGTCTCTCTCTGTGTGTCTCTCATGAATAAACAAGATCTTAAAAAAAGAAAAAAAAGGAAAATGGGGCTAAAAAGAGTACCTACCTCATGGGGTTGTTTGGAGGACAAAGTGACCCACACTAGCACCCAGTTCAGTCCCCACAGAGAATAAGCAAAATAGACGAGAGTTGTCAGGACATGGACTCGAGGCTGCATGTGGGCAAAGGAGCAGTGGGGATGAGTCCTCTTCCCACTCCAAGCCCAGAAAGAAGTGCAAGCCTGGGGCCCTTCACCGGGATCTCTAGTGGGCACCTGCCTGTATACAGAACACAGAGCCAGGTGGGGAAAGGGGGGAAAATGTGGAGAAGGCACACTTACCCCAAGGAGATAAAGCCCAGCCTTGCCTGGAGAGACTGGAGGAAGCGAAGATCCAGGGACTGGACAGGCGTTAAGAGGGGGCAGAGGTAGGGTTATCTAGCCCAGAGGAAGGGCCGATAAGCTGAGGCCTTGGGGCTGAGGGCTCTGAGCTGGATCCCACTGGGCAGAGTGAAGATGTGCCAGCCAGCCGAGGACCCCAGAGAAACCTGTGAAATGGGCCTTCTGGGACCAGAAGAGCATGGAAGGAGAAGTGCTTTTAACCCTACACGTCCCGGGCCTCAGTTTGGTAGGGCCACCATAACAAAGCCCAGAAGCCGAGTTGTCTAAACAAGTGGACAAGAAGGATTCATTATTTCACAGTGCTGGAGGCGGGAAGGCTGAAATGCAGGTGTCAGCAGATTTGGTTCCTTCGGAGAACTAGAGGGGAAGGTCTGTGAGAGCAGGCCTCTCCCCAGCTTCCTTCCATGTGCTGCCTTCTCCTGTGTCTCTTCATCCCTGTCTTCCCTCTGTGTCTGTCTCTCTGTCCAGATTTCTCCTTCTTAGAACACCGGTCACATTGGATGAGGGCCCCACCCAAACTCTAGCATGACCTTATCTTGACCAATCACATCTGCAATGGCCCAATTTCCACATCAGGTCACGTTCTAAAGTACTGCCAGTTAGGAGAGCAGCATATGAATTGTAGGGGGACACCCCCTAATCCCGGACTCAGCACTTGCTGTCACCACAGACCCCTTGCTGGGCTCCCTTACTGGGCTGTGTGTGTGTCCTCTGCCCTTTGGTGGAGGCTTGTGTAATCTGACAGAGGAGGCCCTGGGACCCCAATGCCAGCTGGGATGGGTTAGGGATAGACTACTGTTTCCTCTCTTGTTCTTCCTTCATATCCATTGATTCACTCAGAACCTCACATTTAGGGACACCTGGGGGGCTCAGTGGTTGAGCATCTGCCTTTGGCTCAGGGCGTGATCCCAGGGTCCTGGGATCGAGTCCCACATCGGGCTCCCTGCATGGAGCCTGTTTCTCCCTCTGCCTGTGTCTCTGCCTGTGTCTCTGCCTCTCTCTCTCTGTCTCTCATGAATAGACAAATAAAATCTTAAAAGAAAAAAAAAAGAACCTCACATTTAACCACAGTCACACACAAATACACACACACAGACTCTCCATTCAGAGAAAACCTCAGAGACCCACCCATATACACGAAGGCACACAGACACACAGACACACACACCTGCAGAATCTTACACATCTTTTCTTGAATGTACCCGCTCAGAGCCATGGAGACACGCACCGAGATAGACCACGACTCACACATATCTCCAGACACACAGCCACATGCTAGCACATCCACATGGGCACAATGACAGTTGTGTCCAGATAGATGCACAGGGAGGGACACAGCTGTGACCTCACAATCACACAGCACAGATCTGCCCGCCTGCACTCTCATAGGCCTATACACCCACACGCAGACACAAAACCCACGGACAGAGGCATTCACGTGCACGCAAAGGCTGTCCCCATACACAGGACTTTTTAATCCAGCAGTGGTTAGCAGATCCTGGCATGCACACAGCATCCCTGTGGCCTCACAGCTCACCACTCACTCCCTAGTAATTGGAGGCAATTTAATCCCCATCCCGCCCAGCCAATCGTAGGCTCCCCAGAACAGGCAGTCATCAAAATGCGAAGCAGAGAGCCTCCTCCCCACTCTGGTTTCCCCATCTACCTCCGCAGTCGAGATGGGGATTTGCAAACCTAGACACACACACACTAAAATCCTGAGACTGTACACATACACACAATCACATATACACAGAAACAGGCACAATAGCGTGCATACACACACAGGCACAGGAAGAGAGCATACACAACACGTAGAAGGCACCATGAGACAGCTGGCAGCTCTATCTATCTACCCAGATACAAGCAGTTTCAGGTTTGGTGTGTATGCGTACACCTTTCCAGGAGTTCTGCTACTGTGTTTGAACACAGTCCACGGCACCTTGAGATGGAGGGCACATTGAACATAACTACACACAGACCTCAACCTGTCCTCAGTGAACATCCTCCCAGGGCGGCTGAGCATGTGACACCGACACGCGATGACAATGAAGCAGTGTGCAGGCACAGACACATGGGAGCAGGGGTACACATGCATGCACACAAAACACACAGGATGCCTCGCTGGCCCTCTGCACATCGCCACAGAGACCCATGGTCCCCGCCGCTGAACCCAGAAATGGCCCTGTTCCCTCACTACCTGGGGTGATTTCCCAGGAGAGGGGGAGCCACTCCCCCCACACACACTCCTGTCAACCTGCTGTTTGTCACTCCATCAAGGCCGGTGTGCTGACATTCAGAGCCAGCACTGAGATGATCACATTTAGCTGTAATGTACCACAGATTGCACTGACATTTGGAAAATATCCCACCTCGGGACCCATTCGACTTCAAACTTTTTTTTGTGGAAAAGGAGAGAAATGGCAGAGAGGGGGCAGAGAGGGCTTGCAATGTTCTGAAAAGGAGCTGAGACTCTCAGCCTCTCCTCCCAGAGATCCAGGGGCACTGACTGCTCCTGGGCATCTGCCTGGGGATGGGGGCATGGGGGAGGAGGGATGGAGGTCCCCAAGACAGAGACAAACTTCCAGACCACACAGCAAGTCTTCACAGGTGATCCACTGGGAGTCCCTCTATCTGGTCTGGGGCCAGTGCCAACCAAGTACCAGGCTTTGTTTTAAGCATGTTACGTCCATGTCTTCATTTGGGATTGGAAAACCTTAAAAAGTAGGAACTGCTATTGTCCATTTAAATGATGAGGGATCTAAAGCTCAGAGAGGTGAACTGACTTGCTCAAGGCCACACAACCAGGAAAGGCTGGAGCTAAGATCTGAACTCCAGGCTGTCTGACTTCATACCCCACCCTCTTTCCATCCACACAGGGCAAATACGTCAGGTGTGCAGTGGAGTCAGACAGATGCTGAATCCTACCCAGTCCCTGCCACAGAAAATGTTCCCCTCCTTCCCCTCTTCTCCCCTACCTCTCTCTGGCTGCCTTGCTTTCCTCTCCCCTCCCCTCCTCTCCACCTCTTTAAGCAGACCAGCAGTCCCCAGAATGATGACACAGTCTGGGCTGGCTTCCTGGAAGGGAGGAGGGGACTGTGCTGCCCCTGGAAACTTAGAGGTGAGGATAGTTAGGCCTGACATCTGCAGAATTGATGTGCAAGCTTCACAGAAAAGCCACTGGAAGCCATCGCCTTCTAGTAAATGGAACAATTGGACCCTTGCTATGTGACAGCTGCAGAGAGGCCAGGGTTTGGATGAGGGAGACTTGCCTGGGGTGGCCCAGGTCTCTCTGAGGTTGTGTCCAGATGGGGTCTGGGCAATAGGTGGCCGTCTGCATAAACAAATATCAGCCATAGATGTGCCTACCTTTTCCCCGGAGAAGAACCCACAGAGGACCCTGCTTAACTGAACTGGGCAATAATGGTGGAAATGCACACGGTGTGGTGGAAAAAAGATATTTCAAAGGGAGAGTGAAAATGACACAGTCTCAGGTAGTCCAAAAAGAATGGAAGAGGCGGGAAGATTGTCTGGTTCTCTGATGAGCTGATTAATCTCCTTAAATAACTTACAGTCCAACTTCCCAAAAGGCAAAAGAAAGTTAGGTTAATCTACTCTAAATGATTCCTGAGCTTCTCGGGGGTGGTAATCAATACACACACTCTCTCTCTTCATAAGTAATTCTCAGTAATTGCAAGAAGGAGGGTTTTTCTGTGGAAAATGACATTCTAGCCACAGAGAGAATCCCAGGCAAGGGGATCAATTCGCCTCCAGCTGGGGAGCCAGCCCTGCCAGTGGGAAGAAGCGGTGGGATGACCACCAGCACATTACATTGTGGACCACAGTGTCATCCCAATGTCTGTCTTCCTGCAGGAGCTGTAATTGATTGGGGAGGAAAGGGAGATGAAATGGGGAGAAAACTGAGATCTCCAGCAGAAGCAAAGACTGATCCCTCCCAGGGCCTATGTGATCGAGAGCACCACTAGTGCTCAGCACCAGTGCCCACCCTTGATACCATAGGAGCACCATCAATGGCCATTACCAATGCCCTTGGAAACACAACAGTGCTTAGCACCTGAGAACAGTTCTCGCCTGAGAACACTGTCAGTGACTTTGGGGCACCATCAAGGTTCACCAGTGCCCTTGCAAGCCCATCACCTATATTCTCAGGAGCACCCATCTGTGTCCATCTCCAAAGCCCTTGGGTAAACAACCTAACTGATGCCCGCAAGCATAGGGACTGGGTCCTTGTTAGTCATCACTATATCCCCGTTAGCCATAGTGCCCGGCACATAATAGGAGCTCAATAACTATCCTCTGAATAGATGAATAAGTGATTGAATAGGAAGGACAGGAACTTCTTCTTTGCCCCGTTGGCCACTCTACCACCCTATCCTCAGAACCTTACCAGGTAGGTGGTTGGATGGTGGATGGATGGTTGGTTGGATGGAAGGGTGGGTGGAAGGAAGGATGGAAGGAAGGAAAAAGAAGAAAGAGAGAAAGAAAGAAAGAAAGAAAGAAAGAAAGAAAGAAAGAAAGAAAGAAAGAAAGAAAAAAGAAAGAAAGAAAGAAAGAAAGAAGAAAGAAAGAAAGAAAGAAAAAAGAAAGAAAGAAAGAAAGAAGAAAGAAAGAAAGAAAGAAAGAAAGAAAGAAAGAAAGAAAGAAAGAAAAGAAAGAAAGACCTTCAGAGCAAAGATAAGTACCATCTGTAATTCCAAGCAATCAGCTCCTGAGATCAAAGTTCAATATGAAGTAATCCTGAAACAGAAGACAAGTCCACCTACTGGGCCCCTGTGTGGTTCTGGGCCTCCATGTGAGCCTGATGGCTTCACCTGATTCTCTGATGCAGTGGGGCTGAGGGTGGGGGTGGAGATGGGCAGAGGCAGGGAGGGCCTCTCACCTCCCAGCCCTACTCTCCCTGCTCCCACTCTCCAATTCGAATACCATTTTCTAGAATGTCCCCAGGTACTGGAGGGGAGAGCTCATTACCTGTGATCCACCCATAAAACCGTCAGTAGCTGCCTGCCGGCTGGAGAGCCAATTGCCATCAACTCTGCCTGGCAGCAAAGTGGGCAGGTAGGTTGAGGTGAGGGTACACAAGCTCTAGTCATCAGCCCAGCCCCTCTGCAGATGCCAGCTTTGTGCAGATCCAGCCATGACCCCTGGCAGAGCTGACTGCCTGGTACCTCCCAGAGGGCCACCCCAGGATGAGGAATGCTCAGTCCACCTGCCATGTATTCCACATCCACTGCATGCCACCCACTCCCTTGCACCACCTAATCCAGACCCTCAGGGCAACCCAGGAGGTAGGTCCAATCACTAAAGAGCCCCCTCTCACAGTTGAGGAAACAGGCTCAGAGAGGTGAAGAAAGTTGCCTAAAGTCACACTGCAGGGATGTAGCAGAGTCAGCATCTGACTGATCCCAGATTGATCTGACCGATCCCAGAGCCTGGCTCCTGTGGATGGCAGTTGGCAGCCTCTGAAGCCAAGTCACCCAATGCCAGCATGGGCATTGCTACACAGCAGCTCGGGATGAGAGCCCTCGCTACAGACACGGTTGACCACGTGGCACACCCCCCCACCCCCCGCAACCTATAACCTCTGTCAGTCACCTGGCTGTCTCCAAAATCCCAGCGCCATAGGATCAGTATCTAAAGTCAGAAGGCAGGGGTGATGGAACCTGGTGGGGAGTCTGCTAGCCCATAGCACACCTTCCCATAAATTAGAAAAAGTGACCCTCTTTGTCCAGGGGAGGGCCTGGTAACCTTGTGCAGTACCCAGCCTGCACCACCATGCATAACAGCCCGATCTTTGCTTTGAAATGAGATTCTGCTGCTAAATCACAGAACCTTGGAACTTCAGCTCTAGAAATATTATTGAATCGATCCGGTTTTCCCCATTTCAGCTATTCGAATACCATATTCATGATTTCTGACATATCTAAGTGCCACCTGGACTATTATTTACTGAATCTTTTTCTTCCAATGACCCCCATTTTACACCTAATTTTATTTGGGAAGTAAAACTTACATCAATACATTAAATGGATAAACAGTAACACAGGACATAGACGGTGACACAAAACACACATACTCAGGTAAAACGATATTATCATGGCCTGCTCTGATAATGCTACCAATCGAAGATTTAGTCTGTCTTAAGCCCTCTTTATTTTTTTTAAAAGATTGTATTTATTTATTCACACTGAGGGGCAAAGACGTAGGCAGAGGGAGAAACAGGCTCTCCTCCAGAGTCTGATGTGGGACTCGGTCCCAGGACCCCAGGATCACGCCCTGAGCCGAAGGCAGATGCTCAACCACTGAACCACCCAGGTGCCCCATTATGCCCTCTTATAACAAAGGGAGGTTACTGAGAATTAGGTGTTTCAGACATGCTAGCACCAGATCTGCTCAGAGAAGAAGGAAAGAGCTGGAAAGGAGCCCCCTCTCTTGCCAGGTGGTAGTTCAGTGTTATTTAATTCTGTTTATGGATCTTGGGGCCAAGCAAGTCACACTTTTGGAAGCACTAGGCTCGATGCTAACGGTCAGGGTTTCCCAGGGCTGACCCACTTGGCCACCACAACAGCCCAACATGAGAGCTGAGGAGGGTTCTCACTCGCCTTGATTCTTTCACTATGTGCTGTGTGTCTTTGGGTGAATCCTCTCCCCTCTCTGTGCCTCAGTTGGACAGAATATCCTCTATGGATGCTTTCAGCTCTGATATTCTAAAATTCTGAGATCTAAAAGGGGATGATTATATTGTCTAGGATGAGGGTTGGCAAACTTTATCTGTAAAAGGCCAGATCAAATAATAAACATTGTCCATTCTGAGAGCCATATGGTAGCTGATAACCGCTCATTTGTGCCATTGTAGTGTGAAAGCAGCCACAGACAATACGGGCGGGCATGGTTGTGTTCCAGTAGACCTCTTGTGACAAGGACAAGCAGGGACCAGCCACAGGTGGTAGTTTGCAAAGCCCTAGTCTAGATCTGGGAGGACAGAGGAGGCCCCAGGGTCAAGGGAAATCCCCACAAGGTCTGTGATGGGTCGGGTCTAGGTCCCCTGTGAGGCCCCAGCCTCCCCTCCAGGAGGGCTCACCACATGCTTCCTGGGGCAGCCGTGATCGTGCGTGCTCCCTTCTTTCCCCTTTCAAAACTTACTCATCGGAAAAGATCAAAGTCACTCTTCGAGGTGAAATCATGAACCCACTCAGAGCTGACAGGGCACTTCCACCCCGCATAGCCAAGACACACCTAAATCTCTGGACACTGACAGGTTTGGACCTGAAATCTCACTCCCCCTCCTCACCTGTCATGAAGACAAATGTCTTCACCTTCTGGACCTGGTTTATTCAACTGCAAAAAAGAAGAGAGAGGACTGATACATACCCATCCTCGTAAAGCTAATTGCAAAGGGGAAAAGAAGTTAATCTTTACAAAGCACTCAGCAAGTATTAGCAAGCGATAAGCCCTCCACACGTTACCTGTTATTATTATGAATAACAATACAGCCAACTCAGGCTGGCTCAACTCCCCCACGCAGCCCCGCCCGCTGTCCAGCAGGGCTTCCCCGCCACACATCTGCTGCACAAATCACCGTCATCGATTTCTTGGAAGGCAGCTTTAGGGGTTTTGTGATTTTTTTTTTTTTTAGTTTGATTTTAAATCCTGGTTTATTCTTAGTGCCTTAAAAGAGGAAGTGGAGATTTGGAGGCAGGCTGGATCTTTCTTGATGCTTGCTTTTCCTGCTCTTCCACCCCTGGCTCCCCACCCTCCCAAGCCCCAAGCCCAACCCACCTCTGCTAACCAGCATATGTTGTCTCTGACCTCTGCCCTGCCCTGGCATGGGAGGAGGGGATGGAGCCCCTCGTCCTCCTGGTGACTACCCTCACCCAAACCCACCCAGCATCTTTCTGGGCCTCCCTTTGCCATCCACCCCCAACCTTGGATGGGCACAGGCTCAAGAGCGCCCTAAAAGTCTGCCACTTTCTAGCTGTGTGGCCTTGAGCATATCATTAAAACTCTCAAGACCTCTGTTTCTTCCTCTGCAAAATGGGTACAGAGGTGCCATCTCCCAGCACTACGGGAGGAGAGAGTCAGGTGGAGGGGGGCTTTGCGAGTCCTCCAATGTTATGAGAGGGTCTCAGGGATCATTGCCTTCCTGGGACAGGGTCTGGCTGCCTCCCAGGGGCTGCTGGGTTCAGATGGAATCAGGCAGAGAGGACTTCCCAGCTGAGTGCTTCAAGCTCAGGCTCTGGAAATGTTGCAGCTGCCGCTCTGCTATGACCCAGCTGGGACCCACTGACAGCATCTTAATTTCAGCCCAAGCTCTTTTCCAGACGGGCTGCTAATTAGGGCTAATGGGCAGCTCTTCCTGCTGGCTTCCGGGGCCGCCTCCTCCTCTATAAAGCAGGCCACTGAACAGGGTCGTTGGGCTGATGCCTTAGGCCCCCTCGGCCAGTCAGTCCTCTGGGGTAGGCATTGCTCTCCATGTTTCTAGGCAAAGATGAGGTTTTTTTTGTCTTTTCACCTGACAAATGGGAGGTAGGGGAAGGAGCAATATTCATCCAGGCAGGCAGGCACTCCTTTTACCCTCTTCCTACTTTATGCTGGGCCTGTGGGCAGCACTGAGGACATGCACATAGTCTGAACCAGAAGCTAGACGTTCCTGCATTCAAAACTTAATTTCAAATCATTCCGGCTGTGTGACCTTGGGCAAATTATTTAACCTCCCTGTACTCAGTCTCCATGTTTATTATAACATAGTCCCTACCTCACAGGGATGGTGTAAGGATGAGATGGGGCATGACGGGCTGAACACAGTGGCCGGCAGCACAGCCCCACGAAGTTGGCAGAAGTCAGAGGAAGCATAAAGGGCCTTGAGTGCCATCTCAAGAAGCTGGACCTTCATGCCCAGAGAGCAATACACTGTGACTATTATTCTTACCTTGTTTACTTCTGTTCAATGCTTACTAAGCATCTCCAGAGTGCTGAGAATATGACAATAGCTACACTTATATAGCACTTACTGTATACCAGGCACTGTCCTAAGTACTAACTCATTTAATCTGTACAACAGCTTGACAAAATGGGTGTGATAATTAGCCCTATTTTACAGATATAGAAACTGAGACACAGATCAAGTAACTTGCCCATGAACACAGTCAGTATGGAGTCACCTACTGCTGTATAGACACGTTAGACCAAAATGTAGCAGCTTAACACAATCAATGTTTATTCTCTTAGTTTCTGTATGTCAGGAATCCTGATGCCATTTAGCTGGGGCCTCAGGCCTCACAGCTCCTGGCCAGAGACATCAGCTCCTTGGCATGTGGGCCTCCCCCAGGTGGCAGTTCACAACTTAGCAGCTGGCTTCCCTCAAGCAGCAGAGGGGGTCCAACATGGAAGCCTCCAGCTTCTTATAACCCACTCTCAGAAGTGAAATCCCCCCCCCAAAAAAAGTGATATCCCATCATCCTTGCTGTATTGTGTTTACCCAAAGCTAGCCCCACTAGGTCCAACCCACACTACAGAAAGCGGGAATATCAGATGCCACCACCTTACTGGGGCCATCTTACTGGCCTAGCACAGCCAGTAAATAGGGGAGCTGGGGTATGAATCCAGGGAGGCTGGCTCCAGAATCCGTGTTCTTTTCTTTTTTAAGATTTAAAAAAAATGTATTTATTCATGAGAGACACAGAGAGGCAGAGACATACGCAGAGGGGGAAGTACGCTCCATGCAAGGAGCCCAACGTGGGACTTGATCGTGAACCCAGGGATATGCCCTGAGCTGAAGGCAGATGCTCAACCACTGAGCCACCCAGGTGTCCCCAGAATCCCCATTCTTAATCCAGAATCTGGCTACACAATTGTTTGATGATTGAATGATGAGAAATTAGACATCATCCCCCGCCCCTCCTGAAAGTCTCCGTCTAGAGAGAAGCAGAAAAGTAAGAGAGTGAGATGCAAGTGCATTCCTGGAGGAAGGCAAAGCAGATGAAGCGGGAAGCCTGCCTGGAGGAGGTGATGCCCAAGCTGAGAAACAAAAGACAAGGCAGAGTTGACCAAGCAAAGAGGAGTGTGGGAGAAAATTTGGTGGCTAGAACAATTTGTGCCATGGCTCATGTGGAAGACTGGTGCTTCGTGTGAAGGCCAATGTGTGTGGGAGGAAGAGAGCCAGGGTGGACAGAGAAGGAAGGAGAGGTAAACAGGCCAGGTTGCAAAGGGGCAGTGGATATTATTCCAAAGAACTAAGGAGCCGTGGAATGTTGTCCACAGTGAGATTCTTGTCTTCAAAAGACTATCCTAAATGCTGTGGACAAGGGAAGAGGGTGGCTGGGGACAGAGGGAGGAGTGAGGAGGCTCTTCCATCCTCCCTCCCTCCCTCCCTCTCCCTCCCTTCTTTCCTTCCTTCTTTCCTTCCTTCCTTCCTTCCTTCCTTCCTTCCTTCCTTCCTTCCATCCGGTAATGTATGTTTAGCAAGACCAGCAATGTACTGTTCTAGGCACCAGAGATATAGCAATAAATAATACAAGGCTGTTGTGTCTTAGATGTCACATTCTAGGGGCGCTCGGGTGGCTCAGTGGTTGAGCGTCTGCCTTTGGCTCAGGGCAGGATCCCAGGGTCCTGGGATTGAGTCCTACATCGGGCTCCCCATGGGGAACCTGCTTCTCCTTCTGCCTATGTCTCTGCCTCTCTCTATGTCTCTCAGGAATAAATAAAATATTAACAAAAAAATTTTAAGAGAAGTCACATTCTAGGGGAAGAAAAAATTAAACTTACAAAGCTAATAAATAAAAAAGGAGAATTAGCAAGGTGATAGATGCCATGGGGGACAAAAAAAAGCAGAGTAGCATAAAAGTAGAAATGACCACGTTAGCCACATGGATTTAAACTTGAATGACAAGAAGGAGCTGGCTGTGGGAATGTAACATTGCAGGCAGAGAAACAGCCAGTGCAAAGGTCCTGAGGTAGAGGGGGTTTAGTTGGAGGTCAGCACGGCTGAGGCATACTAGCGAAGAGGGAGCAGAATAGGAAACAAAGTAGGAGACAGAGCCAGAACAAGAGAGGATGGTGCCAGATGCTGAGCCCTGGCAGCAGGGACGAGCGATGGGAATGCTGAGGAGCAGCATAAAGACGGCAAAATTGCCCTGCTGTGGGTAAGCAAATTGGAGTAACAATGCTGGGCCCCGTGAACCTGGGGAGCCCTAGCAGGTGAGAGAGGGAGGGGAGGCTGGCTCAGCCCTGACCCACTTTGCGTATAGGCCTGCTCCCTGTGGCCCCGGCCGCAGATTAACAGTCATCCCTGCAGCAGACCCAGGAGAAGGCAGCCGGTTAGGCAGCATTTGCATATTTGTTTAATAAAAAGTTATGGATGTACAAAGACGGATAATTAATTACCCAGCATATTTTCCCTCCCGTCCCTCCCCTCCTTCCCACATTGCCACCATGGCCCCAATTGCCTTCCTCGATTTCTGGCTGAGTCAGCAGAATCCTTGCCTCTTCTTGGGGGGGGCGGGGGTACAGGACCAATAAATATGTACTTATTAAGTGGGTATTGCGGCCACAGTCAGGCCTGCACAAGCAGCAATCCCCAAGCGTTCTGCTTGAAGTATTTATGCCGGTACCTAGGGCCACTTTAGCTATTTATTTTTGCAAAGAAATTAAATTAGATAGTTTGATAGCTTTCAGTGTAATTATGAAAAAAATTTACATGAGATGTTTATGAGGAGGGGATCATTAGGCACCCGAACCCCGAGGATATCCATTTGTTGGGACCCCCCCTTATTTCCTCTCCAGCCACTATGAGGAGGTGGGGAAGTATCCCTCCCCGGGGTGGGGGGGCTAAGGTTGGGGGTGGGGTGTGATTCAAATTGCTGGACCTTGAGCCCCTAGAGGGTGGGAGCTGTCTGTCCATTTCAGCAGTGGGCTTGGAGCTCCCCGGGGAACGGATGCCAGCCCCACAAAGCAAGGGGCTCCTCCCCTGGAGGACTCAGTTTCCTCATCTGTGACAATGCCTCCCTCGCCACACTGTTCTGGGAATTAAATGAGATAATGCAAGCAAAATGTTCCCTAACCAGAGCTGCCATTTATTGGGCTCTTACACTATGTCAGGAACAGCTCCTAAGGACTGTCTTGCATCCTTGTAACAATCGTTTTAAGCAGATGTCAGCGGGACCCAAGTGGATCAGCCGGTTGAGTGCCCAGGGTCTGATTTCAGCTGGGGTCACAATCTCAGGGTCGTAGGATCGAGCCCCTGAGGCAGGCTCCATGTTCAGAATGGAGTCTGCTTGTCCCTCTCCCTCTGCTCATCTCCTCCACTCATGCTCAATCTTTTTCTCTCTCCCAAATAAATAAATAAATAAATAAATAAATAAATAAATAAATAAAAGTCTTTAAGCAGATGTCCGTACTCCAAGCTTATCCCCATCTAATGGATGGGAAAAGTGAGACCAGGCTGAATTAGTTACCCCAGCAGCTCAGGACAGAGCCAGGTTTTAAACTGGGCAGCTGGGCTAAGCCCACTCCTCTGGTCAGGAGCTATGCAGCCACCCTGGCTTTCTTTGAGGTAGGTGGCTAGGCTCTTTCCCTTGCATTTCAGAGCTAAAGACCTACTACCTTCACCCACACCAGTGTGTAGCCAGGGAAACCCAGACCCAGAAGGAAGAGCACTGTGCCAGTGTCCCACTGCGCCAGCCGCGGGGCTGGAACCCTCCTAGAGTCTCTGCTTGCTCACCTCCCTGTGGGCTGAGTAATTAGCCAGGCTGATTAGCACTGATTGCAGCCCCCGCTCTGCAGGGCAGAAAGGGAGCCCTGCCTGGGAGCTGGGCCTGAGGGGGGGAGTGCAGGGCACCAGGGGTCCCTCTCATCCACCTGGTCCCTCTCTCACCAGCCCTGGAGGAGGCTGGCTCCTGGGGGCTAAAATCTGAGCTGCAGAGGGACAGGCCAGGAGACATACTTTTAAGTCCAAAACTGGGAAACTGAGGCTGGGTTGAGGGGCCTCCATGGGCCAAAGTGCTTTAATTCTAATTCTGGCTCTGCCACTTAAGCTAGCCATGTAGCAATTACTTAACCTCCCTGAGCCTCAGTTTCTTCATAAAATGGGAAGATGACAGTAGTCCCTTCTTCTCTGGGTTGTCATGAGGACAAAATAAGCTTCTGCAAGTGACACGCCTGATAAGACATGAGCATTTAAGAAACATCATTTCTTAAATGATAATAAAATCTAATAAAATCTTAACTTTATTTATTTATTTATATTTAAGATTTTATTATTTATTTATTTATTTATTTGAGAGAGAGAGGGAGAGAAAGCATAAGAGGGGGGAGGACCAGAGGGAGACAGAGAAGCAGATTCCATGTTGAGTGTGGATCCCCACTCAGGGGTGGATCCCTGGACCCTGAGATCATGACCTGAGCCAAAATCAAGAGTCAGATGCTTAACTGAATGAGCCACCCGGGTGCCCCAATATCATTTTAGTTTATTAATTACCCAAATCCCTGAAAGTAGGAAAAAGAGGGAACTGTCTTCTTAACCAGAGGCTGGATAGCTGATGCAGGCAGGGCGTAAAGGCAGGGTGGAGTGGCCCTCCTCTCACTATAGGAAGCCACCCCCCACACCCCCACACATTTGGAGATGGGCTGAAGAAGGCAACATCAGGGACTGATTGAATGTACCCGGTAAAATCACTCAGGTGAACCCTGATGAGGACGTGGGCCTAGCCAGCAGACGAGCAGGGTGCCTCGCACAGATCACTGGATAGAGTCAAAATTCCAACTTGGGCCACCCTGACCCCAGAGCCTCTAGGGCAGCTGGGGCACCAGCCTGAAGCCGCATTCTCTACGTGGGGAGTCACCCAGGCCCTGTAGAGGGCAGGAAACTGGCTAACCAGAGCACAGAGGAATCAATGGAGGAAGCTAATCAGGGAATCCTAGAGAGGACGCCAGACAAGATCCAATTAAAATGCCAGCCTCTATGAGTTCCCCATTTTAATTTTCCACAAATTAGCTTAAAAGGGGGAGGATGGAAATGAAGATATTAGTTTTTCTTTTCTTTTTTCTTTTTTCTTTCTTTCTCTCTTTTTTTTTCTTTAGAGCCAAGAGGGAAAATCCTTTGAGTATTATATTACTTGTTTCTCTTTTTAAAAATAAAATAAAATAAAATCACTCTCAGCTGAGGGATTTGGGTTCTGACTCTACCCTCGTTGGAGGCTCTTTCCAGGGCCTGCTTATTAGATTGTAGACATGGTAAGCCCTTTATAATATGAAGCACCATTTTTTGAAAGAGCACTGACTGTATACCTTCCAACCCTCACAAACCCCCAAGGTCAGCATGATTGCACCTGTTCACAGGTACCTGAGGCTCAGAGAGGTGAGGTGATTAGCCCAGGTCACACAGCAGGGATTTGGTAGAGCCTTGTCCTGACCTCCCAATGGCAGCCAGGGTCCTATCCAACCCCATTCCCCGGTCCCAGTCCCCACAGAAACCTACCAGATTGAGGATGGGGAGCCAGGCAGGGGCTCCAGCCTGCCTGCTGCATCCTGTGGGGCTAGTCAGAGGTCATTAGTAGTCAAGAGGCCCCACAGACTTCCCAGCCTGCACTCATGATGGGGTGGTCCCCCCTCCTGGCTCCTCCAGGGTGGCAGTGATTTCTGACACCCCTCCACACACACCTAGGAACCAGATCTCCATTTGCCATTCACCCCATGGCTGCGACCCAGCCTATTCATAACTGTCTCCTGGCAAAGGCCGGCTCCTGCCACCCCCACCACGGTGACTGGCCCGGGGAACCGGTACCCTTGACCTCATTGCAGTTTTCTCTGCTCCCTGCCCACCCCATCCTCTGGTCTACTGGAAAGAATTAATTTTGTTAGTGTGGAAATAATACAGACTTAGCTCAATGACAATAGCCTCCCCCCACCCAGCCTCCTACCTTAGGTGATAGCCCTTTCAAGTCCTAAAGCCTGAGAGCTCTCCAAAGCTCTGCTCCAAGTCCTGGGGCAGGATCCTGGCAGAAAAAGCTCTCCCCCTTCTGAGCTGTGTACCTTTGGAGGTCTCTGTGCCCTGTTTTCTCATCTGTAGAAGAGGATGATGAAAATCTAGCTGGAAAAGCTGTGGTGATGTTTCCAGGAGACCACAGACATGTGAGGCTATGGCACATAGGATGCTCAGTAAACGTGACCTTCCTTCCTAAAGGTGAAAGGCCCGGCTGGGATGAGGATCCCAGATGGAAGAAGAGGCTAAAAGGGTGAGAGAGGTCCCAAAAGGGATGGGGAAGGTGGGAAAATTAGGCATCAGGGGGTGGGTGACAGGTGAAAATACCTCCACTGCCTCCCTGGCCTGGTAGGAAGGGCCATGACAGGCCTGAAACATCCCAGGCCATTGGAAGTGAAGCAGCTCCCCTGCACATGGGGGGCACTGGGAGAGCCAGAGCTGGCAGTGACCCCCAAGGCTTGGTATGAACTTATTTAGGGGGACCTGGAGTGACCCCTCAGAGTCTGGGGGAGCCCAAACTAGGGTTTGAGGTCTAGTTCAGGGAGATATCTGATTCTGGATTTGTGCCAAATCTGTAGGTAAGCCCAAGTTTGGGGGATGTCAGTACTGGAGGGAGAGCTCTGAACTTGGGGCTGAGCCTGGTTGTGATGCTCCAGGTTTGGGGGTCTGCACATCCAAATTTAGTATTATCAGGACCGAGCTGAGCCCCCAAGCCTGTCAGCCTGTGCCTGGAACATATCAGAATTTGAAGTGAGCTCTGAATTGGGGTACACCAATATCAAGTATATGAACCCCACATCCGAGGAATGAAGTCTTTTTTGGGGAGCCCTGCTGTAAGGGTCTGAGCCAGCCCCGGAAGTGTGTTTAGGAAGGAGCTGGGCATCTCAGGGCAGTAAGGTGTGAGTCCTGGGTGGATCCCCAGGCAGCAGATGAAGACAGACAGCTTCCCCATCCTTCGTTTCTTCCTCCCTCCTCTCTCGGTGCACACAATCTCCTTTCTCTGGTTTCACCCTCCATCACCCATTCAGCCTCCGTCCCTCACCCCCACTTCTGCCCAGAACTGCTGACTCTCCAGGAGCTAGTGTTCTGAACCCCAAGCCTCAGGAGCCTCCACATTCCTTCCCTGGGGTGAGGAGGATCAAGGGATGAGGTGAGGAGAGAACCTACCATCCCCTCCTCCCCCAACAAGGCAAATCCTCCCCAAAGCACCCTTTGGGGCCCAGGGAAGACGGATCCTATTCTTGGGGAGCTCAGAGGCCTGCTGCCTTATCTAAGTCTCTGGAACAAGCATTTTGCATTTATTCCCCCAAATGTGTTGCCGAATTGCGTTCCAGCCCATGGCTCCCAGCCATCTGCAGAGAGAAATCCAGTTAGACCTTGTATAATAAGTTCCTGACAATCTTGCCGAGGACGCTGGGTCATAAAAGTCTCCTGGTTTTATCGCCGGTAACAGACACGGAGTGAAATTAAGTTGTCTTATCAAATTTAGATAATATATATCCCTCTAGAGTAGAAGGCTCTGCACGGGGCTTTCATGGTATGAGCCCAGGAGGGGAACGGAGTGTGTTTGGGGGGGTGTTCCTAGGGCTGTGGCACGGGGTGGGGGCCGTCCTGGAGAGCCTGGCAGGACTGAGTGACAACTGGACAGGGTGACTGGCATTCTAGGTTTCAGTGTCATCTGGGCCTGGATTTGAGACCTGCCTCTGTCATTTCCGTGCTGGATGAACTTGAACAACTTACTTGACTTCAGAGGGCCTCAGCTTCTTCATCTGTAAACTGGGTGGGACAGTAGCAATGCCTGCCTCCTGGGTTGTTGTGATATTTAAATGAGATGCTACATCCAACAGGCTAAGCTCAGTGCAGGACATGGCATGAGCATCCGATACATGTTTTCTGTCATTTGGGAATGGGAGAAGGGAAACAAGGGCTGGACATTGATATGATCTGGCCCATTCTCTTCCCATTTCATCAAGTGGGTTCCCAAGTCACCCCTTCAAGATCGAGCCATCTCAACTCTCTCCCACTTCAACTTGGACGCCCCCCACAAAGGGGCTGGAGGCTGCTGTGTTCCTGCCTCTGCCTGTGGTCCTACCGTTCAGTGCCTTGCCCCAGGCAATGGGCATGGGTGATAGGAAGCTTGGTTGTCCCTTTGCTAGTGGGATGGACTTCCAGGACATTACCCAGTGCTGCAGCTGGCCCTGGGAAACTTGTCCCACTGTCCCAGGAGAGGGCTGCCACACCCCAAGCAGTATCTGCCTGATGGAATTGACCTGCCTTTCTCCCACAGCTGGGGTCCTCTCTGTGGCAACCTCATACTTTGGCATACCTCCAGTGATGGAGACCTCACTACCTTGCCAGGCAATCATTCCATTTCCCTAGCCTGGACTTGAAACAACCTCACCTTATCTGACCCCTAAGCTAAGACTCATCCATGGCTTTCTTCCAGCACAGCTCGAGTATATATGAGCCTGTATGTGCTAATGGATTTCTCTGTGTGTGTTCCACCCTGTGAGTTCTAAAGGGAGAGAAAACTGAATGGGTACAGATCTGTATTTCCAAGGAACATACAATAAGACTCAAAAGAAAAAAAAGCTAATCTTTATTGAGCACTTACTATGTGTCAGGCATGAGTTACATGCATTAACTAATCACTATATTAACCCTGAAATGCTGTTGCTGTTATTTTTTTAAAGATTTTATTTATTTATTCATGAGAGACACAGAGAGAGAGAGGGGGGCAGAGACACAGGCAGAGGGAGAAGCAGGCTCCATGCAGGGAGCCTGATGTGGGACTCGATCCTGGGACACCAGGATCACACCCTGGGCCGAAGGCAGGCACCAAATCGCTGAGCCACCCAGGTGTCCCTGCTGTTGCCATTATTATCTCCAATTTACAGAGAGGAAATCTAAGGCACAGAGAGGTTAGTGACTTGCCCAAGGTCACACAGCCAGGACATGGTAGAGCAGTGTGAGTCCAGAGCTATTACTCTCATTTCCTAGGTATTCCTAAAGATTATTTAGCATGAAGGAAGGAAAGGAAAAAAGGAAGGGCAGACCCAGCTGTGAATATCCATCTCTTCCAAGTAATCTGGGCTCCTGAAGGGCAGGAAATGCATGTTATTCATATCTCTCTTCCCCAGAACCTAACACAGTGCTCAGCAAACATTAGGTCCTCAACAAATATTTGTGAAATGGCTATTTACTCATTTTTTTTCTCCCCCATTATCCCAGGAGCCCTCGGATGAAGAATTGAATTCTATTCATCTCTCCAGAACTATCACTAGCCCACTCTATGTGGATTAGGAAAAAAGCCGCAATCTTGTGACTATGGTTTGCCAAGCTGATGGCCCATTGTGGAAAGAGAAAGAAAAATTCCCTTTCTCTGGCATCAGGAGTTCCAGGTTGGCAAATGGAGCCCCGCTCTCCCAGGGATGAGGCTTTGTGCAGTACACAACCTAAATGACTGTCCATGGAAATCCTGCTCTGGCTCTCTAGGGCCCAGTACCGGGTCTGAATATGCAGTAGCCACCGTGTTTGTTGAACAACTATTTGCCAGTATTTGCCTCTCTTCTACCTTGTTTTGCCCATAGCCAATCTAAGCCCCAGGAGAACGATTGGTGGAAGAGCCACCAGCTGGGTGTCATGCGGCCATGGTGCTGATGGGGGAGTTTGCAGACATAAGGGGGACAGGCAGGGTCAAACATAATTGGTAAATATTTGTCTATCTAATCAGAGGGCCTTTTAATTAGCAATTTCATCCTTGCAACTGGTTTATTTTTTTTTTTTCTTTCTGCTGGAAGTCAATTAAATGTAACAGATGGAGGAGAACATGGGGGTTTCCTTGTCTCCTACCATCTGTCCTATCCCACCACCACCTCGCTCCGCCAGTAGCACCCACACCTTATTGGTGGAGCTGCCTGCCAGTTTCCAGAGGAGGGCGGGGCTAGGGCACTGAAGCGCTGAGGCAGTCTCTGAACCTGCCCCTGCACCCTTCCCAGGAAGCCCTCTTTGGTGCTCCAGGTCTCCCTGGCCACCCCACACATCTAGGCTGATCCTGTTGACTCGCCTATGACTCTCAAGTCCTGACACCCTCTGCCAGCTGGGCATCTCTACTTCCTGCCTGGGAGCCAGTATCGTGGGCTTGTTTCAGCTCCCACTGCAGGCCTGCCAGGGGCCCCGGTCCAGAGGGGACTCCGCTTTAATTCAACAAACCTTTACTGAGTGTCTGCTCTCCGCCAGGCAATGTATTGGGCACTGGGGATATAAATCGGGTCGTCCCTGCCCTTCTGGAACTTGTAGCCCACTGGGGGCAAGGGGACATTCATTCATTCATTCGCTTATCCTTTAAATATTTATTAAGCAGCACACCTACGCCAAGCTCTGTACTAGGCCCCAAGAACACAGGGATGAATCCATCCCTCCCCTTACTTTAAATAACTCAGTCAAGCAGAGGTGACAGATACATAAATTCATGCATTTAATAGTATTTATTGAGTGACTACATGAGCTAGGCATTGTCCTGGCTGTTAGGGACACAGCAGTGAACAGCACAGAGTTCATGTCTTCTCTAGCAGGGGGAGAGAGACAATAAGCAGATGGACGTATAATGGCAGAGGTGATCAGTGATTTGAAAAAATTGCCCATCATATTGTGTAGTGTGGAATCTGAGCTCCAAAATTAGAAGTCCAGAGCCTCCAGCAGGGCCTGCAAAGGGCCCTGATCACAGCCCTGCTTTCTCTGTAGGATCGTTTCTTGCCACTCCCCATGTCCCAGGCTACATCCCAGCCACAACCACCTTCTGATAATTCCTCCAACCTGCCATGCTCTGTCTTCAGACCTTCCCCCAGACTGTTCCTCGACTGCCACACTCTTCCCCTTACTTTTTGCCTGGCTAACTCCTCAGCTGAAATGTCCCTCACTGTCCCCTTTGGGTCTCTCAGGCCACGTGAAGTTTCTTTCACTACATTCCTGCAGTCACAGCATTCTTTCTATCCCAGGTCCTCCTTCCAGCTTGGCTGTTGCCCTCGTCCTGTGTGGGAGCCAGCCTGGGGCCCAGACTATGTCTGTCCTGCTCCTCTGCAATTTATCTATCACCAGCACCAGTCACGGCGCCTGGCATATGCCTAATCACCTATCTCACCAATATTGACTGGACCAAATTAAATCAAGTAGAGAAGAGGAGAGAGGACATCTCAGTCAGGGGCCAAGATTTGTAAAGACAAGGCAGCTTGAAAGATTCCTAAGTGTTTCAGAAATAGGGAGCACCCTGATGTGCCCAGATTAAGGAGAAGAGCAGTGTATGAAGCTGGAGTTAAACCTTGAATGTTAAACTGAAATGTCTAGACTTTATCCTTATTAAGCCAATAAGCCAACTTCAATCACTCACATTCCTCTTCCATGATTTTGCCAGAGATCCATGTTTCTGTACTACTGTCGGCTTTTTTCTTCGAATGATTGCTTTTTTTTTTCTTTTTTAAAAAAAATAATAGCTTTATCGAGATATAATCCACATGGCATAAAATCCACCCTTTTAAAAAAGATTTTGTTTATTTATTTATTTAGAAAGAGAATGTGACCGGGGAGAGGGGCAGGGGGAAGGGAGAGTCTCAAGCAAACTCCCTGCTGAACACAAAACCCAGCGCAGGGCTCTGTCTCCACGACCCTGAGATCATGACCTGAGCTGAAATCAAGGATTGGATGCTTAACTGACTGAATCACCCATCCTTTTAAAGTGTACAATTCAGGGGCACTTGGGTGGCTCAGTGGTCGAGCATCTGCCTTTGGCTCAGGGCGTGATCCCGGGGTCCTGGGATTCAGTCACATCAGGATCCCCCCAGGGAGCCTGCTTCTCTCTCTGCCTGTGTCTCTGTCTCTGTCTCTGTCTCTCTGTGTCTCTCATGAATAAATAAATTAGTTTAAAGAAATAAATAGGGTGTACAATTCGGGTCTGGGATTGAGCTCCACATTGGGCTCCCCACTCAGTGGGGAGTAGGCTTCTCCCTCTCCTTCTGCCCTTCCCCCTGTTCCTGCTCTCTCTGATAATAAATAGAATCTTTTAAAAAATAAACAAATAAATAATAACATGGGAAAAACAGTAACAGATGTCAAATAAACAAATAGGCAGCCCGGGTGGCTCAGCGGTTTAGCGCCGCCTTCAGCCCAGGGCTGATCCTGGGGACCCGGGATCGAGTCCCATATCAGGCTCCCTGCGTGGAGCCTGCTTCACCCTCTGCCTGTGTCTCTGTCTCTCTCTCCCTCTGTGTGTTTCTCATGAATAAATAAATAAAATCTTTTTTTTAAAATAAACAAATAAATAAATAATAAAATGGGAAAAACAGTACAGAAGTCATAAATCAAAGGTGATTCTAAAAATTAATATAATTCATGTATTCAATCAATAAACAATAATACTCTCTGATGACCCAGGCACCATTCTTGACACTGGGGAATACAGGCCTGAGCCAGACAAGTAAAGATCTTACTTAAACTTCCTGGTTTATAATGATATGGGGCAAAGCAAAAACCAAACAAAGGAAATAAATAAAAATGTCCTGCTCTGCAGAGAAGAGGCATCTATGATTGTATCTAGGGGTGACTTTGCTGTTGGATGATGAGGGAAGGCCTCTCTGAGGAGGTGGCCCTCAAGCAGACAGCTAAAGGAGGGGAATGCACTGGACATGTGAGGATCAAGGGGAAGAGAATTCTGGACAGAGAGAAGAAGGCAGAACTGAGCTGAGTGTGATTAGAACAGAGTGGACAGGAGAGAGACTCCCACGGGATGAACAGGGAGAAACAGACAGAAAGTCCCCCATCACATGGGGCCGCATAAACCACAGCGAAGAACTTAGATTTGGCGTAAGCCCAGAAAATGCCCTTTGAGAATTTTAAGCAGTGGAGCAGTATAATCTGATTAATGTTTTTAAAAGCCACTCCGGCTACTGGGTGGCAGAGTGCTGGGGTGCAAGGGGGAAGCAAGAGCAGTGCAGAGGCTACTCCAATGAGCAACTGAGGGGTGATGATGGCTCGGACGAGGGCCAGAAGCCATAAAGAGAAGTGGCTATTGCAGGATGTGTTTCACAGGTGAGGTTGACAGGCATGGCTGATGGATTGGATGGGGCAGGCCAGCAAGAGAGAGCCATCAAGGATAACTCCTGGATGCTCAGCCATCTACTGCAACAGCCGGCGAGAGGGGAGGAGAGCGCTGGGGTATCTCAAGGCTCTAGTTTGGACTTTCAGGTAGAGATTCTCATTGGCATCCAAGGGGTGTTGTCAAGAAGGCAGCCGGAAATCTCTGAGTCCGGAGAGGTGCAACCGGGAATCACAGGTGGTGTTTATGGCCACGGGACTGGAAAAGGTCCAGAACCCCCTGGCACACCAGCTCTAGAGGGCTAGCTGTGGAGGGAAAACCAACACAGGAGACTGGGGAGGAGCAGCCAGTGAAGAGGAGGCAAGCAAGAAAGGGTGGAGTGAGAAGCCTGGGGGGAGAAAGTGTTTTGAGAAGAAGGAAATGGTTGGGAAAATCTAGTTTTAAAACACATTGCGTTACTGAGTTCTAACCGGATACACTTGTTTGCTCACAGCTCTGAATCTGATCTCTCTGTGGCAAGAGGTGTGAAAGACAAACCACCCCCAAACCGAGATGTCCTCTCTAGCATTGAAAGAGAACTGAGAAGTTCCCAAGGAACACCAGATCATGTACCACCTAACGTTAATCCCTAACTTCCCGGGTTCTCCTGGGAAAGCACTTGGAGAACCAATTCTAGGGGCAAAGGGGAGTCATGGGACGCTGTGGATGAGGGCAGTGACAGGGTCAGATTAATGAGAGTAGAGAATGGACTGGGGGAAGAGAGACCAGGCAGGAAGAGAAGGGAGGAAGGAGAAGCACTGGGCCCGGCGAGAGGTGTGAGGTCAGGACTAAAGCAGAGAAGGCTGAGCCTAGAACTCTTCAGGGGGGTCACCTGAGCCCCCACTCAGACCGGACACTTACATTTCCATCTTGCTTTCTGCTCACCTCAAGTCCCATCCCTCCCGCCAGCTCTCTCTGGCCCTCCACATCCACCCATTCATTCCTACTCTGCCCAAGCTCTACAATGCTAGTTTATTGAGTACTTACTATGTGCCAGGCACTGTTCTAAGCACTTTACATGCATTACGCATTCAATCACCCCTCCATTTTACACATGAGAAAACTGAAGCACAGAGAGGACTAGCAAGTTGCCCAAGGCCACATAGTAAGTGAACAGTGGAGCTGGGATTCAAACCCAGGAGCTCTGACTTGAGTCCATATTACCGGTGACAGAGAAAATGGAACCCAATGTCCTCTCCTGCAAGAAGCCCTTTGTCAGTGAGTCACTCCTTGCATACCTCCTGTGATGGGTATTTCATCACCTCTCAGCCAGACTGCTTTGTTAGTCAGGTTGATTCCTAAATCTCTCTTTTTCTGTCCCTGCAATCTGTCCCCGGTAACGCCTTCCTACAGGTGATGCAGCAAAGGGCTAGGGGGTGGCACGGCGACACAAAGGTTAGAAGAAGGGCCCTAAAATCCAGTTGAGCTGGATTAGTAGCTGTGTCACCTTAAGCAAGTCCCCTCACCTCTCTGGACATCCATTTCTTCATCTGGCAACCTGGCTTGTGACAGAACCCACTTCTGTGTTGTGAGGATTGTGTGACAGATGCTTAGCCCTTGGCCTGGCCCCCTGTGCACTCTGGTAGGAGGCAACTGCTGGGGCGACAGTGATATATCTGCTTGGTGCAGACTGTCCCCTCCTCCCTGTGAGCCCTAGCTCCTCCCCTTAGGGTCTTCAATCCAGGTCCTCAGCCTCTGGCCACGCTGCTGTTTGTCCCTGTGCCACCCCTGGGCTCCCCCTCTGCCCCCCTCTCCCACTGCCCACCCTCCTGTGGCTCAGGTGAGCCCAGCTGCACCTGCTCTCTAATCAAGACGCCAGGGCCCCGCACCACCCGCAGGGCCCCGCAAGGCTCCTCACTAATTCCCTTTCCTCAATCAGTGGGCCACTGGCACTCTCATGGACTCTCTGCTGATTGCCCCTTTGTTCCCTGCCAGGCCGGCACCACCTCCAGGACTCAGTGAACCCCAGACCACCCTCTGGGTGCCCAGCTCACCTGGCTCTGTCCCTTAGGCTGAGGCAGGGCCTGTAGGCTTCTAAGGGGCTAGAGTGTGACTGGGGTGTGTACAAACAAAACCATCAGGAGTGTGTGGTTGTACACACACACACACACACACACACACTAAAAAACATCGACACACATGGGCAGGATGCAAAGCACTTACACATGTTTTCTTAAAGGACATCCACACTAACCAGGAAAAAACACACTTTTGGAGACAAAAACACACAAATACACACCAGGTGCATGAGCACATACAGGCACACATGGCACATATGCTCCAGCAGGTACCCTATCCATTCCAGCCTCTTTCAGCTCCCCCCACCCTTCTGCTTCTAGCCCCTCCCCACTTCTTAACTCTATGGATGGGTTAGTTAACGCCCAAGGCCCTCGGCCTGAGCGAGCACAGATAACAAGGCAAATCTCATTTCCAGAGCGAGTCTGTGCCTGGCTGCCCACCCCCCACCTTGCTACCGTGAACCTCAGGGCTGCATTCACAACCAGCCCCCCACCAAGCCTGCAACATCAGTAGGTGCTGATGGGCCAGCTGTCTGGCTCTTATCATCCCCCCAAATCATCGTGTCCCTTCCTGGGAAGAGGAGGCCAAGGCAGTCCCAGGGCAAGACCAAGACAAGCTGGGGAGGGCCTCTCCTGCCCAGTGACCCCAGTGGGACCTCAGCCCTCATTGTTTCCCTCTGGCTAGGACTGGCCTTGCTCAGGAGGCGAATGATCGCATCCCAGCCAGCTGGCTGCATCCACTTCCAGCCCAGTGGTCAGGGTAGATAGGGGTCCTCTGAGACCTGGGTTGGGGGGCAGGAAGACTCTGGCACTCTGGGTTTGATGAGTCCCTGGGTGCCATTCAGCACTGAGCCCGTCCCCCTGATTCACCTGGCCTAAAGCCCAGGGTTTTTGGGGAGGTTGTCCCAGACACTGTTGGCCAAAAGAGAGGGAGAAAGGGCCCCAGGGCTTTGGGGACCTACCGCCCCAACCCTTGCCCTGTTCCAAGACCGACTTTCAATTGAAACACACCAGTCACGCCATAGGACATTAGAATAACTGAACTACTTCCCCCGTGTTGTCAAACAGGGGCTGCCCAGAGCGCTCCCAGTAGCCCCAACACACTGGTCCCTACCCTGGCTCTCCCCTCTTTCCCAGAAATTAGGACTTCACGCCTCCATACAGGTGGGTAACTAAAGATGTGGAGTGTTACCCAGGACCAGGGTCCTGATCCTGACTCTGTTATCGGGCAGGGGGGCTTCAAGGAAGAGTTGGTGCCATAAAGAGAACACAGCCCCCCAGCCGAGGATCTGAAAGGGAAGAAGAAAGTCAGCAGAGTCTTCTCTCCGGGTCTCAGCCAAGGAGGAGTGGCAATGGCTCCCAACCTGAGCCCGAGCTTCCTCTGCCACTCACACTCTTTGCCACCCCCGCCCCCACCAGTACCTCCATCATCTATACAGATTTATTTCACGATAATTTCATTTCGTCCCTGGCTCCGGAAAGATGGATTGCCCACCGAGGTGATTGGGGAATCTGTGTTGGCTTATAAATTTGCTGCCCCTCTACGAAGCTCCCATGAAGTGTGCCACACTTGGGGGGAGGGGGAGGAGGATGGAGACGGGTGAATGTGACTACAGTCCATCTCTCCCTGCCACCTGAGGGGAGGGGTGGCAGGAAAACATAGGGAAGGGGGAATTTCCCTGCCTTAGAACCAGTGGGGTTCTCTGGGGTTCTCTCTCCACCTTTGCACAAATAAGTCTATTTGTCACTTGGCTGGCAGGATGACCCGCCCTCCTCCACGCCCCCACTCCCCACCCCCCCTACCCCCGGGGAGGCCTTCTCCTGCTGGCAGGCACTGAGCCTGCAGTGGAAAGAGGGGGCAAGAAGAAGCAGGGGCGGCTGCCCCCTCCTCCCTCCTCTCACTGGTCAGCAGGAGGCACTGTGCTGGAAGGGAGTGGGAGGCTTGTTGAAAGCTAGCCCCTTAGGGGAGGGAGAGCTCACGCTCGCATACATCTAACAAGCATGCACACACACACACAGAATAGTAGCACGCCCACACCAGCACCTGCTAGAAAGAGATTACAAACGCAATAGCAAAATCGAAGCAGCGTAGGAGAAAGGAGTGTGGGACTCGGAATGTAGGAGAGCCCGAAATTGGATACTGGCTGTCCTGTGTTCCCTTGGACCACGAACTCAACCTCTCTGAGCTTCACCTGTTCGACTGTAAGGATAACTAATATTCCCTCAAAGGGCTGCTGTCAGGATCAAATGAGGTGCTGTGTGAGAAGTGCTCTTGGTAGGCAGAATCATGATCACTGTGCCCCCCACCCGAGTGTGCGAGTGGGCACACACACACATGCATGTGTGCACGCACACTCACCTCTACCTTCTTTCTGCATCTCTCCATAGCCTGATCCACCCCTCTTTCCATTTCTGCACAATCCCTAACTGACCTCTCACCTCTGAACTCCAGGAACTGCCCAGAATGGTGCAGCTCAGAGCCCCCTGGGGCCACATTCGGGCCCTGTTCCCTCTCTGTCCTCTCCCACCCAAGTCACTTTATCAGCCCAAGCCACATAGCCCCTGCTGCCCCCATCCTTCACGCTCCTGGGTGTCAGGAACCCGGGTGACAAGTAAGGCTAGGGCTCGGAGGTCATATGGGACAACGGACGGGGGAACAGAAAGGACAGAAGTGAGTGGAGGAAGGGAAGCCACAAATGCCAAAAATTCAAAAATTTGGAGCAGAGACTCCAATGGGGAACAGGTGGTTTTCAGTCCCGGTGGAATGTTAGCATCGCCGGGAAGCTCTTGAAAAATACAGGTGCCTGAACTACCAGCATCACACCTCCAGCCCACGGACATTTTATGTGGTTGGTCAGGGATGAGGCCTGGGTCACTCTAGAGGGTCAGGAACTGGGAGCCAGGTGGTCCCCTCGCTGTGGGTGGGCCAGAGGTTTCCTGGCACCCCGCCACCCACCCCCCACCCAGCACATCCCCTGCAGGCCCCACCTGCTGTGCCCTCCTCCTGTCTCTGATCACACATTAGCCCCCTGCCTGCCTCCAGCCCCAGCATTTCATTTCCCCAGCCCTCCTCCCCACCTGAGCCCTTCCCAGGGGTCCGGGGTGGGACCTGGCCTCCTGGGGGATTCACCAAGGACCACCCTTCCACCCCAGCTGCTCAGGTGGGAGGGCGCCGGGAGAGGGCTCAGTTCCCAGTTGTGTGTATCCCGTGGCTTCTGCCTCATTAGTATTCCACGGAGAGCTGGCTCCACAGGCCCCAGGATTCGTTTGCCAGCCGGCCAGTTCCCCATCTCCCCAGTTCAGAGTGAGTAATTCTGTCCCTCCCAGGCCCATTTAAGGGAGTGAATAATTAGTTACATTCAATTAGGCCTCTCGCTGCCACTGTGGCTCCTGCCTGCCTCACTTGGGGGGACAGGCGCACTAATGAGCCGGCGCATGTCTGACACGGGGGAGCGGGTGTTAAACACCAGGAACCCAGCCACCCCTCCACCGGTGAGGGCTTGGAGGGAACAGGAGGCAGGAGATGAGAAAGGAGGGTGGAACCCTGGGGTGAAGGCGGGAGAGGAGGGAAGCAGAGAGAAGGAGGGGAAGCAGAGGAGGGGTGGGGCAAGAAGGAAGGGGCTCCGGAGGAAAAGGAAAAGAGAGGAGCCACTGGAAGTCCATCAGGGTGGAGTCCTTCCATGAGGCAGGCTCAGCCCTCCATGGAATCCTATGCAGCACTTAAAAAGTGTGTTTTCCATCTATATTTATCCGCAAGGACAGACGCCCACCATATACTGCTAGGCAAAGACTGCTTACAACACTGTATATGTAATAATAGCCTAAGTTAAAATATATATATATTTTTGGCACAGAAAACAAGCCTAGAAGGACCTGTAACTTGCTGTTGGCGGGATTGGTGGGGAGGCTTACAGGTGGTCTTATTTTCCTGTTTATTGCTTAGATGGGGGCGATGCAATGTACAGGTATGATTCTCATAATTAGCCAAAATAACACTTGTTCCAAAAAGAACAGGGGGAAATGGAATTGCCTGGAGAAAGAAGGAGGTGGGTGGGCAGGGAGCGAGCAGACCGCAGGGGGAGGGAGGGAGGGATGGGCTGAGACTGCGGGTGGGGGTGGGGTGGGCGGAGTCCTGGAGGGAGGCTGCTGCAGGGAAGTCACTGGGCACCGAGGCCCAGGGGACGCCGGTCTGCAGGAATAGAGGCAGGGAGCCCCAGGGACAGGGAGGGGGTGGGAATGGAGAAGCGACAGGGCCCGCTGGCCCCATCTGTCTGGGCAGGAGCTGCTCACTGACCTCGCCGGGCCCCTCCCAGAGCCGCCCCTCCCTGAACAGTCCTGGCTGGTCCCAGAGGCGCCTTCCCCTGAGCTGCCCCCAGCCCCCAGACTCCAGGATCACAGCATGGGGTGTTTCTTTTTCCTGTTTTTTTTTTTTTTTTTTAAATAAATTAAAACTGTATCTCCCCACCCCTGCAGGTGGGTTTTTAATTTTCTGTGCCAGAATCACTCTGGGGGAGAGAAATCCTTCGGGGCAGAGTCTTTAATAACTTCTGCTGCCCAAGGAATCCACTGTAGGCCTGCAAGCTGATGGGGAAGGTTTGTGCAAGCCTGCCTGGGGGGGAAGGGGGGCTGACAGTGGGGGCAGGAAGGGAGTATCACAGGATGAAAAGGACACCAAACCGAGCTTTGCTGCAGTCCCAAGGCAATTCCCTCAGTCTTAGAGCTTTGCAATATCTTAAACATAGGTAGAGCCTGGGCCCCCAGGAACTCCCTCCAGCTGCCTGGCTGGGATGTGGAGGAAGAAGATAGTCTGTCTTTGACATTGGCTTAACTCGGTTCTGGAACTTCCCAGGGCCTCAGTTTCCATATATATATAAAACAAAAGGATCGTACACAATCGCGTTCCTAGCCTCTTTTAATTCCAACCCTCTATGACATGTTTTCTTGGGTCCTCACTGACTTTTTATAATTTTTTAATTTAAAATTTTTTTTTATTCATGAGAGACACACAGAGAGAGGCAGAGACTAGGTAGAGGGAGAAGCAGGTTCCCTGCAGGGAGCCCAATGTGGAAATCGATCCCAGGACCCCAGTATCATGGCCAGAGCCAAAGGCAGACACAACCACTGAGTCACCCAGGTGCCCCTCTTTTTAATTTTTTTTAAATTTAAATTCAATTAATTAACATATAATGCATTATTGATTTCAGAGGTAGAGGTCAGTGATTCATTAGTCTTATATAACACCCAGAGCTCATTACATCACGTGCCCTCCTTAATGTCCATCACCCAGTTACCCCATCCCCCCCACTCCCCTCCCCTCCAGCAACCCTGTTTGTTTCATATGATTAAGAGTTTTATGGTTTGTCTCACTCTCTCATTTGGTCTTGTTTTATTTTTTCCTCTCTTCCTCTATGATTCTCTGTTTTCTTTCTTTTTTAAAAAAGATTTTATTTATGTATTCGTGAGAGACACAGAGAGGCAGAGACATAGGCAGAGAGAGAAGCAGGCTTCCTGCAGGGACCCCAATGAGGGACTCGATCCTAGGACCCCAGGCATCACGACCTGAGCCAAAGGCAGACACTCAACCACTGTGTCCCTGTTTTCTTTTTTTAATTACACACATGAGTGGGATCACACGATAACTGTCTTTCTCTGATTGACTTACTTCACTTAGCATAATACCCCCTAGTTCCATCCACATCACTGCATATGGCAAGATTTCATTTTTTGATGGCTGAGTAGTATCCCATTGTATATATATACCACATCTTCTTTATCCATTCATCTGTCGATGGATATCTGGGCTCTTTCCATAGTTTGGCTATTGAAGGCATTGCTGCTATAAACACTGGGGTGCAGGTGCCCCTTCAGATCACTACATTTGTATATTTGGGGTAAATCCCTTGTAGTGTAGTTGCTGGGTCTCAGGGTAGCTCTATTTTCAACTTTTTGAGGAACCTTCCTACTGTTTTCCAGAGTGGCTGTACCAGCTTACGTTCCCACCAACTGTGTAAAAGGGTTCCCCTTTCTCCACATCCTTGCCAACATCTGTTGTTTCCTGAGTGGTTTAATTTTAGCCATTCTAACCAGTGTGAGGTGGTATTTCATTGTAGTTTTGATTTGCATTTCCCTGATGCCAAGTGATGTTGAGCACTTTTTCATGTGTCTTGGCCATTTGTATGTCTTCTTTGGAGAAATGTCTGTTTATGTCTCCTGCCCATTTCTTGACTGAATTATTTGTTCTTTGGGTGTTGAGTTTGATAAGTTCTTTATAGATTTTGGATCCTAGCCCCCTATCTGATAAGACATTTGCAAATATCTTCTCCCATTCTGTCAGTTGTCCTTTGGTTTTCTCTCCCCGACTTTTAAAATTCTTAGAATTGGTATCATTTCAACATTGGGAGATTTCACATGGAAATCTGGTGGCAGCAATATACAACTCCTATTCCTTCAGGGCAACATTGAAAGGGATCGATTGGCTGCCCCCCAAAGATAGGCAGAGCCGGAGGCATAGTCACTTTGCCATAGTCTCTGCCTTCCTGACTCTTCTTGCCCCAGCCTGCCTCACTCTTTGGCTCCAAGGCAGGTGACTTTGCAATGCCTACCCTGGAGGTTAGTTGCTCTGGGCTTTCCCTATGCCCTGGACAGTCACACTGTCTCTTAATGGCCCTGCAACATGCACTTGTTCCCCTATTTGATGACCGGGCAAAATTCACAGGCTTTGGGTCAGCCTACTTAGGCCCAAATCCTAGCTCTAGACTTCAGACCTTAGCAAGTCATTCAGTCTGAGCTCACTGTAAAATGGGTCTTTTTAAAAAAGATTTTATTTATTCATGAGAGACACACAGAGAGAGGCAGAGACATAGGCAGAGGGAGAAGCAGACTCCTGGCAAGGAGCCCAATGCGGGACTTGATCCCACACCCTGGGATCACGTCCTGAGCTGAAGGTAGATACTCAACCACAAGCCACCAGGCATCCCTGTAAAATGGGTCTTATGAGATTGTGCATTATGTACAGTAAACCTATGGACTAAGACAATGCATAGGAAGTTCTTAGCACTGTGCCTCGTATACAGCGAGCACTTGAGCCACACACACTTTCAGCGACACCATGCACAGCCCTAGCTGGGGATGAGGCCACAGTGGGAATGAAGTTGATGCCCATCTAAGGAAGGAGGAAATAGAGAGGGTGGCTTCCAAATGGCCAGAAACTGAAGAAGATGCAGAGTATAAGTCGCAGGAGGCTCAGGCCTAGGGGACCCAAGAGAGAGGAAAGGCCTCTTCTCCAAAGTGAGGGTGGGATGTAGCTTGAAAGGCTGCACAAACCGCGGCCAGGGTCTTCGCATGTTACGCTGGTGCCACCTTCTGGCTGAATCGGACCTCACACCCACCAGCTACTCCTTCCAACCACAGGCCAGAGTGGCTCCTACAGTAGGGTGATCTTCTTCACTTATTTTTAGAATTGGCTGGACCCTTAGAATTCTTAGGGCACAAGTCTTTCTTTACACATTAGGAGGGAAAATTTCCAGAACTAAAGAGTAACTTTCCCAAGGTCACATAGAAAATTTCTGGCTGAGCTCCATAGAACCCAGAACCTGTTACAGCTGCCAAGCACCCCTTCCTTTTGTCAGGGACGCTGAGATACAAAAAAATGTACCTTCTCATGCATGAGCTCTGCTGACTCTTAGGGGGAGCCCCTCCCAGACTCTGTGTGATAAGGAAAGAATCCAGGTAGTTTATTAGGAGATTGAACTCAAGCACCAGTGGGGGGCATGATGGTGGAGTGGAGACAGGGGAGGGAAGGAAACCAGTGGCAGAGGGGCACCTGGGGCTTGATCCTGCTAGGAAACCTAGGAAAACCTACACTGCCCTTCAGATTTGTCCCTTCCAAGGGCAAGGAGGATGGGGCATCTATCCTCCACCTTTCATTTCTATTTGGTTGAGAGTATTCTGGGGGCATTAACTCTCCGGGGTATAGCTGACCCTCCGCATACCTGTACTAAGCATGCTTTAGAGACCAGGGAAAGCCCCCCAGGCAATCCATCCCAAGTGCTCCTAATAGGAAACTGTGGGAGGGCGGTAGTTCTCAAAGTGTGGTCCCTGGACCACCAGCTTGAGCATCACCTAGGGAACTTGTTAGAAATGCAAATTACCGAGCTCCATTTCAGACCTACTCAATCAAACACTGGCCATGAGCCAATCTTTTAATAAGTCTGATAGGTGGTTCTGACCTCTGCTCAAGATTGAGAACCTCTGACCTAGGAGAACACAAAGAAGACTCAATACCCCCTATTTTAAAAAAAAGAAAAAAAATACCCCCTATTAGGGGTATGGGGTACGGTCTCCATTTGCCAGATGAGGAAACTAAGCTCCTCAGAGATGAAAATGACACACCCAAGGTCACACATCACACAGACAATAGGTGACTGAGGAGGGTCTTTTGCCTCTTTCCACCATACTGCCCTGCACCGAAGTAAGTGACACTAGGATTTGGACTCTAGGTAGAGGATAAGGGTGCAGTCCCAAAGCTCCTCTTTCTCCACCCCGCAACCACCACTTTGTTCTGCTTTCTAAACCAAATGTCTCCACCTGGTTCATCCAAATGGTTCTTAAAGCTCTTCTGGGATGTCTGCCAAGCCAGGTGCCCTTCTCTTGGCTCTCAGCTGTCCCCAGTCTCCATCCAGGACAAGCCCTCTCCACCCTCACCCTCCAGCCAGCAGGACATAACGGGGGAATCCAAGGCAGCTTCTTGCTGGGGGAAAGGTTGAGATTCCCTGGGTTGAACCAGCCTGGTCTCATCCTCACCATGAATTTTTGTCCAGGAGCTTTGTGTGGCTCTTCCCTCTCCTTGTCCTATAACCTCCCTTCCCTCCCCTCCCCTCCCCTCCCCTCCCCTCCTCTCCCTTCCCCTCTGCTCCCACTCCATCTGCTGCTCCTCCTGGCTAGGCTCCCCCTCAGTTGGCACAGCAGGAAAAGAGAACAGGATGGTTTATTTTTATCCTAAGATACTGCTGGGGGGAAGGGGGCACCATCTGACCAAGAAGCAGGCAGCTCCTGTAGCAGTTGGGAGGTCAGAAGGAAGTGGGAGGCCCAGGACCTCCCCAGGAAGGAGCTACAGATGTAGGTTCCAGAGAGCAGGAAAATCTGGAAGAAGCAGCATAGGACCGAGAGTGGTGAGCTTTGAGTGGCACCACTGAGAATTGCTGTGTGACCACAGGCAAATCCCTTTACCTCTCTGGGCTCCCATTTTCACCTCTGTTAAAGAGGGATGTGGACCCTGCCTGCCCTCAAGGCTGTTTTTTTATGAACATGAATAAAATGAGGAGAGCGTTTTCCAAACACAATGCCAAATGTGAGCACACATGGAAACCGCCCCAGAAGGGCAGCAGCCTGGGGACGTTCTTATTATCCTCAGCAAGTGCCCTAATTCTGTGAGCCTGACAGCAAGTGAAACAGCTCATGTCACTCAGCATTTCCACCCTCATTTTCCTTTATACATGTTTGATGACTTTTTAATTATATAAGCATTAAATGGACTCACTTTCCTTTTGGGGAAAAAAAGTCAAACCTTCTTTTAACCCTTCCCCAGTGCTTCTCCCCCAACCCAGATATTACAACTCTTGAAGCTGTGCATTTCCTGTGTATCCTTCCAGAACACTTGTCATATCTACATATACCTTAGTGTGTTATGTTTACACACATCATATTGTTTGGGGGCAGGTGCTTTAAAAAAAATTTTTCCATACCCATCATTCTGCAACCTGCTTTTTTTTTTTTTTCACAACAGTGTTTCTGAGATCCTGTTGTATAAATATATTACAAATTTTATTTAGCCAGTCCCCTGCTGCTGAACAGCTAAGTGGCCTCCAGTTGTCCACTGTCACAAACAATGCCACAATGGCTCTTCGTGGGTCTTCCTGGGCTCGTAGAAACCACCGTGATATACACCTCAGGGCCCTGAAATGCTGGGTTGGTGGATATTACTATCTGGCCCCCCAAAAGTTTCATCTCCATCTTTAAAAGCAAGTTGGGAGGTGGAATGGGCTCCAGGGGTGGGGTGGAAGGTTCTCTGTTTCTGCAGCACAGGGGTGCAGGCAGGGGAGCACCGCCCCTTCATGCCCCTCCAGCAGCTCCAGGCTCTCCGGCCACGCGCCCACTCTCCCACGCTGTCACACTCCTGGGCACACGCTGCCTCACACTCTCTCCTGCACGGAGATGCGGCTCTCTTTGCCGTCCTCCTGGGTGACCGGCTGGCACCCATGTAAGGTCTCTTGCACCGGAGCAATGGAGTGCGGGGGCATAGGAAATTCCTCCAAGTCCTCCACAGGGTCCTGATACATAACCTTAGGGCAGCCAAGGTGTGAGGTAGCCAACCCTCCCCCGCCCCCCCAACACCTCTGAGTAGCCTTTCCCTTAGGAGACCCCTCCCCCAAACATAAGCCCCCTTCCCCTTTCCCAAAGGGAGGGTGGGTGCTGATTCAATGGGTGCCTCCTGCCCCCTGCTGGCCACACAGAGAGCATTGAGAAGCTTCCAGAGTGGAAGTCAGTGGATCCAAGGAGCTGCCCCTCCAGCCCCCACCCAGTGACCTGGCACCAACGCCCCCAGAGACATGGTTCCCCATGTATGAAATGCCAGGAAACATCAGATTTTGCCAACGGTGCCAGGGCTGCCCCATGGGGAGACTAACTCTGGAGATGAATGTAGGTTGGTGGTGCAAGGGGGTGAAGGGGAAAAGCCCTGCAGCCCAGCACTGGGAGTGAAAGTAGCTAATTCTGCTGCCTCCCCACTGGCCACAGGGGCAGATTCTGAATCAGTTGTACTGCTATAGAGGCAACAATGAGTCAGGCTTTCTTTCCAGTTTGCCAAAACCCTGAGCTGTTTCCCAGAGCTAACCTACCTTATTCTCTGGCTTCTTGACCACCTTTCCTAGAGAGACAGAGAGAGAGAGAGAGGAAAAACAAGATGGGATGGGCAGTTGGTGAAGCCAAATCAGGAAACAGGTGCCCAGTTCTACGGTACCATCTCCTCCCTCCCTCCTTCCCTCATTGTCTCCCCACCTGGGGACTCACGGATGCAGGCAGACACCAACAGGACAACAAGCAGGATCCCCATAATGATGGGGATCACCACTAGGGCTCTTAACCGAGGCTGGGGACCTGGAGAAATCAAGATTTCAATGATGGCTCCCCATCAGCAGCAGCCCCTGCCCCCATGCCCAAAGCTGCTGCACCTGGCTATACTCTAAAATCCTTCCATGCCTGAACTTATCTAAAATCAGGGGATTCAAACAGGTGGCCCTGGCAAAAATGAGGCCAGATGTGTTTAGTGTAACCAGCACATTAAAAAAGAATTCTTGAAATATTTGTCAAGTTTTTAAAGTTAGGGGATTGCATATTTAATATCAAGATATCTGGTTTCTCTAAGAAGTTTTGAAAGATCCAGAGACAGTGGGCCGGTAGCCCTACCGGGCACCCCTCGCCAGAACTGAGGAGTGGCAGCTGTCTCCACCAGCTCACCGCATGCCCCATCCCTCCCTACTCTGTGCCCAATGCTGAGGTCCATCAGCATTTGTTACAGAGGAATGGGGGGGAAGTAAAGTGTTTCTTAGGCCTAAGACTCTATCCTAAATGGAGATATGAAGGAAAGACCAGGGACTAGGGGAAGGCAAGTGAAGCATTCATCTTGGGACAAAATCTAAGGGGACAACAAAAAAACTCAGTAATCAATATAGTAATATTGATAATATTTTAATGTCATGTTTTGAAAAATCATATCAACAAACTATGGCCCACATGTTGGCTGCCTTTTCTAAGAGTTATATATTTATTTGAGAGGGAGAGAGAGAGATAGCACGAGTGGGGGAGGGGCAGAGGGAGAGGGAGAGAATCTCAAGCAGACTCCCCACTGAGTGGGGAGCCCCACACAGGCTCAATCTCATGACCCTGAGATCATGACCTGAGCCGAAATTGAGATCATAGCCTAAGCCGAAATCAGGAGTCGGACGTTTAACCGATTGAACCACCCAGGCATCCTTGACTGCCTGTTTTTTAAGTAAAGTTTTATTGGAACCAGGGCTGGGATTAAGCTGAGGCAAGTGAGGTGGGGCTGGATCACAGGGTTTGTTTGTTTGTTTTGTAAATTTGGTATTTTGTTCATTATGGACTTTTTTTTACATTAGTTTTGATTTTTTTAAAAACATGTATTAAATGTTATTTATCTTGATGACTGCATTTTCCTGGCACCTCCTTAAATACTGTGTCCAAGGCAAGTGTCTCACTCACCTCACTCCAGCCCCAGCCCTGCCAAGGGGAAAAAAACAGAGTGTCTTTGTCTTAGCCGTGACTTTT
Source organism: Canis aureus (assembly GCF_053574225.1). Lineage (NCBI taxonomy): Eukaryota > Metazoa > Chordata > Mammalia > Carnivora > Canidae > Canis > Canis aureus. The sequence continues at coordinate 38,889,054 of NC_135636.1, read as the reverse complement.
CAACTCATTAACATGACCTGCCCGTCCTTGAGTCTGTGACTGTGCTGTAGGTCAACCTCCTCATTCTAAAATCAAAACCGAGGCCCCGAGAGGAACAATGTCACACCACATTGGTACTTGAGATGCAGGGTGGCAGCAGATCATTGACAGAACACGTCCAAAGTACAAGAACCCATGCCAGGCACTTATCCCAAGCTGCTAAGGGAGCTGCTGTTATCATCTCATTTCACAGATGAAGAAACTGAGGCTCAGAGTAAGGAGGTGACTGGCCCAGGCAAAGCTGGGATACCTCAACCCCAAAAAGCTGCCTCCTCCTCTCATGTCACCTGCTCTCCCTCTTTCACCACCAGTGTTCCCTTTCAGTTCCCTGCCTCCCGGGCCTGCTGCCAGGGCCCATTCCCCAAGACTCACCACAGATAACATCAGTCTTGTTAGTTCCCGCCTGAACCTTCACCAGGCCTTTGGTTTCACAGCTGTGCACAGACAGATGTGCGCGCGCGCACACACACACACAAGGAACAGAAAGAAAGAGAAATTAAATTTCCCCAACCACAAGATTTCCAACCCGAGGGAGACCATCAAAACCAACAAGTTCAGGTTCACTGAGCATGGATGGTATGCAACCTCCTATGCTGATTATTATGGGAATGACACAGACTCTGTTCGCATGGAATTCATGAGTGCAGAGAAAAAACATCTTAAAGGAGGAATAATCAGTTGGAGAGTCCCTAATGAGTGCCATGCTTTGTCACATAGGCTAAAGTGAACTGGGACTCATTCAGAGAAGGGGAGACAAAGCCCACAATAGCTGGAATAGAAGTGTAATGAGTTCAGTCCTAAGGCAGGGCTTCTCAGTCTCAGCCCTACTGCATTTGGGGCCACATCTCTCTCTATTGCAGGGCTATCCTGTGCTCTCGTAGGATGCTTAGCAACATGACTGGCCTCTACCTTCAAGATGCCAGTAGCAGTCCCTCCCCAGTTGTGACAACCAAAATATCTCCATATATTGCCAGATGTGCCCTGGAAAGAAGAATCGCTCCATTGAGAACCTGTGGGTTAAGAGAAAGCCTGCCCTAGTGGAAGCAAGATCTGAGTGGCCCTGAAGGATGTAAATTTAGACCAGCAGCACATTCTGGCTAAAGCAAGACAACGTGATTTGAAGGATTCAGTGATGGGGGGGTGGGGAACATGCCAGATGAGGTTAGGGAACGACGCAAAATTGGGCTTTAGAACTAGAGCACTGGTAATCAGCCATGAAGGTTTCAACCGGATTCAGCTGGTAAGTTGCATCAGCATCCAACCAGATGACTACCCAGTGACAGCACTCAGGGGGCCAGAGAGCTCACAGGAGAAATTATGGAAAAGTGGACAGCCAGGAGCCCTTGCAGGCATCTCGATATGGGATGATCAAGACATGGTCCCAGGAGAAGTAGATAGAAGAGAACATCACCAAGAAATTTACTTCTAAAGTGGGAAAAAAGCTTCAAAGCTTCAAAGAAAGCACATACATACCAGTGCTTAGGCATCTAACAGACATTCCTATGTGTCTTTTCTTCATGCCTTGTGAGATGAAAGTCATTCGCATTTTCCAAATGAGGGCACCAAGGCCCAGAGGGTCACACACTTATTGTAGAGTCACGTCCTTTCTAAGCTGTCCTGAGGCTGGAACCCAGAGCTCTGATTCTACTAACCAAGATGCCCCCGGGTTATCATTCAACATTTATCAGTAAAGATTTATTGAGCACCTACTGTGCATTGGGCATTGTTCTGGGCATAAGGAATGCATCATTGGAAGGAAAAAAAAAAGCCAACTCTCTACACTGAAGGAATTTGCAGTCTACTGGAGCAAGGCAGAAGGAAACAAATAATAAAGTATATATGGAATACTAGTATTTGTGTGGAAAATACGTGTGTCTGCATGTGTATGTGTGTTTATTTGTACATAGAATCTCTGGAAGGACACACAAGGAACAGTAGCTGCCTCCAGGGAGGACCGAGTGGCTGAGGAACAGAGTGAAAGGAGACTTATCACCATAGGCCCTTTTGTGCCTTGTATCCCATGAGCCTGTCTTACCCATTTTTTAAGAATTAAGTGTAAACAGTTAATTAGGCATGTGTTTAAGGGTATTCCAGACAGGAGAGTTTGATGCAAGAGAACAGACGGTGTTGAGGGGATTACAAAGTAGCATGCGGAAAGCAGTCAGGAAGTGGAGCTGGAAGGTTGGGGCCCGTGCGAAGGAGTCTGGGTTTCGTCCTCAAGGCACAGAGAGCCATGAAGCATTTTAAATAGGGAGTGCCGTGATCCAAAATACACTGTAGAAAATTCACTTTGGCAAGAGGGTGCAGAGAGAGAGCAGAGCCAGGGAGGCCGGTAAGGAGGTGAAAGCACCATCCAGACCACAGTGATGACTGTGAAGATAATGAGATGGAATCCCAAAACATCTGGAAGACCAGATGGACAAGATCTGCTGACTGCTTAGGGAGGGACCATGGGACAAGTGCCCAGACCCATGGGACTGTCTTCCCACAGGGTGAGAGGGGTGGGCAAGTGAGCCCATTTGGTGCCTGTGGATCACCTGCATGGAGGTGGACCCTCAGTGGTGGCATGTGATTGTCTGGGACCTAGGACACAGATCAAGATGTTATTTGGGAACCATGGATACAGATGAGATGCTCAGAGGAGGTGGGCAAAGTGATTGGAGAGTAGAGCCTAGAACAAAGGACAAGGAAACCAGGTTGGAGAAGCAGAGGAGGGGTAGAAGGAAAGCAAGATAGGTGCCACGGTGCCCCCAAGAAGGGAGTTTCATGAAGATTGAGAGATCAGCAGCATCTGTTACCACCAGAGACACACCAGGCAAAAAAAAAAAAAAAAAAAGCTGAAAAATGGTCTTTTGGTCAGCCACGGGGATACTTTAGAAGTTCTATGAGTGCACAAGCGTGTGGACATGGGGAGCAGGGCCTAAAGGACAGGTGACCAGATAGAATGGAAGTAGTCTCACATCCCTCTTATGGCAGGAAACACAAGGAATGAATCTTTGTACCTTGTCCAAGGGTGACACTTTTCCAAAGCAGAAGACACATTGGAGAAGAAGCCGATGGGGCAGGGATCGCAGATGGTATCAGAAATCCCTGTAGCTGGAAGGGAGAAGGTGGCATTCATCATCACAGTGGACTACCTGTCCGGCTCTCAGGGGAACTAGTGGATAGGCAGGGCAGGAAGAACTGCCTATGTCACTGGCTGTCCCCCAGCACAGAGCTTCCCTGACCACTGCAGTCTCTAGGAAGCCTCCTCCCACTGCCCTCCCAAGGCAGATACCCAGGGCTGGAGGCAGGATGAGAAAGGTTCCATTTCCTGCTCACCAAGCGGAGATACCAGTGCAGGTGGTCCCTCCGCCTCCAAGGCTGAGTGCACGGCCCACCCCCTCACCTGGAGCCTCAGCTCCTCTCTCCTGCCTGAGGAGCTGATTCCCAGACAGGCCACATACCGATCTGTTTGACTCCCAGGCCAGGGGGGCACAGGCTGTGCATGGTGCAGCTCTCACAGGCAGCGTTGGTACAATGCAGACCTTCATCGCATGTGCAAGTGGTGTCTGTTTCTGACGTGCCCTCCTTCTCGACATGGAGCCCTAGGTCTGAGTAGAGATGGCAGGAAGGATGAGGACCCCTTACCAGTCATCCTCGGGGGATCTGCTCCTCACACATCCCGCTTTAATTTCCTTAGACCCTCTTCCAAGTATGGGTGGGAATCAAACTGTTTAACAACCAGTACAACCCAGACTGCAGCCAATCAGAATCGACCTTGACTAGAAAAAAAAAGCTAAGGCTGCATTGTCAGGAATGAGCTAGACTATCAGCCTAGCTCCCGCTCACCCCTTCCCCAGCAGCCCACGCACTGGGGTCGCAGTATTTGTGCTGGTGACAGTGTCTCTCTGCGTTCCAAGTGTCTAGGAATTCGCCTGTTTGGCAACGAGTGCATTCCGTGTCAATGGTATGTAGGCAGTCATTCACCAGTTTCTCTCCTGCAAAACATTGGGAAATGAGATGGCTCCCGCCAGCTCAATGAGTCAGACACTTACCAAAAACTGAACAGACTGGGGTTTTAGGGCGAAGGGGTTCAAAGATGACTTTCTCGGACCCTTCCAGACTCCATAGTCTGTTGGAGTTCATGGGAGAGATTGGAACCCTGGTCCTGGGTAGGCAGAGAGGGAACCCAGAACATTCTGACAGCAGGGAAGGGATGGGAAGACTCGCAGGAGTCATTTAAGACTCGAGTTGACAGCAGACACTTGGAGTCTGCCTCTGCCAGCAAACCAAGAAGGGTCGCACTCTGGGGCCAAGGGTTTAGCAGCAGCTCACCTGGTGGGCACATATTACAGCACTGACTGTCTACTAGGTATTGCTTTTCTCTGCATGCAGTGCGTGGTTCTGGGTAGACCTAAAAACAGAATTGGGTGATTTGAGGGAATCTTGAAATCTCTGCTGCAGCCTCTATGGCAGGAAATCAGCCAGGACAGAGGTTAGAACTGAAATGAAGTCCAAAGCAGAAAAAATGGAGCCTGCATATTACTTCGTGTGTTTGTTTTTAACTAAACTGCCAACTGATGTGATTATAAAAGCACCCAGAGGATCGGTCTGGCATTTTACAAAGCGATTGCGCTGGAACATCACAATATTCTCTGAACTAAACAGATCTGCCTTTTGGCTTGACTCCTGAGTCTTTCCTCCTCCCAAAGACCCAGAAGCACATGAAGGCTCCTGTACCTCCCCTGGAGTCCTGAGGCTGTCTGGCTTCAGCTAGTCCTAGTTCTGGCTGGGGCTATATTTAGTATTTGGCCGCTTCCTTCTATTCTTCTGCTCCCCACCCCTTTCCCCTCTCCAAACCCTCGTCATCTGATCATCCAACGCCTCCCTGACGAAATGTCAGGACTGTGAAGCTGGCAAGATAAAACCCATTGCTTTTGCTTTACAAATGGTAAGCTGAAGGTCCAGGGCGGCTGAGGTACTTGCCCACAGCCACACAGGAATAGAATCCGATGAGAACTCCGGTCTCAATACTCCCCCATCTCCATCAACTTAGGTCTTGACTGTACTATTTTTATTCCGTCCAGTTACCAGCCATGCTATTAATTACTTCTCATTAATTTAAGGACATCGATTTTAAATGTAAACCTTATATCATTGCCATGAGAGAAGAGCCAGTATCACTTCTCATAAATAAAAGGTAACCCTAAAAATAAATTCAACTTCAGAAGCACAGCAATGTTATTAAAACCCAGCTGGTTGCTCTGCTTGCTGACAGGCCTCTTCTCCAAGCTCGCTCTTGGTTTTTGTTTAAAAAGGAGGATTAGCAAGTGCTGGAGAGGTTTTAACTATATTCTAGCTCCAGAGACTTCCTCCTTGAAAAAAATGAGAAGGATTTTAATAAAAGTATAAAGTGAATTTTTGTTGTTTAGTTCTATATCCACGTGTTCCCTAAAATCATGCTACACTTTGGGAACAGCCAGTGAAAAAGAACATAGGCTTGAAAGTCAAAGCGCTTAAGGCTCCAATCTTGCCTTTGTAACGCTTACTAGTTATTTTGTTTCTCATAGCCTCAGTTTCCATATCTCTCAAATGGGAGTATTGACCGCTCCATGGATAAGGTTGTGAAAATCGGAATGAATACATGTATGCAGCCTAGCACAATAGCTAGCCCATAGTAGAGGCTCATTAAATAGTAATTTCAATTACCATAAATATGTAGCAAATATCTGCTGGGATGACTAACACTCTGGATTCTGCCTAATTGGTGGCTTTCATTCAGCCTGGGTGAGAAAACTACTTAGAATCACCTTACTCCAAATGGAGAGGGAAATATAAAGGTCTGTTGCTTCTTCCTGCAACCCTATGGACTCTCCCACCAGACTCCCAGTGCAACGGAAGTCCTCTGTGCCATTTTCAAACCCATAAAAAATACAGCTCCTTCTCTGAAGGTTTGTCAACCCTCAGTTCCTGCTCCATAGCTCCAGTCCTTCTGACACAAAGCATCTCAGGACCAAGACTCCCAGAGGCAGGCTCTGGAATCAGGCAGAGGTAGACTTATATCCAGGTTCCACCTAACTATGAGAACTTTGGCAAGTTATTTCCTCTCTCTGAGCCTCAGTTTGCTTATCTGTATAATGGAGGAGTTGAAAAAATCAGACCAAGAATGCATGCATGTAAAGCGTTTTGCTGAGAGCCTGACACACGGGAAGCTCTCAAAAGTAGCCCTTGCCATTGTTGTCACCATCCAGTCTACCTGGAACCAAAGTTGGCAGTATGCTCATGAGAAGCCCAGATCACCCTTCACCTTACCTCCCCTGGCTCTTCCTCCAATCAATCCCTCCTACAAGACTCCTCCTCCTCCTCTCTCCAGCTCCACCTTCTTCCTGCCTCCTTTTTCCCTAAGTAAGAACCATGGCTTAGAGTGAAAATGAAAGCTCTGGGAGCAAAGCAGCTTCCCCACTGACTCTCTTCCCTTGTTGCTGACTCCCCTCCCCAACCCCTCCAAGGGTCTTTCCTACTCAGCCTTCAGTGCCAGAAACTACACCCCTTGAAACCAGTGGGGGGGCCAGAGGGGCTGGGATGAGAGGGGCAGGTACATGGGGAATTCCCAGCCTCCAGAATGAGGAACTACAAAAATACTCTTAAACAAAAAGTGAGTCAAGTGTGGGCTTCTGAAAATCCCGGAGACATGCTTGGTTGGGCATAACTGAGACTTTCTGGTACCCAGAGAAACCCCTGCTGGTCTCCTAACCCTTTCTTGGGTCCCACTAACTCTTCACCACCACCACCCCCAGGGGTCCTCTATGTCATCTTAAATTCAATGAGACAGCCACACAGCCTTGGGTATTCCTCCTAGGTTGGATCACCCAGGATTGTGGGGTAGGGGTGGGAGAGTTCAAAGTTCCTTGCCTTCTTAAAGAAGCACCCACGCTTGTTCCCACAAGATGCTCTGGAAGAAGGCAGCCCCAGATGGCCAGACCATGATAACCACTCACAAGAGGCTAGCATCTGTCCACAACGAAAAGGAACAGGAAACCGGCCAGACCCGCCTCTTCCCTTGTCTGGCCTCCCTTCTCGCCTCTGAAACCCCTCACCAGTCTTCCAGGCGGCCAGCCTCTGAGGCAAACCCAGACTTCAGTCTTTTGACCAAATAAAGGCTTGAGGCTCCCCAAATCCCAACCCCATCCACGCCGGAGATGCACATTTCTTGCAGTGCCCCCAGTTTGCGCCCTCTGTAGGCTACCTGGGACCCCAACCTGGAAGGAGACAGAAGCAGCCTACCTGGTCCAGTCGGGACCCGAGGTACCTTACCCAACTTCTACCCACGCTTCTGTCCCCCCAAAATCAACTGGGAAGGTCCCGTCCCCGAAATATTGCTTCTCTTCCCATTTCCCCACTCTCAAGTCCCCAAATTCCCCTTCGGGTCAGAGCAGAAGCTCAACTCACGGTGGTCAACAAGGAGCCCCAGAAGAGACAGCGCAGAGGCAGGAGAACCATGGCGAGGTGAATAGCAGGCAGCGGAGTAGGGGCGCGGGACGTCTCTAGTAACTCCCCAGCCCCTGCCCCCGCCCGCCCCGCCCAGGAGATGGGCGGGGTCTTCGGGGACCAATCGTGGCCGGCTTCGTTGGGCAGGGCGGAGCTCCTGGAGACCCTTAGCGCCGGGAGTTCCCCTGAATATTCCCGGGAGTCTAACTGTCCCGGGAGTTTAGGGACGCGCTTTAGGCGCAGGGGAGGGCGCGTGGGCCCAGGAAGAGCACTTCCTCCTCGCCCCTGGGGCTCAGAGGCCACGCTGAAGAGGACAGAGAGCTAGCAGTCTTCCCGGAAGGCTAAGGGATAGACTAGAGATCCCCACGTGCTGGGAAGATGCCCCAGGGACCACCCCCACGGTTCTTCCCCGCAGCCTCCGGGAATTCCGGCAGAACCGAAAGTGTCCCCACCGCGGATGGAGAGGCCTGAGGAAGTTCCCCTCATCCCTGCAAACGGGAAGGCCACCGCTGGGGCTCGGGTGACATTTCAAGGAAAAGAGTTAGTTTCCCAGCTTAAAATTTCGCTCTCTTTCAAAGGAAATTCCCTCAAGGGGGCACCGCGTCCCAGCCTCCGCATCCATCCATCCATCCATCCATGCATCTATGCATCCCCACCAGAGTATATTCCATCCCATTCCAGGCCGGTCCCTGGAGAGAGGCACTTAGAGTAGTAGTACATCAACCTTTCGTGGGATCGTAGGACCCACGAGAATCTCAGGGGACTCGGGACCCTCTCATTCTGCAGCAATCCCGACACCCCTGTGCCTACATTTCCTGGGTTCTGGCTTCTAAGCGGTTCTTCAACCAGTGTTAGCACTCTCTATTCAGTGGCACCAAACCCCTGAATTCTATTCTAGGCTCTTCCTCTGATGGATTGAATTTTGTTGAGCCTCAGTTGTCCCCAATGGAACCTAAGGAACTTGAACTAGACAGGTGTTGGGGTGATGATGACCTTCCAAGTTCTGCATTTCTGGACCAGGCCAAAAGGCCAGCTGCATAGATCAGGGAGGATGGGAGAGGAACGGGCTGCTAACCCCACCCTCCTGGTTCAGCCACAAAGGGCATCCTCCTTTCCAACACATCTGCTACTCATTCAGAGGCTCATCATCTCTCACCTAGGCTGTCCCATTGGTCTCACTCGTTCACTAGGCCCCTGTTGAGGCCCTACCAAGAGCCAGGCAACTCTCAACTAACCCTCGCCCACTCTTTCCCCCTCTCATTGTTCGTCCTGGTCAGTTCTCTTTGCAAACGCCAGATCTGATCTGATGAGGACACTTCCCTGCTGAAAAAACGGCTTTGGGCTCCCCCACCCTCAGGATGGTCCAGACTCTTTCTCAGAGCACAGCAAGCCCTCCTCCACTCTATCCCCACCTGTCTTTCCAAGTTCACTTCCCGCCATGTCCTCCCATCCACACTGGCTTCCTCTATACTCTCCTTCTCCCCATTTTCAAACAATCTTTTCTCCTTTCTTTTTCTTTTTTTTTTTTTAAGATTTATTTATTTATTCATTCAGAGAGAGCTAAGAGAGAGGCAGAGACACAGGCAGATGGAGAAGCAGGCTCCACGCAGGAAGCCCGATGCGGGACTCGATCCTGGGTCTCCAGGATCACACCCTGGGCTGCAGGCGGCGCTAAACCGCTGCGCCACCGGGGCTGCCCTCCTTTTTTTTCTTTAAGATTTTATTTATTTATTCATGAAAGACCCAGAGAGAGAGGCAGAGATGTAGGTAGAGAGAGAAGCAGGCTCCTTGCAGAGAGCCTGATGTGGGATTCAATCCCAGGACTCCAGGATCATGACCTGAATCAAAGGCAGACACTCAACCACTGAGCCACTCAGGTGCCCCAAACAATCTTTCCTTCTTACTGTGTCTTGCTGTTTCCTTCTTTCCCTCTCCTTCCTGGAACCAGCTTAAATTTTGCTTCTTCTTCAGTTAAGCTTCCTGTTAACTCCCGGAAATACAGATAGTCGCTCTACCTTAGCCCGTCCTCTGTGTTCCTGCAGCATTGGTATGCTGGACTAGAACTCCATCTGTCTGGCCTCATTGGACTGTGAGCATCTTGAGGACAGGACTGAATACATCCCAGTTCTGGGCATCTAACAGGACACCAATACACATTTGCTGAATGAATAAAAGAGTAAGTGGGTTCAGTAACTTCTCATTCCCAGCACAACCTCCATCAGGAAGGATGTGGGGAGAGGAAGTGCAAAGCTGGTTGGTAGTCACTACACACCTCAAGCTGATGGTCAGATGCCAATAAGCCAGGAACACTTGAAATCAGAGTCCAGAGCACTTCACAAAAGCCACCCAAACATGCTTGGAATGAAGAGAACATTAAACTATCTTTTCCCTTTTAACTGACTTCAAAAAGCAAGCACAGTTTTAATTCCTTTGGGAGGGGGGAGGGCGTTACTATAATAACTTCAGCCATTACTTATTCTTTATTTGCTTGATTCCAAAATTGGGCCCTTCACAAAACTGCCTTGGGAAGCCAGTACACAGAATTAAAACATTAATTATATTATATAAAACGTATCATAGTCGCAATTAAAGCAGCTTAAATTAATGTGTGAAAGAATAAATAGTAGCCTTCGGGTTGCCCCATGGGGCGAAGACCAGATAAGATAAAGGAAGATATTTTAGTATACGCATATCCAAAGAAGACATGTGCTGGCGGCGACAGGCCAAAAGAAGCCATAGAATTTTCCTGGGCTGAGCAGAGTATTCTGGAAGAGGAAAGAGAAAAGATGATTTATGGGGACAGTGGGTTCAATGACAGGAGTAGGGCAAAGGACATTCCAAAGAGTGGAGATCTAGGATTTTGGAATAACAGGAAATGGCCTTTTCAGCAGTGTGGGGGTCACAGGGCCACGTGGATAGCTAAGAAACAGGCCTGGAGGTCAAGTCCATAGCACAGCCAGAATCTGGTGAGCATATGATTCTAATATGCAAACTCCATTGTGTTACTGTTAGGTCTGAAGCAACTCCACAGAGCCCTCGCTCCTTAAGCTCATGGGGTCTTAAGGCCATAGGCTCACTGAGCTGCATCTCTAACTGTCCTCCTGCCTTCACCTTTCTGCTCCAGACTATGCTGTCACCTCTGCCAGAAAGCCCTTCTCTGCTCTGCTTTCTTCAGATCAACCCCATCTTATCTTTCAAGGCTCGGCTCAGGTGCCCCTTCTCTGGAAACCCCGCTGCAACAGCTAGCTACCCTGGAATGTGCACACCTACCTCCCCATACCCTCTCAGAATCCTGCAGCTGCTTGCCTAAGCAAGACTCCAGCCCTACCACACTGTATTTCAATTATTCTGTTTACTTATGGAACCAGTTTACTGAGGCAACGCAACTTGATGGGGCATAATAATGAAGCTTTTCCCCCTAATCTCTACCTTCAGCATGCTGTGTTGAATTTCCCTGTTCCATCCCTTAATGACATCTTGGGCAGATTGCATTACTTTTGGATCACTTTCTGTTTTTAAACCTCCATCCTTGAAAGCTTTATTCTCAAACTCAATTTAAATCTCATTTTGTCTTCTCCCTTATTCATCCAAGGGTTGACTTGAGCCAGGATCCTGCCTTTTTGAATAAACGGTGGGGGAGGGGAGCATAGCCTGGTTAGGAAACATGCCCCTGTAACCTCCCTCTTATTGAAATTGGGAGGAAGGAGTGGGAATAGCTCTGCAATAGCCCCCTCTCTGTTGGTTGACCCTGCTTTCCTGACTAACCCGGAGTGGCAAGCGTTCATAAATGGTTTCTCATGTGCCTCATGAGTATATTTCTTGTGGGCTTCTCTACTGCAGTTTTCTGACGGTGGCCATCCAGTTCAGGCCTGAACTTCCCTACCCTGCCCTACCACCTCGGCTTCTGCCTCTGGTGGGACCCTGTTGCTCAGCAATCAGCCTGGTTGGGTGGAATGCCAAAGAGCTTAGCTAACTACTGCAGGGTCTCCTTGACTCAGAGAAGCTCACACATCCTGGCCAGCTACTCCACAGTGACTCCTCTCTCCACCTCTCTTTTCCCTTACACAGACAGGCATGGGGGAACATCAGCAAGTCTACTGCCAAGTAGACCCCCATTGGGGAACAATATCCCAGCATCCTCTTCTTGTCATCACCCTTCAATCTCCAGAAAAGACTACCAACTATAGAGGGGAGAGAAGGGAATTATCTTTCACCATAAACACTTTACTCCTCAATAAAACCAAAGAACTCCTCCCTCTCCAGTATTATAATTGAGCAAGGAGGAGGAAAGTGAGCTTTTAGCCAGGAAGTAGAGGGCAGTTCTGCCCTCTTCAGTAAACCTTGCAGGGAGAGCATCTGGCTCCATTTAGAATGCAGGGTACACAGGGCCTATTTGCTTTGGGCTGTGGGACATAATATCAATTCCTAAGTAACAAGGAGTTCCCACTCAGTAATCCTTATGTTGGGCCATCATTCATACCTAACTTGATTCTTGGGGAGGAAGATCTTAGTAGCCTGATGTCCACACAGAGCCCAGGCACATGCTGAAGGCCAAGCAAGTTGTTGAATGATGTGGGTTTATAAAGTAATGAGACTGCAAGGGATCCATCAGGATCTACTTGCTCATTTTCATACTGGGGAGTTCCTCATCTCCACCAGATGACCAGGCTCTCTAGCTAAAAATCCCAGGCCCAATTGCAAAATTTCTTCTATCAGCTCAGCATAGTTGGGGTGGGATTTATCAAAGAAAACTAAGAAGCTCAGAAAAGAACCCAACCATAAATTAAAACCCAAGAGCCAGCAAAATAGATGGGTGAGCTGACAAGGTATGGACATTCTTTATCTGGTGAAAGACACCTACTGATTTGGCTGATCCTGATTCCTAGACCTCAGGTCTAGTCCTCAGCCTTCTCAGGCTCTGACGTCTGGAATATGAGATGGCTTAGTTGGGGGAGGGATCCAAATTCTTTACCATGGCCTCAAGATCTTGCATGATATGGTTTCTGCTGACCACTCCCTCCATTCACTCACTTGCTGACTACACCTCAGTCACCCAGGCCTCTCAGTTCCCATCTCAGAGCCTTTGTCTGTGCTGTTCCCTCTGCCTGAAAGGCACCCTGCCCCCATCCTTCATCAGCTGACTCTTCCTCACCATTCAGGACTCAAGGCAAATGGCACCACCACAGAGAGGCCTTCTCTAATAACCTTATCTACAGTGAGTTCCTGTGATGCAACCCACCTTCCCCTCTGCTGTCCTCTCTCACAGCACCTGTTCTAGTCAAGATCATTATGGAAAGCAAGAGAAGACAGAGCTGGTGAACTTAGGTAGAAGAGAACATTGTTGGAGGGTGTCAGGTGGCTCATAGAACTGATGGGAAGGCTGAAGGACCAAACTCGGCAGTAGCAACCGTGGGAGATGGGACATAATCAAGACTCTGCTACAGAACAAGTCTTACAAACCAGCTCTGTCTTAGCCAACCTCCAAGATGGCCGGCCCCCAGTGACCCCAACCTCCTGGTCTTTACATCTTTCTGTAGTCTTCTCCCTCACTGTGCCAGGGTTGGTCTGCATAACCAACAGAATCCAGAAGAAGTGACAGCATGTCACTTCCAAGATTAGGTCATAAAACTGAGATTTTATGTGGCCTATGTGCTTTGTAGAATATTGTCTCTCTCCCTCACCTTCCCTCTTCCCTGCTTTCCTCCCCCTCTCCCTCTTCCTCCTCTCTTCTTCCTTCTCTTATCAGGCCCACTGGGGAAGCCAGCCATCCTGTCAGGAGAATACTCAGGCAATCTATGGAGAGTCTCACAATGGGATGCCTGTGTGGCTCAGTGGTTGAGCATTTGTTTGCCTTTGGCTCAGGGTATGATCCCCAATTCCCCAGGATTGAGTCCCGCATCAGTTTCCTTGCATGGAGCCTACTTCTCCTCCCTCTTTATGTGTCTCTGACTCTCTTTCTGTGTCTCTCATGAATAAATAAATAAAATATTAAAAAGAGAAAGAGAAGCTCACATGGCAAGCATCTGAAGCTTCTGGCCATTAGCCATGTAAGAGGAATGGACCCTCCAGCTCCAGTTAAGCCTCAGTTAAGTGAAGCCTAGCTGACACCTTGACTGCAGTTTTATGGGCTCCTAAATGTTTTGTTATTTCAAATCTCTAAGTTTTAGGGTAATTTCTTACAAAGCAGTAGATAACTAATATAATCAATAAGTGACTCTGTTTTTGTTTTTGTTTTGTTTTCAAAGAAAGATCCTGCTGAAGGAGGGCATGTTTTATTTTTTTAAGATTTATTTATTTATTTATTTATTTATTTATTTATTTATTTATTTATTTATGATAGAGGGAGAGAGAGAGGCAGAGACAGAGGAGGAAGGAGAAACAGGCTCCATGCCAGGAGCCTGACGTGGGACTCAATCCCGGGACTCCAGGATCACGTCCTGGGCCAAAGGCAGGCGCCAAACCGCTGAGCCACCCCTCAATAAGTGACTCTGAATGTGAGCGTCATTCCCTCCAGGTTCAACATCTTGGGAAGGAATATCAGAATCGCCATGCTTGGTTTACACTCCATATTCTGGCTGCCAGGGGGTAAGAATAACTATCTGTGCCTTCCTGGCCCCTGGTGGGTCCTGCCCCACCACCATTCCCAGCAAATAGGATGGGTGCTCATACGCTAAACAGCCAAAGTAATCCATTTGTACTGCAATGTTCCATCACAATATTAACACTAGTTATAGTTCTCTGTGCAGGGTAGCCTTTCTCTCCTTTCCCCTCCTCCTCCTAATTTTGGGCATACAGCAGAGCCCCAGAACTAAAGAAAGCAGATACTTTCTTGGCCCAATAGTATAGGAGAAATATCCTCAAAAGTCAAAAGCCTGAGCGCCTTAAGAATGCCAAACTCTGAGTTCCTGGGTGGCTCAGTTGGTTGAGTGTCTGCCTTTAGCTCGGTCATGATCCTGGGGTCCTGGGATTGAGGCCCGTGTTGGGCTCCTTACTCGGTGGGGAGTCTGCTTCTCCCTCTGCCCTTCCTCCTTGCTCATAGTCTCTCTCTCTCTGTCTCTCTCTGAAATAGATAAATAAAATCTTTTTAAGAAAAAGAGAGAGAGACAGAGAGAGAGAGAGGGAATCCCAAACCCTGAGGAAACCTCAGGGCAACTTCTTCTCAATGGATTAATGGGGAAAATAAAATAAAATTTGGGAATCAGAATCAAAAGATACAGTTCTACATCTTTCCATATAACCAAACCCCAGTGAGTAATCAAACCTTTCCTGCTCAAGATATATGTATGAAACAGATACTTTAAAACAGATAAAAAATTTAGCCATGGTCCCATTCCAAAATTAAACGAACACTTTATTTGTACATATCACCTTTTTGTCCTTGTCCATATGTACCTTCAGATTTTTCTTTCCTGAGGATATCCTAGATTTCCTGTTCTATGTTTTTTCGTAACATATCATATGTATTATTTCCACTTCTGTATACATCTATTTTTTTTTCTAAATATCTCTATTGTGGAAATCATTCCAGGTTAGCAGACACAGATCTGACATTTCTTTTTTAATTACTCTGTAATATTCCATGATATGGGCTTGTCACAACTGATTCAATTGTTCTTCTGTTGACATACGACTAGGCAGCATCCAGGTTTTACCACTGCGCAGCATACTGTGACAACATGTACTTGTACCCATATGCTTAGGCATTTGTGCTTATATTTCTATAGAATAGATTTCTAGAAGTGGAATTTGTAGGTATGTATATTGTGAATGAGAACAGTATTTACAAAACACTTGGGAAATTCACATATATGAAGAGGTCTTTTCATTCTATCACTAGATGTTATCATTCATTTTAATATCTGACAGTTAATGGGTGATGAGAGCCCATGGGCTTTAATTTATATTTTCTTAATTATTAGTGAAATTAAGCATCCTATCAGATGTTTATTAGCCATCTGGATTTCCTCTTTCATGAACTAACTGTAGATATCCTTTGCCCATTGTTTTACCAAATATCTTTTCCCTATCAATTTAATTCTTCCATGTATTCATGCAACAATTATTCATCGAGCAACCACTACATAACACATTGTAGGGTTATAGTTTTGAACCAGGCAAGTCCCAGCCCTAACTAAGAGTTTTTTGTGTGGTTTCAATATTAACTCTTCACTATGTCACACACCTTGAATATCAGCTCAGATGTCTAATTGTACCTCCAGGTTCTCCCCATAACCATGCTCTGGAAGACTGCTAATCTTTATAATTTTAAATTTTATGATGTAAAATACCTAATACCAAGAACCACTAGCCATTAGTTTGTTAGAACAAAAAGAGCACTTAGTACAATCCCATAGGTAACGTTTTGCTGGTACCACACTTTAATGCCCTCCATATTCACTCTTCCATCCCTCCTTCAAGCACCTGCGATCTTCTCCTGAAGGGCCTTTTTGGGCCACAAGAACATATTTAGCTCTTGAGGGGTCCAGGACAGAAGTGCCTGGGGGAATGTCCCTGGGAGCAGCCTTCTACTATTGACAGACAAAGAGCTGGTGAGTGAACACCCCAGTTCCCTCCTCCCTTAGGTGGCATAACTCAGAGGTGTGTGTTCTACACTATCTCCCCCATTAAGATTAATCCTCAGTTGTCCATGACGTAACCAGCATATGAACCCACCCTGCGATGGCTTCCTTCCCTCCTGGTTTCACTTCCCCACTCCAAATTAACTACTTGCACTTGGGTCATCTTCCAAATTAACTACTTGCACTCAAATCCTTGTCTCAGTTTCTGTTTCTGCAAGACTTCAACTAAGACTCCTTGGTTTGCAGATGAGGAACCAGCAATGGAGGTGGTATAGCTTGATGAATAGGAATGTGACCTCTGAAGTCAGAGGTCTGGGTCAAAAACCTGGTTCTGCTCTTGACTGTGGCCTTGAGTAGATTCCTAATCTCTGATTCCTTCTCTGTAAAATTCACACAGTTATTACAAGGATTAAATTAAGTATATCATTTCCTCAAAATAATCAGTAGAAAATTATATTAATCATTAATACTAGAAGGACTCCTGGGTGGCTCAGTAGCTGAGCGTCTGCCTTCAGCACAGGGCGTGATCCTGGAGTTCCGGGATCGAGTCCCACATCGGGCTCCCTGCAGGGAGTGTTTCTCCCTGTTTCTCCCTCTGCCTATGTCTCCGCCTCTCTTTGCCCCTTTCATGAAAAAATAAATAAAATCTTTTTAAAAAAATCATTACTACTAGAAATATAAGAAAAATGCATCCTAGAGAGTACAAGTAGCTCACCTAAGGTCACATAGGAAGGTGGGACTCATGTGCCATTTCAGAAGACTCTCATCTTCTGTCTTCCCATGGGCCAGAGATGTCACAGTCATCAGGTTCCACTTGTTCTGGAATTTGAATACCCCTAGACTTAGAGAAGGAATTGAGTATTTATCAATGCTCTCCAACAGAACTTTCCGTGATGATGGAAACACTATATCTGCATCCAACGTGAGAACCACTAGCGAAACTACATGTGCCAATTAAGCACTTGGAATATGGTTAGTGCAACCAAGGAAGTGGACTTTTTCTTTCATTTACTCCTAATAAATGTGAATAGTCACACACAGCTAGTCAGACAGCTCAGGTCTAGAGAATAGGGGTTGGGCAACTATGAGAAGACTCTTCTTTTCTTCTCCACCCCCCCTTGCCTGCTACCCCATCTCCCAGCGCCAGCTAGTCGGGACCCCCTTCGCGGCACCCTCCACCTTTCCCTCCTTTGTACATGCTGGGTTCTATGGCAGGAAGCAGCAGGGACTGTGACTATGCTATGTATGTATTTTCACACATCCAGCAAGGTAAAACAAGCTCCTTTGCAGTCCCCATGTTGAAAGACAAGACGAATACCTGCTATAAATAAAGCTGAATAAAGATCCTTTTCTAGATGGCTTCCATTGTTCCCTGTTCCCTTATACTATTCATGCTGAGATAATTTCCAGCTTCTCAGACCCTCAATGGTTATAAAACATACCATTACCTCATTTTCACTTCATTAGATTTACAGGTCACAAGACCACTTTGATCCTTACCAACTTCATCTTTAATGGTTTCAAAATAATAGTGCTTTCCGTTTCAGTGTAAGCCCGATACAGAACTTCCTACTTGTGTATTCTTACATCTTCTGCTTCCCCTTTAACTCTCTCTCTAGACAATAGTGGCTAATGGAGTTTCCCAAATGCCAGTGTGTATTTCACATCCACGAAGATGCGCCCCGCACTGCTCTGTAACCCCACAGTAAGAGCAGTAAAAGCAGTCATTTCTTTCCAAACCGTCTAATCCTGACGGATGGCATGAAAAGGTCCTCCTGAGTCATATATCCGATAAACCATCAGCTCTCCAAAGCTGCATTTCCACAGCACCTTTAATTAACTCTGCAGGGCACAATGGGACACGTGGGCTCTGGAGCCTGGCAGACGTGGGTTTGAATCCTGACTCTGTTGCTTAGCTGTGGGAAAAATAACTTAACACTTTTTGAGATTCAGTTTCCACATCTGCAAAGTGGAGGAATGGGATAATTACTTTGCAGGACAGTGGAAGGACTAGATTTCTATGGAAGCAGGATACTGGCACTAAAAGCACAAACTCTACCACTAGAATACTGCTCTGTGACCTTAGGTAATTTATCCAACCTCTCTGAGTTTCAATTTTCTTGCCTATATAATGTTGACAGTAATAATGTCTACCTCTTAGGGTGTTGGATTAAGTAAGAGTGTATATATATACATATATATATAATATATATAATATATATTCACCTGCATTTATGTATATATATGTATATTCCTCGGAGAGTGACTGACTCAAAGAAAGCATTCACCTCTTAGTATGCCCTAAGGAGAGTTTCTCATCCCAGGCATTAACTACTTTCTTTAGAGCAGGATTCTTGTGTGTGAGTGTGAATGTGTATGGTGTGTGTGTGTGTGTGTGCGTGTGTGTGTCTTGTGGAGTCCCCTGAACATATGGAGAGGTCTTTAGACCCTTCTTAGGAAAACATTTGTGAATGCATAAAATATGATTAATGGAGATACAAAGAAAACCAATTATATTGAAATACAGTCATCAAAATGTTAAAAAGACAAATGTGCACCATAGCGCTGTATGTGCTTCTTCGTTAATGGATTACATAATAAGATCTAGTGGCAAGTCTAAGATTTCCATAATTTCAAAGTAGTGATGAGTGCAAATGATAATTCAAGACATCTGCAATAACTGTAATGTGATAGGAAATATCTGTGATTTCTATTGGAGACAATTTAACAGGCTCTACTAATACCACCATTTGTTGCTTACACTCATAATGGAAGGAAATGCTTCATTTCGGTTAGAGGTAAGTGAGAATAAGGAGGTAGGTTCTTCCCATCCAAGTTCATGAACCCTGGGTTAAAGCCTCCTGCTTAATATTTAGGACCCCTTTATCCTCAGCTATGAGTCCAAAGCCACAGATTAAGAGATACCCCCAAGATTCCCCTCATATCCTATTCACTGACCTCTGATTGGAAGAGTAATTTCAAGACAGAAGTGCATATTCCTACAAGAGCCGTGCATCAGGATGACAAACCACTACCAGCTTGCTAATGCTTACTGTGCAGTACATGGTAGGCACAAAGTGTTCTAAGTGTTTTACAGATGTTAACTCAGCAACATTCACAATAATCCTTTCAGAGGTCCTCTTACTGTTTTACAGAGAAGAAAATTGAGGCACAGAGAGGTTAGATGACAAGCCCGAAATCACACTGTGAATAAATGGTAGAGCTAGAATTTGTAACCAAGTAGTCTGAATCCATGGTCTGTGCTCCTAGCTACCATGCTATACTGTCTTTCCACTCTGAGTAGGGACAAAGAGTCAGATTTAAGGAAAATCTTGTTAACCTTAAACATAAAACATCCAGTTATTTTACTAGCCAAATGAGTTTATTTGGGAATCACAGAGGAATTGCAATCTGAGACATGCAAGCTATGGCAAACCACAGGCAATTCTGGAGCCCAAAGCAGAGTAACATTGCTGTATGAAGAAAAAGGAGGACATTGGAAGGGGCTGCTCTGAACAAAAATCCCTTGAAAGAAAGCTCAGGGTGGTCATGGCTCCTCATTGAATGAGTTGTGAAGTTTCTCATGGGCTAGGATGTTGCTGGGTGAAGAGAAAATCTTCCTTCCTCCTGCTGGGGTAGCCAAGTGAACTTCTTCCTGCCCAGGAATGTGAAACAAGCTGCATAGGAAAGTTTGTGGGTGAGTACTTCCCCTTCAGTGCTTCCCAACTCCACAATAGCTGAGGTTTCCCTTTATTAATTTTTGCAATCTTAAGGATGAATAGGAATGAATTAAAGAGGTGACAGAGAAGGGAGGATGGAGATGTAGGAAAAAGGTTAGTAAAGTATTTAAGCAGAGGGAATGGGAGGTACAAAAACCCTGAGGTGGAAATAATGTGGTGAATGTAGGGCCTGAAACGACACCAATGGGGCTGCATGTTGGAAAGCAAGGGGGACCTTGGCAAAATATACATCTGGATGGCAAAATTCCAGATCTTGCACGGCCTTGAAGGCAGGGTGGCTTTATCATTATCCCAAGAACCATGGGGAGAGACAACCAGATCCGTTATATAAAAATATTCTAGCTATAGAAGAAAAAGAACTGGAGAGAAGAAAAGGTGAAAGCAAGGAGCCTAGTTTGGAGACAAGCAAAGTAGTGCAAGCTAGGGGTGATGATAGCTTGGACTAGGTGGTTGGTCAGGAGGGACCAATTTGAGAAACATTAGAGGGATGGATCTGGTGCACTGGATATGGGAACGAGGGATAGCTCCATGGCAGACTGTATTCCCCAAAGGTGGCCACAGCTTTGTCTCCCATCCACAAGCTCTGCTCACAGTGAGCCCTTGCTATTCCTCCCATTGAGAGGGGGCCTTGAATCTGGCCAGCCTCGTGAGGCATATGACTTCCATGGCTATGTCAGAAAAGGGAATACAGGTCTGGCCTGATTCTTTCGGCTGCTTTCCCAGGGCCCTGAACTCCATACTCCATGAAGCAGCGTAACTGCTCTGAAGCCACCGTATTGTAAGGAAGCCCAGACTAGCCCATGCAGAGAAGTCATGTGAAGAGAGAAGGATGTCCAGCCAGCCTCCAGCTGCTCCAGCCCCCTGCTATTCCAGAGGCAGCCACTGTCTGATGAAGAGGGAGCCAGAACTGCCCAACCAAGCCCTTCCAAATTCCTGGTTCCCAGAAACAATGAACAAGAATAAAATGCTTGCTTTACATCACTAAGTTTTGAATTTGAAACATTCGTCCTTCAGATTCTGTCTCTACTGACTTGGCCAGTTATCCAGTTCCAACCCTCATAAAAGAAATTTAACATTCTTTTTTTTTTAAAGATTTTATTTATTTATTCATGAGAAACATAGAGAGGGAGAGAGGCAGAGACACAGGCAGAGGGAGAAGCAGGCTCCATGCAGGAAGGCCAATGTGAGACTTGATCTGGGGACCCCAGGGTCACACCCTGAGTCAAAAGTGTCCTGAGATTTAACATTCTCAGTTTGGGTAATTTATTTTTTTTTATTTTATTTTTTTTATAAATTTTTATTTATTTATGATAGTCACACAGAGAGAGAGAGGCAGAGACACAGGCAGAGGGAGAAGCAGGCTCCATGCACCGGGAGCCTGATGTGGGATTCGATCCTGGGTCTTCAGGATCGTGCCCTGGGCCAAAGGCAGGCGCCAAACCGCTGCGCCACCCAGGGATCCCGTGGGTAATTTATTTTTTTAAAATATTTTATTTATTTATTCGAGAGAGAGAGAGAGAGAGAGAGAGAGAGAGGCAGAGACACAGGTAGAAGGAGAAGCAGGCTCCATGCACCGGGAGCCCGATGTGGGATTCGATCCCGGGCCTCCAGGATCGCGCCCTGGGCCAAAGGCAGGCGCCAAACCGCTACGCCACCCAGGGATCCCCAGTTTGGGTAATTTATGAGAGATTCTGAAACATGGTAAATGACTTTGAGGTATGTTATCTCTGTAATCACCAAGCTTAGGGGTCTGTAAACCTGGGATGAGAGTTGTTGTTTTTTAAATATTCTGAAGTTCTACTCCAGACTCACTGAATCAGAATCACCAGGAAACAGTGGCCCAAGACTTGGCTGACCTGTCCCTACTCTCTGATATCATCCTTAACCATTTTTATGATTATTATACTTATATTCTATTTCTGTACTCCCAACATATGTAGGCAAATTTGGAGATGTATCCTTTAAGAATTTCAAGTGAAGGGAGGCATTAGTCAGATTGCCCTGGTGATCTGAGTAGCACAAACAATATTTACTTACCAGCATCAAAGATAATTATTTTTTAAACATTTTCATAAATATATTTCACATGGCTCTGGAAATAAAACAACTAAATATGTGCCATCTAGAATAATAATTGAAACAATGTGAATTGACCCCAAAAAGGAAAAGATATTATAGAATCAATAAAAAGTAGAGCACCTAGCTGCCTCGGTCAGAGGAGCATGTAACTCTTAATCTCAGGGTCATGAGTTCAAGCCCCACATTGGGTTTTTATTTTCTAAAAAAAAAATAAACTTAAAAAAAAATAGGAAATGGTATGAAATTAATGAGAACACTAAATTTAATCCTCTTATAAAAGAGACTATTATATGATAAAGAAGAGATACAAAAATGATTTGGGGGTTATTTGGTGTTGAAATGGCTTGGAGAAAGAGGGAATCTAATTGGCATCATACATCAAAATCGGTATTATTAAAAGGAGAAAAGTAGGGATCCCTGGGTGGCGCAGTGGTTTGGCGCCTGCCTTTGGCCCAGGGCGTGATCCTGGAGACCCAGGATCAAATCCCACGTTGGGCTCCCGGTGCATGGAGCCTGCTTCTCCCTCTGCCTGTGTCCCTGTCCCCCCCCCCCCCCCCCGTGACTATCATAAATAGATAAATTTTAAAAATTTTTAAAAAAAGAAAGGAGAAAAGTAAACCATGGTAACATTAGAAAGGGAAAAAATATATTTATTAAGTTTTCTGGAGGATGGAAACTCAAAAGTTAAAAATAAGTCAACAGGGGATCCCTGGGTGGCTCAGTGGTTCAGCACCTGCCTTTGGCCCAGGGCATGATCCTGGAGATCCCGGATCAAGTCCTGCATTGGGCTCCCAGCATGGAGTCTGCTTCTCCCTCTGCCTATGTCTCTGCCTCTCTCTCTCTATGTCTATCATGAAAAAATAAATAAAAATATTTTAAAAAAGAAAAAATAAGTCAACAAAGCTGTGTTCCTTCTAGAGCCTTTGGAGGAAATCTGTTTTCCCACCTTTTCCAGCTTCTAGAGGCCTCCTGTGTTCCTTGGCTCATGGCCCCATCCTCCACCTTCAAAGCCAGGAGTATAGTAACTTCTTCCACTAACTACCACTTTCCTCTCTACCCCTCATCCTACTGTCAATCTCTGCTTCCATCACCACATCTCCTTCTCTGACTGACCCTTTTACTAAGGACCTTTGTGATTACATTACATTGGGCCCACCTGGATAATCCAGGATCATCTCCCCATCTCAAGATCCTTAACCTACATTTGCAAAAGCCCCCATTGCCTTGTAAGGGGATATATTCACAGGTTCCAGGGATTAGGATATGGATATCTCCAGGAAGTCACTACTCTGACTTCCACAGTTGTACAAAGCTATACTGACATCGATGGGTGTGTTATAGAGGCTGGTCTCCCTGATGGCTGGGAGGGATCATAGGGTGGCTATTCTGCAGTTCCCTGAGCTGCTCCTTTCAACATACAACAGAACTTGTCAAGTGGGGGCCATCCCAATCTGATCCACTTTGTTGGCAGAATGTTACTCTGAGGAGCTATTAATTCAGTTGGGGTTCACCAGGAACTTAATATCACAACAAAGTCCCCTCCACCCCCACTCCAATGTCCTGGGGAACAAGGATTTATTGACCACTCCCCTGCAATATTTATTCAATTTATTCCATTTGTGAACAGAGTAGCCCATGAAAACCTAAGAGCCTCTGTTTTCTAGGGATATCTAGCAAACTGTGAGCACAAACAAATCTATAGAAAGACATAAACCATGGGGTCATAATACATCAGGATATCCTACACGATAAGCCAGACGCGATTCTAAGAGCGTTATGCATGATAAGTATTACCTCATTTAACTTGCTTCATGTTGACCTTATGAGGCACATACTATTCCTATTCCCATTTTACAAATGAAGAAAAGGAGTCATGGAGGTTAAAGAACATGCCCAAGTCTGCCCAGCTAGGAAGTAGTAGAGCAGAGTTGTGAATGTAGGCTAGTCTGATTCTACAGCCTATGTTCTGATCCACTCAGGTCTTGTAAATGGTAAATTCCCTGATTAGGTTTAAGCTAAGAAGGTTGAAGTGTCGGAGTTCTGTGTACATGGCACACCAGGTAGATGCCCAGGGCCATACTGGCAGGTCCCAGGCAGGCTGGCAATCACCCCACTCTCTGTGCCTCTTTCCTCCCTTGTCACCTATTGGCAAGGACTCCCTCCAACACCAGCATGTAGGAATGAAGAATTTCTTGGCCTCTGTTGGGTCATGTGAATCCTTTGGGAATTAGAAAGAAGAGATATTAATCATTTCACCTGCACATAATAATGTATGTATGCACATAATATTGCAGAGGTTTCTCGTTAAAGGACAATTGCTGGCTGAAAAGGACAGAGCATCACAGCATCACCACTTCTGTGTATTCCTGCCAGAAGTGTAGAACGTGGATCTAACAATGGAGAAACATCAGACAAGTCCCAATGAGGGCTGTTCTACAAAATAAGTGGCCTGTACTCTTCAGAAATGTCAAGGTTATGAAGGACAAAGACAGACTAAAGAACTGCCACAGATCAAAGGAAGCCCAAGAGATGAAAACTAAAGGCAACATGTAACCCTAAACTGGGTCCTGGACCAGAAAAACAAATTGTTTCTTTTGCTCTAAAGGACATTAGTGGAACAACTGGTGAGATTCAAATTAGGCCTGTGGATTAGACGATATAGAAATAACACAGAGGAAATAACACTCATGTAGAAAGTTATAAAGCAAACAAAGTAAAATGTTCAATATTTGGAGAATCTTGGCAAAGGACATTCAGGAATTCTTTGTACTATTTTTTGTGACTTTTCTGTAAATCTGAAATTATTTGAATATTTGAAAAATATTTTTAGAAATCCTGAAGTCTAGAGCCATAGTGCTTCATTATGTAGTAAATGAGAATTGCACTTAACTGTCAGCACATCTGAGCTCTGCACACTTTCTGTGTCTACAGAAAAGGCTAAGAAGTGTTCTCATGAGACATTACCAGAGCAAGACAGCAAGAAGTTCCTAAACCATGGAATGCAGTGCAACTTGGAGGTCAAGAGCCCAAGTTGTTCACCTCTACTGCTCTGTGACTTTAGGCAAGCTATATTAGCTCTCTGTGCCTCAACTGGCTCACCCGGAAAACTGACATAATAATAGTATTTGCCAAGGAGACTATCTAAATGACATTAGGAAAGGGAAGGAATTCTTTTACAAGACCCAGAACACCACAAACCATAAGGGGAAATGTTGAAACATATGATTACATTAAACAGCAAAACTTATGAATGACAAGACACCATTAATAAAGTAAAATGACAGAGAAGACCTAATCCTAACAGTAGATTGGTATCCAGAATATGTAAACAACTCCTGTGGACCAATAAAGAAAACAAAAATGAACCCAATGGAAATGGTCTAGAAATATCAACAGGGGGCTCATAAAGGAAGTAACTTAGATAGCCTGTAAGAAAATATGCTCAACATCACTAAATTCAGGAGAATTAAGACTAAAAGAACAGAGAGATCATTGCATATCTATAGTCATAAGCAAAAATAAGTGAATGAATAAAGTCTGAAAGTATCTAAAGTTGATAAGGGTATCTAGAAATGATACTTGAACACTGCTGGTAGGAGTATACATTAATACTTCTTTGGAGAGCAGTCTGGCTAAACCTCCTAAAGTTCAAGATGTAATATATACTACAAAGTCAGCAGTTCCACTCCTAAGGGTGTATCCTCACACATATTCCAAGGGGGTATGTACTAGTGTAGTACACTTTGTAGTAGAAGGAAAATCTGTTTCTTAGTACAGATACACAAACTATGGCTGATTCATACAATAAAATACTATATAGCAAATAAAATGTATATATTAGAGCAGTAGTTCTCAGACTTTAGGATGTATCAGAATCACCAAGGAGGGCTTGGGAAAGGGCAAATGGCTGGGTCCTTACCCTTTTTTTTTTAAAGATTTTATTTATTTATTCATGAAAGACACACGGAGAGAGAGGCAGAGACATAGGCAGAGGGAGAAGCAGGCTCCCTGCAAGGAGCCTGATGTGGAACTCGATCCTGGATCCCAGGATCCTGGATCCCAGGATCATGCTCTGAGGCATGATCTCAACCACTGAGACACTCAACCACTGAGCCACTCAGGCACCCCTGGGTCCTACCCTTGAAGTTTTCTGATTCAATGGTTCTTGGGTAGGGCTGAAATTCTGCATTTCTAACAAGTTCTCAGCTGTTACTGATGCTCCTTGCTGATCCACGGGCCACAAAACTAGTTATAGGTCTCAGCACAGTTAAATTTAGAAAACCTAACAGAATTAAAAAGATAAAAGTTGGGAAAGGATACATAAAATATATCTAAACACATTAAACAATAATATACAGATTGAAGATATATTGATATACAGATACACCTTTATAATAAAAGTACAAAATATATGTCGGAATGTATTTCAGGAGAGTGATTATTTGGGAAGGGAGAGCAAGGAAATGGGAAGAGAGTCTTAGCAGTGAGTAGAAGGGTATGTATTATATTTTTTTAATGTACTTTTAATGTACGTTTGAAATGTTTAGGAATTTTTGAAGTTCAAATTATATAGCACCTATCTCATGGATGGATGTGAATAATAACTAATATAATGTGAAATTTTCTGGGTGAGAAAAGATAGGAAGATGAAGTTGGGCCACAAAAATCTCTGTCTCTGTATATCTAACCAGAAAAATAGTAATAATTAGAGATACCAGAAAATTAAAGGAATTAATCAATTCAGCCAAACAATGAAAAATCATACTTTATGGCATAAACATCAAAAAGGAGCAATCGAGGAAAGAAACAGAAGATTCTGAACTGTGTCAAGTGTGTCACGTGCCCAGAAAAGGATACCAGGAAAGCAGGCAAATCCACAAAATCCTGAGACTTCTCACCTACAGTGAGTGAACGACCTGGGGAAAAGTAAAGAAAAACAAAACAAAACAAAACCCTGGGTGTATATGCCCCTATCTGGCTCCAGGAGCTCTCAGCAAAGGTGGGAAAAACCACTCAGCTTCCATTTTCCTGGGTGCCATGATGAATTATGAATTTTTAAGTACCCGAAGACCATTTGTCCATAGGCATCAGGCACACCCTGCGCTCATCACAGGTGAGACAAACTAGACAATACGGTGTGTCCCTGTTTCTTTTCTTCAAGTACTTACTGTTTGTAACTATACACTCAAGTGTGATTATTCACCTAATTCCTCTCTCTCTGCTAGGCAGTAATCTCCAAGATAGCAGAGATGGGTTTGCATTTGCTGCTGACGGTGCTTGGAAAGTTGGTGTCTAATAAATCATGGGGCCACCTAGTAGGTATATAATAAACATTCAGTGAGCAAATGAGTGAAGGGGGCAAAAAATGAGTGGTTATCAAAGAAATCTGAGTTCCCATAGCCATTCCAACTCCGCAGCCACTATTTTTACTTGGCATGCACTATTCACCAGGAGAATAACTAGACCCCCCCCCCCCGTAGACCCCCCCCATGGGGTCTGAGGCATATCCTGGCTAACAAAAAACCCTACCTGATTCATAGAGCAATAGCTGCGATTAATAAAGTGTATTTACAATTGTGTGAGCAAATTCCACTCCCTCTGATAAATTATTCTAGGGATTAAATGAACAATACAGCATTTTACATGCTTCACAGGAAATTTATTTTTGACATTGAATAAATATTGCAGGAAGAAATAATTCCAAAAGAACCTGTAACTGGATCACCAGAAGCCTTTTGCCCCTTGTCTGCGAAACGAGTAGGGTACACAGCCTATTTAGATGTAAATTTAAATAAAACGTTTTCTCTACCTCTCTGCTCTCTTTGTTCCTTGGGATCCGGAATTTACAGGAATGTGTATACACTATTCTCCAACACACACATCCACATTGTTTTCTGTTTCGCTTTATGAAAAACATTTTAGGATTTCAGTGACCTATCTCCACAGTTAGAATGGAAAGAGCTCCAAAAATTAGAAGAAAGGCGAAGCCTTTCGTGGCGGACGGAAGGGACGGAGCGTGGACCCAGCCTTAGCCGGGGACGCCGTTACTAGGCAACCCCTAGCGTTCCCAACCGCCGCCGGGGAGCCACTTCCCCCTCTCGTTGCCAAGGAGATTGACGCCCAACTCAGCCCTGCCATAAACCCGCGCGCTCTTGCGACACTGCCGCGCCTGCCGCTGCGTGCGCGCCCTCTGCCCCCACTCTCCGCCCCGGCCGCCATTGCCTCGTGCCCGCGCCGGTCGGTTGGTGGCGCCTTTGTCCTACGGCGGGCAGGTGGGCTGAGGTGGAGGCGGCAGGGGCGGGCCTGAGGCGAAGGAGCGGCCGGGAGCCCGCCGCGCTGGTAGCGGTGAGTGCCGGGAAGCGGTGGCCGTCCGCCGAGGCGTGGGGCTCACGGCAGGCGGTTGAGGGGGCCCGGGCCGGACCGGGAGGCTGAGGCGGGAGGGCCCGCTCGACGCGCTGTCGCGGCCGCGGCCTCGGCTCCTCTCCGGGTGCGCGCGGAGCTGCGCATGCCCGGTGCGGGGCGCGGCCTCTGGCTCCCGTCAAGCCCAGGCCCGGGCCAGCCGGGGCGGCCCGTGGTGGGCTCGGGTCCGGGCGGCGCCGCGCCGCGCCCGCCTCTCTGCGCGCGAACCGCCGGCAGTAGTTCTCCGAGCTTCTCTGTAGGGTAGGCCTGCACACCCCGCGCCTGTTTCTCGAAATGGTGAAGTCGTTCGCCTGCGGGTCCTCAGCGAGTCGGTGGCGCAGGTCGGGATTCGAACTCGGACACAGGCGGCCCGGCCCGCCACTCCGGGCGTTCTCCCGGGCGCCGCGCGGCGAACCGAGCGCTGGGCCCCGTCGCCGCCGCCGCCGCCGCCGCCGCCCCGCGGCCCCCTGACAGCATCTTCGAGGCGCCTTGTCTCCTTGGGTGATACCCGCACTCCTTTTATAACGCGGACCCCGGGCCCACAAACTGTGCCCGAGGTTACCGCGGAAATGAGCGCCGGCGCCCCAGTACGCTGGCTCTTCCGTCTCCTGACCCAGGGCACTCTCCGCTCCCAACAACCCGCCGGGGGCTTTTTTTTTTTTTTTTTTTAATTTTTTTTTAAGGACGGCGTTTCCCAAATTTCAGTCTCTCGCGTTGCACCTTTCTGTCCGTGTACCATCTGTACTGCTATTTACCAAATGTTAATTTTTTTTCCTTTTAAACCGACTTTTTCTTCCTTCTTAAATGAATTTAAGGTGGAAACGTAAATCACAAGCCGTATAATGGAAAGCCAGTTATTTTTCTAATGCTCATAAACAAAATAAATACCTATCTATTAAAATAAACAGTGCGTCCTTGTTCCTCCTGAAATTATTCTGCGTTCCACGCTTTGGGAAACGCTGCCCTAAGGAGTATGGGGTTAATTGTGGTCCTGGCTTTCGCTCTGTGCACAGAATTTTTCCCGGAGGCATAGCGGGTTCCATGAAATGCCCCAGGATCTTCGGGGATGGTAATTAATATTATAAGGCTTTCTTCGTTGTAAGCCGTTCTCATTGTTGATTTACAATCCGTAGTCCCAGGGAACCGCAGGAACTTCAGCTCAAGTGCACCCGGTGTGCCTCCTCAGTGTTTTTGTAGCGTTGCGGGGTGTGGTAACCACCTGACAGTTTCTGCATAATGACGATGGAGCAGTTTTGGTTTTTGACAACTCCAGATTTAATGTTTGTATGAGTCAGTCTGGGTGTGAAAACTAACTTTCATGTTGCCTTTTTCCAACCAGTAAAGCCCAAGCTCTTTGCATTGTGAGTAATGGGGATCTCTTGGCCGTTTAACATCTATTTCTTCCTATACTCTACTTTCTTTGCCTTTCTTTTAGCTCATCTGTCACTCTCCAGATACTCTTTGAAACCTCTGATACGATCTTTTAACCTAAAACATAGAAACTAGCTTTCCATGTAGAATGTGCTGGAGAAACCATATTTCAAGGCCCAGTGGAAGGAATTTTTCTAGGTGCAGGTTGTTCAATGTCACATGCCAATGAACACGCATTTAAAGAAGGATTTAGGAGCTCCTTTGTACTTGCTAGATCAGATGCTGTCAATTGGTGAATTGTTGAATAAAGCTAATTAGATCTTTCAAAGAAAGGGAGGCATTGACAGATTAACTTATTTCTGTAAACAGTCTGTTCTATTTGTATGGCCTGTTCATAAACTGTTTTTCTGTGTGAGAGAGCAGATTTACTTTAATCCATTGAAAGGAAACTCAGAGAAGTGTGCTTTTAGGCCATTCAGGTGTTGTTTTCTCAACAGTTTAAAAAAAAAAATCCACATTCCTTGGGGTTACTTTGGTAAGAGCAAAATGTAGAACTTACAAATAAGGCTAGGATGATTTTCTTCACATTTCTCAGCATCGGTCCTGTTTAGAAAAGAAATGAGAATTTTTTACTCAAGTCCATTTCAGAACTTCAGCAAATGGAGCTTCAGTCTGCCAGTGCTCAAAAGCTAAGTCCTTTGGTGAAGTTTTAGAGGTGTGATGAAAAAGAGTGCCTTGTGGTTTGAAACTTCATTCTTAATAACTATTGCAAAGCATTCCATCCCTATGGCCTGCAGATGGCAGTGCCTTTGTATGGCTTGTTACTACTGTGAGAAGTATTGGGAATCACTTGTGCTTTTAAGAATGAGAAATCTGGAAGAGATGTATTTAATATTTTATTCCCTTCAACTATCATTGTTTCTTTGTTTTTGACTCCCCACGTAAAGAATGAAATGCAGCTCCTAAACTGTTAATCTTAATGGTAATGATGACGTAGATCCAGCAGTGCATATGATTTACAAAGCAGGTTTACAGTACCAACTCATTTGTTCCCACCAATCTTGTGAGATAGGTGAGGTATTATTATTGAATCTTTTTTGTGTATGAGGAAATAATGGCACAGAGAAGTTAGATTTTTTTTGTCCAAATCACGTATTTATAGAACATATTCAAGATACTACTGAAGATAAAAGATTTTGTGGTCAAGCAAAATTGAGAAATATTGAGATTAAGAAGTGTCCTTATTCCAGAACTTTAATATGCCCAACATATGCACTGTAGATGTCCAAGAAAGGAAGATATTATTGGTGCCTCTTTTCTTGCTATCCTGTATGTATCTTTAGATCCTAGTGTTTTCCCAAATGGACTATTCTTTCTGCCGCACTGTTTGCTCTCTATACCTTGTGGTTTACTAGTGATTATCATGTGTCTTTGAGACAAGTGCTTTTAAAGCTCAGTCAGCTTTTATTGTGCCAAAAGATTTGTCCTGTGAATAGCATACACGTTTCTCTAGACTATTTGGCTTAAGCAGAGTTAAACTATCAAGAAGTTAAAAGGGCAGTGACCAACAGAAAATTACCCTCTATGTTACTTTGGTTAATGAGAAGTGTTAATGAAAGGATCAGGATAAGGCCACTGTCTGCAGCAGCAGCACATTAGAGAAATATGAAGTATACTGACAGCTAAATATATAATACCAGCATGCCTGCTGCTTTTTAAATGGTGGTTTTATTACCACCAGATATGAATATTTATAGGGATGATCATTTTCATTCTTTATCCTATCACTAAAAAAACTAAGATAATAGGTCAACTAGACCAATTACTTTTTTCTTTCTTTTTTTTAATTTAAATCCAATTAAGTAACAGATAGTGTATTATTAGTGTCAGAGGTAGAGTTCGGTGATTCATCAGTTGTATATAACACCCAGTGCTCATTATTAATTACTTTTATGTTAAGAAAATAATTCTCCAAAGAATCAGAACTTTTCCCCTTATTTCATATTCAAAACATTATTGTTGACCTACATAAAGACCAACAACTTTAGGCAAGGATCAGGGCAACTTAAGTTGCATTGGAGAATTTATAAAGCAGAATGTTTTAGAACTTTAGCTGTATAAAATGTCTTGAGTGGTCTCCTGGTTTGGATCGAGAATGCTTGAATTGCTAAAGATTAGGTTGATCCTGCAGTTAGTGAGCAAGCTTTGGAGAACTTTGAATTATGAATAATTTGACTTTAAATGAGTATACTTAATTATGCATTTGGAGATTGAGGTAGTAGTAACATGTATTTACCATGAGAGGATATAAGAAATTTATTTTTAAATCTTATCTTTTGGATATCAAGAATAATCTTAAATTATTCTTGATATCCAAAAGAAAAAGGAAAAATATGCTTTCGTTCAGTACAAAAACTTAGATTATAAACTGAACCTTTCTTTGAAAAATTTATATTAGGACAGTGTCAGAGTCACTAGAACAGTTTGTTGAAAATACATATCAGTATACAGCTCTCTAACGCCTCAACTGACCAGTCTGTTGAGGTGGGGCCTGAGGTATCTGCCTTTCAGAAGCAACCCCTGCAGTTTTTATGCACATTAAAGTTTTAAGAACCCCTGATTTAGGCTTTAGAAAATGAGTTTTCACTGGAAACAGCAGATTCTAGTACTAATCTAGTAATACTTATATCCCAGATTACTAATAGAATTGGCAACTCTGGTTTATGGTTGGGTATACATTTTAAGCAAAACTGTAATTTAACTATAAAATGTTCTTTGGCATTATAGTTTGAACTCGAGAGGTAATAGCAATAGTTAGAATATCTGTAGTTTTCAGTATTTTAATTCCTTCTATTCACATCAATAGGATGCTTTCACCTTCTTGAGAACAAAGGAAGCAGACCTACCAAGATTCCATGGTCGGCTTATTAAATTTAGATTTGACCCACTTTGCTTTTAGTGGTGTAGATATGAAATTATGTGTGTGACCATTTTTCTCTTCTTGCAAAGAGATGCATTTAGATATGAAAACCAAATGCCTCAGAAGAAGCAGGAGTTTTAGCCTCTGCCAGCAAAACAATCTGCAGAATTCAGACAGAACTTTAGTTGGCAGTTTGCCATTCAAAGAAGTGGATATTATGCTATCAAAAAGTGGCAAGTTCAGTGGTTAATATTTTTCTTGCTATTTTATAACTAGCTAATTGGGAAAAGAAGCTTAAGTTCTCAGGATACTTTTTAAACTATCAGATGAAATTAAAGAGTTGTTGGTGCACACTCCTCCTTGGTGGGTGGGGGTGCTGACCTTATAATTGGACATTGTTACTACGTTTATTACAATGGAAACTTGGTTGATGATTCCATTTCCTTTGGAGGTAGCAATGTAGTTATGTTTTCTATATTGTTTTCAAAGGTTATACTTTGACAGATTTTAGCCATTGTCATGACATTTTCTTTGTAACATTATGTTTATGGGTTATTACTCCTTGAATACAGGAGTTAAAGAGGTTTCTAAATGGAGGATCTGAGTATATGTTATGCATAAGCTAAAGGGATAAATAGATAATACAGTTCCCAAATACTTGCCAGGAATCACCTGAGAAGCTTGTTATAATACAGATTCCTAGACTTCATCCTCAGATTCTCAAAGTTTGAGATGGGGTCTGAGAATAACGTTTAACTTCATGGGTGATGCTGATATATCTTCATTAAAGGAATGCGACGTGAAGAATGAAAAAAAATGTGTGTGTGTGTGTGTATATATATATATATATATATAAATGAAGAGAGGGAGCATGGGAAACTAATGGGTATAAAGAGTTTTAGTTTTGCAAGATGAAAAAGTTCTGAAGATCTGTTGTACAACTGTGAATATACTCAGCATACTAAACTGTACATGTGAAAATAGTTCATGTGAAGGGCACCTGGCTGACTCAGTCGGCAAAGCATGCTACTCTTGATCTTGGGATTGTGGGTTCAAGCCCCACACTGGGGCTTACTTTTAAAAAATAATAGTTAATATGATCAATTGTATGTTATATGTTTTTTATCACACTTCTTAAAAAAAAAGTACTAGAAAAAAATAAGGAAGAGTGCTTGGCTGTCAATTTCTTCCTGAACAGTAGGTTAAGCTAATATTGTTAGCAATTAATTACTGACTCTGGCCCTAAGTTTTTTTAATATTCCTTAACTGAAGGTAAAATTGTAACCTTTTAGACATTTTTCTGGTATCTCTTTCCTTGATTGTCAAACCAGTGACCCTTGAAAAACATCAGTATAATAGGCAATATTTTGAATGTCTTAGGTTTATATCCTCCCAACCCCCTTTTCTGGATAATATACATATAGGAAGCTTTCATTAATTTGGCTTTACTGAGACTCTATTATGGTAGCTCAGTTTACACAAGCCCTCTTGCCACCAATTTTTTCCTTTTCAAAGTCAAAGTGTTTTGTGACCTTTCTCTAACTCTGGCTTGCATCTGTAATTCCACTCTCTTTTCTTCCTCCTATCCCCTCTTCCCTACGTTACACTTCCTTTAGTTTTTCTAATTATATTCTTCACACCATTCCTTCATCTTTACATGTGCTGGAATGACTTCTCTCTTGCGGGTAAACTCCTCATCCTTCAGGATTCAGTTTCTTTTTAGGCCATCCCTTACTCCTCCATGTACCTCCTACCCCTTATTTTTTCCAATCTCCTGTCTGCCCTTTTCTTCTCCCCTGCCACATATACAGGCCTTCATTGTCTTTGCTATAAACCAACTTTTGATTATATTATGATTATCCGTGTATATGTCCCGCTCTCCTTTATTAAACAGTGAACTCCTTTAAAGCAGAGACTTTAGTCCTGTTATTTCCATATGTGTAAGGCTTAGTACAGAGTGTGACACATGGTAGGCCTAGAGGCATTTGATGAGCTGATTATAAGCTGTCCTTTCAAGTGTGTTAATTTAGTTCTGTAAGGATCTCTACTTGTACAGTTGAGTTGAAATTTTACCTGTGTTAAATAAACCTGTATATTACATTTTTTATAGCTCAGACTGTTACTAGTTTGGATTAGCTCAATCTTTGTGAATCCTAATTAGTGAGTTTTTTCTCTTAGCTGATGTTCTCCTTGAATCCACATAACCAACACAGGTAGAATATCCATTTCATCAGGTTGACTAACCATCCCTTGCCCCTGTTAGGACTAGAACTCAGATATGCTGATTAGGCAAGTGGTCTTTCCTCGAAAGAAATAAAAAGGGCAGGAAATTAAATGTTGATAGAGAATTTTTGTCTGAAGTGTTGAAGTGAATAGAATATCAGGAGCAAAGCCAGAAACATTGTACAGTTGACCCTTGAACAACCTGGGTTTCAACTGCAGAAGTCCACCTATATGTGTGTTTTTTTTTTACAGTACCATAAATGTGTTTTCTCTTCCTTATGATTTCCATAATATCTTCTTTTCTCTAGCTTACTTTACTATAAGAATACAGTATATAATACAGATATCATAAAAAATTTTGTGTTAATCACCTGTTCGTATTATTAAGGCTCCAGTCCACAGACTATTGTTTTTTGTTTTGTTTTAAAGATTTTATTTATTTACTCATGAGAGACACAGAGAGAGAGAGGCAGACACACAGGCAGAGAGAGAAGGAGGCTCCATGCAGGGAGCCCAACGTGGGACTCGACCCCGGGGCCCCAGGATGACACCCTGGGCGGAAGGCGGTGCTAAACCACTGAGCCATCTGGGCTGCCCAGCATAGGCTATTGTTAAGTTTTTAGGTAGTCAGAAGTTTTTTGGCTGCATGGGGACAGCACTCCTAATCCCTGCATTGTTCAAGGGTGAACTGCAGTTTGAGGTGATAGAAATTGAAGTGGTAATTGAATAAGTAAGTTCTGCCCCGCTGGGTGTCTAAGGCACTTAAACATTGGTGTGACTGGCATAGACTGGTCCTTTTCCAGGTTCTGTCGTTTTTGATCAGGGAGTCTTAGCAAGTGCTAATAATGGAAACCATGTTTTTCCATTCCCTGTTGGGGCAGCATAGCATAATGGTTAAGCACTTTGGTGTCAGACAGACCTGGATTTGAATCCTAGCTCTGAGCCTCCTGGTCATCATGTGACCAAAGAGAAGTCACTTCATTTCTCTAAATATCAAATTTCCTCATTCGCAAAATAGAGAACATAATAGTACTTTAAGAGTTGTAGAAAGGATTGGATGATATAATGCACATGATGCTGTTAGTGCAGGCTCTGGGACAGAATAAGCATTCTGTAAATATAAGTTATTGTTTCTCCCATTCCTGTACATAGGAATAATAATTCAATACAGTTAAAGATAGAATAATTATTTTAATTAGAGAATGAAGGAGATAATCAAATATGAGGGAATGCATAGTTTTTAAAGTAAGCTTAAAGGATTGATTTAGAAACCATAATCAGAGCATTCTCTTATCCTTGACTCATGACAGTATAACTGGTTTCATATCCCTGATGTTAAAATATACCTCAAGATCATCTTCATAAATACAGTTTAAGTGAAAAGTCCAATCCTTTCCCCTCCCAGTTTGAGGAGTTTAATGTGTGATAACCGCTTTCTTGCCAGTATGGTGTTTTAAATGGCTTTATCTTTATCATCACGTATTTCCAATTTAGTAATTACTGATTGTTAGTTGGTTTTCGACTAAGCTTTTGGAGAATTTTATTTCATTCGTAATCACTTATTGAAATTGTATAGGCTTCTGGATTCTTTCAACTGCAAACAGTGGTACTGTCACTAAGTACAGCGATTCATACTGCACTTTGTTTAACATGGTCCTTATGGTTTTCCATTGTGATAACTTGTGATAAAAACTGATTTTAAGGTGAAAAGAGTTTTTAGGATAGTACAATTAAAAAATAGAGCAAAGCAGTTTTTGGTACTATGAATGAAACATGCATTTTTATTTATAGCATTATACAAAAACCGTTGTGTGAACCCTGTCTAGCATATTAGTCTAAAATAGTACATTAGGCATTGTGTCATTCTTTGAAAGTTCTTTGCCCCAATCTTTTGTGACTTAAAACAGCTCTACCGTTTCCTGTGTGACATGTTTTCTAGATTATTTTCTCGTTTGTTCCTTTTATGTAGATTCCTTCAGTTGGTATTTTTCTTATCTAAAAATCCTTACCTGAAAAGTGCTTTTAACTATTTTCAGAAGACTACTTAAAAGATATTCAGGCCAAAGTACCTTGTAGTGATGGTGATTTTTGAATGGCATTCACCTTGCTAATCTACTTAACAAAGTCTAGAGGTACCAACCAGGCTGAAGTGAGAGAGGTGCTAAGAGACTGACTTTGGATCTTAAGGCCATTTGGCAGGAGGAGAAAGAAGCATCACAGTTGCCATTATCCTCTCGTTGATTAAATTCCAGTTGTGGTTCTCTACCAGATGTCCAGAAAGGTGCCCAAATTGACTTTATGTCTTTTTTTTTCCTTTTCCTTTATATTATTTTTATTTCCTTGAGGTAGACTATATGTCTCTAAAAGGATTTAAGAAGGTAAAAATCTGATTCATCTAATTAATACAAAAGCCCCCTTTACCAGTTCCAATATTTACATTTTCAAAGAGAAACTTACTCAAATGAATGTCTAACCTCCCTTCCAGTTGATGGGTCATTATGACAAAAAATTGAGATGGGGCAAGAGGTTTTTTCCCCTTGACTCTTTAAATCTTTATTACACTTTTGTGATCAGCTCCCTGAAGTTATCTGTTCTTTTGGTAGCTTCTCTATTCTTCCTGCATTTCTGAACTCAGAGGTTTTCAAAAGTTCTGTGTGACCATGTGTTAGGATATTTTTGTGTATTAGGATTAATAGTGATGACAGTATTGTTTTCATAACTCTCACTGAAACCCATCCCCCAACCCTCCTCTAACCTGAGCAGTCCTTTTGGGTGGCAGTGAAACTATCAGAAATTTCCAAGTCTCTATTTTCTCCATATCTCACCCAAAATGGAGGTATATAACTCTTAAATAGAGGTGAATAAACAAATACTTGACACTTAAGAAAAAAATTAAGAAAATGGTTTCAGAGTTCTCTTTTTTTACAGAGGAAACATAAGCCACACTATCCAAATATAATTAATTGCTTTAGATTATTTGATGAAAATACATATTAGGAAGCAAATTATAATCAAATGGTTTAAAGATATAATAATTTTGAATTTTAAATAATTTGCCAAAAATTGCAAAAAAATTTCACTAACTTCAAAGTAAAAAAAAAAAAAAAGTACAGTATTTACCTCATTCATTCTAAATAGAACCAGTTTTGCCCCAAAAGTATGTAATTCATGACTACATTGGTCTCCCCAGTCCTATTTGTAGGTGCTCACAGAACTGGATATAATTAAACAGTGTAATAGTCCTTTTCATTTCATATGGGCAAATTATATAACATTAATAGAAACTTGCCAACTAAAATAGTACCATATGTTCTGTACTGTAACCTAAATGTTCAGGTCAAGTCAATGTTTAGAGAAGTTTTCTTTATTCACAAGACCATTTAATAGTATTTGGAATCCTGCTGGGAGATATGGTGCTTATTTAGAAGATATCTTCACACCCCTACCACCCTCAGTGTATTCCAAAGATACTTTAAAAACTATTTAATCAAAGAGATGACATTTTCCTCTGAATCCTAGTCACCCCATATTAGAGAGCAGTACGAAGTGAGTAGACTAGGTTAGTAGGCCCTTCTAAACCTGAACTGATAATCTCTACAATAACACATAAGAGAACTAGGTATTATTCCCTATAAGATTTATCATTATATGATGTGTAATTCAGATATTGCCAAACTTTCAGGGTTGTAAGTGAAAGTTCTACTTGCCATACCAAAGCCATAGTCAGTACTGGCTAAGTCCTATATAGACATTATTTTCTGATCGTTTTAAAATAAAAGGATGATAGCATTGTGTCTACTTAATTGAAAAATATGAGAAGCAACTTGGGGTGAAATATGCTTCTCTTAGATTTATGTTACTTTCAGTTTATCAGAAGTCATTTTTCTAGATTATAATAGAAACTGACTTAAAATGAAACTGAAGATCATTCTCACTTGAATAGAAACTCAAAAGTTGACAACATAGCAGGGTACTGTGATCTCACATCATAGGACTCCCGTTGGAATTTTTTAAATACATAATTACTATTTTAAAGCACTCTAATTATGTGAGTGCTTAATACCATTTAATGTCATTAAATACACTACTAATTGCCTACTATGGAACAAGGGGAACAAAATTATACTGCAGCAGGACACAGTTTCATTTCTTCATTCAACCAAAGATTCAGATTTTTAATACATTTATTACTCTTTAAGGCATAAAAATTGGCCTTTGTTACCTTTGGGCATAGATTGGTACATTTCATTTCCTTAGATATTGCATCAGTTCTTCCTTATATGTGGTGTTTTTATTATTCACTTCAATTTTTTCAAAGCAGATTTGTTTTTCTCAAGCAGACTTTAACTACATAAATTAGCTTTTCTGTAAGTTTGTATGATTCCACTGTTCTCCCTTACATATTAGTAAATGCCACATTTCTCTAATGAAAACTTCTTATGTGGAGTGTTTTACTATCAAACCAAATACCAATTCTTATTCTTAGGTACTTACCTGTGAGGGTTATAGTTGCTAACCTGTAATATACTTCATTAAAAAATTTTTTCCTACATCTCATTCTAGAACATTCTATCCAATGGGATGCAACACCGAGCACATTAAAAGTAGGCCCTGCTTCATGGCATATTGGAAGTTTTAAGACAACAGCCAACTGTTTCTTCTTTATAACATAAAATGGAATTATTTGCCTTTGCTCTTTTTTTTTTTTTTAACTCTGTCTCTCCCACTGTCCTGTACTCACCCACACAAAAAAAATTCTTACAGCTGACACTCCAAAGTCTAGAAGGCAACCTTTTCTACTTTTGGAGGGGGCAGTTGTTAGGTTTGGGACTTGGCAGAGTGTTAAAGCATTGTGTTAGCCAGAAAACTGAGGGATATTCCTTACCAAACCATGACAATGTACTGCCGTAACTTAATAAAAATTGCCCAAGTGACAGTGTGTCTGCTGAATGGATTTTCTTACACCATCTGGTTGTCATTGTAGTTTTTTTGTTGTTGCTTTCATTTGAAATGTGCTGATGATTTTGTTTTTATTCCGTAGCATTGAACAGATGGGTTGATTATTCTTTTCAGATATTAATAAGGCAGCGGAAAGAAGAAATATGAATACGGCTCCATCAAGACCCAGCCCCACACGAAGGTAAAGTACCCTGAAGCAGTGAGTTACCTTGGGAGAGTTGGGCTCTGGGGAGTTAAGCCCAACTTCGTACATCAAGGGTCTTTTCTTCCCCCAACAAATCAGAAACGCTCAAGCAAACAATAAGAACATGAACCTTGTGTGAAGGGCCTTGCTGCTTTTTTTAAACATACATCAGGAGATGCAGAGAAGCTTTGCGTTTTCGGTGACAAACCCAGCAAGTTCAGCCTGCAACATGAGTTGCAGGCGATTGGAAGAGGATAAACCTCTGTCTGTCCCCAGCTCACGTGTCATTGGGAGCCTCCACAGCAGGAGGAGTGCCCCAGGGTCGTTGGTGTGTGCCATGCTGCACTGCAGTGGGCAGCAGAGATTCGACTCTTCATTCCAAATGGCTGCCGGTCCAGATGTTAACCCAGGTTTATGGAAAGTGCTGCTTGAGAGATGGCTGCTGTGCCTGTGCTGCAGATCCCCTGTTTGCTCGCATGCTTGGGTTACCATTTGAGGGGAAATAAAAAGGGCAAAAACACTCCACTCTCAAAAGTCTCCCTTTTTCTTAGCTTTTCTGGAAATAAAAGGCATTTCCTTAACATATACAAAAGAAGTAGTCCTGATGTATACCCTTGAGATACGCATTAAATTGGCCCCTTCTCTCAAAGAAGAGCCTTATTAACGTTACCATTTACACCAAAGATACAGTATCCAAACTAGCTCCCCAACAGTACACAAGTGGATGCAGTGTGTGCACTTTTGTGTGGAATGCAGACAGATATGGTATATTTCATATCTGGTGTCTTTGGTGGCCCAAATGGATACTCAGTATGGATTTTGCTTTTGCCTCTCAGTAAAAATAACAGTTTTCCACAATAAACTACGTATCTAAACTACATACGATGGTAGGCGACATTTCCTACAATGAATGGAACACTGCTCAGTATGATGAATCCTAGTCTGTACTGGTAGCTCCACAGGTCACCTGGAATAATATACCCAACTAACTTACACATAACATACAGCTGTCCTTTGAGACAAAAACATCTATTTTTTTTTCCTCACAGGAGAAAAGGCTGCTCTATGTTTGGTGTATGTTGCCCCCACTTGGATGTAAAGGGTGGGTATTTTGTAAGCTACCAGGAATAGATTAGACATGACTGCTCTGTGAAGTTCAAGCAGACTGTAGCAGCAAGGTAGTGATTTCTGTTGGATTCTTTGAGCACTCTGCCGTGCAGAGGAGTTAAATCTGACACCATAACTACAGCTACACTACAACCACCAAGTGGATGCCCTGGCCATCCATTGGTCTCACTGCAGAAGTGAGCATACACATTGGTATTCTGTTCTCTCTAACAGCATAAGGAATACCTGTAGCTTGCAGGTAAATACTGTGTTGATTGATTTTGTGGGTATGTGTGAGTATCCTGAAGAACTTAAATGAATCCTGCAGAACTTCAGCAGTTCCATATAATGTCTGCTTCCATTATGCTGCACCAAATCATGCTGTAGATCTTGGGAAGTCCCATATTTGTTGCTTCTCATTGCCCCAGTAAACATGGAATACAGGGGGCTACAAGTTTACATCAGATGGTCTGAAATATGGGGCATTCATTGGAAGCTGTGGTTGCCAACTGGCTTGAAAGGAGATCCAGTGTGTATCCAGTTTCCAGTTTCCACACAATGGATGTGTTCCTGAACTAGGTAGCATACCAGAAGGGTGTATGGAATTGGTAACTATAAAGACACTGACTTCAATAGTAAAATCCTCTCCCCTCTTTTGTCCCCATGATGCTTATAATCTCTGGATAATGTCTATGTATTTTTGCAGCAACCCCCCCTCCCCAAAAAATAACAAAAAACAAAGCACATTGCAGAATACAGAGTAGTTCCTGTTTGTGCTCTTGATTTATATCATCTTATTAATAATTCTTAGCTAAATACTGTTAATATTTCTAATTGAATACAGTATTCAACAAACATTGGCAATGTTGAGGAAATAACCATTTCCCCTGCTTGGAATCCAGTATAGCTGTTGCCAGGACATTAAATTAAAAAGATTAATTTCATCCCAGTTTAAAATGCAGCTCTATAATTTCATCTATAATGAAAGAAAAAGCTATATGCTTTTATTCTTTTTTTAAATAGATTCCCCCCCCAAAAAAAAAACATACAATTGGAGGGGATTTTTAAAATGTTCTCCCTACAGATATATAAATATGTCACTTTTATATACCTTTTAAAATATCACCTTCCTCGGAAATAATTTCTAAAATGAGGTTGTTTGGGATGTGGATAGGGCAGTAGCTTCCTGCCTTTTTTTACAATCAATAGGAGGCACAGTTGGGCTAATTTAATTTCCAACAAGAATCACTCTTCCCCTTTGGTGCTATGTCCCTAACTGGGTTCCTCAGCATGTTATTTAACATGATGAAGTGTCATATAGTCATGCTTATTAATCAGGTTCAGGGAAGAAGGATAATCACATTTAGTAAAATCCCTTCTGAGCCTCATCTAAAACCTGAGTAGAGAGTCCCAGTTTTTTACTTTTAAGAATAAAAATTTTAAAACTCTTAAGCCAGACAAATTTGAATATTGTACTCAAAACAGAACACTAACATTTTGTTGTCATCACATTGATCATGTATTGTCTCTTACAGGATACTAATAGGGCAGAAATAAAATGGAATAAGTAGGCAAGATGGATGACTAGCTTGGAAGAATCATTTCTCTAAGGGTGAACACTGGATATCACTCTTTGGGTGGATACTTCCAGTCAGAGCCTTGAAGTAATTCCAGATATACCAGTCTGTTGACAAGAGCCAAACTGCCGCCTTTTGGCAACCCTAATCATTTATGTGTCCCCAGCCGTAGGGAATGCATTGTTCACAGGGGGGAAAAAAGCATATTTGTGGCAAATATTTCCCTTAAGTTGTATTTTTATGTCTTCAGTGTTGCTCCTTTTAATAAAATTGTTTCTAAGTATTCTGGCAAGACCTTTGTAACACCTTGTTTTGCTGGACGTTAACCTTGAGTGTCAAAACACCTAAGTATCTTTGGGAGTTTTCACAGGATTATCACCTCTTCAAATGTCTCTAAGCCACAGTTCTGCTGGCATTGCTCTCTATTCAGTAATGTGCCTCCCTAATGACTCCAGCTGTCAGTGTGTAATTCTGACAATATTGGTCCAGCCAAGCACAAAACTCTGCATCAGGAATCTGCTCTGGATCAAATTTCGGCCGGAATTCTCATTATTTAACCCTTGGACCACTTCACTGGACTCTTGAATAACATTACTTAGTTACCATGTAAGTTGTCTAGCATTGATGCTAGGCACTGGCCCTTACCCTCTTCAAACACTGGACCATGATTCTGGTCGTACCTCAGATGTTCTCAGTTTCTATCTTCAGCTCAACACCCTGGCAATCCAGGTCTTGGAGCATACCCCTACACAGTTGTGGCCTCCAAGTGAGAGTCTGCATTTCCTAAACCTTCCTGTCTGACATTAAAAAAGAGCAAATAGAACCAATTTGTCTACATCAAAAGCTCTGCAGAGAATTTTCCCCACGTGTTAAGGATGTTAAGCTTGGTGCCTCTTTTGGTGAAAGTCATCGGGGATTGGCTCATCAGAAATCCTAGCTATAGACAAATTTCTTATGTGGCTCAAGATGAATTCTATCTGCTCTACAATGCTCATTCCTTTGACAACCAATTGCTCCTTGGGTATGAGACAACACTAGCTCTAGGTGGGCCTCGCAAGTTACGATTCCAGGCTACGATCACCTCTGCACTCAGTTCTCAGCAAGTGCCACCTCTACCAACGGAAAACTTTTCTATTTGTGCTTAAGAAAATCATCAGCATGCTTCCTAGGGAGAAACATGGACACTTAGAAAACTTGGATCTGTGAGGTGTGATATCTCATTGCACCCCATATCCTACCAGCACCTAATGGCAAAATACTGCACAGGTCTATTGTTTCCATTTCTCACAGTAGCATGGAGCCATTGTGGTGGGGGATCAACATCACACAGCAGCCAGCTATTTAGATAATGATATTTGTGGATGGTATCTGACAGAACAGAAGTACCAAGAACTATTGAAGAATTTTTTTTCAGGAGCAAAAAAAGAAAAACCGGCCCGCCCAAAGAAAATATTCCAGTGAACAGAAAGGAGACGCCGACAAAAAGGACAGAGGCCCTCCTCCATGACATTCTGTAGAACCAAGGCCAAAGGACACCATCCTGGGCTTGTGGTTTCAGTCTCTGGAGGAAAAGAAGTTCAAAGTCCATCACAGTCTTCCAAGATGATCATCTGTCATTTCTTACTCTTTAGGTTCTCAAATACCTGGTGCTCTGCATACCTCTTTAGTCCCAGGAAGAAAAGCATTTCTACCAGAAGCATGTCACTTAACCATCTGAGCCATGGCTTTTCCTTTTACCCTTCTTCTCTTACCTCTCAAATGTTTCCAAATGATATGACTGTATTTCTCTCAAGGCAAAGAGCATTTGGCTTTTCTCCCTCAACTGAATAGATGAGAAATTTATAACTACTTTAGTAGTGTTTGTCATCTGCCTTCAGTTTGTGGACCCTGGTGCTGAAATTTATGTAACTGGTTCAGTTTAAAGGTTCAGTTTCTTTTTAGCCTCTAGTGACCTGGTA
The DNA here is from genome assembly GCF_053574225.1 of Canis aureus. NCBI lineage: Eukaryota > Metazoa > Chordata > Mammalia > Carnivora > Canidae > Canis > Canis aureus. The sequence continues at coordinate 38,844,449 of NC_135636.1, read as the reverse complement.
CCTGAGGGTACACTGCATTTGGTGTCCAGTAAAAACCTCTGGTGCCGTGAGATGAGATTGTGAACCTATTCTCCAGAAACTTGCTTTTTATAACCCACTTGTTGTCTAAGGTCAAGCATCTCATTCAGAGGCTTCATCTTTGCGGCACTCTGAATCGTGCACCCTGTACCTCCCTTTTATTAGCTGGTTCTTGTTTTGAGAAAGATGTTGGGGCCAGCAGCAGGAGCGCTTTTGTTCTGGGGAATTCTTTGTTTGGGTCCTAAAGTGACCCCAAAAGGTTTTTTGTTTTTGTCTCTAGAAGAACAGCTTCTGCTATACTGCTCCTCTTTTGGAGAAAGGAGAAAAGCTATGCCTTTTCATATTATTATCTTTTCTGTTCCTACTTCCACCATTCCTTTGGTTCTCTCCCCCATGTGAATATCATCTTTTCTACATTTTACTCAGAAGGCAATTGAGGGGGAATTAGTTTTGTTGCACATGGACTTAGATTCATTGAGGGAAAGGGAGTGCTTGCCTTCCCGCACTAGAAGCATGAACTGAGACTTTGGGAATCTAGGGTTGTGGTCAGCCTCCAGGGATGGACTCTGACAGGTAAGTAAGGTATTTCAGTGGATTCAAAAGAATGAGAGCAGTATGGCATTTTTAATTATCCTAAGGCTGTGAATAATGTGCTGTGACTCCGTGTTCTTATCTATATCCGCACCCCTCATTTCCACCACGAAAGACTTTGTGTGTGGTCTTTGGTCTGTTAGGTTCATGTTATATCTCATCCCTGATTGCCAAGAACACTTGAAATCTGATTCTACTTCTAATGACTACTTCTGACTGCTCCCCAAGTCAGGTTTATCTGCTGATCATTAATCCAAAAATATTTACAGTTATCCCTTCCCATAGGATCCTAAATGTTGTCCCACATTACGTACTAAACTCCCTGGTCTCCCATATGTTTGTTCCCACAAATCAAGAGTACTTATGAGCCTTAAAATATGTACAAGAACTTTTCATAGATCCAAAATTGGCGTTTGAATTATTTTTGCTGTGCCCATGTGGATGAAGTGAAATTGAGGCTTTCGACCAAGCTTGATGGCATCATGATGGCTGCCTAATATATGTAATCATGGCAGATGACAAAAGTATAAATCAAATAATGATGCCTGCTCACAATTTAAACATTTATTGAACTCCATTCTGTTGTCCTAGAGATCCAAAGACTTCAAGAAAGCTTACTCTTTAGTAGAGAAGCCATGTAAACAGATAATTACAGAACTGTGTGATAAGTGCAGTGATAGAAATATGTACAGGAGCAAAATTCATTCAACATAAGTCATGGGGCATCTGCTGCATGCCAGACATTATAAACTTACATAGTGGGTTGATAGTGGAGAGTCAGATTGACAATCCTTGTCCTCGTGGACTCGCAGTCTAGTAGAGCAGACAGCCGTTACACACGTAAATAGATATGTCAAATTGTGACGAATGACAAGTAAAAACAGTGCTATGAGAAAGTGTGGCCGGGATTTAAGGGCAGAAAATAAACTTTTAGACTCTTAGAATCAGGAGTAAGAGACACATACTCTATGCTGAGACTTAGAGAATGTGTACAGATCTGTTCTTGCTGCCCAAGTAGAGGCATCAGGAAAAACCGTGACTAGTTACAGGTGAAAGGCCAGCATGGCTAGATAGTGGTAAACTTGGGACTGGAGGGGATGAGGTTTGAGAAGACAGCCAAGTTTCTTACCAGAGATTTTGGATTTAATTCTCAATACTGTGGGAAACCAGTGAAGGGTTTTTACATATTTGAAAAATCACTTTAGAATAATTTGGAGAAAGATTAGAAAAGGAGCAAGAGCAGAAATGGGGAAATCTTTCACCATGGTAGAAGTCTCTTGGCTATGGTTTTAGAGAGAGAGGTCATTATGGATTGGCCTGCAGCATTGCTAATGGATGTCAAGAAATGTGGACAGAATTGATAATCAGTTTCAGAGAAAGAATGAACAGAACTTGCAAATGTGATTGGAAGAGCGGATGGGGCTTCAGAAAGGATGACATTCAGTTCCCTGACTTGAGCAACTGAGTAGGTGGGTGTGCCATTTACTGAGATGGAAATGACTGGAGGAGGAGCATGTTTGTTGGGAAAGTCCAGGAGTTTAAGGGCAAATTTTATGCAGGTGCTGATCCTTAAATAGGTCAAACAAGAAGACATTGTGAAAAGGTAAATATCAGATAGAGATGAGTAATAGAAATAGTAAGTGCTCTAAGAGTTGAGCAGCAGGAAAAATCAGCAGTTATTAGGGAGATTAGAGATTCTTGGAAGATTTGAGACATGATCTTGCCTGAGAGGAAGGCACAGGAAAAATATTACAAGTTGGAAAACTATATGAATAGAAATCCTGAAGCAGATAGGATCATGTGAGTTAAATCATTAGAACAAAACTGAGAAGGTTGAATCAGGAAATGAGAGAACAATAGTAGGGAAGGGTCCAGATTTGTTAGGGAGGGGTATCTAGAAGTATGATTGTCAAGCTGCAATTGGTAACAGGTGGAGATTGGGATGGTTAATCTGGTATTTATGTGTTGAATGAATTGAAATCTGGAAGATTGGTTTTGGGTTTGGGTTTTTGTTTTTTGGAAACTTGGTATCAAGCATAAAAATAAGGGTTTGGGTTATACTTGTGAATCCAGAGGGAATGAAAAGGAAAAGTGACAAGGATTCTACTGACTAAATGGGGAAAAGAAAGGAAGAATCAGCATTTCAACATTGACTTTCAAGAACATAAGCCTTGGTTAACTAGAAAGATGATTTTCGGCAGAAGTGAAAAATTTGGGAATGGGACTAAGAAGTGGGTTGAATAAGAAGTTTCTTTGTTTTTGTTTTAAAGACTATTCATTTGAGAGAGAGAACACAAGCAGGAAGGGCAGAGGGAGAGGGTGAAGCAGACTCCCCACTGAGCAGGGAGCCTGATGTGGGGCTCAATCCCAGGACTGTGAGATCATGACCTGAGCCTAAGATGCTTAACCTACTGAGCCACCCAGGCACCCCGAATAAGAATTTTAGACATTTTGAGACTGAGTTTCTGGTGGGGTGGGATGTCTTATGAGGAATATTGAATGGGAGTGGCCCAAACATATTTGTGACTTCACAGTTAAAAAAAAAATTAATGAAAAGGAACTGGGTTCTGCATTAAATTCAGATTGAGAGAGACCACTACTCAGTAACTACGTTGTGAAGACAGAAAAGCTGAATGTCTTTATACTTTATTGCGTGTGTCATGTTGTGCTTTTTATCCCCCCTTAATTTGATTATCCTGCTCAATATTTTAAATGACGTTTTCTGTACTTCAGGAACAACTACTTTGATCACTGTTACTTTGTATGAGATTGTGCATTTGCTCCTTTTTTTCTTCATGAGTCTTCATATGTCCCTCCAACTTTCACCCCTTTTAGAATCTCTTTCAAACATGTCTGGTGGGGAAAAGCAGGTTCTAGGGGGAAGATGCTTCCACTTTGAAAACCTGGAGATTGAGATGATAGCATGACATGTGTAAGGAATACTGAATTACTCCCTGATACCTGACAAATACTGTGACCCCTGCCAGAATCTTTGGCTTTGAGTCATACATTATTCTTTTGATGTCCTAATCCTTTGAGATCCTGGAACCTACTAGTCTTTATTTGCTGACCAGTTGGGTGACTGTCTTCAAATTTTAGTCATGTTCTCACTGTTTGGCTGCCGTGTTTTAGAGAAAAATGCTTGGAGAGGGTGGGGGCTTCCTCCAATAAAGAGCTGAAGGGTTGGCTACCTTCAATTTCTTTGTCTTAGCTCCTTCTTGCTACCTCCCACAGAGATCCATATGGTTTTGGAGACGGTCGAGATACACGACGTGATAGATCCCCAATCCGAGGAAGTCCAAGGAGAGAGCCCAGGGATGGCAGAAATGGCCGGGATGCCCGGGATAGCAGAGCCATGCGAGATCCGCGAGACTTGCGGGACCACAGAGATAGCAGAGACATTCGGGATCACAGAGACAGCAGAAGTATGCGGGATGCTCGGGACATGAGGGACCTTAGAGACTTTCGTGATCTAAGAGACTCTAGGGATTTTCGAGATCACCGGGATCCCATGTACGACAGATACAGAGATATGAGAGACTCCCGAGAGCCCATGTACAGGTACATATATAGCCATCTGCTTGGATTTCTGTTGTTTTTTGTTTTTTTTTTTGTAAGTCTTTTTTATGGGTGTTCTGCTGAACTAATTGAAGGCTCTGTGAGGGCAGCGACTTTATCAGCCTTATTTTTCTAATGTCTAGCAAGTGGCAGATGTGCTACTCAATAAATATTTGCTAAATGTGTGAATGTTTGATGAATTATGCTTAGTGAATGAATCTGGATCTCTTCATGTGACCTATGAAAGGCAGCATTGTATAGATGGGAAAAAAGCACAAATCGTTTTCGCAGTGCACAAACACAGGGAAGATACACACGTGGCCAGCAGGTCTGTGAAAAGAGGCTCAACATCATTAGTCAACAGGGAAATGCATTGTCAAAGCCACAGTGAGTTACCACTTCACACCTACTAGGATGACTATAATCATCTATTAAGGAAAGCAACAGCAAATAACAAGCAATAACAAGTATTGACAAGGCGTGGAGAAATAGAACCCTCCATACGTTGCTGGTGGGCATATAAATAGTGTGGCTGCTATGAAGAACAGTTGGTGGGAGATTCCTCAAAAAATCAAATACAGCAGAATTACTCTGACCCATCAATTCCACTCCTAGGTATATATCCAAAAGAGGTACTCAAACAATTACTTGTATGTAAATGTGCATAGCAGCACTCTTCACAGTAGCTGAAGGTGGACAAAACCTGAATGTCCACCAAGAGATGAATTGATATATCCATACAGTGGAATACTGTAAAATGGAAGGTAATTCTGACACCTGCTACAATAAGGATGATCTTGAAAACATAATGCTAAATGAAATAATCCAGACAAAAGAACAAATGTTGTAGGAGTCCACTGACATGAAATATCTAGAGAAAGCAAATTCATAGACAGAAAATAGATTAGCAGTTACAGGGATGGGAAGTGAAGAGTTACTGCTTAATGGGTATAGAGTTTCTGTTCTGAGTGTTCTGCTCAGGGTGATGAGAACTTTGTGTTTCTTTGAAATACTATTTATATATGTATTTTAAACCATAGTTTTAAAAAAACACTTTTAGGTTTTTAGGCAAGAGGGATGGAGAAACATCAAAATTAATATCCATAGTTAATTGTCAGTTACTTTGCATTTACTTTAATCCAGGGACTATTCTGAGAGCTTTTTGTACATCCCGACCCCCCCCACCCCAGTCATTTTGCAATGACTGTTAACACAGTCACAGCCACAGAGCTGATAAGTGGTGAATTTCAGACACAGACCTTGTTTGTCTAATCTATATGCCCTGCCTTACTGTGTCGCTCCCTTACAGGGGACTGGGTGTTGAAGAATTCTGTATCTGAGTTTTACAGCATAGGTGAGTTTTAACTTTGTGAGCATTTCTTCCACTTTTCAGGAGAGAAAGCTCTTATGACCGATACCTGCGAATGGATGACTATTGCAGGAGGAAGGACGATGCTTACTTTGACCGCTACAGAGATAGCTTTGATGGACGAGGCCCTCCAGGCCCAGAAAGTCAATCTCGTGCAAAAGGTAAAGCAGCAGTTTATTTCTGTTACTGGTAGAACACTTGATAAATGAAACAGGAAATGAATAACCAACTGGAAAGGGACTAATGACTTGGTGGAGCATTCCATGAAAAAGAAATACAAATAGCCTGCTATAGTGTGTAGGGATCATTCAGCTTAAAAGTAAATCATCAAAATGCAAACTATTTTTAGAAAGTCCTGAAGAATAATTTAGAGAGAATGTGTATGTTATGATCTTGGCCTACAAATAGTTCAGGATTCACAATAAGGCCTATAACTTATTTTTTTTTTTTTTTTAAATAATGCTGTTTTGGGGTTTTTTTTTTTAAGATTTTATTTATTTATTCATACAAGACACAGAGAGGCAGAGACATGGGCAGAGGGAGAAGCAGACTCCCTCTGGGGAGCCCGATGGGGGATTCAATTCCAGCACCCTGGGATCATGACCTGAGCCAAAGGCAGATGCTCAACCACTGACCCACCCAGGTGCCCTGTAACTTTTTTTTTTTTTTTTTTTAATTTTTATTTATTTATCATAGTCACAGAGAGAGAGAGAGGCAGAGACACAGACAGAGGGAGAAGCAGGCTCCATGCACTGGGAGCCCGATGTGGGATTCGATCCTGGGTCTCCAGGATCGCGCCCTGGGCCAAAGGCAGGCGCCAAACCGCTGCGCCACCCAGGGATCCCCCTGTAACTTATTTTTATAGAAAGGAACAGTCCATATTTCAGTTTTCCTTGTTGGTTTCTTACAGAGCGTTTGAAACGTGAGGAACGACGTAGAGAAGAACTTTATCGTCAATATTTTGAGGAAATCCAGAGACGTTTTGATGCTGAGAGGCCTGTTGATTGTTCTGTGATTGTGGTCAACAAGCAGACTAAGTAAGAATCCTTTGGCTATTTCTCCTGCGTAAGGAGAAAGGTTAGAAGAGAAATTAAAACTTCCTTTGGCAGTTGTACCCACTGAATTTGGGCTGTGTATTCTAGCATTGCTCTCCTGTGTTCACCCAGAGTTATGTCATTTATAGCTTAACAGAAAACCCATTACAAACTGGCTCTGGCCCCAAAGCGAAATTTTAGTTTGCTTGACTGGGAGCTTCAGATATGGCCACATCCAGGGTCTCAAACCATGTCATCAAGACTTGGTCTCTGAGTCACCTTCATTCTCGGACAAGCTTTCTACCTTAAAAGACAGAAGGGCACTGATCCTAGACATTTATCTTAGCAGAAGCTTCTCTTTCCCAGTGCTTCCACCTAAAGGCCTGGAACTGTTTCTCACTGGACTGACCTAGTTCACTCTCCCATCCTTGAACCAGCAGTGCTGGGATGCCTTGATTGGCCAGGGCTAGGTCATGTACCCATTCCTAGAGCTAAAGGTGCAGTTGGGCCTATGGAATCATGTGGACAGGGTAGGAGAAGGGTGCTTTCCCAAAGGAATATTGAAGAGAGAATATATGTTGGTCATGCAAAGCAATAGATGCTCCCTTGATGGAAAAACCCGAATCCCCAGTGCTTTGGGAGGCACATGTCTCTGCATTTGTCAGCCAAGCCTTCTTTGTGTAGTGCCATGATCTTGCAGAACTGTTAGGAGACCCTTCTAGCCAGTCCAGAGTTTACAGTACCTCTCTGCACACCTCTTTTTCACATTATTTCCTAAAGAGACTGAGCGGAGAGGCAGAAGGAAGCATAGCAACTTGCAGCTTGGCACTAGCTATCTTCCCTTTCCCCAGGTGGTTAGTAAATAACTTCATGTGTTTTCTAGCAGTTTGGGGTTAAAGAGCTAATTTCAAGGCAGAGACTAGGGAAATAGGTGTTGGGACACCAAGCGGCAGGAAGAACCTCCAGGCTCTGGGCTGCCTTGTCAGAGATAGATACCGCTTTAACTGTAGATGGCTTTTTTTTGTTCTCGACACATGATAATAGCTGTCATTTTCTGAGCACCTACTCTTCTACCCCTTTGCTGGTGCTTTACTTAAATTATTTTTAATCTTTACACTCCTCCCGTCACATATATATTCATTCAGCTCATTTCCCATATGTATGACGAATCTAGGTACTGGGGCTGTGATGGTAAGCATGCACAGGGCCCCTTCCTGTTGTGGAGCTTACACCCTCGTCAGGCAGATGACAAAAATGGATGTATTGGTGATGAGCCCTCAGAGAAGAAATACATCAAGGATCTAATTTAGATTGGAGAGAAGGTCAAGGGAATGACAGGAACTGAGCCATATTGTTCTGGTTTTATTGGTAAAGAAACAGTTTCATAAGAGGTTAAAGGATTTGCTTAAATCTTCACACGTAAACAATAAGGCTGGGATCCAGACTTCTCTTTCTAGCATTAAAGCCCATGTCTTTTTCCATTATATTATGCAGCCACCCCAAAGACAGATACATGTTACAAGTCTTAGGCAGGAGGATGGTGTTTAAGGAAGGACCACTGGACTACAGGACCAAGAGAAGGACCTGGGTACTAAGTACTGTGCTGTTGGCAACTTGTGTGTGACCTTTCTTAGCTAGTCATAACCACTCTGGACTAGTGTAAAAGAAGGAATTGGTCTAGATTCTTGGATCCTGAAGTGGACACTAGGGAGACACTGGATATGCTAAGATTTGAACTCGTGATAGGAGCACACTCCTGGCTGAGGTGCAGCAGTGTACAGATTGGGAGCTGGTCAGGGAGTGCTCACCTGGATCCTATTTGTTTCTACAGAGATTATGCTGAATCTGTGGGGCGAAAGGTACGAGACCTAGGCATGGTAGTGGACTTGATCTTCCTCAACACAGAGGTGTCACTGTCACAAGCCTTGGAGGATGTTAGCAGGGGTGGGTCTCCTTTTGCTATTGTCATCACCCAGCAACACCAGATTCACCGCTCCTGCACAGTCAACATCATGTTTGGAACCCCACAAGGTATGGAGGCCCAAGTATATCAGAATTCCAGAGGTAGTCACTAGTCCATTAATTCTTTCATACCTTACTCAGAAGAAGCAGGTTTGGGCAAATAACTTGCAGGTCACTCAAATATGGTAGGGCGCTTTTAGAAGCATACTGGAGAAGCCTGCATGGTCATTTCTTGAGTCTGATATTCTTTCAGTGGAGACAGTTCTGGGCCTACTGTATAGAACACCGTATATTTAGCCCATAGGTATAGACAGTAGGATACTGGCAAATGTTTAACAACTAGTTCTGGGGAGGGATCAGGAAGCAGTGTGGTTTACAGCATTGGCTAATCTCTGTGGTGTAAATGCTCCCACTTTGTCCTGTTTCAAGCTACCAACATGAAGTCACTTGAGAAGAGATGCGCACCCTGGCGCACACTGCACTGAGCGCAAGAGAATCCTTGATTTCACCAGACTTCGTGATAAGGGACAGAGAATACAACAGGCGATGAGGATACTGTGTACAAGTGTATTAGAGGAGTTGAAGGGGCAGAAGGGCAAGGAGGAGGCCCAGGAAGCCCTTGAAGCCCTTCCCTGAAGTCGCTTTTAGTAGTAGTAGTAGTAGTCCCAACTCAGAATGTTGGGACTCAGACAACTGATGCCCTGGTCATTGCTCCTCCAGGGCAGACTTTTACCTTTTCCCACCACACTCGGAACCTCTTTACCTGATGGGTTGCACCCATAACCATAAAATACGTAAGGTTCTCCACTAGGTCATTTGGTCATTTGTCTCTCGAGTAGTTCTCAAGATGTGTGAGGACATTTATGTAAAGTTCTGAGGCTTCTTACCACCCTGTAAGTCATGTTGCCCCCAGCTGAGGAGAGGAGGTTATTTAGGGTCACATTTGATCTTAATCCATGACCTTTGAACTGATGAATTCAAAAACAGTAGGCTGGCTCTGTGCTGAGCATCTCAGTGGAGAGCAGGCTTTACAGAAGGCCTTTTTTGGCACCCTGCGGCCTGCCTCCCATGGTTATTCCCTATGTGGTCTTTTTGAATCTCTGGGAGATGGTCGTGTTTCTTTGATTTTTGCTACAAGTCTGTGATCTAGGAATTCCCCCAAAGAACCAGCTCTGTGAAAGGTGTGTGTTCCCCACCAAAGAAATCTATTCACTTATCTTCCCAGCCTTCATCTCCTTCCTCTCTGCTCCCTATCCCACAGCTTTTTGTCACCAAAATGGTTTTCTTGCTGGTTTGAGGTTAGGAAAGGCCCGGTAGAATCCAGCAGGTAGGCACTCAGGTGTGTCAGGGGATAAAGTAAGTCCTGTCATTCTCTCCTGCAGAGCATCGCAACATGCCACAGGCAGATGCCATGGTGCTAGTGGCCAGAAATTATGAGCGCTACAAGAACGAGTGTCGAGAGAAGGAACGTGAGGAGATTGCCAGACAGGCAGCCAAGATGGCCGATGAGGCCATCCTGCAGGAAAGGGAGCGCGGGGGCCCCGATGAAGGAGTGCGTGGGGGGCACCCTCCAGCCATCCAAAGCCTCATCAACCTACTAGCAGACAACAGGTACCTCACTGCTGAGGAGACTGACAAGATCATCAACTACCTGCGAGAGCGGAAGGAGCGCCTTATGAGGAGCAGCACCGACTCTCTGCCTGGTGAGCTACGTGGCAGGGCCGAGGTGAAGTTCTGACTCTGCATTTCTCTAACCCCCAGGCTCTGTTGGGAGGGTGGCAGGCCCAGGCTCTTTGGGGTGGGTAAGGGGAATGAGCTCATGCCCTGGGTTCTCCCATGGGCTGTCCTTGCTGATATAATGGTAACTTAAGATCTGGGAAGTGAATTTCATTCCCTGTAGTTAATGTGGTGTTGGGTGGGCTAGGATTGCTGGCCACCTGGTAACTGAGATGGATGCCCTTTTTTTCCTTAAGTAGTCCTCTGGGGCAATTAAGCTGTTTTCTGGGGACAGCACATACCATGAAGTAGCCCCTTTGGGAAGTTGATGTTATAGTCTGTGTATCATGTGATTGATGTGATCAGTAATTGTTGTTCTTCCCTGGCTGCTAAGCCTCCTGCCCACGGAGGGTATTTCAACCCGATACCTCCTCCTTCTGTCTTTTAGGCCCGATTTCCCGCCAACCACTCGGGGCGACCTCGGGTGCCTCGCTGAAGACACAGCCAAGCTCCCAACCGCTCCAGAGCGGCCAAGTGCTCCCCTCTGCTACACCCACTCCAGCTGCACCCCCCACCTCCCAGCAAGAGCTTCAGGCCAAAATCCTCAGCCTCTTCAATAGTGGCACGGTTGTGGCCAATAGCAGCTCTGCATCTCCCTCAGTCGTTGCCGGAAACACCCAGAACCAGAATTTTTCCACAGCAGTGAACAGCCAGCCTCAGCAAAGATCACAGGCCTCTGGCAATCAGCCTCCAAACATTTTGGGACAGGCGGGATCTGCTCGGAACATGGGCCCCAGGCCTGGGGCTCCTTCCCAAGGGCTCTTTGGCCAGCCTTCCAGTCGCCTGGCACCTGCCAGCAACATGGCTAGCCAGAGGTCTGTGTCTTCCACAGGTATCAACTTTGACAATCCAAGTGTACAGAAGGCTCTGGACACCCTGATCCAGAGTGGCCCTGCTCTCTCCCACCTGGTTAACCAAACCACAGCACAGGTGGGGCGGCCCCAGGCCCCAATGGGATCTTACCAGAGGCATTACTGAGGCTAATCTCTCAACTACCCCCAGTCCCCTCATCCCCTGGCCTCCCACCTACTTCGTTCAAATAGTTATTTGGAGGATGTTCTCTGCGCCTCTCCAGGTCTACATCGAATGTTTCTACCACCTGCTCTCTTCTGCCTGAGGCTGTGTTGCTTATTCCTTCCAGAGTCAGAGTTTATACTGCATTTGGGGGTGTATCTTTTTTTGTTGTTTTTGTTTTTTGTTTTGTAGAAAATAAATATCTCTGGGGTCACTTGGGCAGTATAGGTGTCTCAGTTTATATGTCATGGGTTACTCTGGTCTCCGTCTGCTGGATATGGAGGTTGGGGGACAGGAGGAAGCCAAGCACGATCGGCTGAGTTTAGAATGGCATTTCATGCCAGTCGCCACCGCCTTTATTAATTTTGAATTTACCAAGGTTTTCTAGCTTCGCGCAGGCCGACCAGAGCTCAAGCCCCTATTCTGTAACTCCTGCCTGGGGTTGCAGAGGGCTTGGTCTGGGCTTGGTCTTGGCTAGGCCAGCAGTGTTGTCGTTGTCGTTCCTCATCCCATGTTTATGGGGCCTGCTTGAGGATTCATAAATGAAGTATTCTGGAGTTGTTGAGAAGTGTCCATGGCAGCCATAGAAGGAAGCACTTTTCTGCATCATCCAGGGTGGTTGGTTTAGGGTTTTCTTTCTTTTTTTTTTTTTTTTTTTCCTCTCCATTTCATTGGAGTTTCTCCAGTGGACCGAATAGCTCCAGTCTCCAGCAGTTCAATAGGAACTGTGAATCTGGACCCTGACCACTCACCCCCTTAACATTTCTGTCAGCCTCTTCCTCTCCAGTGCTAGTTTTCATGGAGGCTCTGAAAAGGCAGCTGGAGACTCTGGCAGGGAACACCCCCCTCCCTTTTTTTTTCCCCAAGTGATTGAGCTTTTGGCTCAGAAATCAGGCTCTTATTTTCATCTGGACTCCTGTTCTGTTTTCTGAGCAGCAGGAGGTAGGGACCATTTTGATGTCAGACTTTTGGTAGCTGGACATGTCCTTGTTACAGGTGGCTGTTCATAACTTTTGAGCCAGAGTGAAATTATTAGAGGGAGGACTTCTGGCTGCTGCTCTAAATGGAGCCAAAGGAAGCTGCCCTCTCCCTAGGGATGGTGCTCATTAGAGCCCTGTGGATCAGTCTCAAGGGGCCCCTGGCAGGGACGAGGAAGAGCAGTGACTTCAGCTGAGTCCCTGCCAGTGGCTGAGCAAACAATGATTTCAAAAATTCAAGGTCCCCAGGTGGCAGCGTTTTACGTTCTGACCTGTTTGTGTTATAGAGTGTTTTTTTTTTTCTCTTTGGAATTCTGTGTTGTTAATAAGATGAGATGATTACTTTTTAATTAAAATGAAAAAGTAAAATCTGTGTTGTCTTTTTGGGGTGTGAATATCTGCAGGGGCATTCCCTCTCAAGGTCAGAAGGTGAGGGTCCCTGATGGAGCACAGACTGGTTTCCATCTACCCCCTTTGTCATCCTCTTGTGGTCAGGCCTGAAGACCTCCTAACCCTAGGCTCTCCTCATGCATCCCACCTACTTAGAAGCTTCCGTAACAGTCAAGAACTAAGCCTACTGGCTAATTTTGATGCTGTGTTAAACATCCTTTTTTATGGTAGACTTATAGTGTGGCAGCAGGCTCGTCCTCTTACTCTAAGAGAGGAAAACAGGATCCCAAGGAGGCCATTTCTGGCCCCTGGCGTGAGGCACTCTCCTATTTTGATTTCCTCTCAGTTGCCACCTTCTGTTCTCGCGTTATGTGAGGAGTTGAGAGAACCATAGAGTCCTAGAAGCTGTGAGTGCCTGCAAGAGCATTTAAGCCAGCCCCACTAGGAAACCCCGGGGCAGGGGAGTGAAGGGACTGCACTAGGCCTCCGGTGGGCTAGGGATCGTGCCAAGCCTGACCTGCTGAGTGCTTGCTCTAGGAGGATGATGGCAGTGCTCTCCAGGACAGGGCTCCACGGCAGTCTGAACAGCAGGCAACCAGCCCCTTTCTGTCAGTGAAGGTCAGGGTGTGATGTGATGAGCAAACTAGGCTCCTGAAGAGCTACCTCGAGTACCCCTCTTCCCACCTATTCCTCTTTCCCCCTTAAGTGTCCAAACAACACACCTCAGGCTGTAAAGGGTATAATAAAATTATTTTTATTGCATTTTGTGCAGACGGGAGTCTAAAAAATACAGTAAAAGCTGTAAAGCATTAAATGGGAGCATTCAACAATGAAGGAAAGAACCAACGCGCTCCTTTCCGTATTGGCACGAAGAACACAAGATCAGTACTGAGGCAGAATGCGGAATACTGAAACACACTGAAAATTAAAGGCAGGCCTAATAATAGTAATAAATAATCTTGATTTGGTTTGCAACCTCTCCTATATACAAGGGTTTCAACTTCATTGCATTGCCCTGCACATAGATCGTCTAAAACAAAAGCAACACTAGTTATCACTACAAGGCTATTGAAATATTGCACTCGGAATAAAAGTCACTTGAATGGACATGAAACATCTAGCTACAATGGTTATAAAGATAATTTGATGAGTGACTTGTGATAACATTCATAACAAATATTGCACATGTAGCACAGAAAACTTGGGTTTTGTTGTGGGATGTTTGTCTTCATCAACGGAAACTTTGCTCTTGCCAACCAGACATTCCGGGCCCAGACAGCATAACTTTGGTTCCCTAACTGGTGTTGATACAGCCCCGTTCCCCTTCTGCTCAGCCCACTGCTTCGCTGGGAAGGCTGGACCCAGCTGTGGTTCTGGGAGGGCAGTCTTCAGGAAGAGGCCGGGAGGGGAGGGGGGCGGCCTGGTGTCCTAATACAACTTTCTAAAAAGTCTATCTGGCCCCCTCATCAAATCTCAGAGGGCCTTGGCCTAACGGGGAGATATCCAGACCTACCTCCAGCCACACCTGACCCAGTCTATAGATGGCAACAGCTCCAGCTCTTGGGCTCAAAGGGAAGGAGGTGGTGAGGTCAGGAGTACCCAGTAGCCCCAGTTCTGGGAGGCAGGCAGGATGTCTAACTAGGTGCAAATGTCAGGGCCCTGGGGCTGGAGGTACTGAACCCAGTCCCAGAGGGCGCTGGAACGAGCATGCAGGGCCTGCCCCCTTAGTATCGTGCCCTGGGGGAAGGGAACCCGCCCAATGCGCCTTCCCTAGGGATAGAGGGCGCCTCTGATGGGGCTGCTTGGAGCAAAAGCGCCAAGGACTGGAGTTGGAGAAGCCAAGGCCTTGGGTCCTAGTTGGAGGAGGGCAGAGGCGCTAAGAACAAAGCACATGGCGACTCCAGCCCTCCCTCAGGCCCAGGTGCCTGGGAGACGCAGCTGGAGGCCGCTGCTGGGCGGCGAGGCCCGGCCCCGGGGCGCGGAGAAGGCGACGGGGTCCCCGCGCCCCGAGCTGCCAGCTGCCGGACGGGGACAGAAGAGGGAACATCAGGGGCGGCGCTGGGGCCTCCCCGGTGGGTCTGGCCCTAAACCCAATCGCCGCCCCCCTCCTCCCTCGCCTGTCCCAGGGACGCAACTCCGGGGAGGGGACGCCCTCCAGCTCCCCGGATTCAGTCTTTGGCGAGGAGCCACGGGGTCGGGCGAGCAGGCGACGAGCTGACGCGGAGACGCCTGCCCCCCGCGAAGGCACGGGGGCGGGGCTTCCTCGGCCGGCGCCCACCCCCGGGGAGCCCCGCCCCTGTCCCGGCGGCCGCGCGCGCCCCCGCCGCCGCGGGGAGGCGGGCCCAGGACGAGCCCGACGCCGGCTCACCCCCTCTCGGAGCAGAAGTCGCGGGCAGGTCGGAAGCCAGGGGCGCGCGGGAAGGGCGAGGCGGCGAGAGCGGGGCGGGGGCGCCAAGGGGCCAGGACCGCGACTCCCGCCTGGGCCGAAAGCACTTCTGCTCCCAAACTCGCGGACGTCCGGGAAAACCCAGCCTCCCGGGGCCGCTGCCTCCCCGGGCGCCCCAGCCCGAGAGCTCGACAGCGGCGGGCGGAGAAGTCCGTTGCGCTTCTAGTCACAGAAATATGGGGACGTTAAAAATACACGCGATGTCTCCTGTACACTATGTATAGGCGCGGCCCCGCCGGGGGGGGGCGGCCGCTCGGGCCCAGGCAGCCCCCCCGCCGCGCGCCCGCGGGGCCGCCGAGGAGGACCGGGGGCGGCGGAGGGTCGGCCCCGCGCCTCCCCGGCCTTATTGCAGCGTCTCCTCCGGCGGGGCGAGGCTGGGCCCGCGGAGCAGCGCGCCAAAGGGGCGCTCGGGCTCCGGCCTCCGCGCGGGGCGGTCCTCTCCGAGTCAGCCCCGAGCGGCGCGGCCTCCGGGCTTCAGGCAGCGGGGAAAGGGGCCGGGCGCGGGCACAGGGTCTGTATGTAAACGGTGACAGCGGCAGGGGGCGCGGCGAGGGCTCCGGGGCCGCCGGCCGGGCGCGCTCGGGCCCGCGTGGCAGGTGCCGGCTCTCAGGAGTAGATGGTGATGACCTCGCGGCCGCCGCCGCGGACCAGCATCACCCGGTCCAGGTGCTCGGTGAGCACCTCGAGGAACTCCATGTCTGCGCGCGCGTCAAGGAGAACGCCTGGCCCCGCCCCCGCCGGCCGGAGGTCGCGGTGGACCCCCCCCCCCACGGGCTCGGCTCTTCCACCCCAGGGCTGGGACCGCGGCCCCCCGACGCCCGCCTCGCTCCCCCACCCCGCACCTTAGGGCCAGGATACAGTTTTCGTCACCGTTGCGGTTGCGCGGAGGTCCGGGCATGTTGAGCAAAACCAGTTTGGCATCCCGGGATTTCTTCACGATGACCTCGTTCAGCCGCACGGCCGTGTGCATGCGCCGCACGTTGGACTGGTTCCTGCGGGAGGCGGGAGGCGGGAGGCGGGGAGGGCGCGTGAGCTGGGCGGCGGAGAGCTGGACCCAGCGCCCCCCTCCCCAGGCCCAGGCCCAGGCGCCCTGGGCGCCCGGCACCTGCTCAACCCCACACCTCTCCGGAGACCCCAAAGGTCAGGGGCACGAACTGAGGGCTCGTGGCTGAGTGAGGAGAGCAGGGACCCCGGCCAACCCAGAAGAGCGAATAAAAAAAAATCCGAAGCACTTACAAATTCTCCCACTCCCTTCAGGAAACACAAGAGAAGCAACGAGAGGAAGAACGAGAGAGGGGTCAGCGGAGGAAGGAGGGACTGAGGACTTGCCCCCCGCGCCAGGGCATGCTGGTCCCGCTCTCCCGGCCACACGCCCTCCTCTCTTTCACTGCCTACACCTGGGAGTGCCGACCCTCGGCCACCAGCCCAACCCCCAGGTTGTCAGATGGGGAAACCCAGACAAGGTCTGGGCTCAGTCTTCCGCGGGGACCTCCGCTGCTCGCTCGCTCTGCCATGGGGAGCAAGGACCCTGTAGGCCCACCCCACCCGACCCCCCGGCCTCCAGGCCCCTACGGCTTCATGCTGAAGAAGTCCTTGATGCCCTCGGAGGAGACCGGACTGGGGCCCTTATTCTTCTCTGCCACCGACTTGTCCTTGGTCCAGGTGAGATGCACCTTCTCGGGATCTCCCTCGCCCTCCCCCTCAGGCTCCTCCCCCGGGGACGGAGAGCTGCTGGGGCAGCTGGGAGCGCTCTGGTCGTGGATCAGCTGCACCTGAGAGATGAAGGAAAGGGCAGCACGTGACTCCTATTTAGAGACCAAAGCTTCTGCTCCCACTGGCTGGGGCTAAACCACCCAGCTGCACACCTCCTCCTCTGGCTTCTCCTCGCTGTCACCAGCTGTCTCTTCTGGGACGTTGAGGCGGAGCCGAGTGTTGGCTGGATTCTTTCTCCGGATTGAGCCACGAGACTCATCTGTGATACTCTGGATCTAGGGAGTGACACAGGTTAGCACCAGCTCTGCTCTCACTCACCACCCATTCCCTGCCAGGAGCTACCGTGGGAGCTGATGTTCAGCCACAGAGGCACGCTTTCGGGAACTGTACCAGTTGTTAAAATGTCGCAGTGCTTGCATACCAAATAGCTATTGGCCCACTGACCTGGCCGCTCCAACTCATCTGCAGAACCCCTGACCTCCCCACCATCCAGCAACCAAAGGGTTAACAGTTGGCCCAGCAAGGCTCTATCTTAGCATATGGTCCAGTACCAGTTGTGATTGGTCAGTGCACTTGCCATTTCTTTTTTTTTTTTTTTTTACTATCACCCCTGGACAACATCCTCGGAGTATTCATCTTTCCCAGCTCAAAAACGTACCCATCAGTCCTTTCCCTGAGCACCCAGTAACCACAATCTGAGAAATATATTATTCACACCTGGGAGGCCCCCTCAACCATGGTCTGTCACCCTCACCTGTAGGATCTGCCACCCATTCCACAGGCACCCTGTCACCTGCCCCCAAAGTCCTCAGTCCCAGAGTACCGTGGCTCATTTCCCCCAAGGACTCTGTTCCCTGAGGTGGGGCTTTCGTCCCAACTCCAAGGGACTAGTGGTCCCACGTTACTCACACCTGGGCAATCTTACACCCATACCCCATGGGAGGCTCATCGTCATTATCCCTGAGAACCCATCAACCACATCCTAGGAAGTGTGCCCCCAACTCCCACCATTAGCCACATCCCTAAATATCCATCTCTTACCCACTCTCACAGGGTCTGTCACATGATCCCTTGTCCCCCACACTCGCAGCCCACGTCCCTGAGGAATCATCATCCATACATATTTAGCTTCCACTGTTCTCCGTTGGGCCCCAGAAACCACATTCAGAGGGGGAAATCTGTCACCCATGCCAAAGCCCTCTGCATCCTGGCTGGCAGGCTTGGTAGGTGCAGCTGCAGTGTGCCCCTGCTGCTAGGAAGCCCGGTGCTGGGAGGGGGGGTTGAGGGGAAGAAGGGTGATGAGTAATGCTCTAGGGTGAAGGCCGTGCCAGTGACCAGGAGCATGAGCCCTGGGCCATCCCTACTGTGCAGACCCAGAGCTGGCAGGAGCTTGAGGCTCTCAGAGCCCAGCCGGGGCAACCTTACCTCCCGCTCTCGCTCATTCTTGGTTAAATGCATCTGTTTGAGGATCTGGGAACGCTGCTCCATCACCAGTGTCTTCTCGTAGGTGTAAGCCGAGATGTCGCTCTCATGCTGTGGGCGGGCAGGGATGGGGGCAAGGGAGGAAAGCAGTGAGTTCGGGTGCAAGGCCAAGGGAAGGGAGGCAGACCCCCTTCCTTCTGCCAAGCTGGGGCTTCTCTGTTTAATGACCTAGGTTAACCAATAGCTGTGGGAGGCAAGGATGAAGCACAGGGCAATGCTCCTTGAAGGCAATGCAGCTCATTCCCTGCTCAGCCCAACTCAGGACCAAGAGTATGAATGGGTGAATTAGTGAATGAGTAGATTAATTAATTACCTGGCTGAATGGAGAAGGGGAAGAAATTTTAAAGGAACATGGTGATGAATGAATACGTATATGGATGAATGGGTGGTTGAGTGAATGAATACATTAATGAATACACAGAGGGATGGGTGGGTGGATAAATAAACTGCAGGAAAAGATGGACAAGGGGCTCTGTAGTGTAATTGTGAGGGGCGTGGACTCTGAAGCCAACC
This sequence comes from Canis aureus, assembly GCF_053574225.1. Lineage (NCBI taxonomy): Eukaryota > Metazoa > Chordata > Mammalia > Carnivora > Canidae > Canis > Canis aureus. The sequence goes on along the minus strand of NC_135636.1, from coordinate 38,825,606 downwards.
AGCTGGGGTTGAAATCCTGGTTCTGCCACTTAGTTGTACTGTTGGGTAAATTACTTAACATTTCTGTGCCTTCCTAATCTATAAAATGAAAATGTTGATAGTTGTATCTATTTCACTGGTTGTTGTGAGAATTACTATATGTAAAATATATATGTATATATATAGTGCATGAGACAGTGCTTCACATACAATGACATGACTATTATAAAAGAGGAGGGAGGGAGGGAGGGATGGATGGACGGACAGACAGACTGACTCTTGGGTGACTATATGAGAGTCTGAGAGGTGGAGAAGGTGGGGAAGGGATCCACCATCATCAGCTGATGGATTTGGGAGTTGCCTTATTTGGTGTGGGGTCAAGAGGAAAGAGGACCAGGGAGGACTCCGAAGGCTCAGGAATGGCTCCTGGGCACTCACCATCTCCACCACCTCGACCTCTGCGGTGATACGTAAGTGGTACAGAAAGGTGGTCAGGTCCTTCTTCATCTGGATGCTATTGTCGTCCATCTGGGCCACCGTGAAGATACGCATCTTGCACTTCCGCCAGACCTGGAGGGGAGAAGGGGACCCAGAAAGGTCCAGCCCAGATGGAGTGAGGAGATCCAGAGTCAGAACCTCGAGAGGCCCCGTCCCTCGCCCTTCTCACCCACCTTCCCACACATACACACAGACCCGAAATCCTCTATCTCAGCGGCCTCTCCCTACAAAAACTCCCCTTCTTAGGTAAGGGTCCCCCATTAAAGTATCCCTTGCTTGGGCGGAGCATTGCTCTCCTTTACAACGCAAGCACACCTGCAAGAGGAGACCAAATCAGTTCCTAACATCTCAGTTTAAGGGAGGTGATCAGCCTGCTTTCCCAGGAGCTCTTGGGGAGGCGGGCCCTGACCAGAGCCGGGGAGCCATGAGCGCCCTCACCTTGTGGTGCCGCAGCAGGAAGGGTAACAGCATGAGCATGCCTCCATCGTGCACGATCCACCAGACGTCGATGCTGCCCTCGGAGAAGCGCTCGGGATTCCCGGGGAACATGGAAACGTTTTTGGTGACCAGCAGGGCCAGGTGACCAGCTGTGGTTTCCCGGACCAGCTCTGGAGAAGGCCAGAGACAGGGCCAGATGGGAAAGCAGTGATCCTGGTCCCCTCCCGCACCAAGCAGCAGTCACAGAGGCTCCTGGCTCCCAGCGTCTCACCCCACCCTGCCTTGGCCTTGGCCTGAGTCATCAGAAAACCAGCATCCATGTAGGTTTCATCACTTAATCTTGTTTGGATTTGGGAAAACCTCTCAACCTCGCTGGGCCTCAGTTTTGCCATCTGTCAAGTGGCAATAACACCACCTGCCCTTCCTATTAGGAACTCTTCTGTGCACCTCATTTATCCTCCCAACTGCCTTCTTTTTTTTTTTAAGATTTATTTATTTATTTATGATAGACATAGAGAGAGAGAGAGAGAGAGGCAGAGACACAGGAGGAGGGAGAAGCAGGCTCCATGCCGGGAGCCCGACGTGGGACTCAATCCCGGGACTCCAGGATTGCGCCCTGGGCCAAAGGCAGGCGCTAAACTGTTGAGCCACCCAGGAATCCCCCTGCCTTCTAACTATGACCCAACTATAAAGGACACAGAAGAGCCTGGAGTCAGTAGGGCAGCCTTTAGTTTAACCAGCTACGTGACCTAGAGCAGGATCCTCAATCTCTCTGTGCCTGTTTCACACCAGTAAAGTAGAGATAACAGGTAATAGCCCTCACAGGACTGCTGAGGGGACGAGAGGCTTAGAGAAAGCCTCAACTTGTCTCACACACAGAACACAGTCTACAAATGGTAGTTATATTATTACCAAGGAATCTAGTGCTCAGAGAGGGGAAGTCACTGGTGAACCAGCACACAGCTAGGAAGGGCCAGAGGCGAGGTTTAGACCCAGGCCTCTCTGACTTCATGGCTGTAGCTGTTTCCACTGCCCTCCACTGACTCCCTCCCAGGGCCCACCAAGCTCTGCAGGGTCCCAGACTACCCTGAGTTCACACCTGAGTCCCCAGCACCCAGCACAGCCTCTGGCATGGGGCCAGCTCTGAACACCAACACCTGCATATTCCACACTTGTCATGTCTAGGAAATAGCCCCAGGGCCCAAGAAGGAGAAGCCACAGCCCGACACTGCCCCCAGCCCACCCAGTGTTACCAATGAAGTTCCTCCACGTCTGATGATCTTCCTTCTGCCGCCAGTTGCGGGGCCAGCCGACGAGCACGGTGTTGTGCTGCAGCCCCCCGAGGCCCCCAGACTGAATCAGATGTGACACACCATCACGCAGGTTGGAGGAAATCACCACCTGGCAGAAGCCTTTCACCTTCTCTGCCTCCATCAGGCGCCGGATGGACTAGGGATGAGGGGGCGGGGAGGGGGTGGCAGCATGTCAGATGAGGCTGAGCCTCAGGCCTCCCTGGCCCTGCACAGCCCCTCCTTCTCGGGGCCTCCCTTCCTCCTGTCTCTCCCCTCCATCACCCCCATCTCCCTGAAGCTCAGCTCCGATCAGGTCAGCCTCTGGCACCAGAATCGTGCATGGCTCCCCATCACCCATGACCCCCATTCCTTGTTGGTCCATCAAAGCTCTTCACAACCTTACCCAACACTTCCCCGCACCCTGCCAGCACTGCCAGCCCTCCACCACCTTCCAGACCTCCCCCTCCCACTGTATATTCCACCCTACCTGGTTCAACCCAAATGTTAGCTTCTCAGAAACCACCCCCCACCCAGACCAGAATGGAACCGGGCTTCTCTGCGTGCCCAGACAATTTGCTTTTAACAACTTTTAAAAGTCAGCATTAATGATAAGCATTTTAAATGTACATTGCACCTGGATTATGAGGTTAGTGTTTCTGATGCTCTCATTTTATAGATGAAGCTATTGAGGTTCAAAAGAATTAAGACTTGCTTGCGGCCACATGCTAATGAGTGTCCCCATTCCACTCCAGAGCCCTGACTCCATCCCCCATACCCTGAACTACTACCCTGATGCCAGAGGGCTTCGGCTCCTACCTCTGCCACCTCCTGGCTGTGGGACCTTGGGCAAATCACCTAACTTCTACGAGCCTCAGTTTTCCCATCTGTCAAATGGGGGTCGTGACCACTACGTCATTTAGAAACAGGCAGGATTACAAGACATGATGTAAGGTAGAATGTTGCCTGACAGACTGTAAACACTCAACACATTCTATTGCTCTGATGATGTGAACTCCAGTGAAGCCCCATCAACAGCAGACGGGCTTGGAGCCTTCTGGGTGTGTTCCAGCTTCCCACTAGCCTGTGAGCGCCTTGGGGGCTGAGATTCAGTCTCATACATCCCCCATCTCCCCATGCCTAGTACACAGCACATTCTCAGCCACTGCATGTTGAGGGAAGCTGCCCAGTGGAGGCCTCCAGCTCTGGGCCCTGACAGATTGGTGTGAACGGCCCAGTGAGGCAGAAACAGCAACTGTCACAAGCCATTAGGGGTGCCCCTCCCCATCTCTCCCTGCCTCTCTCTGGCCCCCTTTCCTTTCTCCATAACTAGCCACAGCCCCAAGGGGAGAGAGGCAGGGATCAAAGACAGAACCCACTTCCTCCGCCACCCACCAGGTTCCAGACACCTGCGACTGCCCCATAATGCAGAGGGGCCTGCCCCTGCCCACCCTGGCTCTAGACACTGCTCTGAGAGCATGGGCCCATGGATGGGGACAGGAGCAGGTGACCCAGAGCCAGGGTCCCAGGCATAAATCTCGGCTGTGCTTCCAGCCAGCTTTGTGACTTTCGGCAAGCTGCTTTCCCTCTCTGGGCCTGTTTCTTCCTGTACTAAGTGAATGCAGTGCCAACTCCATGTAGTGTAGGGATCGCAAGAATCAGGGATGTGGAAGCACTTGCAAGATTCCTATTTTGGCAGGGAGAAGTCTGGAGCAGGAGTCAAGTAGTCCTAACCTGGGTCTCTGTTTTCTGTCCTTAGACAAATGCCCTGACTTATCTAAGCCTCAGTTTCTTTATCCATAAAATGGGCCCGTTTAGGGGCACCTGGGTGGCTCAGTGGTTGAGCATCTGCCTTTGGCTCAGGTCGTGATCCCAGGGTCCTGGGATCAAGTCCCACACCGAGCTTCCCACAGGGAGTCTGCTTCTCCCTTTGCCTGTGTCTCTGCCTCTCTCTCTCTCTCTTTCTCTCTCTCTCCCTCTGTGTGTGTGTGTGTCATTAATAAATAAATAAATAAAACCTTTAAAAAAGAGAGAGAGAGAAACCTGTCTTCCTGAGTGCCCTGCCCTTCCCCTCCCACCAGGACCTTGGCTCACCTCCTCTGCCCGCTGGGCCTGGGGATGGTTGTCGAGAAAGGTGCCCTCAAGGACGGAACCCACAATGGTCAGGCCCTTCCCTGCCTTGAGCTGGGAGGTCAGTGAGAGCAGTTGTGGGTGTACCACATTCTGGTCTTGGTCCACACGCACCAGCACCAGTAGCTGTGGCCTGCAGAGGATGCAAGGTCGTGTGAGCCATTCAACACCCACCTAACCTCCACCCACCACACACCACACACCCACACACGGTACCCCTGTGAGTTTACTAGCCATCTGTCCTCTATAGCCCCACCCACCTATACCCCCATCCCTCACCCATCCACCTAAACATCCATCCATCTATTTCCTTGAACATCAACCCATCCAACCAGACACGCACATCCACCCACCCACCTTCTCATCTCTCCATCCACCTCACTTATCCATCCATCCATTCACCCACCCATCCATTTTATCCACCAGTCACCCACTTGTATCCATATTAATTTACCTATACATGCATTATTCACCTAATTATCTAACATCCACCTGCCACTGTCCATTTACAAATTCATCTATTCAGTTCAAGAGCATTCTCTAAGCACCCTGGGCTAGACCCCGTGTCAAGAATTTAAGAATTCACAGACAGATCACGCAAAGCCCTGGTCTCTGGTAGCCCCAGGTTAGCAGACATCAGCAAGCACCAGCCAACTATGTGCTTGGCATGGTTCAGAGTTCAGGCCTTACTCTCAGCAAAGTGACCTGAGGGAGATGAGTGAGGGCCAGGCTCGCAGAGCCCTCAGCTAGAAAACACCCTGGGTTGAGAGGAGGGAAGTTAAGATTCTGCTTCCAATACAGCCTTCCATGAGACCCTCTCTGGCCCCTGACCTTCACACGAATAAAGTAGAGGGATTATTATTAGTCTAGAGATTTCTAGGAGTCTCTGTAACTCTCAAAGTGAATGAGGCCACCTCTCCCAAAGCAAATGCTACATGGTATTACATTCATCTGTCTCTGTGTGTGCCTTCTCCATGGAACCATTAGCTCACTAGGTCCCACAGACTGGAAGGGCGCCTGGCACACACCATGCATTCATACATTTTTAAAACACATGGTGGAATGAATGGAGGGCTGAAACGATGGTAGCTCAGCCCGGCCCCAGGTGCTGCAGGTAAGGAAGGTCAGACTCGGCTGGGGCTGAGAAGGAAACCACTGTGGTGGGAATGGTACTGATTATACAAAGCAAATGAGGAGGATCAGACCCTGCTCCCTTCCTGTCCTTCCCCTGGGCCCTACCATGAGTGCCTGGCCACCTACCTCCAGTTCTTCGTATGTGGGGGCCCTTCCTCCAGGCGTAAGAGGGCATAGCGTGCAGCACTGAGGGACAGGCCTCGGATCCCATCGCCCCACTCCTTCTCTGCCCTAGGGGCCCAAGGGGGATCAACCAGGAAAGAAAGCCAAGGGCATCAGTAAGAACCACACACACTGAAACGGCTGCCCCAAGGCAGAAGATGTGCAGCCATCCTGCCACCTCCTTTTCTCAAAGCTTCACCTCTCCTTCAGCTCCTGCCTTCTGTCTCCCAATCCCACCCATCACTCCTTCCCCTTCCCCATTTTTCCTTTATCCCCACCCCTTCCCACCCTTCCCCATTCCCTCCCCTTCCTATGCTTACCCTCGGTACTCAATGTACTTGTAGATGAGCCCAGCGATGAGCATGGCCACCAGGGCATAATACCAGGAGCAGATAAACATGAGGGCCAGGCAGAGGCTCATGCCCAGGAAGGAGAGTGTCCTGGATGATGGAGGAAGACCCAGCTTCTGAGCCCTGGCAGAAATGTCCCTGGTGCTGGAGCTCAGACAGCTGGAGTTAGATAGGGTAGGGAAGGAGACCCTCTCCAGAACCCTTCTCATGCTAGTTGGGCTACAAAAGCTGGAGACATGGAGGAATGTCAAATCCCTATTTGAGTTTTGGATCCTTAGGCCTAGGGGATGGGCTGGGGTGAGGTGGGGGCTGGGGTGGAGATGAGAGGGTGGTTCTGTCAGGCAGGGAAGGGGACAGGGCACCTACCAGTGGTAATATCGAAAGCGTGGCCTCCAGTTGGGTGTCCTCAGCAGTGTCTGGACTGCACAAGCCAGGTTCACAAACATGTAGCACATCAGGAAGAACCTAGAACACAGAAAAGACCCAGGAGAGACAGAGATGCAAAGGGAGGCAGAAAGAGAAAGAGAAACATAAGAGAAGAAAGGGCAGGAAAGAATAAGAATTTGAGGAGGTGATCAAATCACATTCTCATGCTTCAGAAGGGATTCAAAGGCCAAATCCCCTTACAACACACCTTGATCCATGTGGGAATGAATCTCCATATAACAAAAGACAGACTGTTAAACAATTGGGTGGGCTATCCAGGGCCACAACCAGAGGATCCAGGTAGAGAGACACGCCCCCTCCCTCAGAGCTATTGGGAGGGAAAGAGGCCAGCACGCACATAGAGAGGATGGGGGCGACCTCGTCAAGGGATGCGATGAGGATGCCAATCTCACAGATGCAGGCAGTCAGGAGCAAGGCCCATGTTGGTTCTCCATTTGCTTTGCCATGGCCAAAGACCTGGAGAGAAAGCAACCATCGTAGAGGTCTGAGATCTTAGAGATGTCTCATCTCTCCTCCAATCTTGGGAATCAGTGCAACAGAGGCAGAAATCCCCTAACCAGTGAGGAAATGGGGAGCAGATGCTGTATCCTTCAGGGGGTATGCAAGGGGATGCCAGGCTTTGGCTCTGTCTCTCTTACTCTGGCATTGGTACCTCAGTGCAATGAAGTTTGAATGATCACTTAAGGAGAAAAGAACCACCTGTGGGACAGATAGAGAGGAGCCCTGGGAGCCAGCAAGTGGCCATGACCATGTGCTGCATAAATCTTTTTTTTTTTTTTTAAGCACCATGGAGAGAGCTTGCCCTTTGGCTGCCTCCCTATCTGATCACTCAGCCAAAGGAGGGCCATTTGTTTCTCCCCTCAGAGCAGACAACTCTGCCCCAAGAGATGGCACTGCCATGGGCCAAATCCCAAATAAGGCACACCCATTCTTCTCAGTGGCAGTGCAGAGCGGAAGGGCCTCGGGGGGCATAGGCTCACTGGGTGGCCTCTCTGGGCAATGGCTTGGCTGGCTGGTGTAGTGGATGGGCTGTTCTTCTCACACTCCACCTCCCACTGACCTGCAGGAAGGGCACGATGCCATCCCGGGAGATGGCCTGCAGCAGGCGTGGGGCCCCCGTGAGGCTCTGCAGCCCGGCCCCACAGGTGGAGAAGAAGGATCCAATGACAATGACCCAGGGGGATGGCCAGGCCAGTGTGCCCACCACCAGGTTGCCATTCACAGCTTCTCCAAACCTGGAATGAAGCAGCGAGGGGATAGGAGATGCTGGATGAGCAATGCTGCCTCAATTTCCAGGGCATGTCTCCCACACCAACCTCAGGACCAGCTGTATGCCCACTCCAGGGCTAGGCTCCAAAGGAGCAAGAGGAGGAGACAGGGCTTGTAAGGCCCTGGGGATTTTCTGACTGTGTGGTCTTGGGCAATTCGTTTGCTCTCTCCTTGCCTCAGCTTCCTCAGCTGTAAAGCAGAACCATTATAAACCTATCTCATGTGATTGGTGACAAGATAAAAGGAGATAGCACAGGTAAAATGCTCAGCAGCATGCCTGGAACAAGATGCCAAAAATGATTAGAGCAAATGGTCAATTATGGGGGCGCCTGGGTGGCTCAGTCGGTTAAGTGTCTGCCTTCAGCTGAGGTCATGAACCCAGGATCCTTGAATTGAGCCCCACATCAGGCTGAGCAGGGAGTCTGCTTCTCCCTCTCCCTCTGCCTGCTGCTCCTTCTGCTTGTGCTCTCTCTCTGTCTTTCTCTCTCTCTCAAATAAATAAATAAAATCTTTAAAAATAAAAAATTATCAATTGTGTAAAACTATGTTAATCTGGTAAAATCTCTTAGCTTATTAGAATGTGTCTCCATCTGAAAAATGGGGTTCTGGTCTCATCATATGGTCATGGTTATGCAGTGTGAGAATCAAAGTAAAGCATTTTCTAACAATGACACTATCTTAAATTGAAAGATGCTGCCTCTGTAGGCAGAGATAGCCCTGTCACTGGAGTGTATAACCAGAGGTTTGCTCAAATGGGCCATTGCTGAAGGACTACAGATGAAGGATTTTACTGGATGACCTGCTGAATCTTTTGGAATCCTGTGGGAGGTCTACGATCAAATGAAATAAGTGGAGATTAAGTTGCCCTAAAAGTGAATAAGTGCAATATGTGCAAATTGTCCATTTGGCCAAGTCACTCCTTTGCTTAAAACCTGTCAGAGTTTCCCCCATCTTCTATAAAATAAAGCTCTAATGTCCTGGTACCAAAAACCAGGCTTCCAGAACTGGTTCCAGCCTCATTTCCCTTACAGAAGCCACGATGGCACCATGGAAACTGACTTCTGTGACAAGACCTCCTACTTCACCCGGCTAGTGGTACATGCCCACATCCTTCAAAAGCGTATGTTCCAGAAGCTCTGAATTGCTTATAGCTACAGGCACCCACATGCACATGCACACACACACACACACACACACAGCTATTTCTCTCCTCCACCTTTGTTCATGCTGTTCCCACTGCCTAGAGTGCCCTTCCCACTCTTAGTCACCTAAGTAATCTCTACTCAACATTTGAAGTGAGAAGGATAAATGAGAAAATGTGTAGAAGGCACTTCCAGCATCACCTCCTCCTCCCCAGCCCCCTGCACACTGAATTGCAGTCTCCTTGTACTACCAGAGCCCCTGTACTTTATTTTATCCCACTTCTGCTGCTCCACATTCCAAATCTGTTGTTGACTATGGTTACCAGCCCCGAAAGAGCTCCTTCAGGACAAGAAGCATGTGTCATTTATGTTTATTCCCCCCAGAACTCTGGACAGTGACCAATAAATAGACATCTAGGAAATGTTAAATGGGTTAATAGATTTTAAAGAAAAAAAAGGGAAGTAGCATTAGAGAGAGAGAGATAGAGAGAGAGAGAGAGAGCATCCAAAATTCTTGAGCTGGAGTGACAGGAGAAAGATAAAATATAAGAAAGTGGGTTTGCAAGCAGTCCCCTGTTACCTCCCTCCCACAATTCCCCTTGCACAGGCTCAGCACTCCCTTCTGGGTCTGTTTCCCAGAACTTGGCCCCCTATACCCACCACCCAGAACAGGATCAGCCCTGATTCCCTTACTTACTTGTCCCGCAGGACGACCCCCTCAATGCAGGCCCCAAACAGAACAACAGAGCTGATATCTGTAGCAGGGGATGAAGGAGAATCCCCAAGGTGACGTTCCCCTTTCTCCTCCCAAACCAGCTGGGCGGGAGGCAGCGGCTTCAGCTGCCCTCCCTCCAGGCCTCCCCACCCAGTGTGGTTTCAGACCAGCAGTGCAGGATACAGACAGCAGAGGTGGTGGCAATGGCCAGGATGGTGCCAGTGGGAATTGACTTCTGGGCATCCCGTAGGTCTCCAGAGCGGTTAGAACCAGCCATGATCCCTGTAAACAGAGGAGCAGCTAGGACAGTGTCCACAGGAGACCAGACAGAATAAGAAGAAAGGACAGCAGCCTCGGAGTCAGGAAGCCTGGGATCTAGTCCTGGCATACCACCTGGTGTGAGACCTTGGGCACATTACTTGGCTTCCCCCAGCCTTAATTCCCTCATCTATGCAATGGGAACTGGACTGTTAGCTCCTGTCTATGTGATGAGATTGTAGGACTAAGAAATTCCCCCACATCATCATTGACTCTCTCTACCCATCACTCCCAGGCTGAATCCTCCCTCTCTGAGCTCCCCTTCACCTGTGACTGAGGGGAAGTAGATGCCAACCAGCAGGGTGAAGTAGGAGGTCATATCACTGAAGACATAAGGATGGTCCATGTCGATAGGGGTGCCCTCCGCCAGGCCCACCGAGGGCATCCCACGCCTCTCCACAATCACCCCTTTGGTTAGGTAGGAGCTCCAAAGATTCTCTGTGGGGGGAGACAAGATGTTCATGAGGAAGACCAGAAATCGGGGTGCTAGAGCTATAGGGCCAGGAGGTGGGGTGGACAAAAAAGAAGGATCAAGGTCAGCCATTTCTCACTCCTCCTGGAGGCCTTGGCTCTATTTTATTTCCACCAACATTTCCTAAACTCCTGCTTTGGGCCAGGTCATGTGTAGAGGCTTTGTACATGAATCATATCTAGTCCTTGCCCTCAAATAATCCAGTCTGGTGGGGTGAAAAAACACATAAAGACCTATCTCTGACCGATTCAACATTCTCAAACTGATCTCAGTGCCCAGACACCTCAAACCTTTTTTGCATCCTTTATCTCAACAAATGGCATCACCATCAATTCAGACAGTTTTATGTTGCCCTCAACTACTCCCCTCCCCCCTCTATTTCAAACCATCTCCAACTTCTGTCCATCATTCCTCTAAATATTTCTCAAATATGCCCCTTCTCTCCTTTCCAGGGCTCCCCCACTTCTGCACTATTGACATTTTGAGTCAGATAATTCTTTGTTACGGAGAGCTATCCTACAGCACTGCAGAATGTTTAGCAAAATCACAGCTTCTACGCATTAGATGTCAGTAACAACCATCTAGTAGTGATGGCAAAAAATGTCTCCAGACATTGCTACATGTCTCCTGATGGGCAAAACAGCCCTGGGGGAGAACCACTGCTCCATTCCCACTGACATCACTCCATCACTCTAAGTTAGAAAAACATCATCTCTCACCTGGACTCAGCATTAGCATCCTCCTGGACTCCCTGCCTCTGTTCTCTCTCCCTTTTACCTCACCCATATGATAAGCCAGAGTGAACCTTTAGAAATGATCTGACCATGCTCATCCCTTATTTGAAACCCTCTGGTGCTCCTCATTGCCCTCAGGACGTGGTTCAAACCCTTCAACATGGCTTCCAAGGCCTGCCACAATCTGGCTTATGCCAGCCTCTCTGACATCATTTCTTGCCCCTCCTTCCTTTGTACTTTATGCCCCAGTCATACTAAATTATTTGAGGTTGGAAAGACACAATATGCTCTTCTCTGTCTGCATGCTTTCAGGCAAGCTGTTCTTCTGCCTTAAGTCCTTTATTCCCCTAGTATAACTCAAAATCTCTTATTTTTCCCCAAAATCCTTCTCAGATGAGTCTAGGAAGCCTTGTCTTGCCACCTTATACACATGACCCATCTCTCCCCTGTAAGGTTTCTGTTCATTGAATCTACATCTACTCATATCACAATTTATTTCCTAATACATCTGTGTCTGCCATTAGACTCCTTGAAGCCAAAGACTATGACTTATTTATGTCGTATTCCTGGTGCTCAGCACAGTGCTAGACATTAAGTAGATGCTTAGTGAATAGTTGTTAAACTAATGACTTTCATTCCTACTAGGTGGTAAGATACTTGAAGGCTCCCTTTCATCTCTCTTCCTCCATGATGCCAAGGACAGAACATGGCCCAGAGTAGGTGCTCAATTAAAACTGACTGAATTTAAGTGAATCCCAAGGAGAGTTCCTTAATCCTGACCGTTTAACCCACAATCCCTGTAGTGTTCCCTGGACATCAGCCCTCTTCCCTCCCCCAGACCTTTGATGAGGCCACTGGCAGCGCCAGGGATGCCCTGGATCTCCGTGACATTATTTCGGGTGAAGTACTCATCACAGGTGGCGTTGAGGAAACGGGAGGAACAGAAAAGGCCCCAGAGCCGTGTGGTCACCGTCTCATTTCCTTCCCAAGCCAGCTTGGCACAGACATCAAAGCCATGGCGAGACAGTGTGCGGTTCCCCAGGAGGCAGATCCTAGGGAGAGAAACAAGGGAGGAAGATGGGGGAGGGACATAACCTTGTCTTGGCTTCACAATAGAACCACCGGGGGAGCTCTAAAAAACACAGATCCCAGGGCCCCATATCCAGAGATTCTAATTTAATTGGGATGGAGCACAGAGTCGGTGTTTTTTCAAAGCTACCCCAAGTGATTTTAATATGCAGCCACCGCAAAGCACCGTTTTGGTGCAAAGCTGTGTTTCAGCACCACGGACAGCAGTCTATGAACGTCGTCCTAGCCGTGAGATTTTCAGGAAATGTGTCCTAAAGAGGCAGAACCCACAGAGATCTGAGCCCCTAGACCCTTTCTTCTGTGATCTTTCCCAGGATAGAGAATAGGACAACACTAATAAGTTGTCCTATTCCAGGAATTTGTCCCCATCCAGGAAATGCTTCCTAACTTAAACAGTCATCCCTTCAGAAATTGTCCCGCTTGATTCTTCTTAAGTCCACCCCACCAGCAAGCAGTTGACCCTCAAAAGGGAAACTGTGCCAACCTCCAGGAACATTACCCCACCCTGTAGAGATTTCCCCCAAACCAGGGGAGATTTTCCCTCCCAAGGGAGGTTGCTCTGAATCCACAATCACTCAGATTCTGAGAGATGAGGTGAGGGAGGTTGGCAGAGGCTGGCATCACAGACCCTGAAACGGAGCCAGGGAGAAGAAGGACAATGCCTTAGGCTCAGAGTAACAGCACTTACGGGAAGTTGGGTGGGTCGAAGGCAGATTTGATGACCCCAGCATAGATGGCCAGGATGGAGAGGATGACACAACCCAGGAAGACAAGGGCAAACTTGTTGACATACTTGACGCCCACAAATACCACAGTGGCCATGCAAGTGAGCACACAGGTGCCATATACACGCATATTGTTCAACATGGCTGCTGCCTCCCCACTGGCATCTTCTGCCTTAAAAATGGCCATAGCTGGGAAGAGGTAAGCCTGTGGAAAGGAGGCAAGGATGTCAGGTGAGTGACACAGCAAGAACTAACTAAGAATCACCCCCAAGGATATAACCTGAAGTGCAGGAAGCACTTTGGAAAAAATACGCTCATCATAGCATATTTACAGAAGTGTAAGACTGGAAATGGCATCCACTGATAAGAGGAAATGTGATCATCTGTATCCTTTTGGCACATACATTTATATTTTCTAAAACTTCCATGTTTATTATTATTAATGTTTATGTTCTTTAAAAAAGTTATTTTCACTCTAAATGTTATTTACAAAGGGAGTTTCTAGCTATTTAGGGAAATCTATAGAATTCTACATTACAAAGACAGAATACAATATCATATACTTAAAACAAAAAAAAAAAAATAGAAGGAAATACACCCAAATGTTAATGGTGATTTCGGGCAATTGTTATTTCCCTTTTTACATTCTTTGGTATTTTTCCAATTTTACACAATGGGCAGAACTGCTTTTATAATAATTTTTAAATTATTTAATTGTTTTAAGTCATGGAGGTCTATTATTATCCTCTCAGAATTTGGCCCTTTGGTCTTTTATTTGCCATCCATCCTCCCTGTCCCCATACTCCTCCATTCTGCCCCAAACCCAGAAGCTGCATCTTTTAGTTCTAGTTCTCCAAGACAGTGTGGTAGAGTGGAAAAGCACTGGCTTTGGGGTCAGAAAAGCACAGGTTCATATTCCTTCCACATGTTCCCTAAACTCCCTGAACTCTGCTTTCCTCATCTCAAATTCTTCTCTTTTGCAACCCACTGGTCACCAGCACCAGCCTGCCTGGACAATGAACATCCACAGAGAAATCAGTACAGTCCCAGGCACATGGTAGGCAATCACCTACTACGTAGCTATGATGTGACATTATTTTTATTATTTCTACCACGATTTTACTCTTAACAACCCACCTCTGCCACTTGGTAGCTGAATGACCTTGAGCAAGTCATGTCACCTCTCTGAACTTCTCATTTGTAAAATGGGCATAATAATACTTGATCCTTGTGAGGATTCAAGATAATGACTGTAAAGCAATTGGAACTCTGCTGAGAGCACAGTGGGAGCCCAATGAACGACAGTTGTTCACGTTACGTAATTACCGTATCTTGTCTCCCCAACTAGATTGTGAATTCTTTAAAGACAGAACTACACTTCCTTTTGACCTCACTGAGTGGTTTGGACCTCTCCCCAGGAGGAGACGAGGAAGCATTGGTTAACTGACTGACAGCCTGGAACCCCACACCTCCTCCTTGGCCCCTCTCACCAGTAGGATTTCGATGGTGCCCAGGATGTACATGGCCCCAGCAAAGGTAGTGCCCAGGTAGAAGCAGAGGCCCACGGCGCCCCCAAACTCTGGGCCCAGAGACCTGGAAATCATGTAGTAGGAGCCGCCAGCTGCAGAAAGAACCTAATGTCAGCAAGAAGTTCAAGGGGACCTGGGCTGCCATTGAGGGTGAGGGGGCTCAGGGACAGAGGTGAGAAAGGAGTTGTTCTGGGCCTCACACCTTACACGGTGCAGCCTAGGACTGGTGGGAGACTCAGCCAGCCACTCTGAATGGATTTTGCAGCACTAATTACCATGTTGCTAATTACCCCTCTAAGGAGGTCATGGCTCAGAAAAATAGGATGACAGAGAAGAGGGTCTCAGGCAAAAAGGAGATCTTGCATTGACCTGTTCAACTCCATAAACTGCTTCCCTCCCTTCTGCTTAATACTGCTGCCCCCACCCACCCCACCAAATCACAGCCCGGCCCCCAGGCTTGCAATATTGCCTCTCCTGGTCCTGACAGCCCATGAAGCCTGTGGCTCTGTCCTTCTTTCCAACCATCCAGGCACCCCTCCCGACCATCCAGGTCCCTTTCCCCTCAAGCAGCCCCATCACATACCAGGTACAACACCATTAGTTGCAATTGCACTCATGGAGATGGCCGTGAGCATGGTCTGTGAGGAGAGAGATCATCAAAGTGGCAGCTAGGGTGGGGGCCGCAGTGCCCTGGGAAAGGGCCAAACCTTCCTACCCCATAAACACCTGCCAAACCCACAAGTCCTTGCTGAGCTTCTCCCTGGTCCTGTTCCAATTTCTACTCCTGCCAAGTCCTTCTTGTCAAGAAAACCTCTTATTCACCATGCACACAGGAGAAGCACAAGCTACAGCATCAGAGAGCTCTGGAAATCCCAGCTTGGCCTCTGACCAGCTGTCTGACCTGGGACAAGTCACCTCACTTCTCTAAGCCTTGGTGCCTTTATCTATAAAATAGGTACACTGTAGGGGCGCCTAGGTGGCTCAGTCAGTTAAGTGACTGCCTTTGGCTAGGATCATGATCCCAGTATCCTGGGATTGAGCCCCCGCATCATTGGGCTCCCTACTCAGTGGGGAGCCTGCTTCTCCCTCTCCCTCAGCCTGCCACTCTCTCTGCTTGGGCTCTCTCTCTCTCTCTCTTGAATAAATAGATAAAATCTTTTTTAAAAAATAAAATAAAATATATATACTGTATTCCTGCCTAAATGCATATCCTGAATCTGATCGTGAACAGATACGTGACAAACCCAGACCAAAGGACATTATACAAACTAACTGATCCATACTCTTCCAAAGTGTCAATGTCATGCAAGACAAAGGAGGAGCTGTTACAGATTAATGGAGGCTAAAACGATCTCATAAATGAATATAAACATGATCTTGAATTTTTCTTCAGTTACCAAGGACATGATTGGGACAATTGGCAAAATCTGAATAAGGCCTGCAGATAAAACCTTATTAATGTGTCACTGTTAAGACATCATTAATGTATCAACACTAGTTTCCTGGGTTTGATAATTGTACTGTGGTTATGTAAGGGAATGTCCTCGTTTTTAGTAAACACACGCTGAAGGATTTAGGATAAAGAGGCATCATGTCTGCGACTTGCTCTCAGATTCAGGAGGGAAAAGGTAGTACTTAAGAGAGAGGATGGAATAAATATGATAATGTATTAACATTTTTCCTATTCTTGCAAATTTTCCATGTCTGAAATTATGTCAAAATAAAAGTTAAAAAGAAATAAAATAGGTGTACTAGCATCAGTACACACGCAGATGTGGCTCAAGGGTCACGTGTGAGGGAATGGAAACATGACGAGAAGGAGGTGGTTAGTAAATATTTGACTTTTTAGGGAGGTGGAAAGGATTCTGTTACAAAACTGTTTGTGGCATACTCTCACGTTTTGTGAGTCTGGGCCTACCAAAATATTAACAACTGTAGTTTTCTAGGTGGATTTGATTTCCTTCTATACGCCTATCTTTTTCATCAATGAATCTGCATTACTTGTATAATTATACACACACTCACTCACACACACGCAAACACAGATCTAGGTGAAACCTGGTTAGCGGCCATCAGGGACCAGCCTGTGAGAGGCAGGAAGGACCAGTCAGACCTAATTTACTCTCAAAGATCATACACAGTGGTTCCTATAAAAAGCTCAAGTCTCATGCTTCCCCACCCCCTGCCACCCCTGGGGTCCCTGCTCTGGCCCAGTGGTCAGGGGGTGGGAAAGGGAAGGTGTCACTCACACAGGAGCAGCAGATGAAGACCATGCAGAAGGCTTCCATGATGCCTGCGATGCCCACCACCCAAGTGAGTCGCAGGAAGAGGATGACACCAAAGATGTTCTGCAGGCACGGGAGGTACACGCCCATGAAGGTGCCCATGCGTGGGGCCTGCCAAGGACACCAGCATCAGTTTCTGCAGCTCCTAATCACTATGAACATCCCAGACCCACTCCTTCTCCCCGTTCTCCATCCCCATCCCTTCATCCCTCCTCCCTCTGGTTTTTACCCCCCTTCCCTCTCCCCCCTTCTCCTTCATCTCTATCCCTCATCTCCCATCTCTTCCTCACCCTCAACCCCTAACTCCTATCCTTCTGCCTCCATCATCCATCCCTTCAACTAACACTCTTTTGTCTCCCCATCCTTCATCCCCTCTACCCCTCCTTCCTCCCTCATCCATTTTTCCCCAAGGCCGTCACCTGCACTGGCTTCTTTTTTCCACCCTCATTGTTTTCTGCCTCTTCATGCTCCCTACTTCCCTGGGGCAGGTTGGTGTAGTTGGCCAGGCCACTGAGCAGGGAGGACACCATGGGGCTGGTGTCCATCTCCTCCTGTGAGGGGAGGGTGGCAGTGATAAGACTCAAGAG
Organism: Canis aureus; assembly: GCF_053574225.1. NCBI lineage: Eukaryota > Metazoa > Chordata > Mammalia > Carnivora > Canidae > Canis > Canis aureus. The sequence continues at coordinate 38,808,314 of NC_135636.1, read as the reverse complement.
CCTGGGGGAGGGCCAGGTGACTTACATGGTAGGAGGCAGGGAGGGATGGGGGCAAGGAAGGCAAACCACTGGGGCTGGGATGACATGGGGAAGGAGGAGGAAGAGGCATGGAAAACAGGGAAAGAAGATGGTGGGATAAGGCGAGGGAGTATCAGGGGTAATGGGAAGGAGAAGAAGGTGGACCTGAGGAGGAAGTGGAGAGAAGAACACTTCCTGAGGGAGGGAAGGCAGATGAATGAGGAAATGAACTGGGGAAGGGGGGAGACCCCAGCAACCCACCTCAAACAGGGCCATGTTCTTGCCATCATACTCCCTTCCTTTCTCTGTGTCAGTGCTGTTGATGAAGGGGCTGCTCTCCTTGGGGTTGCCATCACCTGAGAAGGCAGAGGTTCCCATCAGGGGTCCAGCACCAACTGGTTGTCATCCCTGTGTCTGCGCATCCAGCTGTGTGGCCACTTTAACTCCCTGCACCTCAGTTTGCACATTGGAAAAACCGAGCTAGCCGCGTTTTAGTTGACAACATGTATAAAGAGCCTAGTGCACTTCCTGGCACATACTAAGTTTTTAATGAACACATAAGTGCTTCCTTGCTCTTGGGGGTCCTTCTTCATTCAGCAGGGCACCTCAGACTCTCCAGGTTCCCTTCCTTGTCCATAACTGGGACCATGGTGGTGTTCTGGGGTGGAAGCATGCTCTCTCCCAGAGGCAAAGATAAAGAATACTACAGCTCAAGGCCCAAAGGATACTCCACCTCTTGGAGAAATGACCCATTTGGCAACTCCTACGCAACTCATGCATCTTCAGTCAACACATATTTACTGAATCTCTCCCATGTGCCAGCATGGGCATGTGGAGGGAGGGAAGAGTAGACAAAGACTAAGTCACCACTTCTGCCCTCAGGGAACCCACAGGCAGGAGAGATAAACCAGTATTCAGGAATTTCCAACTGAGAGTGGTAAATTCTGTGACTGAAGATGAACTAGGGACTACAAGTGGGAATACAAGAGAGGCATTCAGCCCAGCCTGGGAGGTCACGGAAGGCTTCCCAGAGGAAGTGACGAGTAGGCTGAGAACTGAAGGATGAGTAAGAGCTAGACCGGGAGGGAGACAGGAGGGTGTTCCAGGCAAAGAGAACAGCAGAACAGCATGTTCGCTGGCCCAGAGGGGGAGTGAACAGAGTCGGTCAGAGAAGCTGAAAGAAAGTCTGAGGAAGGGGCACAGAGGGAGGGGCTGAAAGGCGGAAAGTAACCTATGAAAAGATGAGCCTCAGAAGGTATGGGCTGGGTCCTTAAATGATTAGCAAAACATGTTAAAGATTTTGGCCTTCATCCAGAGGACAATGGGAAGTCATGAAGAGTTTCAGGCCAAGAAGTGCCACGAACAGACTCGTGTTTTAGAGCAATCACTCTGGCTTTTAGATGAAGAACACAGATGCTAGTTCGAGACTTTCAGTAATCCGGGCAGGGGCTGATGATGACCCAGACCAGAGCAATGCAGGGCAATGGGCAGACTCAAGAATTACTGGCACATATTTCTATGCCAGATGTTTGGGGACGTGAGAAGGAAGAATCTGGGATAATGCCTGGGGTTTCTAGCATAGGTTAATGGGTGGGTGATGGTGCTATTTGATAAATGGGGGAAGAGAAGAGACTGGGGGTGGGGAAGATGCTGAATTTGATGGAGGGTAAGATAGAATAGGCCACTTAAGCAAATACAGCCAGAAGCCATACAGAGTCTGGGACCCAGGAGAGAGGCTGGGCAGAGAAAAGATAAGGGTAACCCAGGAGAATGTGTGGAGGAAGTGTATGAAACCGTGCATCTGAATGAGATCACCCAAGGAGAAAGGCTCTTGGCCATCTAGGAGAGGTCCTTTCAAAGAGATAAGGGGACCCTCCCAGGCACTTGCCCGTGGCTTCAGCGGGCACCCTTTCCCAGTTCCAGGACTGAATCCCAATAGTAGACATCTCTCCAGACCCTGGGGAAACTCCCCAATAAATAAATCCCAAGTGAAGTTGAGGCCCTATGTATTCCGAATTTCCTGTCCTTTCATCTCCTGCCATGTTTCTCTCCATCCCCATCTTCCTAAAGCCTCCCCTATCCTTCTCCTCCCTAACTCCTAGAAACTTGCCTTAGTCACCCAGCCAGGGTCCATCCCCAGAGCATGACCTGTTACAAATACAATCTCATCCTGACTCAAAGTTGTGAAAGGGAAAGCGATGCCTCACCAGCTCAAGGGACACCCACCACCTTCTCCTGCCACCACCTCCACCTCATCCATCAAGCCGGAAACTCCTGATCCCCAAAGAGGGGGACATCATCACCTCTTTCTTGTCCACACATATGAGTTCCTGAAAATGGCAGACCTGTCCCCTCAGTGAGAACTAGCACATAATAGATGCTCAGGGGAAAAATGTCATTGGACATAAGTTCCCCCAGGCTCTCTTCCTGACCCCCGGGGTCTCAGAAGAGCTGTCTGGGGCCAGAGAACAGAAGAAATAAAAGAGAAGTGGGTTCCTCCTCCTTTTAAAATGCTGACAAGATGCTTCATATTCTCACCACACGGTGGTGGGAACCAGAGGGGTTGAGGGGAATAAGAACAAATTTCTTGATGATTAAGGGAAAGGGCTGGGATCAAGCTTTAGGTTCTGGTCCCAGCTTCATTGGCTGTGTCGCCATGTTGGTCAAGTCACTTAAACTAAGCCTCAGTTTCCTCCTTTGCAAAGGGATAATAATTGTGCTTAGCTCCCAGGGCTGTCCTGGGGATTAGGGGAAATAATGCCTATTGGGTGCGCCTGGCACATAACCGTAACTATCGATGCTATTACAAGTACAGTTATTATTCATGTACTTGATGCCTTACTCAGCTCGGGCTCTCCATCCCATACTCCCCAAGCGCCAAGATTTAGGGACCCTGTCCCCTGTGGGGCTGGGTCCCTCTCCCGGCGGCGTCCGCTCCGGGTCTCCGGGTAGAGCCCTTCCCCTCTACCTTTCACGCCCCCTCCGAAGCCCCTCCTCTTTCCCGGGGTCCCGGGGCGCGTGCGGGGCGGCAAGGGGGGCGTCCTGGCCCGAGACCCGGCTACTAGGCAGCCCCGCGCCGGTCTCCATGGCGACCGCGCGGGCCGAGAGCGCAGCGCCGAGCCGAGGCGGCCACGCGCCCGCAGCCGCTTATGTAACGCGACGCGCAGCGCGGAGCCAGGCTCCGGGCCGGATCCCAGCTAGGAGCTGAGGGCCGGGGAGAGGGCGGCTCGGCAGGCTCGTCCTGGGTCCCGCCCTTCCACCCGCCATCTGGACGGGCCGCCAAGGCCGCCAGCCTCGTCTGCCCGGGGCTGATTTTTGTCCCCTCCTTGGAACAGCGGGCCCGCTGGTTGCGGGGAGAGGGGCGAGCCTCAGGAGTTCTCAGAGGAGCTGGGGGACTCGCCCTGAATCCCCAGGGCCAGGACGTAGGCTGCTGGGTAGCGGCAAGAGGCGCGCGCGCGAGAGGCAGGGCCAGACTGAGGCTGAGCCCTCTCCGCCCGGCCCCCGCCCCCGCCCCCGCCCCCTGGGAGCTCTCAGCCCGAATCGGCTTTCAATTAAGCTGCGGCGGCCAGAGCTCCTGGGGAGGAAACAGGCTAACGGCTCGACCTAAGGAGCCTCCCCCGGGGGCCTGGGGCCAGGCCTGGGGGAATCCCCAAGCCAGATTGGGGGAGTGGGGGAGGGCCCCAGACCCCAAGGGGATAGGAGACTGGGACCAGAGACAATATCCTTCGGTTCTTCTTTAGTCTAGAGGAGCCCCCTTACTTGTTGGGCTATTACCACCTCCCTGAGGTCAGTCCCCAGGTCCTCACCTACACCCCCAGGAACCTAAGATCAGAGATGGCAGAGGCTCTTGGCTATTCCCTCCAGCCCAGCGGCTTCTTAGAGCCCTCTATGACCACCTTTGGGCATCATGGGAGTCTTTCTCTTTCTGGGACCCCAAACACCTGACCCAGGTCCTGGCCACTCTAGTCCCAGGTCCTGGACCCTACACAAAAAGAGAAGGTCTCCAGATGGGCCCTCTATACTCAGAGTCCAGAAACTAATGGAGAATGGGTAGAATAGAAGGGAGTTCCTAGTTGGATTCCCATTCATACACAGAGATGCCTCTTTCCTAGGCCTCCTGAGACCCCCATGGAAACCCCAAGACCCAGTAAGGCACAAACCTCAGAGTAGAGAAAGCAGGGGCTAGGGGATCATACCACACACCGTGTCTGAGGGGAGCAGAGATTATCTCTCTCAGGCTGAGCAACTGTCCTCAGAGTGGAGGCATCTGAAGGAGATCCCAGATGCCAATGACCCTCCCCATACACACACACACACACACACACACACACACACAACTCATTCCCTGGGCACCGCGTCGGCATGCCTAAATCTGCCGCAGACTCGACTTTGCCAAACCCTCTTCCCCCATAGCTGTAGCCGAAGCCTGCTGGGGAGGGGGTGGCTGCTGGATGAGGCAACCCCAGGGTCACTGGGACGATGGATGAGCTAGCTGGCCAGCCTGTGGTTCCGACGCCTGTACACCACTCAACCTCAGGGACGAACAGGGGGTCTCAGACAGAGCACTGGGGACCCTAGTGTCCACAGTCTTCCCAAGTGGCCACTTGGCTCTGACTTGGATCCAGGATCTGGAAGACTTTAAGTTTAGGCTCCCAGTCTTTCTAGAAGACCCGGTCTTTCGGTCCTTAGGGGTCTTTGGCCACCCCCCAGGGAAGTCTGCAGGAGTCTCAAGCCCAGAGGGTCAAGCAATGCCCAAGGGAGCGTTTGAAGGCGCGGAGCGCAGACAGCCGGAGCGGGAGGCGCGCTAGTGCGCAAGGGACGCAGCGCCGCTGGAGGGTGGGGGGTGGGGGCGGCTGACAGCCGTGATGGATGGCTGAGACCGCTGGGGGGCGGCGGGGGGCCTGGGAGCCCGAGGGGGTGGCTGGCCCCGAAGACCTCGGAGCAGGGAAACCGTGGAGGAGGGCGGCGGAAAGCAGGAGCGGCGAAAGGACTTGCTTCAAGCCCCTGGGCTCCTAGAGAGTCTCCGCACCCACCGCAGCGCGTCCGCAGTGTCCGCTCCGCGGCGCCGGGGATTCAGCCGCCGGGACCCCCATTCCTGAGGCCTCACTGGGGAAGATAGCAGAGCTGACTAGAAAGGCTCCCCCTTGCCCCGCCCTGGAAACCTCATTGCCATCCCAGGGCACCAGAGGAAGGGAAAAGGGGGAAGAAAGGAGGGTGATCTTGCTTCCCGTCCTGAATAGGAACCCTTGGGCACGCGAGAGGGAGAGGGAGAGGGAGATTCCGCAAAGTAGAGCTGAAAAAATCTCCGGAGGAGATACGCTTCTGTCTGAGGTCGGACCTGGGGCAGCTTTGGGGGAGGGGGCCCGGATTGCACCAAGTGTCCCCTTAAGGAGACACTGCAGCCCGGACGGGGGCTGTCATATGTCTCCAACCCCCCATGGGCACCTTCCCCCCACCTTTCAGCTGGAAGTCTCAGAGCGAGGGACTGCAGCAGACTGCACCCCCCCACCCCCTCCCCGCGCCGCCGGTCAACGCTCTGCGCCAGGACGCCGGGGTCCCTTCTTGGGGAAAGGAACCCTCCTCCCGCCCGTCGAGGTCCACGTCAGCCCATTCTAGCTCTTCCATCCCCTTCCCACGGCCTCCCCCGCTTAGCTAACCCACGTCTGCCCCCGGGCTGTGGGCAATGGCAACCCCTCGGCCCCCAGCCCTGCCCGGGGCGCGGCGCATTCCAGCACCTCGGACAGCGCCTGGCGCATTCCAATGGAGCCGGGCTCCAGGCCGCCTTGGGCGCCCACCGCCCCGGTCAGTCTCAGCCTCTTCTCTGAAGGAGGCGGCCCCCGCTCTGCCTCTAACCCTAGAGCTGCCTCCTCTCCTTGCCGCCCCCTCCCTCGCCGCCCCCGGGCCGCTGCTTACCGGGGTTGGCTCCCCCATCGCCGTCCTCGCAGTCCGTCAGGTTGTTTAGCATGGTGGCGGCGCGGCGCCGGGCCCGGGGATGGCTGCTCCGCCTCGCCCGCGCCCCTCTGCCCGCCTTCGCCGCTCTCGCTCGCTCTAGCTCTCTCTCGCTCTCCGCTCCACGGAGGAAGAAGCTGCAGTGCCCGCCCGCCCGGCGCACACACACTCGCACACGGACACACGCTCACACCCGCGCGCGCCCCCTCTCAGCGGCGGCGCTGCTCACCTCATCCCGTATGCAGGAGGCGTGAGCCACTGGCGGGGTTTTGGGGGGGAGCGCGAGAGGGAGGAAGAAGAGGAGACGAGGGGCGGGCTGAGCGCGGCTGGAGGCCCCCTCGCACGAAAACCGGGGGCTTGCACCGGTAGGATGAAGGGGATGCTGCGGGGGACGGGGGCCTCGCCTCCCACGAGCAGACGCAGCTCCGCCCGCCCCCCACTCCCCGGCACAGGCGGGGCCGGCACGTGGGCAGGTGCCATCCCGCGCCCTAAAAATAACGGCAGGGAACTAGGTCGCGGCCGCGGGGAGGCGGCCCCGCAGCGGCTGCCTGGCTGGGGGTCTGGGGTGACCCCTAGGGGGAAGGCGAGGAGTACTGAGGCGGCGGGGGTGGGGCGCCATGGAATATGGGTCCCTGGGGAGCCTGTCTGCAAAGCTGGGGAGGCCAGCCCTGAAGAGGAGCAGAGAACCAGGCCCTTTCCCAAACCGCTGTTCAAAAGGTTGGAACTGGGGGCGGATGGGGGAGGGGGGTTGAGGTTAGAGCCCTTAACTGAATCAGTGTGCTGCCCCCAAGGGTTCAGGGTCACTGGGCTGAACTGTCTGTCTCATCTTGTCTTAAAATGGGAAGGGTGGAACCTGAGGAGTTGCAATGAACCCTCTCATTGTGCTTAGACTGAATCCTAGCATTTCACCCCCAAGACAAATTCCAGGAGTCCACAGACAGGGACCCTCTGACTGTAGAATGACCCTGGGAAGGAGATGTGATGAGAAGGAGAGAAGGCAGCAGTGAGATTCCAGGGATGGCTGACTCCCCACTGGGGATGGTGCAGCCTCAAGGGAGGGCAGGCCGGTAGGAGGCTGGCCGGGACAGAGTGGGGGAGGGAGGAATGAGGCCGACTGTGGGTTTGGGACCAGATTTTCTCCTGGGGCGGGAGTGTCTAATCCCCTAATCCTGGATTGCTTTCTGAGGATTCCAGAGCCAACCCGCTCTCTCCATTCCTCCCCCTCCACTGACACCAGTCCTCCAGAAGCTTGATTGTCCTGGGACCTCTCTGGGCCAACCCCTAGAATTTAGACTTAAGCCAGCAGTGGAGACATCTCAGGAAGCAGCATCAAAGGTATGGACTCTGTGTGTCTCTGAAAGATCTAAACATCCAAGGGTGAGAACAGATTAAGGGGAAATTATTTTCAGACTCACCCTAGCCCCCAGCACTGGCCCTCTAAGTTTCAGGAGAGTTCCATGGCTGGAGAGGATCACATCAACCATCTTATCTAAAAGACAACTTTCATCTTATAGATGAAAAAGCTAAGGCCCAAAGAGGAGAAATGACTGCCTATGGACACAATGCCAGCAAATGGCAGGATTTAGTCTAGAATCCAGTTTGCTTTATTCTAGTTTAGGACCCTTCCTCAACATAACTTCTTTGAAACATTGGTCTTGCCTCCAACGGAAGGGACAAGGATACAGTCAAACCAAACTGCTCAGCAATCTCTGATTCTTGGCTACCAAAAAGGGAACAGGGAAGGGTCTGAGATGAGCTCTCTCCCCTTTACTGGTGGCCAGGCTTCAGAGGTGCAGGACTGAAGGGGCCCCTCAGCTGGCAACTGGAAGTAGGCCCAGAAGACTTCAAGGGTCCTAAAAAAATCTGTCCACATGACTAGAGACCCCATTCTAGGACATGACTTTACAGGGCCATTGACAGGACCCGCTGCTCAGAGTCCTTGCACATATTTGTCAGTGGCTTCAGATCAGGTCAATCACAGTCTTTGGCAGCTGACTGAAAGGGGTTCGGAGGGACCCACCACTAAGGTATCACTACCACCAGGGTTTATGGATGCTGGAGGGCCTCGTTAGGGTGGAGACCTAGCTATTCAGACAAGGCGTAAGAATTGGTCTTCTTGGGGGGCCCTGGCTGACTTGGTTGAGCATCTGCTTTTGGCTCAGGTCATGGACTCAGGGTCATGGTCTCAACCCCCACATCGGGCTCCCTGCTCAGCAGGGAATCTGCTTCTCCATCTCTCTCTGCCCACCCCTCCATTCATGCCTTCTCTCTCTCTATCTAATAAATAAATAAATAAATAAATAAATAAATAAATATCTTTTAAAAATTGGTCTTCTTGGCTTTCCCAGGGAGAAAATCACCAAAAAGATGAGATGAGTTTAGATTCGTGACAGAGGTTAAAAGGATAGCAGGTGGACAGACCAATATTCAATAATTTCTAAGCTCTCCACTCCATATACACCCCACCATCACCGCCACAAGCCACAGCATTATGGTTTTCCACTACTCATAGAGACAGGTAACAGCAAAATGTGTAGCATGTTTGTCTGAGAAGTGCTGTAAAATAAATGCTGAGATTTTTTCAGCAACTTCAGATCTGGGATGTCCCCCTGGAGGTACTTCTATTCATTTGTGGTCCAGAGCCCTGGCCACACAGGGACTGAGCCCACCCACAGGAGGAACCTAGATCCCAAGCGAGTGCAGGTGAAGGCAGGAGTGACTCCTCTTCTCTGGGTGCTCCGTCTGCCTACCCTTACGGGAGTTCCTATCCCACAAGGCATCTGTAATTCAAGACATAGTGAACTTACCCTGTTCTCTGTCCCCAAACTGTGTGTATCCCTGGGAAAAATTAACTTCCTCTTTCTGGACTTCAGTGTCTCCATCTGCAAAAGGGTTAGGTCACATACATCCAAGGAACTTCTTCTCACTCTGAGAGCTCTTAGTGCTCTCTCCATTTATTTCAGACTAAAGCCTTGGAGCCCTCCCTGAGGAGCCAAGACCAAGTAAGGAAACAGCCCCAGAGGGAGAGCCTATACCTTCAAGTAATGCTCCTACTTCTCAAGGAGAGTGGTCCCTACTCTGGCTTTTCAGGCCAACCCTCTCAGTGAGGCTTTGAGAAAACACCATTGCAGGTACTACCTGCACTGCCAGCCTGGTCTCAGCCAGTAAGGTCACCAGTAAGGTGACCCTCAGCTCTGAGCCCCAGGAACATGGCTCAGCATCCTATCTCCACCCAGAGCACTAGGAAGATCGAGGGCTAGGGAAACTCTCTCATTCTATCAACACAAGATGCAGGGTTGGGAAGGGTTCTGTTTCTGAATTCTGAATGTCTAAAGTTCACTCTTCTCCCACCGTGCATTTCTCAGAGAGAAAAAGGTTTCAGGGAAGCTGCCTAAGTGTCAGGATGTGGGAACTGGAAGAGACTTTATAAATTATTTTTTGCCATCCCTCATTTATGGGAAAATTTAAGTCTAGAAATGAAAAGGTACAAATTTCTTCATGGGGTAAACTTGTGGCAGACTGGGGACTAGAATCCAGCTCCCTGACCTCCAGTCCAGGGCTCCAACCACTGACCCAGGATATAAGGCCATTTGGAGGAAGCTGGAGCCACCTGACTGGGTCTTCTTTCCACAGGAGGTAGACGTAGTGTTCCTCCTCATGGCTCAATCTCTACCCATCCTTATCTGCATATCATTACCCCCATGACCTAACCCACCCACCCCAGCTGTCCCTCTGGAGCCAAGGCCCTGAATTCCCTCTTTCACTCCTCTCCCAAACTACATGCCTGTCCTCCAGACCCAAAACCCTCACAGTGAATTGATGAGTCCAGCGCACAGCACACCCCACACACACAGGGCTCGCCGCAGAGCACGTCAACCACCATCGTCTCCGTGGCAACCGGGGGCTTAATTAACAGGCTGCAGCCCTGTCACCATGGCAATGGCACCCCAACAGCCCCCCATTCCCCTACAGATTCAACCCATCTTTCTTCTTTCTCAATCTGGACCCCCTTTTCACTGCACCACCCCCCACCCCCACCCCACCTGGAAAGCTGGTGTCCACAGATCGCTCTGGTTCATTGAGAAGAGGGGAGGGGAGATGAGGGGGATGAGAGAGAGAGAGAGAGAGAGAGAGAGAGAGAGAGAGCAGCCCGTCACCATGGCAACTGCAGCCCCGTTCATAACCAGTTTGTTGCCATGGAGATTCCCGGGGCTCACCTTGGGCTGAGGTACTGGGCAGTGAGGTTCTGAGTCCCGGCTTGAAAAGGGGGTGATTGGAGAACAACCTGAACAGACTGGCGATCTCCAGATCAGATATTTATATGAATAACTCAGTGTCATTCTTCCCAATTTACAGATAGACGGAAACATGAGGTTTGAGTATGGGGGAGGCAGAGAACTTCACCCTTCTAGATCATCAAAGAATCTTAGCATCTTTATGGCTACAATGACCCTCAGATAGCTTCCTGTTCAACTCCTTTATACTACAGATGAGGAAACTGAGGCTCAGACAGTGGAAGCAACATGCCCAAGGCGACACCACAGAGCTTGAGCTAGAGCAGGGATGGGCTATCTTATGGTCTTGCTCCATCCCCCTAGCATAAGTCAGCTCCTTCTCATGCATGGGAACACATCTCAACTCCTGTTAGTCTTAACTGAGGCCCAGTGCCCTGTCTTGCTCCTTCAGAAACTGGGGGACAGTGGAAAGAGGTATAAAGGGATGTGGGAATAGCTCAGAGTTGTAACAACTGACCCCAGGTCCACTTCTAACCAGCCAAATCATTATTAACCTCCCTATACTGCAGATTACAAAACTAAGGTATGGGGGCTGCAGCCCAGGATTAATGGTGGATTCAAGAATCAGCCTCTGACTTGCTTCTTTCACCCCCATCAGTTAGGTTCCCACTACAGCTGATCCCCTGGCAGCAGGAGGCACTTCCAGGGGCAAACTCCACCCCATTGGTCCAGAATTAAAGATAATGCTCATACACAAGTGACCTCCCAAATGTCTCCCAACCCTTCCCCATCTTCCACATGCTGTCATTTCTCCCCATGGGTCTAGGTGAGGACAAGGGGTGGGGAAAGCATCTACTTGGGACCAGAGGACTGATGCAAGAACAGCTGTGGCAAAGACATCACCAGATTTTGTTTCCCTTAAGGAGCCCTTGTCTACCCACCCCCATGCAGTGACCTACCCAGAAGGAAGTGCTGGAGGCACCCCTCAGAGCCAAAGATGTTAAAAATCACCCAAATAATTCTCAAGATGAAACTTCTAATAAACTCATGCACACAAGTACCCACCCCACATGACAGACAAATGAATACACATATCAACATGCCCATCAACACACTGGAAGAGTGACACACACAAGCACTGACTCACTGACTGCCCCACAGGTCATCAGAGCTCATGTGGGATGCTCCTCCCTCAGGACACACAAAGATACACACACACTGCCTCTGCCACAAGCACACAGTATTCCAGATTCACATCCAGCTTGCACACACATACCTGCATACCCAAAACTGGGAGCCATGTTTTACTTCAACATGCAGGAGCCTGGGAATGTGAATCTGTCAGTCACCAAGGAAGGAGAGACTGGCCATCTTATTCTCAAGCCAGCGGATAGGGAACGAGAGGAGAGTGGGCAAGAGTAGGAGAAGCAGGAGCTTACAGCCACTCCCCTTCTCATCTGACAAACAGTAAGCACCTACTAAGTGCCAGGCTGTGGGCATGGAACTTTGAACACAAAGATAAAAGGATATGGTCCCTGCTTGTGACTTACAGGAGCCACACAAGTGGCTGGGACATGGGCTCTAAGGGTGCAGTGGGTGGGCAGGAGAGGAATGACCGCCTCTGCCTGGAAGCAAAGGAAAGTGAAAAAGGTTTTCAGGAGAGGTGAAATGAGCCATAACCTACAGAGTGAGTAGGAGTTCCCCTGGCTAATGGAGGTGGAAAGATGAACACAGATAGGTATGCCTTGGGAGCAGATGAGGAAAGAGTCTGAATGACAGACAACTGCATTGGTCTTTATCCTAAAAGCGACAGGGAGCTTGTGTGGAGGATGGTTAGGACAGGATCTGAGGCAAGCAGACCAGTTAGGAGGCTGAGGCCATGGCCCTGGCGGTGCGAGAAATGATGGAGGCTTGTAGAGTGACAGTTACTGGAAGAGAGATGGGACAGATTCAGGATTAGTGTTGGGGGTGGGTTGACCACAATGTGAGGACCTATTCCATCCGGTGAGAAAAAAAAAAGGAAGCATCGAGAATAGCTCTTGGAGTTCTGACTTTTGAAACTGTAAGGATGGAAAGGATATTCATGAAAATGAGGAGGGGGGGATGAGAAAGGAGGCAGACAGTTTATGGGGAAACACGGAGAATAGAAAGAGCCCAGGAAATCCCAAGGGCCACGTCCAGGAAGCGGTTGGTTCAGGGGCTGGAGGTCTGCGGAAACCTAGGCCTCGGTTTGCTCATCTACACAACGAGGGAGTTCACCAAAGAAACCCCTAAAATGCCCCCTCCAGGGCTGCTGGTGCTTAGTTTTGCTGCAGTCAGCTCACCTGCGGCTCAGCAGCGACCCCTGGCGGCCCAGGGAGGCTCTTCCTCCTCCCCGTGCTGGGGCCACATCAAGCCGATTCGCCGTTTCTTGCAGACCTGAGGGGCTCAGCACCAGGAAGGGGACCCCTAATAAGTGCCCCCTCGGAGGAGACTGTGAGTGCATCCAGGATACACCGAAAGCTAAAAGGACCCTTCACCTCCCCTCTTCTTTAGCCTGCATGTAACTTCCATTACCAGACAACAGCAATGGGGTCCTCCAGGAGCACGCCCCCAATCTAGCCTGAGCTTGCTCCACCCAACCCTCTTCTGGAGCTGGAGCAGAGAAACTTAAGTGAGTCTCCCAGGCTCGAGACTGGAGACCCCACAGAATCCTGCCAAGATCTAGCTGCCCAAAAGTAGCTTCTCTTTCTCCCATCTCCTTCCCGGGATCCCCGGGCTCTGTCCGCGACGTCTCCAGGGAGGTTTGTAAGATCCTCCAGGCACCAATCACCTGCAGAGCCAAGCACCAGCCCTAGCGTCCGGGACTCATTTTACCTCCCGCCCTCGACCCCACCCCTATCTTCCCGGCACGACCTCTTCCTCTCTGGTCCCGCCCTTTTCTGCCCCCAAACAGAGATAGTCCTGCCTCCTCCCATTGCCTTTGAACCCAGCGTTTAATCATGGGGCCCTCCCCTTTCCTTGGTTTCACCTCCTCCCCTCTGGATACGCCCCTTACCCGAGTTGGCCCCGCCCCTTTAGTGCCCTCCAGGTCAGCCCTCCTTCGACGGCCCCTCCATCCCGAGATCCGCCCCTTCGCCTAGAGCCCCACCCCCTTCGCTGTGCCCCGCCCACCTCGGATCTGGCCCCTCCCCCCGCCACTTCCCACCCGGCCTCCTGCCCTCCCCGCTGGGTCCCAGCTCCTCTCCCTCGTCCCGCCCCGGGCTGAGACCACCCCACGCCCAGCCCTGGCCTAGCCCTTTCCAAAAGAAGCCCCGCTTCCCAGGCCCCGCCTCCTCCCTCGCCCCGCCCCCCGGCAGGCCCCGCCCCCTGCGGCCTCTACCTTTGGCGTCTTCTCCGGAGAGGTGGCGGAGCTTGGCTGCCGGCTGCGGGTGGGACTCTAAGTCAGGGGTCGCGGCGGGCGCCGCGGGGGGCAGTGAGGTGACTGTGAACCTGCGGCTCATGGTGCGGAAAGGGGCCGGGCGGCGGCGGTACGGGCCCAGATCGCACAAGTGGCCGCAGCCCGGCTCAGCAGCCCGAAAGAGCGGATTCCCCCCCGTCCGCCGCCCCCCACCGGGCGCCGCGCCGCTCAGGGTCCTAGTGCCCGCTGCGCTAAGCCGCAGAACCTGGCCATTTCGCTCCAAGTCCCCGGGCTCTCAAGTCTAGGAAGCTCCTGAGGATCGCACCCGCACCTGAGAACCATCCCTACACTGGAGGCCCTAGTGTGTGGCTCCCGGAGCCCAGGCCCACCTGGGCTGGAGTCTCCTAAACACCTGGGATTTATTCACTCATTCAGTCAACGCATCTTGACAGTGCTCCTGTGTTTCAGGCAACGGTACTAGGCACTGGGGATACAGCACTGACTGGCTTCCTGCCCTGGTATGGCTTAAATCCTAATAAGGAGTGAGGGGAGAAAGATCATAAGCGAGCAAACGCACAGTCAAGATAATTTGAGATTCTGGCATACGTTAAGGAGAAAAAATAGGGCCCAGGGATGACCACCAGGGCGAAGGACTAGTTTAGAGGGTGGTCTGAGAAGATCCCTCAGAAGATGTGATATTGTAACTGAAACCTCCCTGATGAGAAGGAGCCAGCTATGCAAAGATCTGAGGGAAGAGCTCTCCGGCAGAGAACATAGCAAGTGGAAAGGCCCTGGGCTGAAAAGGAGCCTGGACTGTTCAGGGAGCAGCAAGAAGGCCAGTGTGTCTGGAATAGAGTGAACAGAGGTGAGAATGATAGGAGATGAGGGAGGGGAGGAGGGCAAGTCATGTGCTCTCTTGAAGGCTTCAGAGAGGAGCCGTTGAAAGTTCTTGAGCAGAAGAGTGATGTGATCTGACTTGTGAAGACCCAACTAAGAGCAGGAGTGGAAACTGGGAGTCTAGGTAGGAGGTTCCTGTAGACCCCCATGTCAGAAGTGTTAAAAGCCAGAGTAGAGTGGTGGCAGTCATCCCATTCAAGGTATGTTTTAGAAGTAGAATCTACAAAACCTGTTGCTGAATTGGACGTTGCATGGGTGGGAAAGAGGAGTCAAAAAGGACTCCTGAAAACTGTCACACATTGCTGGTGAGAGTACAGATGGGCAGAACCACTCTGGAAAATTGTTTGATCATATCTGCTCAAGCTGAACATGCATATACCTGTCTTCCCAGCAATTCCTCTCCTAGGTATGTGCTCTGCCAAGCCACTTGTATGAATAAGTAAGATTTAATATATTTGAATATACAATATCCTACTTCTACCTATGCAATTGCTCAATTACATTTCTAATTGCATCATTAATTGCTGTACTAGATATACGAGGTGTATGCCCTGGAAAATGGCTGCCCATGTTCACCAAAAGGTTACAAGAATGTTTATAGGAGCATTACTCATAATAGCCTCAAATTGGGAACTACCCAAATACCCATTACCCATAAAATGCATAAAGAAAAAAAATAAATGGATAAATAGTGGGACCTTGAACAGAAGAAGCCAGATGCAAGAGTACGTACTGTAAAATACCATTTAAAGTAGAAACTAGTCAAATCTGTCTAAGCTGTTAAAGTATTGGTGGTAACTCTTGGAGTGGAGGAGTAGCAATTGCAAGGGAGCAGCAGAGGGGCTTTTAGGATGCTGATTATGTTTTGTTTTTTGATCTGGATGTTGGTTACACAGTTGTGTTTGGTCTGTGGAAATTTATTGAAATGTACACTTATGACATGTGGACTTGTCTATATGTTTATTATATTAGAGCAATAGCTCTCAACTGGGGTTAGTGTTGCCCAACAGGGAACACCTGGCAATGTTCAGAGGCATTTCTGATTATCAGAACTGGAGGGCAGTGTTACGGACATCAAGGGAGTAGACGCCATTTGTGCCATCTAGGCTTGCACCAGGCCGACCTGGCCAGGAGCCATGGGTTCTCCATCACCTCCCTGCACTCCACTCCCACACTGGGACCCAATGTAGGGAGAGGAGGACTGATTCTGAGTGGGTCTGCTGTCTGTCCATGATCCCACTACCCCCTAGAGGAAGACACCAAACATTCCTATGATGTTTCCCACAACTAAAAAAATTATCTAGCCCAATATGTCAATCGTGCCCAGGTTGAGAAACTGTACAAGAATAAGGAGTTTAACTGATACCTAGATTTTAGGACCGATCAGGTTCTAAGACTGATTGGGAGCAGATGATGTCATCTTTATCTGCTCCCAATCAGTCTTAGAACCTGATTGAGGTAGTATGATAGACAGAGAACATGTTCAGAAAGTGGATCCCAAGAGTCCATTTGGACCTGTTAGGTTGAGAACCCTAAGAAGCACCTAAGGATCATGAGAGTCAGCCCTTGAACATATAAGTCAGGAGCTCAGGGAAGAGATTAAGCCTGGGGACTTAAACTTTGGAGTCTTTAATAAAGATATATAAAACTGTAAGGCTGGGTAGGATCACAGGGAAGCAGGGCAGCCCTGGTGACACATCGGTTTAGCGCTGCCTGCAGCCCGGGGTGTGATCCTGGAGACCCGGGATAGAGTCCCACGTCGGGCTCCCTGCATGGAGCCTGCTTCTCCCTCTGCCTGTGTCTCTGCCTCTCTCTGTCTCTCTCTGCGTTGCACATGGATAAATAAATAAATCTTTTTTAAAAAATCACAGGGAAGCAGTATACACAGAGAAGTCCAAGGATTGAGCACAAGGGTATGCTATGCTATCATCTAGAGGTTAGAAAGAGGAAGATCCAGCCAGTGAGGTGGGGAGAACCAGGAATGTTCTCCAGAAACTGAGTCAAGAAAAATTTGGGAGAGAATGGCATTACCGATGGTGTCAAACAAGCTGAGAGACATGTAGGATGAGCACAGAGTGCCTGTCGCATCTGGCTACAGCAAGTTCATAGGTGGCTTTGAAGAGAATGATTTCAGTGGTATAGTGAGGTGGGAGTCAGGCTGGAAATGGTTGCAGAGAAAATGAAAATTGAAGTGGAGACAGTGAGTGGAGATTGTTCTTTGGAGAAGTTTTACTGTGGATGGGGTGAGAGGTAGAGAAATGCATCAGTATCTAGAGAGAGACTGAGGTTCGGAGGGGCTTTAAGTAAGACCTATTAAGGAATGTGGGTATGCCCATGGAAATGGGTCATTATGGGTCATTCCTCGGTAAGAAATGGATGAGGTGGGGTTGAGTCCACCCAAAGGAAGCTCGGGAGGAAGTCCTCTGAGTCCCTCAAATTCCCACTTGGGCCTGAGTCCAGAAGACAATCAAATCTGAACAAGCCCATCACTTCTGCTCACCTACCCCAACCCTCAAGTCCCTCTGCTGTCCTGTGGAATCACATCCATGCTCCTCAGCCTGGCATTCATACCTTGTCCCATCTGGTCCAGACCACCATTCCTTCCTCAACCGTTCCAGAATCCTCTCTGCTCCCCTGCTATCTACCTCCTAAAACCACACATTAGAGTTCTCAGCCATTTGTAGTTCCCCCAAGCACCCCCTGCTTTTTCTCTTCTCCCCGGCATTTGCCTCAAGAGCCCACAGTCAAATCCCACTGCCACCGCTCACCAGCCATGGGACTTCCTCTGAGCCATGTAATTCTGTGAGCCTCGGTTACCTCATCTGTCAAACTGGGGAAGGGGATGATGACAATCATACTCATAGGGTAAAAGTAGTACCTGTCTTCTGGGTTGTTTAAAGGATTAGCTTTGTTAACACATAAAGCGCATGAAACAGTGCCTGGCACTGACTCAGTATTGAACTAGGGGTGGCTACTATCTATCATTGTGTATATAATCCATACTCCATTTACCCACTGCCTGACCTCTGCACACTTAGGATGTTGCCTCACTATACGAGCCATACTGCAGTGTCCCTCTGTCTGTTGTTTTGTGCACATGTGTCTGAGAGATAGAGTAGGCACATTTTTAGGTTTAATGGCTTGTGGTAAAAATTATCCTTTAGGAAGACAGTCCTACTTGCATAGAAAGAAACTCTTGCCATCTTTCCAGGTTCAGTTCAAGTTCAGAAGTCATCTGAGCTGAGAAATGTTCCCTGACTTCAACCACGACATACAGCATCGCATACACACACCATTATTCTAGGATAAAGGGCCACACGCTGCACACTCTTCAAGTGTGATCCCACCCCTGCCAGACAAAGAATCACTCTGGTAACTGAGTGAGATTCTTCAGGGACTGAGCCTGGAGTCTGCATTTTAAGCAAGTTCTAAGGGTACTCTTGTGTACGTAAAGTTGGAGGACCCCAAGAGGTCCTTGAGGACAGAAACATAGTCCAACTCATCTCTCCTTTCTCAGTGTCCAGCACACAGCCTGGCTCTACTCAGGGGCTCAATAAATGTTTGATGAATGAAAAATAGGTTGGCCATTTTCCCAGCTGTAAAATAGAAGTAATCACATTTTATCTTCCAAATAGGAAGAATGAATGTTAATATTTATGAAGTGCTTAGGACACTACCTGGCACATAGTGAGCAGTCTATCAGTTACATACATGCATGTGTGCATACATACATAAAGAAAACTGCTCCTCAAGGTTAAAGAATTCAAGTTTATTAAAAACATCCAGCAAAAAAGGAAGGTGGAAAGAGGGGCCCAGCCCACCTCAACTCTTCCTTGTCCTCCAGAACAAACCCACCAGTTTGTGTCCGGCAAACTGGCTCCCTCCCCATTGGGACCATCCCTATAGGATCCACTCTGCAGTGCTGAAGCAGGGTGGGAAGCCCTAATCCTCAGGGCACTGCAAAATGTCAAAGGTCACGTAGCCCACTTCGTCCACCTGGTTCACCTCATTCCGAGAATTCACACGCCAGTAGAAGCGGTCCTGGCAGAAGTAGGCTTTCTCTGCAGGGGAACAGCAAGGACAAGGGAGGTGATGTCAACCTTCCCACAAACACATACAGAAGCAGAACAAGAGCTTTACAATCATCCCTCTTGCCCTTTCTAGATCTTTCCAAGCTTTTCATATGACATCTCTGTCTCCCCCGCCCCAACAGAGATGTTGGAGGGCAGAAAACCCCAACGTCCAAAGCCCTGGCACCGAGCCTGGCACACAGTAGGTACTCAAAACAATTCATTCAACATGCGTATGTTCAGCCATTCATTTCATCAAATATTTATAGTGCTCAGCACTGTTAGAGGCACCGGGGGATACAGCAGAGAAAAAAACGTAGGCATCATCTCAGTTCTGCTGCTGCTGGCACTCTCAAGGGGTAAGAGAAACAATTAACAAGCAAACGTTTAAGTAAATAAATAAATGAGACTGTGACAACATAGAAAGCTATGAAGGAAATAAAAGCAAGTAGGTGAATAACTCATGAGGGGCAGAGAAGGCCTCTTTGAAAAGGTAGCCTAAACCTCCCAGCCCCAAAGGGTAAAAGGGAGGGAGCCCAGCCATGGTCTGGGGGAGAACCTTCCGGGTGTGGGAACAAAAAGCACAGAGGCCTGGAGCTAGGAGTGACCTTGACCTGTTCAAAGAGCAGCCAGAGGCCAGGTGGGTGGTGCAGAGCAGGAACCACTGGAGTGCTGGGAGGGTATGAGGGGAAGATCAGATCCCAGTAGTTTCTTTGACCTTGGAACTGGTCTGTAGTCATTCCCAGGACCGTGGCCCTGCACTCCTACACATTCCCTACTCCTGAGAACATCCTGATGGCATTGAACAACCAGTATACCTTGGAACAGAGTATTTACAAAGGAGATGGTGAAAACTGAATATTTTGTTAGTAGAGTCAACAGAACTTGTCAACTGATTATATGTGAGCGGTGAGACAGAGAAAGTACGGGTAACTCCAGCTATCATGCCCATTTTACAGATGGGGAAATGAGGCTCCATGAGCAGCAGTGACTTGCCCAAAGATAGTTACAAATTGTTTTGTTTTGTTTTTTAATCACTGTATTTCCCATGTCAGCATGGGTGCCTGGCATATTATAGGCACTTGATAAATATTGTCTAATAAAGGAATGAGCCTCCCAGCAAACCACGTGTCCTGTACTGTCTGGGAAAGAGCTTCCAGCCAGGGAGGCAGGATATCTGGGTTCTAGTTCTGGTTGTTCCTAGTGTCCCTTCATGATCTGGGAAAGGTCTCTACATTTTTAAGGAACTTCATCTGTGCTGGGGCATTTGCCTCAGTCTCCAGAGGATTTTTTTTTTTTCTCTTCTTCAGAATTTGACCAATCACCTGAGGCAGGCTAAGGTAGGAAGGGGGGGGTACTCCCTCCTGACCCGCGGGTCTGCAGCCCTCACCTTGGTACTGGAAGATGTCATGCGTGTTCAAGGGCACCCCGGGGTACATCTGTTCCACCGAGCCGGCGCTCCTGGGATCCACGGTCTGCGTCTTCACGTCGAAACTGCAGGAAGGTGGTGAAGAAACAGGTGGTGAAGAGACAGGTGCTGAGTTGGAGGGCGGGGTGGGCGGATGTCGCCCGATGTCCCCCTGCCGGCGGTCGGCGGTCGCCGTGACTCTCACCTCCAGAAGCGCTGCCTGCTGAACAGCAGCACCTTACCCCCGCCTTGCGGGAGGGCGCCGGTGACTTGGGTAACCTCCGGGCCCAGGCCCAGCTTGTCCAGACGCCTCGGGCCTACCACCGACGTGCCTGTGTACACCCACACTTGGCGCCCTGCAGGGGAGAAGAGCCACGTCGGTCTGGGGGCAGGGAGTGGACACACATTGCTCTTGAATGTCAAGGAGAAGAACCCAGCGAGGCCCTTCTGCGCCCGAGGTGCCCGCAGACTCGGTGCCCACGGAGGAGACCGGCTCCATCGGACTGTGCAAGGGGACGGTGACGATCGGCGCCAGAAGGGGGCGCCTTTTTCCTAATCCGCGTAAACTGTTTCGCGGATTTATACTCGGTCTCTTGGCCCTCCTAGATTGGCGAGGATGAGGATGGCGGGAGCGGAGGAAGAAAAAGGAGGAAACTAACCAGAGAAGAAGAAAGTCTTCTTGGTGAGCCCGTCCTCAAAGGCGGAGTCCAGCTTGCGGGGCAGCGCAGGCCACGTGTCGGTGATAAGGAAGGGGCCCTGCACCCGGCGTCCCTTGCCCTTGGAGAATCGCCAGTACTTCCTGGGAATGAGAAAAGGGAGCAGCGGGGCACTGAATTTTGAACCCGAGGCCAGTGGGCGGAGAGGGGCAGGCAGATGCCCCTCCAAGTCGCCTCCCCCAGCCACACAACCAAGCCCGCTCACCCTTCCTTGAAGAAATGCAAGTAGTTCCTGATCTCCGCGATGGCGTCGAAGATGTTCACTTTGCATATATCCTCTGCCGGATCCACAGGCACTGTAGGGGCCTCAGAGGGGCCAGCAGTGGGGGGACCCGTGGGGCCAGCTGCAGGGGGGCCTGTGGGGCCAGCAGTGGGGCGCTCTGAGGGGCGGGTGGTGGGAGGACCAGTAGCGCAGACGGTGGGCGGGGCGGTGGGCGGGGCGGTTGGAGGCTGTGGCTCAGGTTCAGGGCGAGGACCTAAAGAGAGACGGGGGCATCCGGATGAGATACCTCTATTCCTGCACACATCTCTGCTGGTGGAATATATGCCACCCCAAACCCCACCAGTTAGGCGTTTAACACTCCCTCTCCTCACTTTGGGTGTTGGAACTGCCTTCCCTCAATCACACTGACAGGCCCATTCCCCACCCCACCCCTATCCATTCACCTTTCATTCTAGTCATGTTTGTCCAATCCCTGGGCTGTGTAGGAACCCACTGGGCCTTACGGACACAGGACATGCAGGAGCTCTCCCTCCCCCTCCAGGGTGGTGGGAAAGAAGTGTTTTTTGAGCGCCAAACTTACTGCTAAGAGCTTTATAAATTCGCATTAGCTCATTTGACTTAAAAAAAAATACCATCAAGTAGATTCTTTAATATCTCCATTTTTTAATGAAGGAATAATATTAATGATCATAAGTGATGATAACAAGATATTAAACACTCATATGGTGTCTACTATATGTCAGGCATTATTCTAACTCACTCAAACCTCCCAACAACCCTATGAGCAGGTGCCATTTAACAGGTGAGAAAATTGAGAGGTGAAGTAACTTCCATGGTCACCTAGCCAGGAAGTGGCTGGACTGGCTTTTGAACCCACGTCTGTCTAGACTCAGTCTAGAGTCTAGGCTCTTTATCACCATCTCCAAGCAATGACCAGGCAGCAATTGGACCCACTGGCCCCAGGCTTTCCCACAGATAAACGTTGAGGTCCCCCCTGCCCACCTCCCTCCGTTTCCCCATTGTGGGTACTGCGACAAAGCCCCACCCCTTCCTCCATCCCTGCCCCCAACCTCACCGTACAGATGCTGGATGCCCCTCACGTCGTCTTCATGCAGGGGGGGGCCCTCGGTGAAGCTGTACATGGGGTACATGAGCGCTTCTGGCACCGATGAATGATCTAAACCCAGCGCGTGGCCGAACTCATGGGCGGCCACAAGGAACAGGCTGTATCCTGGAGGAAAGAGAGGCCCTGGGATGTGAGCCCTGGCCCTCCCTCCCCCAACACCAATGCCCCCAACCTTGGAACCCTGTTCACCTTGGTCCGGGCAGAAGCCCCACTTCTTGTCTCTGTCAAAGTTCGAAGTGGTGGCGCACCAGAGGTGCCCATCTCCGCGGCCCTCCCTGGTGCACGTCGAGTACTGCTTGCCCAGGAAGATGAAGGGGAAGACACACGGCTCCCCGGCGGAGTTGCCCCCGGTCACCGCGGAATCGACTGGAGACAGGAAGCGCCTTGGGTGAGCCAGGTGGGTGGGCCCAGTAAGGAACCAGGCGCGGGCCAAACTGGGAGCTAGATAATCCTGGTGTCCTATTTTAAAAGCCTAGGGGACGCTGGGGATGCAGCTGAGCCCGGGCTAGGGTGGTGGGCGGGGCCTACCGACGGAGACTGCAGGAGAGGCAGCAAGCCGGACTAAAAGGCCAAGCCGCAGGGGTGCGGGGTGGGGAGGGGCGGCACGTGGACGTCAGTCCGAAGGGCTGTGACCGTGGACAGAGACACCGCGGTCCTGAGGACCAGCGTGGAGTGGAGAGACAAACCGATGGGTGGAGGAGCCCCACTTCAGGGACCAATGCGAAACTAAGTGGGGCGGGCCTGAGTCTGGCAGGCGGAGCAGAGGTACCTCGGGTTGGGCAGAAGCCGTAGAGTTTGTCCTGGTCGTAGTCGGCGGTGGTGGAGCACCAGCGGTAGCCGTCCGAGCGGCCGTCGGTGGTGCACGTGGAGTAGGAGCGGCCCTCGAAGGTGAACGGAAACACGCAGGGCTTGCCGTCCCCATTGCCGTCCTGGGTGTAGAGTTCTGGGGAGACCCACACAATTACCCGAAGATGCCATGAGTATACTGACCCCCCACTCTGTGTCCCCCATCCCTCCTGTACCCATTTCACAGATGAGAAACTGGCCCCAGAGGACGAGAGGCTGACTTGCAGGCCAGGCCGCACAGCCCTAGTGGCAGCGCCGGGATGAAACTCTAGGGTTCTGGCCCCTCGAGGGGGTGGGCGCCGCTCACCCCCGCCGCGACCCCGCACTCACTCTCGCTGGGGCAGAAGCCGAACCGACGGTCGGTGTCATAGTCGGCCGTGGTGCTGCACCAGGGCGTGTCATCGGAGCGGCCGTCCGTGGTGCAGGCCGAGTAGGAGCGGCCCTCGAAGGTGAAGGGGAAGTGGCAGGGGGCGCCATCTGCGTTTCCGAAGTGGGTCGGAACCACTGCGGGAGGAGGGGGACGGGGTCAGGGTGGCCGGTGATGAGTGTGAAAAGAGAAGGGAGTGGGGGCCGGGGCGGCTCAGGATCTCACCGACGCCCTTGCCCAGAGTCCATAACTCCTCGTCGTCGAAGTGGGCGTCTCCCTGAATGCCCGGGCCGGGAGGAAAGGCGTGAGCCAGAAGCCCGTTCTTCCCATCGAAGGGATACCCATCTCCGTGCTCTGGGGAAGCAGGTGGGGAGAAGGGCGTTAGCTGAGCGCAGCTGTGCAGATTGCGCGCTGCGCACCGGCGCTGCCTCGAGTGTGGGCGGAGACCCGCCCGGAGCGGTCCGAGCCTCGAGTCCCCGCGCTGTGCGGCGCCGGGCGGGAGGGGGCGCACGGGGCCAGCCGGGCCAGGCTGCGCGCACCGGGCTCAGAGCCGGTCCACCGCCCGCCCCACTCCCTCCGCGGTCCTCTCTCCGCTCTCCCGGTCCGAGACCCTCCTGGCCTTCCCCTGCTCGCGCTCTCACCCCTAACACCGAACTGAATGATGATGTCGGCTTCGGGGCCGTACACGCGAGTGAAGGTGAGCGGCGTCACCGCGCTCCAGACCGCGAAGGCTCGGGCAAAGGCGTCGTCGATCACGTCGCGGGGCAAGTCTTCCGAGTAGTTTTGTATCCTGAGGGGGGAAAGGCGGGAGGCTATAGGTCAGAAGTGAGGCCGGAGCCCGGGGCAGTAGCAGCGACACCCGGTGTGTCAGCGACCTCAGCAAGCGCAGTGCTCCCTGCGCTCCGCGCTTGCATCTACAAAGCGCCCTCAGACGCATTTTTCTCTTGGGACGCTCACAATGGCCCTAGCAGGAAGATTCAAGGGTGCGTGCGAGACCCATTTCCCTGAAGGAGAAACAGGGGCTCAGAGGTGGAGCCACTTGCCCCAGGCTGCCCATTTAAACCCAGGGACCCGTCTAAGGATGAGATCACCGCCGCGCGGGGTCTGGCCCTCCCGCCCCGGTCCCGCGCCTCCGCGGAGCCCGGCCGCGCACCAGTAAGTGATGTCGTTGTGGTGCCACTTGAGGTCGCCCTCAAAGGTCTGGAATTTGCCCAGGTCCGGGACGCCGCAGCGCGGGGCCCGCATGGCCTCCAGGGTGGTTTTGTCCAGCTCTCCAGTCTCAGGCAGAGCCAGGCGCCTCTGGAGAAGCCGCAGCCCGCGACTCAGGGACTGCTTGTCGTTGCTCAGCTCGGCCACTTGAGTGTAGCCATAGCGAAACAGATATTCCTGTGGATGGAGGAGCAAAGATATTCCAGAGCCCTGATTCTTTCTCTGCCCTATGTGGCTGGATTGCATCTGTCCAGGCACTCAGGGACTAGAGACTACACAGGACTTCGTACCTTGGATACCTGTACTAATGCCCACCCACCCATTAACTCCCTTCCCTGTAGATATCCTCAGCTCCTTCCCAGCCTGGATGCCCCTGGCCCGTGCCTATCTCGGGGGGTCCCTAGCATTTAGCCCTGTCTACCCCCAGCCCATGCCCACTCTGGAACCCTCCAATGCAAATGCACCACCACCCCCATTTTAGCCATTCCTGGCCATCACTGTCCAGAGCCTCTGCAGGACCCCCCCAGGGCCTGATCTTGGACACCTCTATTCTCCAGACATGCCCATCACCCCCAGCTTGCCCCAAGGTATCTCCTTCCAGGCCACATGCCCTTCCTGTGACTCCTGGGGAGCCAGCCCTCCCTAACTCCAGACGGGGGGATTAGCCTACCTCTGCCAGCTGCTTGTCAGTGAGATTAGTTCTCATGTCTCCTGGAAAGACCACAACGGTGGGCTTGTGTGGTCTGGGAGCTGCAGAGCAGCAGCCCAGCACCAGGAACACCAGGACCAGGGGCTGCCTGGGGCTCATGGTGAGGGTAGTGGTGTGTCTAGCTACTAGCTGACCCTGTGAGGGGTTTAAGAAGGCACTGTTCACTGAATCAGTAACCCCGCCCCTCCCTGGCAAGTAGGGGCTGACTCAGGGGATGGGGTGTGTTGGGGAGGGGGGCGGCCCCAGCATGAGAAGGCAAAGAAAGGGCTTACACCACGTCCTCCTCTACCCCCTGCCCACAGTTCCCACTGCCGAGTCAGGCAGGACCCCCGACCCACAGGAAACCACAGGCCCATAGGGGAAGGGTTGGGTTTTGCAAACTGCAGAGCTTGTGGGAACTGAATGAAAGCAAGGGAGAGAGTTAAGGCTACAGGACTCCCTGAGCTCACCACCCAAAGGCCCTAAGTGGTCAGCCCAAGGGCAAGGGATGGAAGTTTCCCCAAGGCCTCTTCCTGAGCCCAGCAATCCCCCTTCTCACGCTGCTGGGCTCCATCCTCTTTTCCCCTCCCTGGAAACCTTGCTCATCAGCTTCCTCCCCCTACCCCACCTCAAGGCGGAAGGAGTGTGCTCCCTCAGGCAGGGATTGGGGAATTCCAGCGCAGCAAGCCCTGTCTTCCAAGGGGAGTAAAGGGGGAAGTGCAGGGCATCTGGAAACCAGCAGACAGGCTTCACTCTTCTCCAGGGCTCCAGGCAGATGTCCTCCACTCTGAATTTGCTTCCTCAACTGTAAAAAAAGGGCCCTTTGTCCCTAAATTGATGGGAGGACAAAATGAGATCAAACACAGAAAATGCTTACCGCAGTGCACGTCTCAAGTCCCCAATAATGGCCATGGTCGCTTTTAATTACGGGCCAAGACAGGGATTCCAACTTGGGATCAGGAGATTGGGGACTTGGACTCCAATCTGCCCCGTGTGACTTACAACAAATGCCTTCTTATCTCTCTAGGTTTGGGACTCTTCAACTGCAAAACGGGGCAGGGCGGATGATGGCGTTGAGGGGTAGGTGGCTTTCAGTTCTCCAGCCCCTTCTGCACTGAGCACGGAGCTTCAGCCCCAAAGTTTCCCCAGTATGGGTCCCTCCCTTCTCTCTTCCCCACCAGCCCCTTTAGGAAAGGGTCTGTGTTTGCCTTCCTGGAGGCATCACTTGGGAAAGGCAACATAACAACCCAAGAAGTGGGGTGCCTGGGTTGCTCAGTTAAGCATCTGCCTTCAGCTCAGATCTTGATCCCGGGGTCCTGCGATACAGCCCTGTATCAGGCTCCCTGCTCCATGAGCAGCCTGTTTCTCCCTCTGCCTGCCGCTCCCCCTGCTTGTGTTCTCTCTCTCTCAAATAAATAAATAAAT
The DNA here is from genome assembly GCF_053574225.1 of Canis aureus. Classification (NCBI taxonomy): domain Eukaryota; kingdom Metazoa; phylum Chordata; class Mammalia; order Carnivora; family Canidae; genus Canis; species Canis aureus. The sequence continues at coordinate 38,781,758 of NC_135636.1, read as the reverse complement.
AAAATCTTTAAAAAAAAACAAGAATATGGATTTAAAGGGCTCACTATGTGCCAGGCACTTTCTTTTTCTTCTTCTTTTTTCTAAAAGATTTTATTGGGCAGCCTGGGTGGCTCAGCAGTTTAGCGCCGCCTTCAGCCCAGAGCCTGATCCTGGAGACCCGGATCCAATCAAGTCCGACATTGGGCTCCCTGCATGGAGCCTGCTTCTCCCTCTACCTGTGTCTCTGCCTCTCTCTCTCTCTCTCTCTCTCTCTCTCTCTCCCTCTCTCTCTCTGATTCTCATGAATGAATAAATAAAATCTTTTTAAAAAATATTTATTTATCTGAGAGAGAGGGAGAGCATGAGCAGGGAGAGGGGCAGAGGGAGAGGCAGAGGGACAAGCAGACTCCTAACTGAACATGGACCTGATGCAGACTCCATCCCAGGACCTGAACCCAAGTCAGATGCTTAACCGAGTCACCCAGGCACTCCTGCTGGGAACTTTCTATGCTTATCTAATAAATGAATCTGTGAGGTGAAGATACTTCCCTTATAGGAAAATTGAAGCTCTAGAATTCACGAATTAATGAGCATTGGCTTTGGAGTCACCCAGCTGTGTCGCCTTGAGCAAGTCACTTCACCTCAGAGCCATATTATCATCTATTTCTTTTTTAAAAAAGATTTTATTTATTCATGAGAGACACACAGAGAAAGAGAGAGGCAGAGACACAGGCAGAGGGAGAAGCAGGCTCCATGCAGGGAGCCCGACCTGGGACTCAATCTGGGGTCTCCAGGATCACACCCTGGGCTGAAGGCGGCGCTAAACTGCCGAGCCGCCATGGGGCTGCCCTAATCATCTATTTCTCGAGATTCACTGTGTGGAGTACTGCAAAAACTTCCCTATAAGCATCTCATTTCATCCCCACCACCATCTGTAGGTAGGTTTATTTATTGTTTTTTAAAGATTTTATTTATTTATTCATGAGAGACACAGAGAGGGAGGCAGAGGGAGAAGCAGGCTCCTTGCAGGGAGCCAGATGCAGGGCTTAATCCCAGGATTCCAGGATCACCACCTGAGCCAAAAGCAGATACTCAACCACTGAGCCACTCAGGTGCCCCTGTGAGGTAGATTTAATGAGCACCCTTCCTACTTTTAGAGGAGGACACTGAGGTTCAGAGCAGTTAAAGAACTTGCTTATGACCACACAGCAAGTTAGTTCACCAAACCAGGATTCAAGCCTAAGGCTGCACAGTTCTGAAGTCTTTTTTTGTTTGTTTGTTTTTTAATTGTTGTTCAATTTGAACCAGTTCTGAAGTCTTTCATCTTCATCACCATTTACCGAGGAGTGAGATGGCCAGAGGAGGAGGGGAAGGAGCTCGGGGAAGAGAGACCAAAAACTCAACGCTTTCTCCCCTGATCCCCTGAACCCACCCAAGAACAGAGCAGGCTCAGGCCTTTGGGGAATCAGAGGTTAGGACAAGGTACCTAGGGGGACCATATTCTATTCCAGAATTGAAAGTGTGTAGTCATCGAGCAATCATTTTATTTTTTGAAAGATTTCATTTTTTTATTTGAAAGAGAGAGCACAAGGAGGGGCAGAGGGAGAGAGAGAGAAGCAGGCTCCCTAGTAACAAGGAGCCTAATGCAGGACTCAATCTGAGGACCCTGGGATCATGACCTGAGCTGCAGACAGACATTTAACCGACTGAGCCATGCAGATGCTCCAAGCAATATATCATTTTAGAGATGGAAATAAAGAGACTCTCAATCAAGGGGGTCTTCATCTGGTGGCAGACTCAAGCTTTAGAAGATTCCATGAATCACTCCCAACTTGCCATCAACGGTTTAAAATATGTTATATCAGGGATCCCTGGGTGGCTCAGCAGTTTAGCGCCTGCCTTTGGCCCGGGGTGCGATCCTGGAGTCCCAGGATCGAGTCCCGCGTCGGGCTCCCGGTGCATGGAGCCTACTTCTCCCTCCTCCTGTGTCTCTGCCTCTCTCTCTCTCTCTGTCTATCATAAATAAATAAATAAATCTTTAAAATAAAATAAAATAGGGATCCCTGGGTGGCGCAGCGGTTTGGCACCTGCCTTTGGCCCAGGGCGTGATCCTGGAGACCCAGGATCGAGTCCCACGTCGGGCTCCCGGTGCATGGAGCCTGCTTCTCCCTCTGCCTGTGTCTCTGCCTCTCTCTCTCTCTCTCTGTGTGTGACTATCATAAATAAATAAAAATTAAAAAAATAAAATAAAATAAAATATGTCATATCTATGTATATATGTTGTGTTTCTCAAATTTAACACTATTGACATTTGGGGGCGGATAATTATTTGTTTTGAGGGTCTGTCCTGTGCATCATAGGATGTTTAGTAGCATCCCCAGCCTCTACCCACTAGGTGCCAGGAGCACCTCCCCCTGCCAGTTGTGACAACCAGAAATGTTGCCAAACATTGCCAAACGTCCCCTAGATGGGTGGGAGGGGCAAAATCACCACCAGTTGAGAACCACTAATATATGTTGATTTTTTATATAAAGGACCCAAAGCTTTTCTCATATATCCAAACCATTGATAATGATCCTTAAATATTCAAGTATTTGTTGAGTTTTTATGGGCCAGACATTGTGCTAAAAATTTGGGAATACTGTAGTGACCAAAATGTGGTCATGGAACTGAGCCCAGTAGGGAAGAAACTGAATAATTAATTACCAGAGAGACCAACATCACAAGGGGATGGTGTACTAATCTACTCCAATTACCCCCATCAGGCAGATGAGGAAACTAAAGCCCAGAGTAGAGAATTTACCTCTCTTGGGTCACAGAGCAAGGACAGCATGAGTGGCACAATAAGGAGTGGTAGCAATGAGCCTGCCTTGCGAGCCAGCCAAGCGACTGAAGTTCTAATCTCAGTTCTGGCACCAATTTGCTGTGTGATCTGGGCAATTGGCATAACCTGTCAATTTCCCCAGATTACATCTGGGTATTTACACCTGTAAAGTGGGTATTAGCATTACCCTCAGTTTCCCCATCTGTAAAATGGGGGTAATAATAGGAGGTAATACCTCATTGTAAGGGTCAAATTAACGCATGTAAAGTGCCTGTCATATGGTAGTAAGTGCTTGCTGCTGTTTTAATTATGTTGGCCTCCAGGCTGTTTTTACCAAATGCGGGGGCAGGAGGAGAGCACCCAGCCAGGAACCCCTGGCTTGATTCCTGGAGTCAATCCAAACAAGAACCCTCCTTTCCTCACCCCCTTCCAACTTCCTCCTTTACCCACTGGCAACCCAGCCCCCATCAAGAGGAACTTAGGAGAGTGTGGCTTTCAACACAGCAATGGCAGGAAGTGGTTCTGGTTACCACATCCCCTTCCCCACTTCCCTCAGCCCCTCCTTCCAACACCACAAGTTTAGCCAAGGCCCCAGGAAAGGAGGCAGAGAGCAGGATATTCCTCCAGGTGGTTACCCCTTGACCCTGACCTGAGGTCATAGCATGGACTTTACACCCCTCCCCCAGGTGGAGGTCCCATAAGATGGGGAGGGGGCTGTTCCTCAAGCCCTGAGTCACCAGCTGGATGACACAGCCCCGCAGGCAGGCTACTGTTAGTAACACCAGGCCCCCAGACCCGGGTCAGCCTCACGAGGTGAGGAACCTCTCCCCCAGTGTAGGATGGGGGATTTCCAAGCCTGTTCCTCCTGGACCTGCCAAGGATGGGAGGGGCAGCCAGGCCTGAGGTGCCCTGGCAGGAAATGGGAAAGACACTTGTGCGTGTCTGTGATGAAGCAGAAAGGTGTATACACTGCAAGACACTGCCCCAGGGAAGAGCATCACCCAAGTACCCACCGCCACCCACAAATGTACCTACCATCCCTAGCCCCAGGGTAGTGGCAATCACCGGGCTCTTGTAGGCCTTAGTAATAATGTCTTGCCTCCCACTTGTCTCTACTGAGCTCCTTCAAAAGGAAACCATATAGTAGAGACTTTGGAATCAGACCTTCTGGGTTCAAATTCCAGCTCCTACTACATCTGGTGGTGTGACCTTAGATAAGTCACTTTGCTTCTCTGTGTCTCCACAGCCTCAGCTGTAAAATGGGGGGAGAATAGCCCTCACTCAAAGGGTCATGGTGAGGATTAAATGCTATTATACATAGCAAGTTTTTGCACACAATAGGTACACCTACCAGAAAAACATGTTAGCTGTCATGATTCTGTTACTCTAATGTTCTCTCCTTTATGAATTAGGATTCACGGTCTTCTTTCACTGGTGAGGAATCTGTGAGGCTCAGGGAGTTGCCCAAGTCCATGCAGCTAGCCAAGGGCAGGCCTGGGATTCCATCCAGACCTGACCCCGGCACCCTGTTCTTTCCATCACATTTGGCATGGGCCGATAGCCACCCCGGTGGCCAACAATTCTGATAGTCAATGCACAGCCCACTTAATGCTTTATCCAGTGCTGTCATGTACCTTATCCCATCTGATTTGCACCAAATGGCAGAACTTCTTAACATTTTATTAGAATCTGAGCTTTCCTGGAAAGCCGAGACTGTAGCCCATTTCCAAGGTGACAGATCCAAGGCTGAGAAAAATGCTTCAAGTTGCTCACTGTCACATAGCTGGTGAGTGACAGAGCTCCTGCGCAAGCTTTCTGACTCCAAATCCCGTGCTAAGATCAGGTCACTGGATCTGACAAGAAGGAAGTCTGTGGGGAAAGCAGCCCCAGCATGGGGTGGAGTGCCCAGAAGTCAAGCTGGAGAGACCAATAGACAGAACAGGTGTGGAGTATTTGGGTGGGTCCTATAGGGGGAAATAATTGGGGGAATAAAAAGGAAAGTGAAAGATTAAGGTAGCTGGACAGGGCAGAGAACAGTGTAAGGGAGTTTCCATTATGGTGAGAGGTTCATGTCTTCAAGAGGGGATAATCCTGTGGAGGGAGAGTTGTACCAATTGAGGGGGAAAGAGGATGAGCCTGGGACTGGCAGCCCCTGTCAGTGTATTCCCACTGGCTATGCATGGGTTCCAGCAAAACAGGTGCAGCCCCCCAAATACACATTTAGAAGATTCTTTGGTTGTTTTTTAGATTTAGACTATTTTTTTAGAGCAGCTTTAGTGGGTTCACAGCAAAACTGAGAAGAATGCACAGAGAATTCCCATATACCCCCTGCCTCCACATATGCACAGCTTCCCACATTATCAATGTACATTCGTTACAATCCATGAACCTGCATTGACACATCATTATAACCCAGAGTCCTCAGTTTACAATTAGGGGCTCATTCGTGGTGCTGTACATTCCATTGGGTTTGGACAAATGCATAATGGACAAATGCATAATGACATGCATCCATCATTATGCTCTCATACTGGGTAGTTTCACTGCCCTAAAAATCCTCTGGACTCAGCTTATTCATTCCTCCCCACCACAAAGACTGTTTTCGATATTTGAAAAAAAAAAAATCCTTTAAGTAGCCACCATGGGAAATATTGGATCTTTGGTGAACTTCCTTATATAGTCATTTCAGGGTTTAGTGTTGTTTTACTCTGACATATGGGGAAGGGCATCATATTCTCAGGGATAGCAGCCCCTAAAAGTCTAAATCTGGTCCTGTTCACAATGGGGAGGGGGTTGGGGAAAGCCCTAATCCTTGGAAATTCCAGGTTAAACATTTAGTGGTCAAACATTAATCCTAGGTTAAACATTCAGGCAGTGCTGGCCTGAATTGAGAGCCCTGGGGACCAGAGGGGGAGGGAGAAGTCCACACTGCACACAGGGAAACTGGTGACTTCTTTGCTGCATTTCTAAACCTGGGTTGAGCCCCTACTCTTGGCCAGGCATGCTTTCTCATGCATCTTCTAGTTCAGCAGTTCTCCAAGTGTAGTCCCAGGACCAGCAGCATCAGCACCACCAGGAATTTGTTAGAAATGCAGATTCTCAAATGCTCCCACCCCAGAATTACTGAATCAGCACCCCTGGGTGGGACCCGGCACTCTTTGTTTTAAAATGTATGCTCAAAGGGGTGGCTGGGTGGCTCAGTTGGTTAAGCATCCAACTCTTTTTCTTTTTTTAAGATTTTACTTTTTTATTCATAAGAGACACAGAGAGAGAGGCAGAGACAGAGGCAGAGGGAGAAGCAGGTTCCCTGCAGGGAACGTGATGCAGGACTGATCCCAAGACCCTTGGATCATGCCCTGAGCTGAAGGCAGACACTCAACCACTGAGCCACCCAGGTGCCCAAGCATCCAACTCTTGATTTAGGCTCAGGTCAGGATCTCCAGGTTGTGAGATCAGCCCCTCCTCAGGCTCTGGGGTGGGAGGTGGAGGAGGTCCTTGCTCAGCAGGGAGTCTGCTTGGGGATTCTCTCCCTCCCCCCTCCCCCTACTCACACTCTGTCTCTTTCTGTATAAATAATTAAAATCTTAAATAAATAAATAAATAAATAAGGTCGGAATCTTCGTCTTTCTGACTGTAAAGCTGATGCTCCTCACTACAACATTATAATGAGAGATGACTTCAAATATTTAACAACCGGGACCCTGACCAATCAGACTGATTCTATCCAAGGAGCTTTAGGAGGCCCCTCATTGGGTGGAGGGGTGGAAGGGGAGAATGATCATTATTAACCCTTTTGTTCTTGGTTCTGTCATTCTAGGAGTCTGGGAGAAGGGACTAGAGCTCTGGGGCATTTAGAAGGTTCAAAGTACCACCTGTTATCGATGGGTAGGTAAGGAAATTTTTCAGCATTTTAATAACTGGTGCTTACCACTGAACACCAGCACTGAGTTTTAGTCTGCTTCCCAGGGGAGGTTCCTGAAGCTTGCACACTGGGTAGAGGGCCTGGAGCTAAACAGTCCAAAAGAGATCACAGGTATAACAAATGTCTTATGAGAATACATGTTCAACAGTGCTTCTCAAATTTGGCTGCACATGGGAGTCTCCTAGGATTTTCTTTTGACTAATGATGCCTGGGTTTCATCCCCCCAGAGACTCTGACTTAATTGGTCTGGGTTGCAGCTTGGGCATCGGGCGTTTTTTTTTTTTTTTTTTTTTTTTAAGAGAACAATCCCTGAAGCCTGAGAGACCTTCCAGATTAAGAATCCCTGGTTTGCATTGGTATTTCCCAAGGCTGAGGACTTTTTAAAAAAATACAGATTCTCAAGAGATTCGGATTCAGTAATCAGTGGGGCCTGGACCTGGGCGTTAGCAAGCCCCTCTGGTATAGAAACCAGTGACAGGGACAGCCCCTGCAAGCCGCAGCAACTGAGAGAGGCTCAGAGATTCTAACCCCTCTCTCCCAGCCCACCCCCAACTAGTTGAAGCAACCAAGAACATTTTGCCAGTAAGTATCCAGAACCAATTTCCGCAGTTCTTCCTTCCCCTGTGCTGCAGAGACATTGCTTCAAAGAACATGCTCTGAAACAGTCTAAGACACCCTCCCGCGAGAGCCGTTTCCTGGTTGCGTGGCGGCAGCAGCAGAGCCGGAGGCCTGCTCTCATTTGCCTTTCTTTCCCATTAATCCTGGGACACCCTCATTTAGATGCGATCTGCCTACATTTGCATATTGAATTCCAGTGCCCCCTCCTCCTCCACCGCCCAACCCTGTGGCAGGTTGGCGGGGTGGGAGGCAATAAAAGGAATGTATTCCCGGAGCCCGCTGAGATGTGTTTGAACCTCACGCAGCGCTGGGACTTTGATACACCTGAAGCGGGTTGCCAGGTTGAAGGGAAGACAGCTCACAGGCTCAGCGTGGATGCAGCAGGAAGGCAGACCCAGGAGGCCTCCCGGGGTCTAGAACCAGCAGTTCCACCCAGCTCCTGATGAGAGGCAATGCGGAATTTCTTCAGTGGGAAAAGATGAGAGCAGCAGTAGTTGGGGAGGGGCTTTCCCTTTCAGGGAGGCAGGTGAGCTGCCTTCACAACTTCAGAGAGGGCCTGGCTTGGAGACCGCTGGTAAAGTTCTGCCAGCTTTGACCACCAGCTCTGTGAAGCTGCAGCCAGGCGACAGCTGGTCCCACAGGCCTGGATTTGAACTCTATATCTTTGGGTAAATGACTTCCCCTCCCTAAACCACATTTTCCTCATCTTTATAATGGGAATAATAAGCTAATTGATGGGAGCCACGGCTTTATCTGATGATTCAGTAATGGAATATCTTTCCCAGGCCCCTTCGGAGGTTGGGAAGGAATCTGCAAACAGGTGCAGGTGGAAGGTAGCATGGGGAGCCCAGCAGCCCCACCAGTCCTCACGGACTGTCCCTGCAGTGTGGTTCCAGCCAGGCTTGAGGCTAACCAGATTCCCTTGCTTCTCACTCACTTTCCTAGTTTGGTCTTGAGCCTTCACATCACTGCTGGGAGCCTCCGGAATGCTGCCGGATACCTTTCTTTTCACTTAAGGCAGCCCCAACCAGTTGTGACTGCTTGCTGTCAGGGGCCCCAATTGACACAAGGGCCATTCTGTTCCTTCTCAACACCCTGAGTTGCTTTGATTGAAAGCTCCACCATCTGGGTTTGCCAAAGCCTCCCAGATAGGGCGTCCTGCAGTTCCCAGGGGCAACTCCACTGCCACCTGGTCATTCACTCCTCTCTAGCCCTGCTCCTCCCTCCAGGCTCCCCTGCCTGCTTCTGTTCTATTCATAGCACTCTCTCCTCCCTGCTCTTCCCAGTTTCCAAACCATCTGGATAGACTCCTAGAGTGCCTGCCCCCACCCCATTCCCCTGTCATCCAAACAGTTTACAACCTGTATAATCCTCTTAAATCCAACCCCTGGGGGTTGGATAGACTGGGGGTGCTTACACAACAGACATTTATTTTCTCACAATTCTGGGAGGCTTGAAGTTCAAGATCAAGGTGTCAACAGAGTTGATGACTTTTTTTTTTTTTAAGATTATCTATCTAGGGGATCCCTGGGTGGCGCAGCGGTTTGGTGCCTGCCTTTGGCCCAGGGCGCGATCTTGGAGACCCGGGATCAAATCCCACGTCGGGCTCCCCGTGCATGGAGCCTGCTTCTCCCTCTGCCTGTGTCTCTGCCCCTCTCTCTCTCTCTCTCTGTGTGAGTATCATAAATTAAAAAAAAAAAAAAAAAAGATTATCTATTTATTTGAAAGAGCAGGAGTAGTGGTGAGGAGCAGAGTGGGGAGCAGCAGAGGGAGAGGGAGAAGCAGGCTCCCTGCTGAGCAGGGAGCTCAATGATTTGGGATTCAATCCCTGGACCCTGAGATCATGACCTGAACCAAAGGCAGACGCTTAACCAACTGAGCCACCCAGGGATCCCTTATGGGTTATTTCTAAGGCCTCTCTCCTTGGTTAGTAGCCAGCTGTCTTCTCCCTGTGACCCTACATGGGCTCCTCTCTGTAGCTGTGTATCCTCATTTCCTCTTACAAAACGCCAATCATACTGGATTAGGATCCACTCTAATGACCTTGTTTTAAATTAATTACCTCTTTTAAAAAATATTTTATTTATTTATTCACAAGAGACACAGAGAGAGAAGCAGAGACACAGGCAGAGGGAGGAGCAGGCTCCCCTGCCTGATGTGGGACTCAATCCCAGGACCCCGGGATCATGACCTGGGCCAAAGGCAGACCTTCAACCACTGAGCCACCCAGGCACCCCAATTTAATTACCTCTTTAAAGACTCTGTCTCTAAGTATAGCCTCATTCTGAGGTCCTAGGAGTTCGGACTTGGACATATGAATGGGGAGAAGGGAGCAGAATTCAGCCCGGAACACCCTCCTCCATCCTCTGCATTCTCACTGCTGCTGCTGGAGCTTCAGCCCTACTGTTTCTCACTGCTAGTGCACTACTAGCTCAGCTCCTCTAGCCAACCCCACCCCCAGCACCCACATACTCTAGATTCCTCTCCTCCATCAGCTCTCCCTGACCATGCCTCAGAAATCTTCCATGTCCCCTAGCATATCCAGAAAAACAACTGAACTCCTTAGCCTGGCACCCAAGGCCCTTCAGAACCTGGCACAACCTCCTTCAAGAATCATCATGGTGACCAGGGCCAGGAAAAATGGGCACGCTGTCTAGCGCCTTGCTGGCGTCATTCATAATTTATGAAAACAAAGCAAAACAACCAAGTGTTAATTCCTGGACCTACAGCTTTGGCATCACCTGGGAGCTTGTTTGAAATGTGGAATCTTAGGCCGGGGCCCCAGACCTGCCAAATCAGAATCTGCATCACGTGCACAGACCCCAAGCAAAACTGGGAAGCTTACAAGCAGCAATGGTATCCAGAGAGGGACTCACAGGAGTGAGACCTTTGGTCACCTTGTTGGGTCAGAAACTTGTTTCTGTCCTAACAGAAACATCCAATTCCCAGGAGTCTGGGATGTATAGCAGATGATGATTCTGAACAAACAAATGAACTTGACTTCCCAGGGCTATTAGGAATGCCTAACTCGCAAGTATGAACAAATGAAAAGGTTGCTGGGAATGGTCCCCTGATGGAAAAGGCAAGATTCTTGTTGCTCCTTCCCATTCAGCAAGCATTTATTGAGGCTCTGCTGAGTGCCAGGTTGAATGTTGGGTGTCAGGCAGGTGTGTGGAATGAAAGGAAACAGGAGTTTTATTCTGTAGGAGTTCACAAACCAGGAAGGGAGAGAGATCACAAACACATGTACCCACTCCCATTTCTCCTCCACACCCCTTACTTCAGTTCATAGAGGACATCACGCTCTGGACCCTGGAGTGCACTCTCTGACTCCCCCTGCCCCCACCCCAAATCCTTCCCACACCTCCCCCTCCTTGCTCTCCCCCGTGTCTGGCTCAATCTTATTCATCTTTTAGATTTCAGCTGAAATGTCATTTCTTCCAGGAAAATACTGCTGACCACCCCAACCTGGGAGGTGGGGCTCTTCTGTGCTCTCATGATTCCCCTCAACCCACCACTTCCCTTACTGTGGCATTTTTCATCATTCAGAGTGAATTTCCTGTTTATTCTTCTATCTCTCTTCACAGGCTGAGATATAGTTATGAGGACAGGACCCTTATCTGCTGTGTTCATTATATTTGCAAGTATTTAAGCATAGAAAAAAATAATAATGCTAGTCTGTTTTTTTTAATTCATACTATGTGCCAGGAACTGTCCTAAGTATTTATATGTGTTAACTCATTTAATCCTCACAACTACCCAGTGAGTGGGTGCTATTGGTTTTCCCATTTCACAGATGAAGAGATAGAGACACAGAAGTTAACTAGCTCACGCAAGGAAACACAGCTATTAAGCAGCAGAGTAGGGATTCAAACCTAGGCAGTCTGACTCCAGAGTCTGCATATTGGAAGAGGGAGTGATAAATTCTAAGGAGAAGTCAGAAATCAGGGAAGTCTTCAGGAGCAACACTTGAGCCCAGTTTTGAAGAATGCATAGAAGTTTGCCATGTAGAAAAGGAGTGGGGGGTGGGAGCATTTGCCGACTGGACAACCTCCAATTTGTCAATGCACAGCATCTTCCTAAAGGGCAAAGGGAAAGCAATTGACAGCACTCCAGATACTGGCCTGGGAGGGTCAGACAGTGACTGTCTTAGCGTCCAGTTTCAGCCTGAGTCATGCATGAGTGGCTCGAGGCAAGTTACACATGCCCTAGGGTTCTGGTCCTTCAGTCTCTGCGTGGGTGAGAAGTACACTCCCCTACCCTCTTGCCTCAAGATGCAAGGCTTAAAAAAAAAAAAAAAAAGGTTCCAGGCCTACTCCTGAACCATGCCCCAGTTCCTTGCAGGGATTGCCTCACCACCTCAGAAGGAAGGGCCCAGCAGGCACACCTCCAGGCAGGTACAGACCCAGGATAGCCCTGGAACCTGTGGGAAGAGTCCAAGAGTTTCCCCAAAACCCCACTCAGACTGTCCTCAGCCTGACTTTACAGACTCTGGGAGCCTCCTCTGGCTCAGGTATCTCTCAACCTTTATTTTTGTTTTGTTTTTGTTTTTGTTTTTGTTTTAATTTTTTATTTATTTATGATAGTCACACACAGAGAGAGAGAGAGAGGCAGAGACATAGACAGAGGGAGAAGCAGGCTCCATGCACCGGGAGCCTGATGTGGGATTCGATCCCGGGTCTCCAGGATCGAGCCCTGGGCCAAAGGCAGGCGCCAAACCGCTGCGCCACCCAGGGATCCTTCTCTCAACCTTTAAAGCCCCAGAATACTTTTAGGAAATTGGATCCCAAGAAAACCTCAGGATATAAGGAAAATTAAGAGGTGTTCTTCAGCTCCCCACTGCCATCAACCCTGTCCTTGGGAGAGCCCCTGAGACCTGACCTAGCCCAGCTACTTCTTTTTACTATCGGGAAAACAGACGCTGGAGGAAGGAAAAAATTTGCCAAGAACACAGGAAGAGTCAGGCCTGGCACCTGGGTGGCAACTTGTTGCAGGGTTCTTGTCTCACAGAGTTGAAGAATGAATCTCAGGGACACAAAAGGGTGAAGTGAAAGTTTATTAGTGAAGAGGAGAACAGAAAGGAAAGAAAGAAAAAACTCTTTTGGAGTGAGAGAGGTCCCAATGGGTTGCCACTCAGGGCTTTTATGGTGGGTCTTTTATAGAAAACTGATCAGGGACCTTGGTAATTATCTTGTCTATAACATTTATCACAAACAAGATGAATTTGTAAATATCATGAAAATATCCCATCTATTAGAACAAACAAGGTGGATTTGTTATGTTCCCTTCTCTCTGGCTAATATCTCCTCTATAACATTTCTCCACATCTGGGATTTCCATGAACCTGGTTAGTAGCCTCCTGCCAGAGCCTAGGCTGGGAAATCAGGGCCTCCTGTTCTCTCCCTGCCTATACCTTAACCCTTTCCTTACTCATCCTGAGTCCAACAAGAAGAGGCAAGCCCTCTTCTTGATAAGCAGCACCATCTCCCCTGTCCCTTCTGTCCTGGCCTCTGGAATGCAATTGGAAGACTCTACCCTCTGCCTTCATTCCTACCATTCATTCATTCAGTCAGTCAGCAGACATTTATTAGGCTCCTTCTAAGTGTCAGGCACTGAGAAGGGCCCCCGACCTCAGTGGGTGACAGAGTGATGTGTGTAAGACAAACACATTCACAGACATTGACAATCCCCTCTGACACAGCGATGACCATCTGACCATCCATCCCTCATTCGCAGGGCCTAGTACAAAGTAGGCACCCAATAAATATGTGTGGAGCACAGAGGAAAAAGTGATGTAGGGATGGTGAGCTGACAGGGGTGAGGGCCAAGTTAGACTTCAGAGCCCCTCCCTCTCTGACCCACCACCACTCAGCACCTTGGATGGTGTAACGATGGTGATGATGACAGGCTAAGGACAAGAAAACTCAGACCCACACGCTGCCTGAGCTCTCAGCTTTGTGAGACCCAGACTCTCTGACCCAATGGCCACCAGGTCCATGCCTCTGTCTCAATTTAAATTAATTAAAATTAAATATGTAAAATTCAGTTCCCCAGACTCACTAGCCACATTTCCAGGGCTTCAAAGCCACATATGGCCAGTGGTGATCTCACCAGACAGTACAGATTAAAGAACACTGGCATCACCACAGAAAGTTCTTTTGAACTGTGCTACTAGTCTATAGCAGCAACTTGTAGATTTTGAATTTCAGGGACTAGTATATGTTCAAAAGTATTTGGGAAAGGACATAGATTGCCAACTCTTTGGGTGCCTGGGCTGGCTCAGTTGGTAGAACATGTAACTCTTGATCTCAGGATTGTAAGTTCTAGCCCCATGTTGAGTGTAGAGATTACTGTAAAAAAAAAAGGGGGGGGGGGATCCCTGGGTGGCTCGGCGGTTTGGCGCCTACGTTTGGCCTGGGGTGCAGTCCTGGAGACCCGGGATCGAGTCCCGGGATCGAGTCCCACGTCGGGCTCCCGGCGTGGAACCTGCTTCTCCCTCCTCCTGTGTCTCTGCCTCTCTCTCAATCTCTGTGTCTATCATGAATAAATAAATAAATAAATAAATAAATAAATAAATAAATAAATAATAAATCTTCAAAAAAAACAAAAACAAAAACAAAAAAAAAGAGGGGGGATCCTTGGGTGGCTCAGCAGTTTAGCGCAGCCTTCAGCCCAGGGCCTGATCCTGGAGTCCCAGGATCAAGTCCCACATCGTTGGGCTCCCTGCATGGAGCCTGCTTCTCCCTCTGCCTGTGTCTCTGCCTCTCTCTCTCTCTGTGTCTCTCATGAATAAATAAATAATTAAAAAATATTTTTAACTCTTCATTTTACCAGAAAAATTAAAATGCGTAATAATGATTTAAAAAAAAAAAGAACATGGACACTAGAAGTATTATGAAATCTTGCCCTGGATCCTGGGCTTACATAGTTCACATTAAAAGACATTCATGGAATAATTGAGGGAATTTGAATTTGGATTGCGTATTGGAGGGGTGCCTGGATGGCTCAGTGCGTCAAGTGCCTGACTCTTAATTTCAGTTCAGGATGTGATCTCGAGGTCCTGGGACCGAGCCCCAAGTCCAACTCCATGCTTAGCAGGAGTCAGCTTGAGATTCTCCCTCTCCCTCTGCCCCTCTCTCTGCTCTCTCTCCCTAAAATAAATAAATCTTAAATAAAAAAAATTTTTAGGGATCCCTGGGTGGCGTAGTGGTTTGGCGCCTGCCTTTGGCCCAGGGCGCGATCCTGGAGACCCGGGATCGAGTCCCACGTCGGGCTCCCGGTGCATGGAGCCTGCTTCTCCCTCTGCCTGTGTCTCTGCCTCTGTGTGTGTGTGTGTGTGTGTGTGACTATCATAAATAAATAAAAATTTAATAAAAAAAAATTTTTAAGGTTGTATATTGGAGAATTGTATTGTGGTTATGTAGACGATGGCCTACATTCTTTGGAGATTGAGGTGGAAGATTTAGGGGTGAAATATGACTATACTGCAACTAACTCCCTTCCTTGTGGTTCAGGAAAAATGTTATATAAATTTATGCCTATAAATGTGAACATAAATGAACATAAATATAAATATAGAGAAGGAGAGAATCAAATGTATCAATATATTAAACAATGAGTCTAACAAGAACAAAAAATAAATAATAAAACAAAATGAAAAACAAAGAACTGGTGACTCTAAGTGAAGATTATAGGAGGGCTCACTGTACTCTTCCTGTTACTTTCCTGAAAGTTTGAGAATTTTTCAAAATACAAAGTTGAGGGGAATATCAGAAGTTAAGATGGTTCCTCTGCTGCCAGGTAGAGCACAAGTCATCTTGCAGGCTGCACTGATGCCCAGCTCTTGACGTGGGATGTTGGTTACATGGTGATGTGGGTTACACTGTACTTCTGCCCCCATCCCAAAAAAGCAATATAGACTAAGAAACTGTGAATGTTGACTATATGTGGGAAAAGGGTTTTTGCTAATGTTAAGGATTTTAAGATGAGGTTATTCTGGATTAGGGTGCTCCCACAGTCCAGTGACTGGTGTCCTTAGAAGAGAAAAGTAGAGGGAGATTTGCCCAGAGACACAGAGAAGAGGCCATGTGAAGAGGCTGGAGGGACATGGCCGTAAGCCAAGGATCTCCTGGAACCACTAGAAGCTGGAAGAGTCAAGGAAGGAGTCTCCCCCAGAGCCTTCAGAGGGAGCACGAAGCTGGCTGACACCTAGATTTCAGACGTCCAGCCTCCAAAACTAAGAAATGAATTGCTGTTGTTTTAAGCCACCAAGTTTGTGGTCATCTATCTTGGCAACACTAGGACATTAAAACATGGGTGTGTTCACTTAAGGAAAATTCATCAAGCTGTACACTCAAGATTTGTGTGCATTTCTCTATGTGTGTTATATACTCCTTCAAAAATGTACTTAAAAATAAATAAACAAGAATGACTATCTACTTTCAGCATTCATTTTTTTTAAAAAATATTAAAAGAAAAAGTTTAGTAAGGATATCCTCTCAAAATAAAAGATGGGCCCTGGGACTCCTGGGTGGCTCAGGGGTTGGGCGCCTGCCTTCTGCTCAGGTCCTGATCCCAGCATCCGGGATCGAGTCCTGCATTGGGCTCCCTGCATGGAGGCTGCTTCTCTCTCTGCCTGTATCTCTGCCTCTCTCTCTCAGTCTGTGTCTCTCATGAATAAATAAATAAATCTTTAAAAAAAAGATGGGCCCTTAATATTAAATTTAACATTATGACACTATTTCCCTTCATTTTGCTAAGAATCCGCAAACACATCTCATTATAGATAAGCACCAGGTACAGATGGACTGCATCAGAATCACCAGGGGAGCTTTAAAAAATCCAGAATCCCAGACAGAGAGGTCACGGAGAAAGGATAAAGACTCCAGAAATAGACTTGAATACATGTGGGAATTTAGTATATGCTAAAGGTGGCATTTCAAATTAGTGGGGGAAGACAGATTATTCAATATGGTGTTGGTTCAACTGGCTAGCCACTTGGAAAAAAATAAAGCTGTATCTCTACCTCATTCCAATTTACCAAAATAAATTCCAGATGGATGAAAATGTTAATTAAGGAGAAAAAAAAAAACCCTAAAAGGACTACAAGAAAATGTGAGACGTTTTCCTTTTATAATCTAGAGGTAGGAATTGCCTTTAACCAACATTTACTGAATACTTAATCTTTAACTTTGTGCTTGGTGCTAGAGATGGGAAGGATGGTTGCCCTCCAGGAACTCATACTACTGAGGGTGATCTAAAACACTGGTTCCCAGGTTGTAAGGTTTCACTAACCATTAATAATACTATTTTAAATTCATTGCTTTTTAATAATCTTAGACTAGGAAAACATTTCTATGCACAATACGGAAATCACAAAGCTATTATGAAAAAAGATTAATAAATTTTACTACATAAAAAAACAAATGGCCAAAAAACAAAAAAACAAATTGCCCTGATGGGCAGGGGAATGAAAATAGATTGCTCAATGGGTATGAGGTCTCCTTTGGGGGTGATAAAAATATTTTGGAACTAGATAGAAGTGGTGGTTGCATAACATTATGAGTGTATTAAATAATACTGACTTGCAAACTTTAAAATGATTAATTTTCTGTTATGTGAATTTCACTTCAATTTAAAAAAATAAATAGGAATGCAATTTTTAAAGTCAACTTTAAAAACTCTAAATGGTTGTGGTGGGGGAGGGACTCTAAATGCCTCACTGGGAAAAAAAACTCAGCAACACAAAGGGAAGACAAAAATATTCACTCCCCTAATATACAAAGAGTTCTTACAAATCAATAAGACAAAGATATACAATCCAGTGTTGGTAAGGGCATGGAATAACAGACAAACTCATATATCACTGGTAAGAATATAAATTGATGTGAACTTTTGGGAATGTAATTTTGAAACACTGTAATTTAAATGGACATAACTTTTGACATAGCAATTTCACTGCTGAGATTTTCATACAAATGTACTTACACAAGAGTCATTGTATTACTCTTGGAACTCAAGGAGACATACAGGTTCAAGGTGTTTTTTGCTGCACTGTTTATAGTAGCAAATAAGTCAATGTAAGTGTCCATTAGTAGGGAACTGGTTAAATATGATACATCCCCTTGGTAGTGGAACCTTTCCAGACATTAAAAGGAACAAGATATATAGGTGCTTGTGGAAAATTATCCAAGACAAGAACTATTAAGTGTATGTTGGGGTGGGGAGGGAGCATTGTCTACAGCAGTTTGTATTACATATCCAGTGTGTGCAGATTTTTCAAAAAGATTTATTCACTTAAGAGAGAGAGAGAGAAAGAGAGAGAGAGAGAGAAGAGGAGCAGAGGGAGAGGAAGACAAGCAGACTCCATGCTGAGGTCAGAGTCCAGCGCAGGACTGGATCCTAGGACCCTGAGATCATGACCTGAGCAACATCAAGAGTCAGATGCTCAACCAACTCAGCCATCCAGGGGCCCCCAGTGTGTGCAGATTTTTTAAACATTTCTGTTTTAAACTTGATAACAGTGGCTACCTCTAGGAAGTCACCGTTAACCTTGAGGGACAGGGAGAGAGATTTTACCTTAACTTTATATATTTTTGTACTTCTTTTTTTTTTTAAGATTTTATTTATTTATTCATGAGAGACAGAGAGAGAGAGAGGCATAGACACAGGCCCAGGGAGAAAGCAGGCTCCATGCAGGTAGCCTGACGTGGGACTCCATCCGGGGTCTCCAGGATCACAACCCAGGCCGAAGGCAGGCGCTAAACCACTGGGCCACCTGGGCTGCCCTCTTTTGGTACTTCTTGAATTTTTAAACATACATTGTTTTTTTATATATTACTTTTTGGGTTAATTTTAATTTTAATTAAAAAAATTATTTGTTTATCTGACACAGAGAGAGCATGAGCACAAGCAGGGGGAGCTGCAGAGGGAGAGGGAGAAGTGGACTCCCCACTGAGCAGGGAGCCTGACTAGGGGCTGGATCCCAGGACCCTGGGATCATGACCTGATGCTTGACCAACTAAGCCACTCGGGTGCCCCAAGGTTATTTTTTAAATTGTGAAATAGCTTAGGCATAGGAAAAGTATAGATAATAATGAACAAACTCAGGTTCTCACCGCCCAGATTAAGTAATTTAACATGACAGACACAATTTGAAGATCCCTGTGCATCTTTCTATGACCCCACCCCTTCCTCTCTTCCTAAAGGTAACACCATTCTGAATTTGGTGTTATCAGATATGCATGTTTTTATTCCTTTGCCCTAAAATGCTTTTTAAAACTTCCATATCTATCAATAAAAAACGTTATTTTGCGTGTTTGATCCTTTGCAGAATTAGTGTTAATTTTTACAGCATAGCTCTTAGACACAGGCAACTCAGGCCTTACATCCAGAGCTTTAGAGGGCCTCCCTGGCCCTTCTCTGTCTGTGCCCCCCTCTACGGGGCAAGGAGCCCAAGGGAATGTGCACATGCAGCGCCTGCGAGCATCTCTGAGACCACACTCAGGGTACTCAGGCCCCCAGGACTCCCAGTCCATATAGCCTCTAGTGTTACGCAGAATCTATGCAGGACTTTCTCCAGGGTCCATCCCCCTGAAGGTGGGCCATCTACCTGAAGGTGCATCCCTAGATGCGAGGGGTGGTCAAGGGCTGTTTGGGGGCGAGGGTGGGGGCGGATGGAGAGTAAATGGAATGGAACTCAGGCGGATGTGCCCACACAAACACGGGGAATGAGGTGGGATGCAAATATAGGGGTGGGCCTCTATTCTTGCCTTGGGTTCTCCTCCCCGGCCCCCCATACACTAAATTCTGTGCATTTGACAACTCGCTTTTCCACTCAACATAACGTTTTTGATCATGATTGATGTTCACCCCTATACAGTATTTCTTTAAAGTTTCTTAAAAGTTGCAGATCCCTGGCCCATCCCCTAGAGGATTCTAACGGGGAGGATGGGGCTGAGGCTTCTGCATCTTGTAGGAAGCTCTGTGCAATGCAGTTGGGCAGCCTATTTTGGGAACCATGGGAGATAAGCCCTTCTCGGCATGTCCCTGGTTTGGTCCAGGCTGTCGTTTTTCGCTATCCCTCCACGGGGTCCCCAAGGTCGACCTGGACGGGCCCCTGGAGGCATCAGCCACCAACCCCGCGGCCTGATTCTGGTCTCAGCGACCAGGCGGAGGCAGCGCGCGCCCCCTGCTGGAGACAAAGACGATTGAGCAGTTGGGTCCCTCCGCGCCTCCACTCTGCGGCGCTCACCCAGGCTTTCCCCATCTTTTAATGTGCATTTAGGGTACCCCACGTGGAGTGGAGTAGAATAATTGCTAACTCCCTACCTTCGTAAGACGTTCACATAGAACATATATATCCTGATAGCTTCTTTTTATGGAGCCTTTATATAGGAATGAAGGAGTGCCCTGGTGGAGGGAGGATCTGTGGGCTCAGGTCCTGGTGGGTCCTCTGATCACTGCATGACCTCCCGCAAGTCATTGAACCCCTGGATAACGCAGTTCCTCACGAACGAAATATGGGGCAGTAATGTCACCGATCGCACAAGACTGCTTTGAGGATTAGAGTTTAAAGTGGTGCCTGGCATGTGGCAAGGACCAGTCACTATTAGATGCCAGATCCAGGGTTATGATTACTCATGGTGACAGAGGGCTTACTGGTGCCAGCTGCTGTTCTATGCTCTTTCTGTTGATGATATCATTAATCACCACAACTCCAAAAAATGAGTATACTTCTATTCTTTCCCAGTTTACAGAAGAGGAAAATGAGGGACAGAGAATCAAGTGACTTGGCAAAAGCTCACAGCTGGTCAGGGGTGAAGCATGATTTGAACCTAGGCCATTGTACTCCAGAGCCCATACTTTTAAAGATTTTATTTATTTATTCATGAGAGACACAGAAAAGCAGAAACGTAGGCAGAGGGGGAAGCAGGCTCCCCTCAGGGAGCCTGATGTGAGACTCGATCCTAGGACCCGGGGATCACAACCTGAGCCAAAGGCAGATGCTCAACCACTGAGCCACCCAGATGTCCCCCTTTTAAAGGTTATTTTATTTTATTTTTTTAAAGGTTATTTTAAAATTTGATTTATTGATTGATTTTAGACAAAGAGGGTGCGAGAGCCAGATAAGGGGCAGAGGGAGAGAGAGAATCCTCAAGCAGAGCCTCAACCCATGACTCGATCCAAGGATCCCGAGATCATGACCTGAGCCAGAAACAAGAATCAGATGCTCAATAGACTGAGCTACCCAGGCACCCCCCAGAGCTCATACTTTTAATCACTACATCCTCATGGCAATCTGGTAAGGCATGTACTATGCCCATTATGCAGCTGGGGACATTGCGGCTCAGAGACGTGGAGTGACTTGCCTCAGATCACACAACTAATTAGTGCTGGAGCCCTGGCCTGGACTCACCCCAGTTCTGTCTCTTTGCATTGTCTCAAGTAACTCTATGACAACCCAGAAGACAAGGTGACCCTGTATGACAAGTGAGGATGCTGAATGGAGATGATTGAGGGACTTGCTCAAGGCCACAGAGCCAGTTAGTAGGGAGCTTTCTCTTTTGGGGGTGCAGCCTGAGGAAATTCTATCTGGGGCCCAGCACCTCCACGGCGCCCTGCTGCCACTCTTGGCCATCCCTTGCCTGTATGATCACAGCTCCAGTTCCCAGGCACTCGAGCTGAGCACCACTTGCTTCTGGGCCAGCTTGGGCACAGCTGTCAAAATTGTGCTCTCAAGCTGTCACTCAGCCTGAGCCTGGCCTCTGCATTGGTTGCTGGGGCTTTCTGTATGGTTTGAGGCTCCGATTCCATTGCCCTGCCCTCTGGAAGGCAGCTGGTACCACAGAAGAAGCAGGATTTCAGAACCAAACAGTCCAGGGTTCAAATCTAGCTGTGTCTGTCATTTCTGTACAATCCTGGGTTTTCTCATCTCCCTGAACTGCTATTTCATCCCCTGTAAAAGTGAGGTAAGGACCAGCACTTTGCAGGCTCCTGGAAGGATGAAATGCAATCAGGTATGTACAGCATCTTGTACACAGCAAATGCTCAATAAATGTTAGATCCTTTTGCTAATCTTTTGCTCCAGACCCTCTTCTCCTGCTGTCCGTGGCTCTTCCTGATAGGCCCAGCTGTCACCACCTTCTGTCCCTGTATGTCTCCAGGCCTGCAACAGGCCTGGGTATGGAACAGGTATCCTCTGTGGGGCCTGGGGACAATGCAGGAGGGCACATGAGCTCTGGCCCATAGGCAGAATGACATCACCACATACAACTCAGTATTGTTCAGTGGCCTAACAAAGACTGATTGAGCACCTACTATGCACCAGAAAGTGTTCTTAGTAATGGGGCTGTAGTGGTAAATGAGAAAATTAAGATTTGCTATGTCTACATCACTGTTTGCTATGAATGTATGACTGAGAACTTCCCTCTTTGGTGTTCAGCCGCTGAGTGGGGCCCCATACATGCTGATACTGTGCCCATTTGCTGAGAGCCTGCACTGTTTTCGATGCATTGTTTCATTTAATGCTCCCAGGTGCCATAGGAAGTCTTCATATCAGCCCCAATTTATAGGTGAGGGAGTGGAGATGTAGAGTTAAATAACTTGAAGAGAAGGCAAGAGCCTGACTGTAGATAGTCTAGTTCCAGGACCTGAGCTTAATGGTGCTGCCATGCATTCTCCCTTTTACTCTTCAGAGTTTGTATTGTTACTCCCACTTTACAGATGAGGAAACTAGACTCAGAGGGAATGAGGGCTGGCCGAGGTCACAGGGCATATAAACATAGGTGTTGGAATATTTAAACCCTAGGTGTGGCCCAAATCCAGACCCCAGGGTGTCCCTGATTCATTCAACAACTATTTTCTTCACAGCAAAAAAAAAAAAAAAAAAAAAAAAAAATCAAAGCCGGGTCTTGGCTTGGGAGGCTAAATCTGTGGAGGAGGCTGAGGGATAACTGGTAGCATCAGTACTGTGGTATATGTTATGATAGAGGCATGTAGAACGTGCTAGGGAACATGCACTAGGGAGATAACCACTCTGTTTGGAAGGAGTCCCTGAAGGCTCTCTGGAAGAGGTGATGCTTAAGGCGAATATGGAAAGATAAGGAGCCTAGAAGGATCAAGTGGAGGTATGGGGAGGTGGACTGCCTGATAGAATACACATGATGTAGCTCCTTCCTAGGTGGGCGACTACTTGGGCCACTTAATTTTTCTGTTTATCTCAAATCCACTCACTCCTGCTACACTCCTTACAGTAGAGGCTGGTCCCTGCAAACTATGCTTCCTGGGCTCCTTTGCCAACAGGCTTCTGGCTGCATTTGACCAATGGGAAGCCCTGATGAGAGATCAGAGTAAGATGAAAGGAGAAGCCAGGGTATTTCTCCCCATCTCTTTCAGCCTTGTGAGTCGGTGCTGGAGGGGCAGGGGTATGACACAGCTATGATTTCTCCTACATAGTTGTGGCTTCTTCTAGAAAGGCCCATTGTGGCTCCCAGTCCTCTCTGGGTGGCCCATTACCGGTTTTGGTGATGCCATCTCCTCCCTATAGAGCTCCAACCTTGGGGGGCGGGTCATGGCTTTCAAAGTTGTTGGTAACTTCTGGTTTGCTTCAGCCTCCCCTGGTTGCTCTTTTTTTTTTAAATTTTTATTTATTTATGATAGGCACACAGTGAGAGAGAGAGGCAGAGACACAGGCAGACGGAGAAGCAGGCTCCATGCACCGGGAGCCCGACATGGGACTCGATCCCGGATCTCCAGGATCGTGCCATGGGCCAAAGGCAGGCGCTAAACCGCTGTGCCACCCAGGGATCCCTCCCCTGGTTGCTCTTTCTGGTCACCCCACAACTTTGTAATGCACTCTCCGTATTAGATTCTCTCTTTAAAATCATCTGATATGGGTCTTATTTTCCTGGGAAGATGCTCTGTGTCCGTTTCCTGGCCTATAAAAAGAGGGCTCATTGATTCATTGAACAAATAGGAATCTAGTGGCTTCCTCATGACTGTACACCTGTGCTAAGTGTTGGGAATATCACGGGAAACAAGATACATTATAAGATATGAAAATCCACATGCTGCCCATCCTTCATATCTCTGTGATGATCAGAAGAGATGCTTGCATAAATGCCCCTGCTGCCTGGGTTTCAGGAATTGCCATCACAGGCAAACACTGTTTGGACCAAAGCCTGTTTTCTGAGTCTAAGTGTTCTGGTCCTAAGGCCTTTCCCCACCTTTCCTCCCCCAAGTCCTGAAAGAGAAAAATTTAGGACAAATGAAAGGAAGCCTTAATTTACACCATGGGAAGTCAACTTAAGGGATTCATTATCTCAAGTGGTGGTGCAGTTTTAAGCTATAAATAGGTTTTTAAGAACAGGTTTAGTTAAACCCATAGATGGCAGTGGGCACGGAGACAGAAGATAGAGACGAGCCCTGGAGCACCCACCTGCTGACTGCCTACTCTTAGCTCTGCTGCCCTCCTGAGGCATCTAGTACAGTGCAAGGAGCACTGGACTGGGTGTCAGGAAACCAGGGTTTGAATGCCAGCTCTGCTGACCAAGTACATGACCTTGGACAATTCACTTCACTGCTCCTGAGCCTGTTTCTTCATCAGCCACTTGGGAATATTGGGAATATCTAAGATCTTTGGTTGTTGTGATGATTACAGTTTAAAAATGCATGTAATGCACCTCATGTAGCATATGGTACACACTAAGTGCTCAGTCAACATTCACTAGTGTGATTCTTCTCTGCTGCAGGAGCTCTGGCCAGGAATCACAGCCCTCTCCATTAGACCAAGAAACATCCTATGTGATTTTGAGCAAGGCACTTTCTTTCTCTGGGCTTCACCTTCATCATCTGTAAAACAGGAAGCTAGTAACTGCCCTCCCTAGCTAAGGAAAGAACAGTTAAAGTATCACCTGTTACTATTGTTACTACATGAGCAATGTTGGAGCAGTCTAAAAGTGTGGTGCTTGGAGCCACATTGCCCAGTTTTCAATCCCAGCTCTACCCGCTACTTAGATTCCTTTCCTGATGTATGCCTGTTTCCTCACACATAAAATGGAGTTAATGACAGCAACTACTTCATAGGGTGGTTAAGAGGATTATATAAACTAACAGAGGTAAAGTGCTTAGAACAGTGACTAGCACAGACCATTTTAAGTGAGCATCCAACGCACAGCACCTAAATTGCTTGGGGCTTTTGAATCAGAAAGACCCATGTCTGTGTCCCACCTTCCTGGTGGTATGACCTTGGAAACGTCACTTCCTCTTCCTGAACCTCGGCTTCCTCTTCTCTACAGTGTAAGATGATAACAACCTGCATCCTTAAGGCACCATGATGCAGCAAAGCGTGTGTACACTGCCTGGCATGTGGCAGGTGCTCAATGAAAGTGTTTCCCTCCTCTGCCCCTCCTCTTGGCTCCTCCCTCCATCATTCTTCTCAATGGTCCACCTCATCCTTCTCACCCAGAGCCTCTTCGCTACTTCTAAGAAGTCTCCCCCTCAGAAGTGAGGCAATGACACACTGCACATTTTGGTGGGAAGAACCCTGGATCGGCAGTCAGAAAACCAGGGTTGGCTTGCTTGTCTTCCTAATGGAAGGATTCTGATACGCTGTTTCCAAGGAGCCATGGCCTTGGGCCAAGAGTGTTCCCTCTCTGGGCCTTGGGCTCCTCTTCTGTTCCATGGTGGGGTTCTTATATTTTAAATCATGGCATCCTGGGCAGCCCTGGTGGCTCAGCGGTTTAGCACCGCCTTCGGCCCAGGGCATGATCCTGGAGACCCAGGATGGAGTCCCACATCTGGCTCCCTGCATGGAGCCTGCTTCTTCTGCCTGTGTCTCTGCCTCTCTCTCCCTGTGTCTCTCATGAATAAATAAAAATAAAATCTTAAAACAACAACAACAACAACAACATGGCATCCTGCAATCTTATGATTGGGTGAGAAATGCCAAGATTAGGGTTGATCCTTAGGTGGGCTGGAGAGGGGAATGGGTGCTATGGGTCTACTCCTGAGTACCTCAAAATCCTTGGGAGAGATGGACTTGGGTCAGAGACAGGATATATCCTACTGGCAAGTGGTGAGGGTTGGAGCTGGCTCTGTAGAGCTGAGAAATCAGGTCCTCACTGGAAACCTGTCCAGGGAGTGCAAAACCAACCTGCCATCATACCATTGTTGACTCAGCTTACCAAGGCTGCTCTGGGGGCCTAGGCCTGCTGGGTGGAAGGGATGATGAGGGGACCTTACCCATCCAGAGGCCTCATGCTGTATTTCCCCTACCAAAACCTGCTCCTAGTAAAGGACCAGGGAAACCCTCTCATACTCAAGCACCCTTTGCCTTTTTAAATGGGGTTGTTGTTTTTTTTTTTTAACAGGAGTGTTTTGAGAGTCTTCCTCCTCTCGCCTCATTTCTATTTTTCAATTGAAGGTAGCTATTTTTCAATTGAACTCATACAACACCGATTTAGGGACAAACCAAGGGGCCAGGCTCCCTCACAAAATGCTAGACAGGCTTAAACAGAAAATAGTGCCAAAGGTGGCATTTGCAGCATCAGGAGGGGTATACCTGAAGGGCTGCAGACCTCAAAATGCATCCACACTTGATTACACTGAGCAGAGGAGGGTTGTAGGGGAGGTCTCTATCTCCAGCTCTACTAGTGGAACAAAGACGTATGAATAAAGTTCACTAAGGGCCGGGCACTGACTCCTCTCCATGGCCCCGAATCCAGCCATCCGGACTTGCCTCCCCAGTGCCCAGAGGGGACTTTGGACCAGCCACTTCCCATCTCTGGGCCTCAGTTTCCCCAACGGTACAAGGATTATATGCTCCCCTCCTCCCAGGATACATCAGGACTAATCGGGAAGGATTCGATCAGGCTCGATAAGAGAGTTAAGTCACCAGTCCTGAGACAGGTGAAATGACTAATACTGTTTATTCCTCTCCGGAGGCAGAGCGCCCCGGGCGCCGCACACTCCCGAGAGCAGTTCCGGGAGGGGGCGTGGCCACGCCCCCGAGGGCCACGCCCCCTCCTGGCCACGCCCCCGGGCCGTGGGGCAGCCTTAGCCGCGCCCAACCCTGCGGCCCGGGGAAGGGACCCAGCCTTGACGTCACAAACCACTTCCAGTGTAGCCCTCCGCCAAGAGAGAAAGTAGTTCCCGACCCATAGCGGATTCTGCCGCCCGTGCTTGGCGACGTATAAAATTCTAGACTCTCTCCGGACTGGACCATGGTTCTGAGGCCTCAGGAGGACCTTCTGACACGCCGGAAAGTTGTCTTCCTCCGGGTCGGCGTAGGAAGTAGTCCCGGCCTCCGGTGGGCCGACGGGTCCCTCCGCAGAGGGGGGAAGAGGATGGCGACCTCGTCGATGCCGGAGTCGGAGAGGCGCGCGGCGACGAAAGCGTCGGGTGAGCATCGGGTACAGTCAGATCGCCCCACTGCACGCGGCCGCGAAGTGGGGCCACGCTGCGGAGAGAGCCGGCGGCGAGCTCCCGGGCCGGCGGGGCTGTCCGAACAGGGCCCCGGGGTCCCAGGCCCTTTAGTCGCTCTCGCACTTGCCTGAGCGGAAACCCGGCGCCGCCGCAAGATGGCGTCGGGCCTGGAGCGCAGGCAGCGCCGGGGACAGCCCCGAGTCGCCAGGCCCCGGGACCGTCGCTGTCAGCCCCCTCCGCATGGGAGCCAGGGGAGGGGGGAGCGAGCCACTGACCCGGGGGGCCTGCGGGCTGTACCACCGACCCTGCGCCCGGGGGGACTCGGGGGCCGAAGGGCTGAGCCGCCGAGCCCGGCCCGAGCGCGCTCTTAGGGCGAACCACGCTGCGGGAATTACGGAGGGGAGACGAGGAGGGTCAAGATTACCGGCCATTGACCGCCCTCCCGGGGATGGGGAAGGCTCTAGATCGGGAGGCCAGCCTTCTCGGTCCAGTTTTCCCCGGGGCTCCTGTCTCCGCACACGGGAAAGCCCCTCCTCGGCGGAGACTCAGTCTTTGCACCTGCGGAATGGGCACACGGGCGCAGCTGGGTGGGCCGGGGAGGAGGCCCACCTGTTCCAGGTCCAGCCCGCGTCGCCTCTTCCCGCAGAGTGAAGGAGCCAGCCCCTGCGCCTCCCTGTCGGGCGGCCCCCCGAGCCCATGGAGGAGAACGAGGTGGAGAGCAGCAGCGACGCGGCCCCGGGGCCTGGCCGGCCCGAGGAGCCCTCTGAGAGCGGCCTGGGCGTGGGCACCTCTGAAGCGGTGTCGGCAGACAGCAGCGACGCCGCGGCCGCTCCGGGGCCGGCGGAGGCCGACGACTCCGGCGTGGGGCAAAGCTCTGACCGAGGCTGCGGCTCTCTGGTATGGACCGTGCTGGCCGGCGTGGGTGGAGGCGGGGACCGCAGGCGGCTTGCCTGGCAGCCGAGGGAAGCAGCCGGAGAGGCTGGCTTGCAACTGATAGTTGTTTTTGGTTTACGGCCCGTCAGGCACCCTGCCAAGCCCCTAGCGTGGATTTTTCCCATTTAAGTCTGAGACCTAGTAAGGCACGTATATATCACTCTTGCACATCTTATAGGGAAGGAAACCGAGGCACAGGGAGCCGGCAGAGCCACGATTCAGATCTGAGCCGTGGTCTTCCCCACTCCACTACCCACTGTCCTCACTCTTTGAGAATGCAGGTACCCTGGTTCAAGGCTTGGCTCTGCCTCCGATTCACCGGGAGACCTCTTTGGGCCTCATTCTTCTCTCTGTAAAATGGAGCAGGAATACTTGCCTCAGAGGGAGTACTCTTGGACACGTTCTGTAACGCTGTCATCTCCTGGCTCTGTAATCTTGGACAAGCTACCTCATTTCTAGCTCTCAGTTTTCTCATCTGTAAAGACGGAATGATAAATATATCTGCCTCAGTAGGGGTTTTGTGAGGATTAATACACGCAAAGCATTAATAAAACAGTGCCTAGCACGCATAGTACGTACTCAGTAAGTATTAGCCATTACCATTGTTATTACCTGCAAGATAATGACTTCCAAGACCTCATGTTCTAGAGCTGCCCAAAGATGGACCCCATTTTGGGGTCCAAGGGTTTCGTTAATTGAACAGAGATGGACCTGGGATCCCTGGGTGGCTCAGCGGTTTGGCACCTGCCTATGGCCCAGGGCGTGATCCTGGAGTCCCAGATCGAGTCCCATGTTGGGCTCCCTGTATGGAGCCAGCTTCTTCCTCTGCCTGTGTCTCTGCCTCTCTCTTCGGGTTTTTCATGAATAAATAAATAAAAACCTTTAAAAAACAAAAGCCCAGTGAAAATAGTTCTGTCAGGCTGTTGTGTGGGTATGGGGATTACGGGGCCTCTTACCTGACCAGAGCTGGGGACCCTGGAACTTGTTCTTTGGTGGCTCTGTGACTAGAGGGCATCTGCTGGTCATCAGTGAGGCTGACGTGTGGATGGCACCATTCACCATGTCTGAGGGCCCGGGAGCTCTGTCTAGTGGGTAACAACCTGCCTTGTACCATCCCTGACTCCTAAAATTCCTCTCTCCCTGTTTCCTATCATCCAGGAAGAAGTATCTGAGAGCAGCTCCAGCACAGACCCTCTGCCCCACGGGTACCTGCCTGATTCATCTTCTGTGTCCCGTGGGCCAGTGGCAGGGGTGACAGGTGGTCCCCCAGCCCTGGTGCACTCCAGCGCACTCCCAGACCCCAACATGCTGGTGTCCGACTGCACGGCTTCTTCCTCAGACCTGGGCTCAGCCATTGACAAGATCATCGAGTCCACCATTGGGCCAGACCTAATCCCGAGTGAGTTAGGGCAGAGGGCAGCAAGAGTCAGCCCGTGGGTTTTCCTGTGAGGTCCAGCAGAACCAGCTGTGCAAACTTAGGCAAATAACTGTAGCATTCCAAATGTGGAACATGGGAATAGTAGCCCCTATCTTGTAGCAGAGAATGAGGTGAGGATTTGATGAAATGGTGCGGTATAATACCTGGCATGTGATAAATGCTGAATAAACACAGAAACAATAGTACCTTATTTTGTACTGGGGTCTGTCCTGAGCACTTTATATATAGTATTTCACGAGTTCCTTGGTGACCCCAAAAAAGTAGGTGCTATTATCCTCACAGTCTAGATGAGAACCCACTGTGACCAGCAAGTGTTGGGCCATGAGCTCAGATACTCTGACTCCAGAGTCTGTATTCATAATTACCGCCTGCATCCTGGGTTATCAATGGTGTGTGTAAAGGCCATAGACTTCGAAAAGCCCTGGGGTGGTGTGGGAAGTCAACCCTGAGAAAGTGATGCAGGGGCTAGGCCTATGACTTTGGGGAGGTTTGGAGATGGGGAGGGGGACTCTCCAGGTTTTAGTGGTCAGAGGTAGGGTGGCAGGGGTAGCCATGGCTCCTGCGTGACTAGGCCGGGTGCTGGGCCAGCGTGTCCCACCAGACATCCCGACAGTCCTGCTCTGGGTGACGGTGCACAAGCAGGGACAGGATGCAAGTGAGGCTCGGTGGGTAGTACAGCTGGTTCATAGTTGGCTGTGAATGTGGACAGTAACAGTTGTCATCGTCAGCTCCCCACATTTCTGCCCAGGCTGTATCACCGTAACCAGTGCTGAGGATGGTGGGGCCGAGACTGCACGGTACCTGATCCTGCAGGGCCCAGATGATGGTAAGACCCAGGGAGCCCTGCAGTGGGTGAGGGGGCTCTGTATAAACTCACTGTGTGATCTTGGCAGGTTGTCCACTGCTCTGGGCCCGTTTCCCCAGTCATTCTGGTGGGGATTTGGGTTCCTGGATCCCTGGACCTCCCTGGGAGGGGCAGCTGTTGATCATGGCCCACCTTCCCCTTGCCTTCCCTTCTCTCTGATTCCCTCACCCACCACCAGGTGCCCCCATGGCTTCGCCAATGTCCAGTTCCACCTTGGCTCACAGCCTGGCAGCCATCGAGGCCCTGGCTGATGGCCCCACATCCACGTGCCTAGAGCCCCCTGAGGAAGCACGGGGTAGGCCCAGCTCCCCGGCGCAGCCGCCCCCAGGCTCTGGCACCGAGGAGCCAGACCTGCAGAGCCTGGAGGCCATGATGGAGGTGGTGGTGGTACAGCAATTCAAGTGCAAGATGTGCCAGTACCGGAGCAGCACCAAAGCCACGTTGTTGCGCCATATGCGGGAGCGTCACTTCCGACCAGGTGCACTGACTGACTGGCTGACGCTGCGCGGTGGGGGTGGGTGCCGAGAGCCAGACATGGCAAGCTTCTCTGATCTTCACAGCAGCAGCAGCTGCGGCTGGAAAGAAGGGGCGTCTGCGGAAATGGGGCACCTCAGCCAAGACCCAGGAGGAAGAGGGGCCAGAGGAGGAAGATGATGATGACATCATCGACGCCGGTGCCATTGATGACCTAGAGGGTAGGCCACCTTGGCTCCCAGGCGTACTACCGCCATAGCCATCTTCAAATACTGAGTTCCCTCTGGCCCATGTGGAGGGCTGGGAAAGAGGACCTGGCACAGATTCAGGCGTGTGGGTGCCTCCAGTATAAGACAGGAGTTGGGGCTCTGAGGTCAGGACCTCTGTGTACAGCTGTGCAGGCTGTGCACTAAAAAAGAGCACCACATCTAAGAGGGCCACATTCACACTTGTCCGACAGAAATAGAATACAAGCCACACATGCATTTTTTTCTTGTAACTATACGTAAAAAGGTTGAAAGATTAAGCTTAATCATAATTATCAGCAGGTTATTTTACTTTCTTTTTTAATATTAGTTTTTTGAAATCCAGTGTCTCAATGTAGATCACACACAGTGCTTGATAGTGACACATGGCTAGTGGCTCTTGCACTGAATAGCATGGTTGTCAGAGTTGTAGGTTTGAATGTTTATTCCAACTATTTTCTAACAGTGGCTATAAAGTGTCTTAAGGAAGGGGCATCTTTTTCTAGTTAACACAGTGGTGCTGTCTGAGTTAGTGGTCAGAGTCAGGAAGGGTGCAGAGAAAGGATTGCAGGGGCTTGGAGAGAGGCGTTCATAGTCAGCCAGGGGGAGACCAGGAGGGCTTTCTGGAGGAGGCATTACTGGTTGGTGAGCTTGGAGGGGAAGTAGGCAGGGATGGGAAGAGGGCCTCTTCCCAGGGAAACCCGGTTAGGGGTCAGGGTTGATGCCCACAACCTTCTCATGTGGTCCCCACAGAGGACAGTGACTACAATCCAGCTGAGGATGAGCCCCGGGGCCGGCAGCTACGGCCCCAGCGCCCTACTCCCAGTACTCCAAGACCGAGAAGGAGACCTGGCCGGCCTCGGAAACTGCCTCGCCTAGAGACCTCGGACCTCCCAGATGGTGAGAGTTGGTCATAGGTGGGGTTGTGTGAGTGGGGCTGAATGGTGGCCTCATTCCCTACTTCTTCCTATAGAGCGTTGGAGACTGAGTGTGCCATACAGGGCAGCATATAACAAACCAGGGGGCCCTGCAGGCCTCCTCATACAGCCTTCTCAGACCAAGCTCGAGAAACCCTGAGTTAAGAAGTGATACATCAGCTTTGTGACAAGACTTCTCAATGGCAAGGTGTCACAGCACAGAAGTTTGAATCTTTATAACTGAACTAAGAAGATAAGTTTTAAGTATGACTGCCGAAATGACATCAAGTCTGAGGCCTGAAACTGTCCAGGGAGCACTGGCTTGGAGTATTACAGGCAGGGGAGGAGAAAGCCCCGTGGGCATGAAGGCTCTGCCACCTACTAGCTGTGTGAATCAGAGCATGGTACTTTGCCTCTTGAATCCCCTCTTCCTTTATTATGAATGGAGATGATTGCACCTGTCTTTCACGAGTTCTTTAAGGTGTAAATACATACAAAATCACATATTAGCTGTTTTTGTATATGCAGTTTGGGGGAGATTATTAAATTTTTATTTTAAGGGATCCCTGGGTGGCGCAGCGGTTTGGCGCCTGCCTTTGGCCCAGGGCACGATCCTGGAGACCCGGGATCGAATCCCACATCAGGCTCCCAGTGCATGGAGCCTGCTTCTCCCTCTGCCTATGTCTCTGCTTCTCTCTCTCTCTCTCTCTCTCTCTCTCTCTGTGACTATCATAAATAAATAAAAAATTTAAAAAAAATAAATAAATTTTTATTTTAAGATTTTATTTGAGAGAGAGAGCATGGGAGAAAGCACGAGCTGGGGGAAGAAGGGGTAGAGGGAGAAGCGGACTCCCCGCCAAGCAGAGAGCCTAACGCAGGCTCGTTCCCAGGACCCTGAGATCATGACCTGAGCTGAAGGCAGGTACTTAAGTGACTGAGCCACCCAGGCGTCTTAAAATAACTTATTGTTAAGATCTTTATGGGAAAATACACATAATCCTTAGGAAATTTTGATGAGGGCAATACACCTGTATAGCCAGTACCCCCCTCCCCCATCAAGAAGCAGATGTCATTGGCATTGTGTAGATCACTTTTAATTTTTAAAACATTACACTGGAATACTGTAGATTTTTTTTTCTGTTGATGTTTTTGAATAGGTAACACATTCAGATTGTTCAGACTTTTAAACGTTTTGAGTGTGTACAGTGATGTGATGTCTCCTCCCTTCCTCTCGTCTGCTCTCCAGCCTCCCAGCCTCCCTAGGGAAAAGCAGTGTTAAAGTCCCTGCTGTTACTCCCAGGCCCTAGAATGTTCCATGAGATCACTAGCACAGCAGGTATCATCTCCACTTGACAGAAAATGAGACTCAGGGCGGTGGCTTTGCCCAAGGATGCACAGGAGCCCAGTGTCTGAGCTGAGTTAGCATGTGGGTCTCTTGACAGGGAAGTCCCCAGCTCTTGCTGCTACTGCAGACTGTCATGTGTAAGTTGTCCTGTGCCAGCAACAGGCCAACTGTAGGAGGGCTTGTGTCCACACTGCCCTCTAACTTCAGGCCACTGCGTCTGTCCCATGACCTGAAGTGCCCATCGGGAGCCTGTGACCGTGTTTGAGGAAATATTTTGGCTGGCCTCTGGCACACTTGTCCACATCTGTCTTGGTGTGTCTGTGGCTAATTCGTGCCCATGTCCGTGGCAGGTGTGGAAGGGGAACCTCTGGTGAGTTCCCAGAGCGGACAGAGCCCTCCAGAGCCCCCAGACCCCGAAGCACCCAGCTCCTCGGGTCCAGGATGCCTGGCTGCCCTGGGCAAGGCTGATAGGGCCCCTGTGGACCCTGGTGTGAGCCAGTCGGATGCGGAGAACGCAGCACCCTCCTGCCCAGATGAGCCTGACGCTCTGCCCCGCCGCCGCGGCCGGCCCTCCAGGCGTTTCCTGGGCAAGAAATACCGCAAGTATGTGGCACAGGGAGCCTGGATAAGGGGAGGGGAAATGGTTGGCAGCGCAGCCCAGCCAGACCTCTCCCCAACGCCCTCCTGGCAGGTATTATTACAAGTCTCCCAAACCCCTCCTGAGACCTTTCCTGTGCCGCATCTGCGGCTCCCGCTTCCTGTCCCACGAGGACCTGCGCTTCCATGTCAACTCCCACGAGGCCGGGGACCCCCAGCTCTTCAGGTGTCTGCAGTGTAGCTACCGCTCCCGCCGCTGGTCTTCACTCAAGGTAGGCAACGGGTGGGGTGGGGGGCGGGGTGCAGCACTAGGATAGAAAGATGATGGCTGGCAGGCAGTGCCAAAGGGAATGGAGTTCACAGGCCATTGGCTAGCACCTTCCTGCCCCTTTGCCAGGCACCTTACATGGTGTGCCGCTGGTGTGCTGAAGGAGTTCAGGCAGCGCCTTGGGCACTTGTGCAGGCTGCACACTGCACAGTGGTGCCATGTCATCAGAGGTGCTCTGCACATTGCAGACAGCATAGATTTGCTTCACACACACACACAGACACACTGCACTTCACAGCAGATGGCAGTACAACTGGTTTTATCTAATTCAGTATGTTAGAAAGTTTTCCAGTAGATGGCAGTAATGTGTCTCAAGAAAGGCATTCCTTTTTATATCAATTACCCAAAAGTGCCAGTGGGCTTGCTGCCACTCTAGGCCATTTTTTATTCAGTACCCGGGCCTTGTAGGCCTGCTTGAGTTTCATGCTCACACAACCCAAAGTGATTGTAGGTATCAATAGCCCCATTTTACTGACCCAGGAAACTGGCTTGGCCTGGCCAAAGTAAGGTAGAGAGTTGGCCATCATGGGATAGGGGCTACCTGAAGCACAGGCCAGAGCCCCTAAGCTTTCAGCACACGGTACATCCTCCCTCACACAGGGCCCCATGACCTAGAAGTTGTTCTCTAGAACCCTGCCCCAGGAGAGTGAAGGCTCTGGAGCCGTGCTACTTGGATTTGACTCCAAGCTCTGCCATTCACAAGGTCACTTGGGGCCAAGGTTACTTCCTTCCGAACCTGTTTCTGCCTCCATCAGATGGTGAGCCAGCACAGGGCCTGGTGCAGAGTAGATACCCTTGCTGGGGAGAGGGCCCAGCCCTAATAGGCTCTGGCCCCTATAGTACTCCTTTGTTCTGGAACTTGCTCCCACAGCAGCTCTAAGACTTTGGGTGCAGGTTGGGGGAGCAAGGGAAGCCAACCCCAGCCCACGACCCCATTTACCTCTGTCCTAGGAGCACATGTTCAATCACGTGGGCAGTAAGCCCTACAAGTGTGACGAATGCAGCTATACCAGTGTCTACCGGAAGGATGTGGTCCGGCACGCAGCTGTGCACAGTCGAGACCGGTCAGTGCATGCAGGGGTGTATACAGGTCAGAGTGGGACGTAGAGGCCCAGCACAACCGCATTTCCCCCTTGCTGAGCACCTGCCCTGGGCCACCCCATTGGCAGCACATTACAGACATCAGAAAGATAGGCCATTCATCCCAGCTTGCTTGGCTTAGAGCAGTAGCAGGGCTTCTGGGGGCTCTTGTTCAGTCTCTTCCCTGCTATGCGCTTTGTGAGGTAGGTATGGTCATTGTTGAAAGGATGGAAGGGAATCGTGTAGCTAAAGCTCAGTAAATCAACTCAGCTTTAGGAAAGAGCTCACTCCGCTTGGGGCGCTGTGTGAGCAGAGGTGGAGTCCATGAGGACACTGACTTTCAAACTGTGCTTTCAGGAAAGCCTGAACTCCAAGATGCTTATGGGTTTTCTTTTAAAAAGTTGGGCAGGGGGAAGTAAGATTGGGGACACCAGATAGAACACCTGGTTCACCAGCTCTTTTCTGCAGGACTTCCTTTTTTTTTTTTTTTTTTTTTTTTTTTATGCAGGACTTCTTATGGCCTTTACAGTGCACATTTTATTTTGTGATGAAGGAGGAAAGCACCATTCCAGAATTTATTTACAGCATGCCTCCTAGCATTTCCTAGTGAATTCTACTTAGAGAAACCCTGTTGTGAAGAGAAGGGCTTGGTCAGACAATAGGGACACTCAGGGCTGAGACTGGGTCTGGTCTGTGTGAGAAGGTCTGAGGTGGGCTTGGGGAAGCAGTGGTCTGACTCCTATGCCTTTCTCCCCCAGGAAGAAGAGACCAGATCCGGTGAGTCTGGGCCTGGGGAAAGAAGTCTGCTTGAGGGCTGCTTGTCAGGGTGGAGGCAGGAGGTAAGGTCTCACCCTCTCTCCTCCCCTTCTTTCTTCATCTGGTCCCTTCTTGTCCCATCCCAGACCCCCAAGCTGAGCTCCTTCCCTTGCCCTGTGTGTGGCCGTGTCTACCCGATGCAGAAGAGACTCACACAGCACATGAAGACACACAGCACGGAGAAGCCCCACATGTGTGACAAGGTGGGTGGGGCCAAGGGCTGGGGGCAGGATGGAGGGTCACCCTGGGCAATCCCCCATCTAACTCACTCTGTTCCTCACAGTGTGGAAAGTCCTTTAAGAAACGCTACACCTTTAAGATGCACCTGCTCACACACATCCAGGCTGTTGCCAACCGCAGGTATATTCCCAAGAAGGCCCCTGGGACTGGAGCACCCCAGCTCAGCCCAGCCCACTGCTGATCTTCCCTCCCTCTCACCACTCCAAGGTTCAAGTGCGAGTTCTGTGAGTTTGTGTGTGAGGACAAGAAAGCACTACTGAACCACCAGCTGTCTCATGTCAGTGACAAGCCATTCAAATGCAGCTTCTGCCCCTACCGCACCTTCCGGGAGGACTTCCTGCTCTCCCATGTGGCTGTCAAGCACACAGGTCAGGCTGGCCCTCAGCTCACTGTGCCCCGAGTCACAGGCTCTGCTTTGTCCTCTTCCTCCTGCTCCGCAGCCACAGCCCCC
This sequence comes from Canis aureus, assembly GCF_053574225.1. Taxonomy (NCBI): domain Eukaryota; kingdom Metazoa; phylum Chordata; class Mammalia; order Carnivora; family Canidae; genus Canis; species Canis aureus. The sequence goes on along the minus strand of NC_135636.1, from coordinate 38,745,261 downwards.
GGGGAGAGCAGCCTGAGCTTCTTGGTTGTAAGGGAATCTCCTCTAAGGGTGACACACTCTCTCTTCAGCTCAGCCAGCTCTTCTCTGCATGATCGTGGGCCAACTTGCCCTGAGTCTTCCCTGGCTGTGAAAGGGGGAGTCAGAAGTACCTACCAAGTGATGGTTGTAAAAGTGAGCTCTGTTCCCTGAGCCCTGTCTGCTGGGTGCTGGGCAGGAAACGTTTACAGAGGCCCTGCCCTTGCGCGTGAAGTAGGAGAAGCAGCATCCCATGCTCGGCCCACAGAAAGTGGACAAAACAGTTGATTCTTTCTCCTGCTTGCTGCCCAGCCTTCTGATGGGCACACTGGGGGAGATTGGACACACTAGAGGGCTGGATTCCTGTCTACGTGGGGGAGGTGATTCATAAGAGGAGTGTGTAGTCATGTGCCGTGAAAATGAGATACTGCTAGGAAGGCTGTGAGTGCAGCCGGGGGGCCTAGTTCACACCTGGCCTGGCCCGCCAGAACAAACTGCACCATGTGCTTGCCTGAGCTTGGGGACGAAGTGCTGGGAGGGAAACAGTTGGAGAGGTCCTTGGGCTCATGGAAGGCTTCATGGTAAAGGGGAGTGGGAAAGCCCAAGCATCCCTTCGCCTGTGCCTGCAGGGGCCAAGCCCTTTGCCTGTGAGTACTGCCACTTCAGCACACGACACAAGAAGAATCTGCGCCTGCATGTACGATGCCGACATGCCAGCAGCTTTGAGGAATGGGGGCGGCGCCACCCTGAGGAGCCCCCTTCCCGCCGTCGCCCCTTCTTCTCCCTGCAGCAGATTGAGGAGCTGAAGCAGCAGCATAGTGCAGCCCCTGGACCACCCCCCAGCTCCCCAGCACCTCCGGAGGTAAGCTCAGCACGCAGGCTGCATTCAGAAGGGGCTTGGGGCCCTGTGCCGGGATGACCGTGTCCTATCACCTCTCCCATCCCCAGCATCCTCATTTGCACACTGGGGACAACAGAATGGTCCTTGCCTCTCCAACTGCAGTAAAGAGCAGATGCGGTCACAGATATGTCAGCCCTAAGCTCAGAGTGGGAGTGGCTTTCCAGTGCTAGGAATAGAGAATGGGATCTCTGTAGCTTAACTGTGGTAATAGTTTATTATTCTCTCACAAACGAGTCCAGAGGTCGGCAGCCTAGGGCTAGTGTGGCAGCTCCACGGTCAGTCATCAGGGACCAAGCTCTCTCAATATTTTTTCCCAGCCATCCTAGGCATACGACTTCCATCTTTGTGGTTTCCTCATGGTCCAGTATAGCTGCAGGAGCTCCAGCCTTCTAGCCACATCCCAGGCAAGAAGCAGGAGGAAGGGATGGGAGAAGGGCAGAAAGGAAGCGTGCCATCTCTCCATCTGTCTTCCCTGCGAACTTAACCAGAAGCTCCTGCTTAGCCACAAGGCCCCACTTTTCCTAGCTGCAAGGCAGGCTGAAAAGTGTAGTCTCATAGCCGAGTACATTGTCTCCCCCTCCTGTGCCCCAAAAGATGGACCGCTTCTATGTGCTGGTGAACACAGGCTCCAGAGTCAGTCTTGTGCTACTTACTAGCTGTGGAACCGTAGCCAGTGTTCCGCTTTTCTGAGCCTCGGTCAGTTCATCTGTAGCACTGAGCTGAGAGATATCTTGAGACGTGGTTGTGTGAAGATGAAACAAGCCAGAGGATATGAAGCGCCTGAGGAGGTGCTTGGTCACCCGTGCTGGAATCCCAGCTGCCCCCTCTCAGGCTTGGCCACATCCCCACCCCGCAGATCCCCCCAGAGGCAGCACCTTTCCAGGCACCCGAGACCCCCCCACTGCTCTGTCCTGACACCCTTGGTGGGGCCACCATCATCTACCAGCAAGGTGAGCTCTGAGGGAAGGCGGGAGCCTGGGGACCTGGGCAGAAGGGGGGCGGGGCGGTGGCCTGTTCTGAGGCATAGGTCTCACTCAACCCAGGTGCTGAGGAGTCGACAGCAATGGCCACGCAGACGGCCTTGGATCTGCTGCTGAACATGAGTGCACAGCGGGAGCTGGGGGGCACAGCCCTGCAGGTGAGCCGCCGCCACCCCCCCAACCCCCCTACGCAGCCACCTTCCGCATCTGCTCTGCCCTGACACCCCATCTGGAGGAGAGGAGCCAGTCGTGCTCGGGGCCCTCCCGCTGAGCCAAGAAACAGTCCACCAAAACCCAGGAGGGAGCAGACGTGGGCCTGGGGGATCCCCGGTGCAGGGAGGGCCACTGGCGACCTCTGCCCGGCCAAGCGGTTAGCGCCACCCCCTGCTCCGCCTCGGGCGTCCCAGCTCTGCAGCCCCCTGTGCTGTGGGTCGGAGCCCGCTTCCCATGTAGCCCAGCACCCTCATCCTGGGATGCCTCCCACTGCTAGGAGGCCCCCAGGGCGCTTGCTCCTGCTCCACCATCCCCGGGCCTGGAGCCCTGGCTGATCCCTAGCCACCAACACCCCCCCCCCCAGCCCCCATCACGACCTCTCCCTCCTTGCCGCCTGGGGTCACTCTTGCCCTTCCTCACCTCCCATGCTCCTCAGAGTTGGGGAGAGCTTTGGGAGCCCCTCCTGTTTCTGAGCCTCTTGAAAACATACTGAATCTGTGTTTGAGATGATAAATTCCAAGAACTTGGAGCAATAATGTGCCCCTGGGGGCTGGAGGACAGACAAAAGTCTGGAGGAGGGAGCCTGGTGTTGGACCAGGACAGCTTCCTAGGATTCCCTAAGCGCCTTTGGGGGATTGTGGAACTGGTACATTTTTAGACCGTTAAATCAGGCTTTTATATAGTTTTTGCCTTTGATATCATCCCTAGAAAGGCCTCCTTCCCCCCCCCCCCAAGATTATATAAACATTCATTTGTATTTTCTATTTAGGGTTTCTATTTAGGGTTTCTATTTAGGGTTTTTTTACACTTAAATCTTTACTCCACCGGGAATTTATTTTTGATGTATGCACAAAGGTAGGGGACTAACTTTACTTCTTTTCCCCCAAATGTTATCCAGTGCAGTATATCAGATAATCTTCCCCAGTGGTTAGAAATGTCCACTTTATCATGTTCTAGATTCCCACATATATAGGACAAGTTCTGTTCTGTTGGTTCTGTCATCATGCCAGTATTTCATGCATTTTTTTTCTGATTACAAAAACATTGTAAAAAAAAACAAAAAACAAAAACCCACCAAAATGAACATTAGGAAATGTTCTGTACAGAAAGTAAAAGTCCTTAACATCCGTCCCCTCCCCGTTAACAGGCATTTTTCCAGTTTTCTCTACATACGCAGTAACACAGAGACATTTTGCTCCTTAAAAAATAGGATCATGGGGATCCCTGGGTGGCGCAGCGGTTTGGCGCCTGCCCTTGGCCCAGGGCGCGATCCTGGAGACCCGGGATCGAATCCCACGTCGGGCTCCCGGTGCATGGAGCCTGCTTCTCCCTCTGCCTCTGTCTCTGCGCCTCTCTCTCTCTCTCTCTCTCTGTGACTATCATAAATAAATAAAAATTAAAAAAAAAAAAAAAAAAAAAATAGGATCATGGAGGTGCCTAGGTGGTGCAATCGGTTAAGCATCCGACTCTCAGTTTTGGCTCAGGTCATGATTTCAGGGTCATGAGATCGAGCCTCACATCGGGCTCCATGCTGTATGCAGAGTCTGCTTGAGATTCTGTCTCCTCCTGCCTCTGTCCCTCTCTAAATTAAGTAAATCTTAAAAATATATATTTAGAAAAAAAATAAAAATAAATATATATATATATATATATATATATATATATATATATATATATATATATTTAGGGTCATATGATTCATGCTTATCCACAGCCCACTTTTCTTCACTCCGCAGTATGTGAGGCATGGCCTGGTAGGTGCATACAGATCTCCTCTCTCTTACTAAGACATTTCCACTTTACATCTCCATGTTATTCCATCGTATAGATGTTGTAAGTTCATTCAGTCCTTTGTTGGTTATTTCCAGTTTTTCATTAATCAGGGCAGTACTTCAGTACACATATATTTCCGGTGCTCGTAACATTTTTTAGTTAAAAAGCCTCCTAGAAGTAGAATTGGTGGGTCTGAAGGTATGAAGCCTCTTACAGAGATACGTTGTTTTTTTGTGACCACCATTAGAGCGAAGCGTGTTTACTATGCCTTTGCCAACCCTGGATGTCCCTAATTTTAATAAATCTCTTCCACATAGAAGTGTGTGTGTGTGTGTGTGTGTGTGTGTATAGATTTTTTTTTAAGATTTTATTTATTCATTCATGAGAGACACACACACACACACAGAGGCAGAGACACAGGCAGAGGGAGAAGCAGGCTCCATGCAGGGAGCCTGACATGGGACTCGATCCCGCGTCTTCAGGATCACACCCTCGGCTGAAGGCGGCGCTAAACTGCTGAGCCACCCGGGCTGCCCTAGAAGTATATTTCATGACCTTTCTTTTTTAAGTTTTTAATTAAGTAATCTCTACACCCAAGCAATATAGGGTTCAAACTCAACCCCGAGATCAAAAGTGGCATGCTCCTCTGAGTAGCCGGTACCCCTCATGGTCTTAATTTATAATTTTGTGACCATAAATTAGATTGAACTATTTTCTGTATGTTCACAGACCACTTACTTCTTCTCTGACTTACCTTTTTGTGTCATGTATCCGTTTTCCTATTGTCAGTCTTAAAGAAAAAAAAAAAGGATTTTATTTGAGAGAGCACACACGTGAAGGGGGGGGTGCAGAAAGAGAAACCTTAGGCAGAGTCCTCACTGAGCACGGAGCCCCATGCAGGCCAGATCCTACTACCCCAAGATCATGACCCGAGCCGAAACCAAGAGTTGGACACTCAACTAGCTGTGCCACCCAGCTTCCCCTATTAGTGTTATCATCACTTTGCAGCAACTCTTTGTATATGAAGGAGACTCCCCTTTTCTCTCTCCTATGAATCGTTTACTACATTTTTCTCATTTCAGTTTATGGTTTGTTTTGCTGTAGGTTCTAGCATCTTTTTCTGTCATGATTAGAAAAAAATCTTCCCACCCTAGATCATAAAAACACTTATCTGCATTTTCTCTTCATATATTTAGCTTTTTTTTTTTTTTTAAATAGATTTATGTATTCGTGAGAGATAGAGAGAGAGAGCCAGAGACCCAGGCAGAGGGAGAAGCAGGCTCCATGCAGGGAGCCCGATGCGGGACTCGATCTTGGGACTCCAGAGTCACGCCCTGAGCCAAAGGCATATGCTCAACCACTGAGCTACCCAGGCGTTCCTATTTAGAGTTTTTTATTATTACATTTGAGTCTTTAATTTATTTGTTTTTTTTTTTTTCTTTAGTCTATTTGAATCGGACCTGGAGTAAGATGTGAGATCATGTTTTTTTTTTTTTTTTTTTTAATGGTTTGCCACTTGTCTCTCTATCCTAGGATTTCTCAGTCTTGGCCTTTTGTGCTGCATGGTTCTTTGTTGCAGGAGCCATCTTACTCATTGTGGGGTGGTTAGCCACATCCCTGACAAATAACCCCTACGTGCCAATACCACCTCCCTTCCAATTGTGACAACCAAAGACTGTCTTCAGACATTGCCCAACACCCCTGGAGGGCAGCATTGCTCTACCCTGGTCTTGTTAAGTTTATTTCCAGTTGCTGGGTGGGGCTTGGAGAACCTGATTGTGTTTTAGAAAGAACACACAGTTGGGGTTGTACAAATGACTGGTGGCAGCACTTGGTTGCCTGAGTGTGGGTAACCTTTAGGCCCTGAGATAGAGAAGGTCTCTGAACACCAGCCTCTTCACCACAGACCGTGCTCATAATGTCCATGGATTCTGTTATAGGTGGCCGTGGTGAAGTCAGAGGACATGGAAGCAGAGTTAGCATGCCCTGGTGGGCAGCCTTCCCCAGCAGGTGCCACTCCACAAGTGGTAACCCTCCACGTGGCAGAGCCAGGGAGCAGCGTGGCAGCAGAGAGCCAGCTAGGCGCCCCTGACCTGCAGCAGATCACCCTGGCACCGGGTCCGTTTGGTGGGACTGGCTACAGCGTCATCACAGCACCCCCTATGGAGGAGGGGACGTCAGCTCCTGGCACGCCTTACAGGTGAGACCTGCTGCATCCAAGGCCCCCTTCAGCCATTGATAGGCATGCCGGGAGCCTCAAATAAGAGCTGTGCCCACTGGAGCCTAGTTGGTGGGAAGCAAAAGTCCTAATACATGTAACATAATTAGCCATGGGAGTCATAGCTTTCTCAGGAGGTTGGAAGCTACTATTTTTGGGCCACTTAGATTTTCCAGGCACTGGACATTTATGAACTCACCTAAACCATTCTTGCGAGATCCATGTTTCTCTCATTTTACAAGTGAGTAAATAGGCCAGGGACGTTGAGTAACTGGCCCGAGGTCAGACCAGGAGTAAGTGAAGAGTTGAACCTTTGGTTCTAAAGTCACATGCTTTTTGTTGTGGGTGATCCTCAAGGTGGTGTCCAGTTCTGCCCCAGCAGGCAAGCTCAGGCTCCTCTCTGGCACTGGAGGCTCCTCTCTGGCACTGGAGGCCTGGGAACTGCACTCTGCTTCCCCTACACTGAGCAGGTTCGGGCCAGAGCTGTGTATATGCTCACTGAAGTCCTGGGCAGTCGGAGAAAGCCCTCCGTCCAGGCACCGACGTGTCACTGTGTGTGCCTGGGATGAGAATCCGGGTCCCTGGGCTGGCAGCAGGCTCGGGTGGCCTGGTCACAGTGTCTGCCATGTGCTCTAGTCTCCGGGTACTTGCCAGCCCTGCCTCCCCCACTGGCCCCTCCTGTTGCTGCACCTGGCCAGACCCCTGGGGCTCTCTGCCCACCCTACCCTCCAAGGGAGCCTTCTATCCCTTCCTGGCACTCATTCCTCCCCTCTTTTGTGCCCACAGTGAGGAGCCCCCAGGGGAGGCAGCCCAGGCTGTGGTTGTGAGTGACACCCTGAAGGAAGCTGGCACCCACTATATCATGGCAGCCGATGGGACCCAGCTGCACCACATCGAGGTGAGGCTTGGGATACCAGTCCTCCCCTATTTCTCATCTTTCCCCCATCCTCATCAGTGTATCATGCTTCTCCATCTCCCTACAGCTGACTGCAGATGGCTCTATCTCCTTCCCAAATGCGGATTCCCTGGCCTCTGGAGCCAAGTGGCCTCTGCTACAGTGTGGGGGTCTGCCCAGAGACGGCCCTGAACCCCCATCTCCAGCCAGGACCCACCGGGTGGGAGACTCCCAGGGCTCTGCTTCCCCACCCCCTGTGGCCAACAAAGCCCTGGGTCTGGGAGTTCCGCCGTCGCCACCATCTGCAGCCACGGCATCATCAAAGAAGTTTTCCTGCAAGATCTGTGCTGAGGCCTTCCCTGGCCGTGCAGAGATGGAGAGTCATAAACGGGCCCACGCCGGACCTAGTGCCTTCAAGTGTCCTGACTGTCCCTTCAGTGCCCGCCAGTGGCCTGAGGTCCGGGTAGGTGCTATGCCCCTGTGCCTCTCCTGGCACTCATTCGGCCACTCGTGTCATAAACCTTAACTGAACACCCCGAGCCAAGCCCTCTGCCCCCTTCTAGGGTCAGAGATGACTCCGAGAGGGTTCAGCATTCAGTCTGGCAGGAAACCAAACCAGCGTGACTCATGCCCAGCAGTGTCCCCGGCATGAACAGAATGCAGATGACAGAGCACAGGGAACAGGACTCAGGGTGCGGGTGCTGGCCGACCTGGGTCTCTAGGGCCTGCAGCACAGGCATGGTGGCATGAGGTGTGCTCAGGGAAACGCAGGTTGTCTAGAATAGGGAGCACGCACAGAGCAAGGAAGTTGGTGGGAAAGGCAGGTTCTGGTGGGGGCCTTCCCCCAGGAATTCCCATTTCCAGATGTAGCCTTCCTCTGAGTCCTCACAGCAGCTCAGTGAGGGAGCAGGGCCCAGAACCCCAGAATATCCCGGCTGGAAGAGCCCTTCAGAGGTTCCCTCATCTGAGCCTGTATCTTAGGCTTAGTGGGGGTACACTGAGTCAGAACAGGGGCAGGATCTGTAAGTGACCTCACGATGGGATCTATGACGTTTCCTTCTCAGCACACAGAAGCACCAGGTCTCAGTCTGCTTCACTTTATACACAACTCCTCCCCACCTGAGGACAGACTCCCCAGCAGCACTGTGGGTGAGGGGCTATGTTGTCACCCAGCCAGCACCCCTGACTCTGCCCCTTCCCCAGGCCCACATGGCACAACACTCAAGCCTGCGGCCTCACCAGTGCAGCCAGTGTAGCTTTGCCTCCAAGAATAAGAAGGACCTGCGGCGGCACATGCTGACCCATACCAACGAGAAGCCTTTTGCATGCCACCTCTGTGGACAGCGGTGAGGCTGGAGACAGGTGGGTGGGGTGGGGGCTGCTGCAGGTATGATGGGGCTGCCCCTGAGCCTTTCCCTGGCCCCTCAGTTTCAACCGGAATGGCCACCTCAAGTTCCACATCCAGCGGCTACACAGCCCTGATGGGAGAAAGCCAGGAACACCTACTGCCCGGACCCCAGCCCGGACTCCCACCCAGACCATCATCCTGAACAGTGACGATGAGACGCTGGCCACACTGCACAGTGAGCTGCCCCCAGGACACCAGGGTGGAGGCCAGGACACCAGGGTGGGGACCAGGGCAATTCCGGGTTCACCTAAGTCCCTATATGAGTACCCTTCCTTATCTGCCTAGCTGCACTCCAGTCCAGCCACGGGGTCCTGGGCTCAGAGCGGCTACAGCAGGCACTGGGTCAGGAGCATATCATTGTGGCCCAGGAACAGACAGTGGCCAATCAGGTGAGAGCCTGGGCTGGGAGGTCACAGGATGGGGCAGAGAGGGGTGATGCACACAGAGCCGAGGCTAGAGCCGGCCTGGTCCTGGCAGGAAGAAGCCACCTACATCCAGGAGATCACCACAGCGGATGGCCAAACAGTGCAGCATCTGGTGACCTCTGACAACCAGGTGAGCACCTCAGCCAGCAGCACACACCCTCCACCTGCCTCCAGGCCCCTTTGAGGAACCACCCCTTCCCGGGTCTGTACCTGCAGCTGCCATCATGAATGGTGGGTGTCCCTGGCCCCCTGCTCTGTCTTCTTCACTCTAAGCTCCTGCCTATTGTCTACCCTTCTCCAGGTACAGTACATCATCTCCCAGGATGGGGTCCAGCATCTGCTCCCCCAGGAATATGTTGTGGTTCCAGAGGGCCATCACATCCAGGTAGGCCAGGCCTGGGTAGGGGCAGGAAGTGAGGGGAGGAGTGTACAACCTCCTCGATCACCGAATGGCCTTCCTCCCTCTAGGTACAGGAAGGCCAGATCACACACATCCAGTATGAACAAGGGGCCCCTTTCCTTCAGGAATCCCAGGTAGGGCCTTTAGGGGGTCAGGGGGTGCTGGGGTACAGGCCAAGCTCCTCCAAGGCCAGATCTCATTGGCTTCTCCACTCTAGATCCAGTATGTGCCTGTATCCCCAGGCCAGCAGCTGGTCACACAGGCCCAACTGGAGGCTGCGGCACACTCAGCCGTCACAGGTATGGGGCGAGAACCTGACAACCTTGGGGACTCAGGCCTAGCTTCTGGGGCCTTGGGCTCACCATCCTTTCCCCTCCCCTGACAGCGGTGGCTGATGCTGCCATGGCCCAAGCCCAGGGCTTATTTGGCACGGAAGAGGCGGTGCCTGAACACATCCAACAGCTGCAACACCAGGGCATCGAGTATGATGTCATCACCCTGACGGATGACTGAGCCCCAAGGGCCCAACGCAGACCGTGGATATCAGGGCCAACCGTGCTGGGGGTGGGGGGCCCACTGGGACTCCCCTCTCTGTTCCGCCTAGGGTCTCCAGACACTGAGCAGCCAGTATCCTGCCCCTCTAAGAGAGCCAGACCTGCGTTGCTGGGTTTAGGGGACAACCATGGGCCCCAGCCAGGACATGCTGGGTGCCCTAGCCTGCAGGCAGGCTTTGGGGAGAGAAATTTATTTTTGTTTGGATGGACCCACTGGCCCCTCAGTCTCAATAAAGGGACCAGAGTCCAGTCCTGACCATCTTACTTTTGTCCGCAAGGACTTGGGAAATGGCAGGAAAGAAGAGCCTGTTACAGCTCACAAGAGCTGCCTAGCTCCACAGTGCGGCCTGCCCTACCTCTGTAAGTGTGGTGGCCCAACAGCAGAGCAGGCCCTTGGGGCAGAGGCCTGATACTGGGAGAGATGGCTGAGCTGGTAAGAACCCCTATGAGCACCTTCAGACCTCCTTCCCCTCTCCCCGGGCCCCAGAAGAACACCTGCTCCTCTGTGTCTCCAGAGGGCAGCACAGCCAGGTGCCTATCTGCACGGAGACCATACCCTAAAGCTCTGGTGGCTCAGAGCTGCTCTTCCTACTGATCCTAGACTGTGAATCAGCTGGCTGCCCACTCACTGTGGCAGCTCCAGGTCTAGCAGGAGTCTAGCGCTCTGCCTGGGCACAGCCCCAGTCGTCTGCTCCCTGGAGGTATGAGTGGAGGCCTGGCTGTGAGAACAGCTTGCACATAGATGAAGTGGGCCTTTGGACTCCACACATTCACTGGACGTAGGCAGAGGCCACCAGAGACTCAGTTGTGGGGTCAGCAGGGTGGGAAGTTAGACACCAGAGCCCTAGGTTGGAGTGTGAAGGCCGGGGGGGGGGGGGGGGGGGTGTCATAAGAAGGTGGGCCTGGGTGGAGAGTGTGTGGTCCCAAGACTAGCTCCAGGTTCTCCGCCTTCTCTGCCCTCAAGACCCTCACACATTCTCAATGGGGAGGGCAGGGTTCTGTATTTCCTTTTACAAATGAAACAAGATGGCAATAAGATGGTAGGGACCGGAAGGGCAGGGATGGGATCTATTTACACAGGAGTTGGAGTGAGTTTGAGGTGAGGAGTTGGGGGATCGGGCAGGGAGGGGGAGCCCTGGCAGAGCCATAATCTTCCTATGACCTGGCAGCCTGAGTCCTGCAGCCACCTCAGGGGGAGGGTCCTGGGGTCTGCTCAGCCCCGAGAGGCCTGAGTCCCAGCAGTCCATACCAGCACCCTGGGGCTCCTCCTCCCTGCAGGATGTGTTAAGTGGGGTGAGGCTCGCGGCTAGGGCCCTGTTCGCGGCCCGAGTCCCGGTCCTTGTTCTCCGAGGAAGAGGAGGAGCTGGAGCTGTGGCTGCGGCCTGACTGCCGGTAGGCGGTACTCAGCTCCTGTAGCCGCTCTGGTGTCGGCCCCCACTTGGCAAAGCCAGGGTCGTTCTGCAGGAAGAGCACGGCCGTGTTGTGGACGGCCTTGTAGTGCATTTCTTCCCTGTGGGCAAAGGAGCAGCTCAGGGTGGGGCTCGGCCTGGCGAGAAGGCCCAGTCCTCCCAGCCCCACCCTCCCCCAGCACCCACTTCTTGCAGACGTGCTGGGAGCCACTGCGGTACTCGTGCTCGAAGGCAGGCAGGACCAGCTGGTGGCGTTTGAAGCGGCTCTGCTCCATGCGGGTGAGCGCCGGTGTGGGGGGTTCTCGCCACTCGGGGATGAACACGATGAAGGACAGGGGCTCTGGTGAGCTCTCGAGAAGTTTCTGTGGGAGGGAGGAGGCATCGGGCAGACATCAAAGGCTGCCCTCCAGGTGGCTGGCAATCTTGCTGGCCACCCCCACCCACAGCAGCACACGCACCTCGAAGTGAGAGACCATGGCATCCATGAGCTCCTCGCAGAATGGAGGGTTGGCCTCAAAGGAACCACTCAGCGGGGAGAAATCCAGGCAGGGCCTGGGGACGGAGGTGAGCATTCAAAGTCCTACCAGGACCCAGGCCCTCAAGCAGAAATGGGTGCCACCCCCACCTTGTTGAAGGGATGGGCCACGGTCAGGCCATAAGTGTGGCCGACTTCATTGGGGGCTGAGGATGGAGAGGCTCGGGTTTGGCGGCCAAAGCACCAAGCACTTCATGGAAGGGCTGGAACTCAAACCCATTTCAGACTCTGCTGCCATCACAGCACAAGCCCCTGCCAGGGGTCCCCAGCTGCAGAGCCTGTCCCCTTTTTGGCCCAGCCTGTCTTCTGCTGGAGGCTGCATCTCCTTTCATTCGTGCTCCCTCCCCTCCCATCTCCCACGTGAGTCTGTCAGGTCCCTGAGGTCTGAATCCCCACCTCCCATGCCTCTCAGTGCCTGGACCATGTGCTCCCACCCCAGCCAACGCTAATTCACTGAGAAACCCACCAGCTCCCGAAGTACAGTGAGCAGTCCAAGGCCCCACAGGCAGCAAGGGCTTACACCCAACACCACCCGATTCCAAGACCCTATTAAGAAGTAGCTTGCCCAGGTGAGATCTACGCTCTAGGGGACCCCTTCCCTGGGCAGAGGGCCCTGGCAGCCCCTGGTTCTCACCCGCGGGAGCCGAAGTAGCCATCAGTGTCCGGGAAGGCAGAGCAGTACTGGCGAAAGTAGCAGTTGAGGGGCGAGGCAAAGCACTCAAAGCTGACGCTGAAGAGTCGGTGGAGGGCCTCAAAGACGTGCACGGGCAGCGATCCCTGCAGGCCTGTCCCCTCGTAGAGGCCCACGCCAAACATCATCTGCACGGTGGCCACTGTCAGCCTCTGAGGCTCAGCCTTCTCCCACCCTCTAGAGGAGCCCTCCCACTGCCGCCCCAGGCCTGTACCTGGTACCGCCGCAGAAGACACCAGACTCGAGGCAGGAACCTCTCAAAGGCAGAGTCGTCAATGCAGCTATAGCGGTAAAGCAGCCACTGGGGAACAGAGGGCAATGGCCTTCAGCAATGCTCCCTCCCTCCCTCCCTAATCACTGGTCTCCTGCCGAGGACACTGGGTCAAGAAGCAGCTGGCCCTCCCTCCTCTAACCTCCTACCTGGGGGGACCTGCCTCCCCTTCACCCCAGCTCTTACCAGCTTGCTGAAGTAGTTGCGGCTGACCTTGACCATCTCTCCCTTGTACCGGATGCAGACCACGTTATTCTCCATGTGCATCTCCACACTGGGCATAGGGGGTGCAGACACGGCCAGCCGTACTGGGTAACAGTACACCAGGCGGGGCTCCACTTCTGGGGCCTCCACCTCCTCTGTGGGCAGGGAGAGCAGTCAGGGGCCATGGCTTCCTGGACAGCCCCAGTGCCTACTGCATGCTGGGTGCCTCACACGCATACCCCAGTAGCTGAGGGAGGGAAGTCTCATCCCATGAAGGAGCAGGACAGAGCTCAGATAGTTTGATAACCACGTTAACAGCCAGGCAAGGGCGAGAGCTGGTGGCCCAGGTCAACACGTTCTGTACTGACATGGGCCCCCAGTTTGCCAGGCAGGAATACTGCATCACTCTCACAGGAATTAAAAACACCTTGTTTAGGGAGCTTTTTTTGGCCAGCACTCTTGAGTTACCACTAAGTTCTCGTATGATCCTAGTCTGCAGTGTGGGGGAGATGGGGCTTGCAGAAACAGGTGTAAACCCAAGTCCCCCTAACTGCTTACCCTGGGCCTGTCTTCACCACCTTCTGGCTCCCCCTTTCCCAGCCCTTGTCCACTTCCTGGAGGAGGGCTGAAATACCTGAGCTCAAGGACAACAGGTCCTGCCCCAGACACTGCTGGGGAAAACGGGTTTCCCCAAACCAAGCCTCACTTTCCCCTTCAGTCAGGGGCCGGGAAACAGAGCTGACAGCCTCACAGCTGGCTCCCTGCCATTGGCTCCCTACCTGGGATGTTGTTTTCCTTGAGGATGGCAAGGTGCTTCTCTCGGATCCGCTTGACATACTCCAGGGAGATGTGATAGATCTTACTACAGATGCCCTCCACAGAGTCCTTAGCTGCGGCTGAGACGTGGGGGCCACACTGCCTCCGCAGATGCTCCAGGCGGTCCTGGAGGAGACACTCGTAATCAGAGCTCTAGGGGGCTGGTGGAGGAGGGCTGGTGGGTTCCAGCAGTCCTCATTTTGAAACCAACTCTGCTACGTACTAGCTGTGTCACTTGGACAAGTCCCTTGGTGTCTTTTGAGTCTTATTTCTCAACTGTTAAGGGAACACAAAATACTTACCAGAGAAGGCAGTTTGAGTATTAAATGTGATCATTCCCATTAAGGGCTTAAGAAAGCCCCTGGCATACAGCAAGTGTCTAATAAATGCCAGCATCTATAGTTGGGGTTACACTGTGCCAGATCTCATGATAATTGCTGGGGAAACTGACAAACCAGGCACAGTCCCCACTTACAAAGCATTCGCCATCTACCAGGGAGAAGAGACCATTATAAAACAGGGTCCTTGGTCATTGCAGATTTAAAATTTGAGCTTTTAGCAACTTGCAAGGATTTAACTAGGCATTTGTAATTTTGCTGAACCACACGTGTGAAAGTGATGAGTGAAAATGAGTCACTGGCTAGTGAGTACACCTACCTTTGTCACTCTACGTGTCAAGTACAGTTACTATCGTGAAGTGCGAAACCTTGTCTCTTGTGAAAAATGGTCCTGAAAAGAAAGCCCATTGCTAGTGCTGGTGGAGAGTTAAAGAAGTGATGGGTCTGGGCCAGAAAACAGAATTGCTGTGGACACAGTAAAGGAGGGAATTGAATCTGGTGCCGGCTCTTAACTGTGGTGAGCGCACACACCCAAGAAAAGGCAGTTTGTCAATCTGTGTCCAAAAATCTATTCAAGGGAGATGTTAAGCTGAAAAGGCAGATACTTCTCATGTGTGGCCGAGCACAGGATCAGTCTTTAAGAGAGAGCCAGGAGCCTGGACAAACCTCTATATGGCGGGAGTTTTGGGACCAATGAGCATCAAAGGTCTGCTGGGCTGCAGACAGGCTGCGGTGGGGCCCAGCCCAGCCTAAGCAGGCTGCTGTGGGAAGTGGCCGCAGAGCCCTTCCACCAGCCTCCTCACCCAGGGCCACTCACCATATAGTCCTCCTTGGAGGCCGAGTGGTCCTTCCGCAGCCAGCTGAACGTATCCTCCACATTCCATTTGACCACCTTCCTGCTGTCAGGGGACGCACTCCTGCCAGTTGAGGGCACATAACAGCCAGCTGTCCGGCAGCTGCTCCACGCTTCCTCCTCCCACCCACCTGCACTAACATTGAGGCACCAGGGCTTCCCTCAAAGCCCCTGCTCCTCCTCTGGGAGCCTGCCCCCTTCCTGCCACGGAGAGCAGGGACTGAGCTCCATGAGATGGGCCAGACAGCCCAGCACTTCCCCACTCTGAGCACACACCCAGCTTCCTGGGGCAGGAGAGCAAACCTGGATTCAATGAGCCGCCGAGCAGCCTCTGCGTACTTAAAGAGCAGGCGCTTGGCTTCCTCCCGGAACTTGATTCGGGATAACCTAGCATATGGAGCAGGCAAGGTTAGAGTCTTCTACACAGGAGTGGCTATGCAGACCCAAAGCCCCCCGAGTCGGCCCCAGCTGTGGGCTGTACCTGATGGGAATGTCATTCATGATTTCTCGAAACATGGAAGGTGACACGACTGGTTCACAGTTGCTCGGCAACAGGGGATCAGAGCCTTTATCCACGACCTTGCGCTCCAGCATCCAACGGTTGAAAGATTCTCGAGGGGGCTCGATGCCTGCAGGACAGCAGAGGTGGTGAAAGTCTGGCTCAGTCAGCTGCCTGCGTGTGGGCCCAGCACACGGGAGGGATGGGGCACCCGAGGCGACAGCCCACTATGCCAGCAGCTCGTCCTCTAGGCAACATCCCCTAAGTGTCCTCTGAGAACCGCTAGTTTTACATCCTCTAGGGAATATCCCTTAAGTGTCCTCTGAGAACCGCTAGTTTTATACAGAGTGTGAGTAAATGTTACTTAGATAAGAGGAAAAAGGAGAAACTATATGTCTGCATAGTTAGCAGGCTGCTTTACAACTAATAAAAGCTACAGTGTACGGAGGGCTTTCCAATCCACTTACTCCGTGTAGTAGTAGCCATGCCGTGAGGTACAGGCACTTTTTTGTTTCTATGCTCTCTTACAGACACACAAAAAGGCTTCGTGTGTATCTGACAGTAAGCATTCTGGAAGGTTACGGACTAGTTCTGTGGTTACTGGTGCCAGCCACCCTTTCTGTAAGCGGTCAGCGGACCTGGGGCTCCAGCAGGCCTGTCCCCTCCACAGCCTATGCTCTCAGCCACGAGGCTTCACAGCACCATCCCCAAGCCCAGCTGGTCGAGCCTGGCCCTTGCTAAGGGTAGGTGGAAACAAGGGTCCCGGAGCCCAGGAGCAGTTACCCTCTCGCTGCTGGCACAGCTCCCGGTAGTGCTGCCGAAGCTTGAGGATGAGCTGGGAGCGAAGCAGCTCCACCTCAGGGTGCGGGGGCAGCACCTCTGATGGCCCCCGGTGCTTGATGACAGCGTTGGTCTGGATGTCCAGGTCCCAGTACACCCTTGGGGCACAGAAAGGAGCACTGAGGAAAGTAGAAGAAAAGGAGGGAGGGATGCCAGGCATGCAGGCTGCACTGATGACGGATGCCCCCAAGCCCATCAGCAGGGACTCACTCAGTGGGGCGGAGGAGAGCTGCCTGCTGTTTATCTTCAGGGGATGTCCCCCACATCTTCAGTGTTGGGGTTCCTGGGATACTGGGAGAGCTAGGCACCGATGGGCCTGTGGGTGTCACAGGAATTTCAATCTAGAATAACAACAAAAAAAAGGTATCAGGGTCAGGAGGATTGGCCTATGGCTGCTACACTGGTGCAGCTGGCAGGCTGTGCACCAGGCCCCCTCCCAACCTACCACTGCCCAGCCCTTGCAGGAAACCTGCTGGTTGCCACCTAGAGCAGCCTCTTACCAGCCACATCCTGACAGCCTGCATTCACTCACCTTGGGCTTCTTCACACCATTGCCGCTTGGCTGCTCTTCTGAGAGCTGTCGCTTTCGGGGCTTGTTCTCAGCTGGGGGGGTGTCCACCAAGCTTGAGTCTTGGGGCAGTGGAGTTGCATTCAGTCCCAAAGGGTCCGACTGGTGGAGGGAGACCAGCAGAGTTGCAAGTGGTGCCAGTGGCTTAGAAGCCCCAATAACATAGAATCCTGATGCCCCCCTGCTCCGACTGCTCAGAGAAGAGCAAAAGAGGCTGGGATGCAGAAAGAACACGGGGTTCCATTCCTGCCTGCCACTTGCAACTGTGTGACCTTGAGAGACTTACATTCTTTCCTAATTCCCTCACCTTCAAAATGGCCATGCTAAGACAGGCCCAACCTCCCTTTGGGAAGATGATTCAATGAGTCCATGAATATGACCAGCCTAACAGGACATCTGACATGACAGGAACCCTCTGTACACGTTAATTTCTCCTTGAACACTGGAACTCCTTTGGTGACACAAAGAACTAGTGATGGTAGGCAGGGTGGCCCTGAAATCACATTGGGTTCAACTCCAGCTCTGCCTCGTACTGGCTCAAGGTCTTGGCCCAGTCATTTCCCATCTCTGACCCTTAGTGCCTTCATCTACAAAATGGGGGTGCCAACTGGCTTAATTATGCCCAGTAAAGTAAGTCTGCCCCAACGGATAGGGATCCAAAAGCCCACGTTTCTGCCAGACATCTCGTGCTAGTACTTCCTTGATCACATTGACACTTCTTTCCTAGAACACGCTTCTCCCATCTGACAACTTTCACGTCACTAACTTTGTCACCTTAAATGCTAATTCAAAGAGAAGCTTTCCCTGTCCCCTCCCTTCTAGCCGACCAGGGTCCCTGGTGTAATCTAACACTATCCTTCATGCACGTGCCAGCGCCATCCTGCCAGCTACTCAATAGACTGTGGGGCCCCTGAGAGTACAAGGGCAGGACCAGATCCATCTTGCTCACAACTGCATCACAGGCACAGTGCCTGACATGGAGTTCAGGTTCAATATCACACTAATACAATCATCTTTTTAGGGGTCAGTCTCCCCTATTTGAGTGTAGGTTACACAAGGGCGGGAATGTATCTGTGTGCCATTGTATCCCCAGGTTCCAAGATGGAGCTAGGCTCAAGAGACGTTTAGGGAAAGCCCAGATGCTAGAAGCTGCTCTGGACCCCTGCCCTGGGCTGGCACTCACAATCACGTCATGTTGGCCCAGCACAGGCATCTCCCATAGGGACTGGTTGGTGAATCTGTTGAAGTAGTAGGGACGGTTCTCCCTCCGGCTCCAGCACTTCTCCCAGCCCGCATGCACCAGCTCCTCTGCAAACAAGCATGGAACCCAGCCAGGGTCAGTGCTGCTCCTGAGGCATCCTTCCTACCCCACCACCCTACCCTGCCCTGCCCCTCGCCAGTACCTGGGAGGTCCTGCACCAGGCGGATGGGCTTTGGAGAACAGGGTTGGTTCTGATTGGAGGTGCCCGGGGAGTGACTCAGCAGGGACGCCTCCTCCCGGGGGCTGCCGTGATTCTCATTGGCCATCTCAGCACCCACACCGGACCTGCCACACAGAGGACCGAAGGGTGTCAGGCCAGCAGGGCATGGAGGTCAGCTCCACCCCTCACCCACCAATTACAATCCACTGAGGGCTCCATTGACCACTTGCAGATATTAGGAATCAATTCAGTCCTGTCCCAGAAGGCCAGTGTGGTAGCAGAGGAGCCCTGGGATCTAAGTCGCAGTCCCCTCAGGCTGTAAAATGGGTGCATTTCTGTTGCTCCTTCTGCCTGACATACTCTCCCCAGTTCTCTGCCTGGTTTGTCACTTATCCACTCTACTCCAGAAAGCCTTCCTGGACTCTCCCTCCCCTAAGCTAGGTGGTCAGAGCTCCTCTGCAGGGCCATGAACATCTCCACTGTGGCACCCAGTCCTGTCTATCAGCTGGGTTTGTCTACCCATCAGATGGTCAGAACTCCCAGAGCTAGGAACTGGGCCCAGTTCATCTCTCCAGTGCTCAGCATGGTACCTGGACGCAATAGGAACTCTATTCATTCTGCAAATATTTATAAAGCAAAAAAATAAATAAATAAATAAATAAAATAAATAAATATTTATAAAGCACAGGGTGGCACAGAAGACAGAACAGGGTCTGCCCCTGAGAAGCTATTCCCACAAAAAAGAACAGCAAATCCTCCTCTTTCCTGTTCCTATCCAATAAAATCTAACTGGAACAGAGTACAGCTCAGAGGGGACAGGCATCTGAGTGGCTGCTTCATTCTCTGCTTCAGAGCAGAAAACAATCTGTTGCTAAAGAAACCCGTAGGACTGAGAAGAAATGTCTAATTCTGTCCTTCCTCATCCTCATGTGAAAATTTACTTTAAACATCAGGAAGCAGGGCAGCTCCTTCAGCTCCTTCTGTATTCTCCACCACCCCCACCCAAAGCACACCCAGTGCGAGCCTCAATGGCCAGTGATTTCTGACCTGGCTGGTGGACTCCTAGGGGCCCAAATAAGATTGGACTGGTGATCCCAAAGTTGTTCTCAGTATGTCACAACACCCAAAGAAATCAAACATTTACCCAAAAAAGAGCACAAAGGCATGGTGAAACATCAGTTATCTTTGCTTGCTAAAATTTTATCAACTCATCATGGTCACACTGATTATCTCATGCTGATCAGAAGCTCTGATTGGCTATCGACAACATCATAGGAATCACTGGGACATTAATTTTATTTGTACACTCAGTCATAGATGTCTTTGTTAATTTGGAAAGGGAAAAGTGAATGGTGACTTCATTGGTACAGTTTGGCAGTAAAAATGCACGGAGCAAGAGGACATACATACAACCAAAGGGGGCCATGGTAACAAAAGGTTCGGAACCACTAACCAAGGGGAGAAAAAGCTTGATTCTCTGGGGAGGAGGGATCCCCGGTGCCTTGGGGCTGAGCCCATAGGTCTCAAGCCTGAACAAGGTCCCTCTTTTTCTCACCCTCTGGGGTCTGCAACGCTAGCATGAGAGGGTTTTCTTCTCCGACTGGATGGGCCCCCACGTCACAGGGTCCCACAGAGGCAGGGGGAAGATCTGCAGGAGGTTCAGCACAGGTGGGTGGGCTGGTCAGCAGTGGAGTGGACGGGGGCCCAGGGAATTCCTTGCATCAGCAACTGCAGAGCAAATAGAAAAAAAGAGAGTCACAGACCAGTGAAATGCCGCAGAGCAGGGCTAACAGCAACAGGGGCGACACAAAGCAAGTTGGGAGCCTCTAGGACGGGGCAGGAGACACTGTGGGAGATCTGGAGATTGAAAGGATGAAAATGGTCCTCAAGCTTTGCAAAACAAAAGGTTCACCTTCATAGACTCGTAGCATGTAGTCACACAGGCCCGGTTTGAGGAGGGCCCTAAGCCTGGTTTCATGCTCTCTTGTCACTCTCTTGAAATTTTTAATGAATTTTTAACAAGAGGGACCACGTTTTCATTTTGCACACTGGACCCCATGAATTGTGTAGCTGCTCCTATCAACCAAAATATCCCGAAGACAAGAGAAAAGTGAACATACCGTTTGGCTCTTGAATGACACAGGTCTGAGCTGTGTGGGTCTACTTACACGCAATTTTTTTCAGTATGATGCACTACTATAAATGTATTTACACTTCCTTAGGATTTTAACATTTTCTTTCCTCTGACTTTATTTTAAGAATACACTATATAATACACATAACATACAAAATATGTTTTCTTTTTTTTTTTTTTAATAAGCACACAATGAGAGAGAGAGAGAGGCAGAGACACAACAGGCAGAGGGAGAAGCAGGCTGCATGCACCGGGAGCCCGACGTGGGATTCGATCCCGGGTCTCCAGGATCGAGCCCTGGGCCAAAGGCAGGCGCTAAACCGCTGCGCCACCCAGGGATCCCACAAAAATGTTTTCATTCTCTACCTATGTTTCCAGTAAGGCTTCCAGTCAACATTAGGCTGTTAGTAGCTAAGTAGTGGGGAGTGGAAAGTTATACTGGGATTTCTGACTCTGCCAGGATCAGTGCCCCAAACCCCTGTGTTGTTAAAGGGCCAACTGTACATATCACAGATCGGGGGCATGCTCCCAGCCACCAACAGTGAGCAGAAAAAAACACTCTTAAACCAATCTTTTAAAATTACAATAATAATAGTACATGCAAATGCATTACGTAACACAGCATGTTCATCTTTACTGACAGTTCCCCAGTAAATATCGTGTGGCATCCAGGCGGCACCAACTACGTAGCTCAACCACACAGGGCAGCGAGAGCAGCACAATTACAGGCCAAATGGGGACGGACACTGCAGTGCTTTTACAACCGACTACGCATCACGAGGGCTCGTAAAACAATTCAGATTCCTGTCCCTCACTTCACGTCCTAGGCATCAGAAATGGGGAGGGGAGATACACAAGAAATCTGTACTTTCTAAACCCACCCCGAAAGGTGGATCTGGGAATCGGGATGACGAATTTTTAACACTGCTTCAAATCACCATTTTTTTACGATTAAAATTTTTTTCTTAATTCCCCAGGTGATCTGGAAGCAACAAGTCGGCGGCCGAGGAACCCGTTCTGGGTTTGGGCGGACCCGGGGTCCAGATCCTTCTGCCGCTTTCGACTTACAAACACGAATCTTTCGACCTCTAGGGTCTGTATACGTAGAGTCCAGTGTATTGTACACTTTACGTAAGAAATGACTCTATCATTAAGATGACGTTTTTATTCATCGAGGCTCCCCGACCCCCGCGCATACCGCAGTTCGACACCGCCGACCCGCTTAAATAAACAACTGTATCTGCGCAACCGGAGGAACCCACCAGAAGGAAAGAACCCGGTTACCGGATTGGAAGAAGATGGGGCGGGACTATCGCAACAATGCACCAACCAGAACCCTCGGAACCAGGAAGGCGGAGTCAAAGGACTTGCGAAATGCGCAGGCGCGGGGGCCGCTCGAGGAGGGGTTCCCCCACCCGCGCCAGCGCGCGCACCCTTTCCCCTCCCCGCCAACACCAGCGGGGGCGGGCTGTTTGGCGCGCGCGCGCCGGCCCATCTCCCGGGCTCCGCCCCCCGCCCCACCGCGCGCTCCCGCCCCCGGGCTGAGGCGACTCAGAGTCGGAGCCCGACACAAAGGCGGTGGCGGCGGCAGCAGCGGAGGGGCCCTAGAGGCCGCTCCACCCGCGCTCTCCGGGCCCACCTCCCTCACCCAAGCCACCGGCCCGGCCGCCCACCCGCGGGCCTAAGATGGCGGCGGCGGCAGAGACAGGGCAAGCGGTGGCCCCGAGCGGAAAGCGCCGGAGGGGCCACCGCCGCTCGGCTTCGGATCCCCGGACCCCGGAGCGGCTCGCGGCGGGACCATGGCTTCCTGGGGCTCTTACCTGCCCGGAGCGGACTCGAGGGGACGCGGCTACACGTTCTGCTCGACCTCCCGTTTTGCCGCCTCCGCCTCGCCCTCCCCAGCGCCGCTGCCGCCATCTTGTGTCCCGGGCCGGGACTCCGCGCTGCGCATGCGCTGGTACCGCCTCTGAGGGACCTCGCCGCTGCCGCGCCGCCATCTTGAGTGTGGCAGGACCGGCCGACTCCACAGACCCTGCTGGGTTTTGGCCCCCTCCCCTTCCTCCTGTCCTTCCCTGTTGTCCCATGCGGGTCTCAAGAGGGCACGGCAGCCCCGCGGGCCGTGGGGTGCGGACTGAGGAAGGAACGAGCTCACAGGCACGCTCCCTGCCTCAGTTTCCCCGCGCGAGCACACCGGCCCGGGCGGGAGGACCGGACTGAGAGTGCGCACCGGGGGGCGCGGGGCGGGCTGGGAACCTGCGGTCGCTCAGCTGAGACGCCGACCCGGGGGCGGGGTTCTGGTGACGCGGCTCTGGGCGCAGCGGGGCCCTGGGTCCTAGCTCCGGCGGGGCGCTGCCACCGAAACGTTTAGCTGCTTGCCCCCTGGGCCTGTCAAGAATGTCTAACAGCTGCTTTCCATATCCCGGCTGCATGCAAATCGGACCTTTTCCCACTGTTGAGGCTACGCTAGTTACAAGTGCTCCTGAGTAGAAGAAACTCAGAACAGCCGCGGGAGACCTAATAATGGGCTTCGGCAAAGTTAGGAAGATGCTAAATGCATCAGAAGGGCTCTCCCAGCACTGACGTATCTGGCTCCTGGTTGCGGGGCAGAGCCTCGCTAAGAGCTCAGGCCGGCCTCGAAGGTTAGCCCCGCGGGAGGTGCAGTTGCTAGGTGCCCCACGCCCGGCGCCCTGCCGGGTTCTAGGCGAGGGGCGGGCCGACTCGCTGGCTCCGCCTCCCGCCGGCCGCCTCGCTAAACTGACCTCAACAGTAGCTTAGGAGGAACCCAAGGTTGCCGCCTGCTGTTCGCCTGGCGCGTCCCTAGCGGAGCCAGAGGCGGCGGGTACCCTCGCTGCGCAGCAGCCTCGGCGTCCGTGGTGCCTGGCCCCGTGCAGCTGGGTGGGGCTGGGGCATTGTCCGTATCGGAGGCAGTGGCGTGAACTAGGGTCCTCCCCTGTCCGGCTAGATTCAGAGCCCTGCGCCTCCATCCTAGATGTGTGGCCTTGAGGGAGTTCGACCTCTTCAAGCTTTAGTTTCCTCCAATTGAAGGTAGTCCGCCAAGCCTCATAAAGATTTGGTGAAAACTGGGGTGATACCTGTAAAGTACCCAGCATGTGTGGTACCTGGCAGTGAATCAACGTTAGCTGTTACCGCCTCACCGAGTGATGAGGATTGCCCCAAGTAGATTCGAGCCCTCCAAAAATGAACCGGCTCCGACAGGCACAGGAGGTGCAGTCGATCCTGCCCTCACAGAGCATCCAGTTCACTCGGGAAGCTTGGTAGGAAATCCGGATGCCTGGTGCCCACCTCAGACCTGCCTAGGGGGACCACATGTCCTGCTTTCCCTGGGACAGTCTTGATTTATATCTGTTTTCCTGGCATAATTATTAATGTTGCCTCCTTTCTCAAAAGTGCCCTGGTTTGGGATCCCTGGGTGGCTCAGCGGTTTAGCACCTGCCTCCCGCCCGGGGCTGTGATCCTGGATCCTGGGACCGAGTCCCCACATCAGGCTCCCTGCGTAGAGCCTGCTTCTCTCTCTCTCTCTCTCTCTCTCTCTCTCTCTCTCTCTCATGAATAAATAAAATCTTTTTTTTTTAATTTGGACAATAAATTATATGGTCATTTGAGACTTACAAAATGCCCAGGTTTGCAAGCTCCCCAGGTAGTTCTTATTAACACTGGAGTGTAAAAACCTTATAGTCACTTCTAGCTGTTCTTGCTGATATGCTTTCAAAGTATCTTTTCCTTTGTTACTAAGAGTCTCTTAATTGAAAGCACCAAATATCCCAAGTGCTTATATCCTATTTTACCATTTAATCCTCTTCAAGAACTCGTGAGAGTAGAAATGATTATCTCAAGTCTACCCATGAGCAAACAGGCTGCAGGGACAGGGCAGGGGTCAAGTAATGGTATGAAGTCATACTAAGTATCAACTGGGGTCATAAGACCGGGGTTTCCAGCATCAAAACCCAAAGCCAATTCCATGAAACCACACTGCTGCTTCCCTCTTGAGGAGAGGGAATCTGGACTTTAGGGAAGTGACTTGCCTGAGCTCACACCGTGGTCCTGGACATCTCCAACCTCAGACTCAGGGTGTTAAACACTGCTCCTTGCCTTTGTTTGCCCCGCTCCCCAGATTGGTTCCTCCCAGGGCATTCCTCACGTTCCCCTTCTCCTTACTTTCCACATAGAGTCAAAATAAGCCTCTTCTTTCCATCCCCATTCCTATTACCATAGAGCAAACACCATTATTTTTTAAACCTCCTTATTGTTAAGAATAGAACACATGGGGCAGCCCCGGTGGTGCAGCGGTTTAGCGCCGCCTGCAGCCCAGGGCGTGATCCTGGAGACCTGGATCGAGTCCCACGTCGGGCTCTCTGCATGGAGCCTGCTTCTCTCTCTCTCTGCATCTCTATGAATAAATAAAATCTTTTAAAAAAAATAGCACACATGCAGGGGCTCCTGGTGGCTGGCTCGGTGGTTGAGTATCTGCCTTTGGCTCAGGTTGTGATCCTAGGGTCCTGGGATCAAGTCCAGCATTGCGCTCCCCGCAGGGAGCCTGCTTCTCCCTCTACCTGTGTCTCTGCCTCTCCCTCTGTGTCTCTCGTGAGTAAATATCTTTTTTAAAAAAAGAATAGCACACATACAGAGAAGTGCACAAAACAGAAATATGAAACTTCATGATTTATCAGAGTGAAAACTCAGGTGACCATCACTCAGGTCAAGGTATCACAAAGCACAGGGTAATCACTGATTTTGCGATAATCACTTCTTTGCTTGTATAGTTTTACCACTTAAGCATGTATCCCTAAACACTGTGCTTTCATTTTGCCTGTTCCTTGAATTTTATACAAATGGAATTATGCAGTGTTGTTCAACATTGCACTTGCAAAACCCATTTATGTTGTTGCATGTGGCAGCATTAATTTTCATTGCTGTACTGTCTTCCAAAGTTTGTTTATTCTACTGTTGGGAGATATTTGAAGCCTCCCACCCATTTCTTCTTTCTGAATTATTATAGATAATAATTAGAAACAAAAAAATTACACTTACATAAATAATGAGTTAATCCATTGGTTAATTATGTAAATATTTGAATGAATGAATGAATAAGACCAATCTCTAAACCGGTCTTCTCGTCCTCCAGCCTTGCTTCTCTCCTAGTCCATAATCCATACTGCAGTCACAGAGATCTCTTTAAATCTGATCATATGGCAAATCTGGTCAAGTCACTCTAGGCTTAAAACCCTTGAGTGTCTCCCCACTGACTACAAACCCTTAACTTGGTTTACAAGATCATAAGTATAATGAGAGCTACCACAGCAGAACATTTAGTAAGGGCTGTGCTGAGCACTTTACATACATTCATGTTATTCATGATCCAGAGCTTCAAACCACCTCTCCTTCATTGGGTCCCAGCCATCTTGAACTATGTGTAATTTCCCCCAAAGTGCTCTCTTGACCTTGGGCATTTACATATGCTGTTCGCTCTCACTCTTCCTCCCCAATGATTTAACCTTCAAGTCTTACTTGAAATTTTTATTTAGTTTTAGGGGGGAGGGGCAGAAGAAAGGAGTAGGGGGGAGAAGGGCGAGTAGGGGCTAGAGGGAATTGGGGGGAGTAGAGAGGAGGGGCAGAAGTAGGGGAAAGGGACAGAAGAAGAGGGAGAGAGAATGTCAAGCAGACTTCCTGCTGAGCGTGGAGTCTGATATGGGGCTTGGTCTCACGACCCTGAGATCATGACCTGAGCCAATATCAAGAGTGGGATGTTTAACCGACGGAGCCACCCTGGTGCCCTCTTCAAGTTTTACTTTAGATATTACCTCCACCAGGAAGCCTTCCCTGAACTTGTCTTCACCCAGGCTTGGTCAGGCCCCCTCTTCTTATTCCTAGAGCAGCCTGTGCCTAAGCACAGGCTGGACTGCTTAAGGGTGAGGCTGGGGCTTTTTCACATCTGTAGCCCCATTCCCAGTGCTATGCCTAATGCTCTGTAAATATGTGTTGGCCACAGACAGACCACATTGGATTAAAGTCTGGATGACTTTTTCAGGTATCCCTGTTTCTATTCTAGGCTCTGGTTTCTGTGGTGGGCACACCAAAGCAGCGGCCTTTGAGATGCCAAGAAAAGCATGAGCTGCGTACTGTGACAGAGTCTCTGCCAGCAGCCTGGAGTCCTCTACTCCGGAGATAGGTATGAACAGGCCAAGCAAAGATCGATCCTGGGGCTTTCAAGCACTTAATCACCTTTTCTGAAGTAAGAAGCCTCATGAGTTGGGAGAGATGGTTGAGATAAGCAGGGCTCCTCCAGTTTTAGCCTATCATGGCTGGGAGTCTGCTGGCAGAGCCTCTGAGGACCTCAACCTCAACTCAGGACAAAGCCCAGCCTCCATATTAAAGCAGAAACATAAATGTACAGGCTCAGCAGGCTCAGGCTGCTACATATCTTAACCCCCTTGTTCTTTCCCACTATTGCCAGAAGCTGCTGAGAGGGAACCACACGGCTAGCTCAAACCCTGAGGTCCTGGCGGTCGGGGAAGGGAGGCTCCAGTGTGATCCTGATCCAGGCTGCCCCCACCCAGGTCCAGCCAGAGCTGCCCAGAGACTGTTCTGCAGTTTAAATAACACCAAGGCAGTTTCCAAGGCCAGTGGGCCTGGCCCCGGGGAAGCTGTGGAAGAAAGTCTTCCACTCCAAACTGTGGTTTCCACTGGGAGTGGCTCTCTGGCCATCCTGGGGCCAGATGAGAGAAGGCATTTAGGCCAAGAATAGATGAGGGGAGCGGGGCGTTTCCTCTGGTCTTCCTGGTCCTGTAAGTGTCTGATGTGGTGTCACGCTCCCCTCCCTTTCTTCGTTCAGCTGGGCCCAGTGTGTGGTGGGGCCTGCCCTAGAACCTTGAGAACCAGAGATAAATAAGACAGACTCTTTGTCCTCAGGGAGCTCACAGAGGAGCCAGGGAGGCAGACACATAAATAAACCCTCTGCTTCAGGGAGATAAGAGTTCTGTTGGGCTAACCAGGAGGCAAAAGGCTTCAGAAGAGATGGCAATGAGCTACTCTTGCTGGAAGGATAAGACTTTCCAGGTGGGCAAGGATACAGCCTGTGCTAAGGCCTGGAAGGGTGGAGAGGGATGGTGTATTGGGGTCACTAGTCATCCTGAGCACTGCCAGGCAATGGGGAAGGTGCAGGTGGAGCCAGGCTCCTGCACCCCAAATCTGGTCCCCATTCTGGTTTAGCACCCAGCATCTCCAGGTGGTGGCTGGGTCATCTCAGTAGGAGGACTTGCCCGGGGGGGGGGGGCATTTTCACCCTCCCCACCCCTTCCTTCTGATCCCCATTTTTACTACTTTGAGCAGAGTGGCCACAAACCAGGATGTTTACACTAAATAGAGCTGAGTCTGCAGAATGAAATCCTAGACTTCTCCAAAAAAAGAAGCCAGGATGACAGAAGGCAGCTTCCTGAACATCTGAGATCAGAGGAAATTTTGACATAGAGAGGGGGAAGGGAGAGGACACCAACTGAGCTTGGGTCCCAGCTGAGGGGGTCCTAGGATGCTTGGCTTCTGACCCAGAGATCCCAACCCTTGCATGAAAAACTTGGGGTATGATTTTTTTTTTAAGATTTTTAAAATGGGGATCCCTGGGTGGCTCGGCGGTTTAGCTCCTGCCTTCGGCTCAGGGCATGATCCTGGTCCAGAGATCAAACCCCATATTGGGTTCCCTGCATGGAGCCTGCTTCTCCCTCTACCTGCCTCTGTGTGTGTGTGTGTCTCTCATGAATAAATAAATAAAATCTTTAAAAAAAAAGATTTTTAAAATTAATTTATTTATTCATGACAGACACACAGAGAGAGGCAGAGGGATAGACAGAGGGAGAAGGGAGAAACAGGCTCTTCGCAGGGACCCCGATGTGGGATTTGATCTCTCGACCAGGATCATGCCCTGAGCCGAAAGCAGATGCTCAACCACTGAGCCACCCAGGCGTCCCTTGGAGTATGATTTATACGGTGTGAGATTCACCTGTTTCAAATGTACAATTCAAGGATTTTGAGCAAATGTACACAGCTGTGCAGCCACCACAAGCCAGCTTTAGAACATTTCCATCTCCCAAAAAAACCTCTTGTGACTGTTCATTTACATTCACCCCCTCTTCCCACACCACAGGCCCAGGTGACCACTGCTCTGCCTTTGATCTCCATAGAGTTGCCTTCTCTGGACCTTTCACATACATGGAATCATGTTTTTGAGATTCATCCATGCTGTGGCACAGATCAATCTTCTTTCCTGCTGAATAGTCTTCCACCACACAAGTGCCACATTTTGTTTATCTGTTTACCGACTGCTGGACATTGGGGCTGTTCCCACCTTTTTGGCTATGAGGAATGGAACTGCCACAAACCTGTGTGTAAGGGTTTGCATGAACATAGGTTTTCCTATTTATGGACACCTGGAAGTGGAATTGCTGGATGGGTAGTGAACATATGTTTACCTTTATAAGAAACTGACAAAGCACTGCACTACGCTGCATCCTAGCAGCAGTGGGGAAAGGTTCTCCTTTCTCCGTGTTCTTGCCAATGCTTGTTACTCTCAGTCTTGTTCATTATATCCTGTTGAGGAACTTTTTTTTTTATAAAGATTTTGTTTTTTATTCATTCATGAGAGACACAGAGAGAAAGACGCAGAGACACAGGCAGAAAGACAAGCTGGCTCTTTGCAGGGAGCCCGATGTGGGACTCAATCCCAGAACCCCAAAATCAAGCCCTGGGCTGAAGGCAGGAGCTCAACCACTAAGCCACCTTGGGATCCCGAGGAACTTTTTATTTTTTATTTTTATTTTTTTTTTCCGAGGAACTTTTTAAAAAACACCCACTGATGCCAGGGCTTCATCCCAAACCAATGAAATCAAGAGTTTTGCAGGGTGCCTGGCCGGCTCAGCCTGCAGAGTGTAGGACACTTGATCTCGGGGTCATGACTGGGGCCCCATATTGGGCATGAAGCCTGCTTTAAAAAGAGAAATCAGGGATCCCTGGGTGGCGCTGCGGTTTGGCGCCTGCCCTTGGCCCAGGGCGCCATCCTGGAGACCCGGGATCGAATCCCACATTGGGCTCCCGGTGCATGGAGCCTGCTTCTCCCTCTGCCTTTGTCTCTGGCGCTCTCTCTCTCTCTCTCAGTCTTTCATGAATAAATAAAAAATAAATAAAATCTTAAAAAAAAAATAAAAAAATAAAAAAAATAAAATAAAAAGAGAAATCAGAGGGGCACCTGGGTGGTTCGGTCGGTCAAGTGTCCAACTCTTTTTTTTTTTAACGTTATTTATTTATTTATTTATTTATTCATGAGAGACACACACAGAGAGGCAGAGACACAGGCAGAGGGAGAAGCAGGCTCACTGTGGGGAGCCCTATGTGGGACTGGATCCCAGGACCCCAGGATCAGGACCTGAGCCAAAGGCAGATGCTCAACCACTGAGGCACCCACGCGCTCCAAGTGTCTGACTCTTGATCTCAGCTCAGGTCTTTTTTTTTTTTTTTTTTTAATCAGCTCAGGTCTTGATTGAGTTCAAACCCAATATGGAGCCTACTAAAAAAA
Source organism: Canis aureus (assembly GCF_053574225.1). NCBI lineage: Eukaryota > Metazoa > Chordata > Mammalia > Carnivora > Canidae > Canis > Canis aureus. Next base: position 38,715,320 of record NC_135636.1, on the reverse strand, counting down.
AAAATGAATAAATAAAAATCAGAGTCTTAGGGTTTGGGGCAGAGCCATAGGTATTCAAAGCATAACAAAACAAAGGAAAACCCTCCCCACTTCAAAAGCTACTAATGTGCAAAAGGGGTTGAGAACCAGTGATCTAACTTTAGGCCTGAAATTCTGGCCTATGGGGCACTGAGAGGGATCTCAATCTGGCCAGCAGCTTCTCCCACACCAGGAAGGCACATGAAGTCCCAGGGCAGCCTGGCCTGTTAGAAGGTAAGGTGTAGGGGCCTGGGAGTGGCTTGGGTCAGGGAGTCCTGATTCCTGTGCAGCCAGCTGAGATCCTAAGGGAGTACCCCCACCCCCTCCTGAGGTGACTTTAGGGATTGTTCAGGCCTCTGAAGAGATTAGGAAAGTATGGCATTCCTGGCTGCAGACCAGCTCCAGATAACCCCAGAGAGATGTAAGGAGATGGATGGTGCCAGCAGGAAGCATAGGGAGCTTAGAGGCTCAGGGGGGAATTAGGCCGGCGCTGCTCAGTCCGTGATAAAATCTCCCCTTTTGAAGGGTCTGTAGATAGTAATAACTACCCACTCTCTATACACTGGCTCCTGTGCTGGGCCCTGGGGACACAGCCATGAGTAAGTATCAGGCTCCTGCCGCCATGGAGCTTACAGTCTGCTGGAAGAAACAGCCGATAAAGAACAAAGCAGAGCAACAGGCACACTGATGGGGTGGGATCCTCCCTGGGCAGGTGACACTTGGGGAGAAACTCCAGTGAATAGAGGAAGCTAACCAGGCAATGTCTCTCTGTAAAGGTGCATCGGGTGCAGGGAAGGGTAAATGGAAAGCTCGAGGCTGAGTGACTTGGTGTCCAGACAGTGGTGGAATAGAGTTGAAGAGGAAGGTAGGTGGGAGCTGGGCAGCCTAGTCCTCTGGGCTCATGGCCAGCACCCAGGTCTTTGTGTGTGATGGGGAGTGAATGAGGGTTTTGAATAGGGTAGTAAGGTACTACAATTCCTATTTTTTGAACACCACTGTGGTTGGTGCAGAAAATGGCCCAGACTAGTGTTGGTGCAAATGGGAACTGTGCATAGAGGTGGGGGGCACCTTTTGGAGTTCAGGACACCAGGATTTGCTGATATGAGCTTTCAGGAAATAAGGGTCAAGGAAAACTGCTCTGCTTCTGACTTGAGCATCTGGGTGAGCATGATGCCATGATCTGAGATGAGAATCCTGGGAGGGCGACAGGATTTGGTACCACTGTGGGGACAGTGCTAAAATATGGCGCTAGTGAGGTGGCACCCAGGAGGAAGGTGGGGAGGCTGTGATGTCCTCACGACTCCCTCCCGGGAGGGGAGGGCCCTCAGAGGCTGTGGTAACAGAGCATCTCGGAAAAGTCAGGATGCTGCAATGTGTTGGGGGCTTCTCACAACCTTTGGAAAGGTCTGCAAAGAGACAAGCTGAGGCCAATGAAGGTGCCCCACCCTCATCATCAAAAGGAGAAAAGTCAGTACCGCTGGCGCCCCCTCCCTTTGAAATTACAGTTCTGGCTTATGAACTCCAAACGTCTAGACAGCACTGTACAGATCTTCCACCCCTTCCTCAAAGCAGTGAGTGGGTGGGAAGCCCATGCTGAGTGCTAACGACAGCAGGGACAGGAGGTTGAGAGGACCTTCGAGAAAGAGGCCCCCATAAGTCAGAGTCAGCTGGAGGCTGCAAGAGGCATAGAAGCGGGGAGGGTGAAGCGTAAAGAAAAGGAGAGAAGTTGGAGGATGAGGAAGCTGCTCGAGGCCAAGTTTGCTGGAGCGGTACCAGGGACAGGGGCACACAGGACCCAGGAGCCAGGGAACGACGCCCCGTGAGCAGCGTGGGAGTCCTTGAGTTTCAAACCTGGAAGACCCTTTGGGGCCTAGGTGGCCGGCTCCTTCCACAGAAAAAGGAGCTGCTCTTCAAGGAGCAATGGGAAAGAAAAGGAGAAACCCAAATGCCAAGTGTCCAAGTTTTAGAAGCCACAGAATGGCAGTCAGCAGCTCTGCCCCTGGCTGAACCCAGAAAGCCCCAGTCCTGTGTTTCTCTTCTCTCCATTTGGTAAACGTCTGCCTCCCTCCCGCCTGTTTGGGGAGATGTCATCAGAGTCTCCTGGTCTGACATCTGGCCCCCACACACACCTCTTCCCTCATTCCAATCTGTCCCCTAACACTCGTGCCCAGGCACACGCACGCTCACCAGAGCAGGCCTGTACACATTACATATGCCGTGGTGCTCGGGGCTCAAGGGCTCCAGCATGGTGAGGGTGGGGGGTGCTTTTCCCAAGGGGTAGCTTGGATGGGCCTGGGGGGTAGGGGCGGTGGAAGAATGGTCAGGAGGGGAGAAGGACTGACGCAGCTTCTCCAAGCCATGCAAGGATCCAAAGAAAACACAGCTGGAGATGGGGAGCAGGAGGGGGAAGCCAGGCTACACATGTGGAGATCTTGGGCAGAAATCCAATTTGGTGTCCAGTGGTCAGTGGAGCCGGTGTTTACTTATTTTGACCAGTGACTTCCTCCTGCTGTACCTCGGTATGCAAGTCTGCAAAACTGGGGCGATGATAACTATTGCAAAGAATTGCTATGAGGATGAAACAGGGTCATTTAAAAAGAGACAATTGAGCGGAGTGGGGAAGAGCCTACGCCCTGGAGCCAGATTGACTTGAGCTAGTGACTTGACCTCTCCGGGTCTCTGTTTCCTCATCTGTAAAATGCGCTGATGATACCTGTCTTATAGGACACGATGAGTTTTAAGTGAGTTAATATCTATAAAGCATTTTTTGTTTGTTAAACACCTAGTTAATACTAACGACCAGAGATACTTATTGAGCACTTCAGTGTGCCAAGTACTAGGCTTGGCACTTTACATACTGTTTTTTGTTTTTTTGTGGGGTTTTTTTAACAGATTTTTTCTTTAAAAAATTTATTTAAATTCAATTAATTAACATATAATGTTTTGGTTTCAGAGGTAGAGGTCGAGGATTTATCATTCTTATATAACACCCAGCGCTCATTCCATTACCTGACCTCCTTCATGTCCATCACCCAGTTACCCTGTCCCCCAGCCCTCTCCCTTCCAGCAACCCTCAGTTTGTTTCCTATGATCTGTGAGTCTCTCACAGATTTTTTTTTTATTATTTGCGAGATAGAAAGAGAGAGTGCGCACACACAGAGGGAGAAGCAGACTCCCCGCTGAGCAGGGAGCCCAGCAGGAGCGCCATCCTGGAACCCTGAGATCATGACCTGAGCCGAAGGTGCTTAACTGAGGGAGCCACCCAGGAGCCACATATATATGTATATATTTTTTAAGTTTATTTATTTATTTGAGAGAGAGAGAGAGAGAGAGAGTGAGGGGAGGGGCAGAGGGAGAGAGAATCTTGAAGCAGACTCTCTACTGAATGTGGAGCCAGATTCAGCATGGGGCTCCATCCCAGGACCCTGAGATCATGACCTGAACCGAAATCAAGAGTCGGTCACTTAACCGACTGAGCCACCCGGGTGACTCGGCACTTCATGTGCTTAATTACATTAAAATCTCACCACCACCCAGAGATGTAGGCAGGTACTAGAACATCCCCATTTTACAGATGTGGAAATTGATGCTCTCAATAGTTACTTTTTAATTTGCTTTATAACAGGGGTTGGCAAACTACAGCCTGTGGACCGAATCCAGCGAGCAGCCTGTTCATTTAAATCTTGTTTATTGCTGCAATGGCAGAATCTGAACAGCTGTGACAGAGACCACAAGGCCGGCAAAGCCCAAAGTATGTACTATCTGATCTTTTACAGGAACAGGTCTTTGACCTCTGCTCTAGAAAATGACAGAAGGGGGATTTGAACCAGGTCTGTCTGATTCCAAAATACTTAACTAATGCTTTGCTCTCCTGGTGTTTTACAATCTCCCTGTGCTGGAGACACAGTAGAGGCTAGAAGAGCACTTCTTCCCTGTCCCTTCGAGTGCTAGGAAGTCCCTCCTTCCCTCTTCAAAGCCAGGAGTGAAAGTTGAAAGGGATCCGAGCATTTTGATCTCTTCATCCCACAAGCCAAGTGTTGAGGACTCCAGGAGCTTGCCAGAGACCCTCTTGGGCTGCATATCTGCCAATATCACTGAAGTGTGAGAGTTGGGGACACAAGCTTTGGGAGAAAGAGAAACCCATGTGATGGAGGGGGTCAGGCTGACAGGACAAGTTCCTAAAATCAAGGCCAGTGAGTACATCTTGTCCCCCAGCTCGGGGCTGTGTTTATAGAGTCAGTTAGGCTGAGACAAACGAGGTGCAGGAGTTGCTAAAGAATCCTCAAAGCAGGCAGTGTTCTAGGTACTGGGGATAAGTGTTGAACCAGATGCCAGTTCTCATGGAGACAGACCATGCCTCCATTAACCAATGCTTTGGTAAACCAATATTAAATAGTCACAAGATCTATAAAGCAAATAAAACAAGCTGATGTGAAAGTAACTGCTAGATAGGCAAGGAGGTCCTCTCTGAGGCAGTACCATTGAAGCTGAGACCAACATGACAAGGAGCTAGCTGTGGGAAGGCCGGGTGGAAAAGCATTCCAAGCAGAGGGAACAACAAGTGTAAAAGCCAGCGTGGCCAGAGCAGAATGAAGAAGGGCAACAGGGAGGGTGATGAGATAGGGTATGAGTGTAGCGTGCCTGGAAGTTAGGGTATGGAAGCAGGAGTTCATTCTGAGTGTCATGATTTAGCTGACTTTTTTTTTTTTTTTTTGAGCCCTTACTAATGCCAGATGCTCATCAAGTCCTTTAAATGCATGAACTTTTTTAATCCTTATGATCAGTCCAGATATGGAAACAGGCCCAGAGAGGTGAAACCACTGGCCCAAGATCACACAGCTACATTGAAAGGTACTGGGGCTGCTGTGGGGCAGTGAAGAGCGGACAAGAACCTCCCACAGGAGATCACAGTGATACAAAGATGGAGCTTGCATTTCTGTGAAGAAAGTGAGAAAGAGAACTAATGTCTGCCAGGTTTTCTGCTTGAGCCAGGCTCCAGGAAGAATGAGGGCTACTAGAGTTCAAAGGCATTAAGGCACTTCCTCCTCTGGATATCCTTAGCTCTTTCTTCCTTCCCCTCCAACACCCTTTCTGTCTCATGTGCTTGTGGTTTGTGCCCCTAATCTTAAAAGCCAGCATTTATTTGGCACTAACAGTGTGCCATATACTGTGCTCAGCACATGCACTAGGCCCATTGAATTTATTCTTGCAATAACTTTATCATTTCTGTTTTAGGACAAGGAAACTAAGTCTCAGAGCTGTTTCAGTAAGGGGTCCAGGAATTGGACCTGAGAACCCGAAAGCCTAGGATTTGAATCCTGGTCTGTCAGATGCAAGAGTCTAAGCACTACTATAAACACCACCTCCCACCCTTTCAGAGTTCATGGGTTCTTCACTAGTAGCTGTATGATGGTCTTTACCTCTGGTTTCCTGCTAAAGCGGGTTCATAGCAGTGCCAACCTCATAGGTTAAGAAGATTAAATGACTTAATCTAGATCTAGGATGACTAACCATCCTGGTTTGCCTGGGATGGAGAGGATTCCCTGGAAGGGAGGCATTCAGTTTCAAAGCCAGGAGAGTCCTGGGCAAATCAGAACATGTTGGTATTCCTACCTGGATGAGTGTTTGATGCTACATACATGTTCAATGGACACTCACCGGGCAGCCCGGGGAACTCAGTGGTTTAGCGCTGCCTTCAGCCCAGGCCTGATCCTGGAGGCCCGGGATTGAGTCCCATGTCAGGCTCCCTGCATGGAGCCTGCTTCTCCCTCTGCCTGTGTCTCTGCCTCTCTCTCTCTCTGTGTCTCTCATGAATAAATAAATACAATCTTAAAAAAAAAAAAAAAGGACACTCACCTTTATTGCTTCTCCTTTCCTCTTTCATCCATTTGACAATAAAAAAAGGAAGCAAGCACCTACTCTGTGCCTGTCCCAGGAGCTGGGAACACTGCAGGTGGTAGATGGAGATCCTGTGCAGAGAATCTAACTGCAAAGGTTCACACACATGCATGCACACGCGCGCGCACACACACACACACAATCCACAATCTCTGGGAAATGCCAAACCTCCCTCTGGGGTGATTCCAGCAGCCTGTGCCCTATCCTCCTGGGCCGGCAGCACTTGCTTGGACCCCAGTGGGAGAAGTGTCTGGGCCTGTTAGGTCCGTAGGTAGTGACATGGAGACATTTGGAGGGCGAGAGGAATGTCCCCTAGCAAAGCCTGTCAAGGAGAGGTCTTAATGATTATGAGTGGAAAGGAGGGAAGAAAATGTGCCTGGGTGGTTCCAAGTATCCGGCACATTCAAGTATCCGGCACATTTTGCTGGATGAGGAAACTGAGGCCCATGACCCAAGTGAAGTGACTTGCTCAGGATCCTGCAGGAAGACGTGGGCATTTGGAATTTGAACCAAGGTCCCAGAGGAGCAAGGACTGTTGGGACTGGGCGGGCCGACTCTTGCACTTCCCTCCCTCCTTCCCGGCGTGGGTCCCCCACTTGTCTTGACAGCGGCCGGGCCTGTCACGGGGCTCCGTGCAGCCCTCTCCACCCTCCCGACTGCCGGCGTTCCGCCCCGTCCCCTCCCAACCCCCCGAGGGAGGAGGGGAGAGCGGGAGCGAGGAGGGGGGTCGGAGAGGCCCGGCGTTATAAAGGCGGCGGGAACAGCACTGCCCGCCAGACCCCGCCGCCCGGATCCCCTGCGCAGTCCGCCGCCCCGCGTGACCGCGCCGACCCCCAGCTCCGCCGCAGTGAGTTGGGGCGCGTCCCCATCCACCCCAGGCCCTCGCGGGGCCGCATGGCCTACTGAACCCGAGGTGGGGAAGAGATCCCATGAAGGGCGCTGATGGGGGGGTACCAGGCCGAACCCTGGTGGCAGGGATTTAGGACCCGGCGGAGCCGGGAGACCCGGGAGCCCGAGGTCGGGCTGGCGGGCCGCGGTGACTCCCTCGGCGAGGGGCCTGGGAGACGGCGAGCCACCCCCCAGGAATGCGCGTGCAGCCGTTCCCATGGTAACAGGCAAGCCGCGCCCGCCCTCAGCTAAAGAAGGGGGAGCTGGGGGGGCACTGGTCCCCGGGAGGTCCAAACTCGTCACGCGGCGGGCGCACGGGGAACCGAGGATGTCCCCTCCCCTTCCCCCGTGTCCCAAATCCTTGGGACCCAGAGCACGAGTCGCATCGCCTCCCTAAGCCTTAGTTTCTGCATCTGCCAAATGGAGGCAATATAGTCGAATCGGTTCCAAATTCCCTGAAGAGCTGTTTCGAGGGTAACGATCCGGCCAGCCCCTCTTCTGGTTGGACAACCGGGGAGTGGGTTTTAGCGGCCCCGATGACCCCAGCGACCCCACCCCACCCCAGGCCCGCTCGCCATGGCCCTCTTCGGGGCCCTCCTCCTAGCGCTCCTGGCAGGCGCTCACGCCGAGCTCCCCGGCTGCAAGATCCGCGTCACCTCCAAGGCGCTGGACCTGGGTAAGGCGCGGGGCGGGCGAAGGCGGAGGAGGGAGGGTGGCCCCGGCAGGGGCGCAGGACCGAAGGGTCTCGCTGCTACCTCAGTGAAACAGGAGGGCCTGCGCTTTCTGGAACAAGAGCTAGAGACCATCACCATTCCGGACCTACGAGGCAGGGAGGGCCACTTCTACTACAACATCTCTGAGTAAGTAGGAGACCCGGGGGGCGGGGTCTCGGGTTCGGGGCGGGGCCTAGGGCCGGGGAACCTGAGAGGGTGGGGTGGGGCCAAATCGAGAAGGCGGGACTCAAGAAACAGGATGGGGCGGAGAAGATAAAGACCAAGCCGGCCAACCTAGGCGGGAGCCTTGGGGGCCGAGGTGTGGCCTAGGAGCACCGGAGAGGCGGAGTCACGAAACTTGCCAATTAATGAGATTGGGGTCTAGGACCCCAGGTGGAGCTGATGGGAGAGGTCTCGGAACTGGAGCCCAGAGCCTCGCTGGGGACGATGGGGGTAGGAGAAATGGGGTATGGAGTGGAACCCAGCTGACAGAGTGAAAATCAAAGGACTCAGTTAAAAGAACAAGTCAAGCAACCACAGGGTGTGGGAGGGAAGAGAATGCACGCAATAAAGCATCTACGAGAAGGGTATGAAGCTCACTCTTAACACCTGGGTCAGGAGCAGCTCCTCTCTGAGCTGTCCCTCGAGAGCTAATGGAATAATTCATTCCCCCCCCACCTCAGCTTCCCAGGCCTGGACTGGAAAAGGAGGGAATGAGTTTCCTGTGCTTGGGTGGGACCCCTTCTTCCTGGTCCTGAAACTGACCCCGAGGCTTCCTGCAGGGTGAAGGTCACAGAGCTGCAGCTGACATCCTCTGAGCTCCATTTCCAGCCAGGGCAGGAGCTGGTGCTACAAATCAGCAATGCCTCCTTGGGGCTGCGCTTCCGAAGGCAGCTTCTCTACTGGTTCTTGTAAGGACCTCACACCTTCAGGAAAGCGGAGGGTGGATCAGGAGGGCTGGGATGCTGGGGGGCTGTGGGCAATACTTTAGCCCTCCTGTGCCTCAGTTTCTTCATCTGTACAATAGGGACAAGCATACCCACTTCATAAAGGTTGGTAGAGCTTGGTAGAATGTTTGATAAACTGCCAAAGCGAAGTCTTGTTAAGAAGTATCATGATGTACTGGGTGGGTAAGCTCCAAAATGGACATTAACTGCTCCCCACCCCCTTGCAGCTATGATGGGGGCTATATTAATGCCTCTGCCGAGGGTGTGTCCATCCGCACTGCTCTGGAGCTCTCCGGGGATCCCACTGGCCGTATCAAAGTGTCCAACGTCTCTTGCCAGGCCTCCGTCTCCAGAATGCACGCAGCCTTTGGGGGAACCTTCAAGTAAGTGCATTTCCAGCCCAGTGCACCCCCTTTAAGCCTTACTGCCCATTTGCCTTGTGCAATGCAAAGTACACAGGCTTGGGAGTCAGGCCAGCTGGGTCCAACTCTCAGCACCCTCATTTCCTGTGTGACCTTGGGCAAGTCATTGAAGCTCTGTGCCTCAATTTCCTCATTGGTAAGATAGGGATGATAATAGAAACTATTTTATAAGACACTGCGAAAACTATTTGTTAATATATGTAAAAATATTTAGAATACGGGATCCCTGGGTGGTGCAGAGGTTTAGCGCCTGCCTTTGGCCCAGGGCGCGATCCTGGAGACCCGAGATCGAATCCCACGTCGGGCTCCTGGTGCATGGAGCCTGCTTCTCCCTCTGCCTATGTCTCTGCCTCTCTCTCTCTCTCTGTGTGACTATCATAAATAAATAAAAATTAAAATATATATATTTAGAATAGTACCTGGCAGGCAGCCCAGGTGGCTCAGCGGTTTAGCGCCTCCTGCAGCCCAGGGTGTGATCCTGGAGACCCGGGATTGAGTCCCACATCGGGCTCCCTGCATGGAGCCTGCTTCTCCCTCTGCCTGTGTCTCTGCCTCTCTCTCTCTGTGTCTCTCATGAATAAATAAATAATCTTAAAAAAAAAAAAGAATAGTACCTGGCATATTAGTGGCTAGCTTCCTAAATAGGAGTAGTTGTGTATGCACAGTTGGGCATGAACTAAGTTCTCAATAATTGGTAGCTCTTACTACTAAAAACAGTAGCATAGTTTCAGGTTTGAGGCTGAGAAAGGAACTTCGTGATACTTCTCAAAGAGAGTGGGAGAGAAAAGATAGTGGATTTATTATCTGGTGTTGGTATACTGTCAAGTTTTTATTTATTCAACAAATGAAGTATATGCCAGTCCCTGAGAATTCCTAAAGGAACTCAGAGCCTAGATGAAGGGACAAAACATTTGTCATCAGGGCTTTGGGGGAGGGACTAAGTACTCCAGGGGTTCAGAAGAGGGTAATCTGGGAAGACAGCCTAGAAGAGTAAGCATCTGAGCCATACAGGGAAATACAGGACAGGAACTTTGAGAGTGGAAGGAAAGGCATGGATAAGCATCTGGAAGTGGGGATGTTTACAGTAGGTTTGAAGAACTGGGGATAAATTCCTTAGGCTGGTGGGGGGCAGGGGTTAGGAGAGGTCTTGAGAATCAGGCTGGAGAGATTTGGAAAACCTCCATTGAAGAGCTGGTAATACAGGTCAAAGTTAAGTCACCTCCTCCCCATCTCTTTGGCTATTGATTTCTCCTGGACCTGGATTGGGATAGGGCGGAGTCTGGGCTCACGTTGTCTCTCTCCTTACAGGAAGGTGTATGAATTCCTCTCCACATTCATCACCTCGGGGATGCGCTTCCTTCTCAACCAGCAGGTACAGCAGTGGTGGGGCGGGAGAGGGCCTCTCTTGTGAAGGCCCTAACTCTAGACCCCACCTCGCAGATCTGCCCCGTGCTTTACCACGCAGGGATGGTGCTCCTTAATTCCCTCCTGGACACTGTGCCTGGTGAGTTGGTGCTGGCTGGGAGGGGAACTCCGGGCCCTGCCTGGGCCAGGAATGGGGGTGAGGAGGCGGCTAGGTATGCAGAGTGGGCTCCTGCCATGCCCTGGCTTGAAATATGGCCTCTGCTGCTGACTTGCCACATGACCCTAGGTAAGCACTCACTTCTCTCTGGGCTTTAGTACCTTCGCTTGGCTGGCGATACCTCCCTCTGGGGTTGTCGTGAGGATTAGCTGAGTGATTGTCAGGGTCCTCGATGTGCCTGCTGATCATTGGGACCCCGTTTGCCTTCATCCCCTGCACTTAATAGGTGCTCAACTAAAATGAATTCCCTTTTCCTCAACTGTGATCTCTGTCTGCTATGGGGTAGAGATCATCACACACCCCACACACGGCATGAGGAGGGAGGGAGGGAGCAGCCAGGGAAAACCAGTGGAGGAAAGGGATCCCCTGCCATCCTGTTTAGGGGGATCTAATGAAACCCTCATGGTAGTAATAGTCATTAATATTGCTGAGCACTAAGTGGTTCCCACATAAAAATAATTGATCCCCACAACAACCCTATGAGGGAAAATTCCTAATCACCACTTTGTGGATGAGAAACAGGCCCAGAAGGGTGAACACCTTGCCCAGCATCACATAGCTTGAGTGACGGAGCTCCTCTCCACAGTACGCAGCTCTGTGGATGACCTTGTTGGCATTGACTACTCCCTCCTGAAGGATCCTGTAGCTTCCACCAGCAATCTGGACATGGACTTCCGGGTGAGCTGCCTGGCTGCTGTGGCATCTCTGGCCTAACCAGACCTCCCCCTCCCCCTTGTCCCCAACTCTCTGGTTTTGTCCTCCTAAGGCACTGCTCTGATGAGACGCTCCACTGCTGAGCATGCCGTGGCTCCCCAGAGGAGGAGCAGAATTAGGTTCAACTCCTGGGTTTGGCTTCTGAGCTTTGTTAATCTTGTCTGGCCCTTTCTTTTTTTTATTATTATTCTTCATTTGAGAGACAGAGAGAGAGCATGAGCACAAGCAGGAGGAATGGCAGGCAGAGGGAGAGGGAGATGCAGGCTCCTTGCTAAGCAGAGAGCCTGATGCAGGGCTCGATCCCAGGATCACAACCTGAGCTGAAGGCAGATGCTTAACCAACTGAGCCACCCAGGTGCCGCTGGGCCCACCTTTTTAACTTCACCCTGTTTCTCTGCAATCATTCTTTCCCAAATATGCCCCTGCTTCCTACCTCAGGAACTTTGCTCAAGCACTGCCTTTTCTCATCTCCCCTGAAGCAGTTAGGACATACAGCTCTATGCACATAATCTCATTTCCCCCTCACAACTGTGTCAGTCAGGCACTAATGTTTTATTCATTTGGGGGATGTGGAGACTTGCTCAGAGGGGTGACATCACAGCCCAAGGCCACACATCTAGTATGTGGCCATTTCCTTTGCTCCCTGTAGTGGAGGATAAGTTTCAGAGCAAGGACTGGAGCCTAAAGTTCAGGTCCTGACTCTGCCACTTACTAGCCACGTGATCTTAAGCAAGTGGTTTACTTTCTGAGCCTGTTTCCTACTAATATGTAAATGGAAATAATAGAGTAAGAAAACATCCCTCCTTGGAGTGTTATGTGGATGAAAGGAGTTGACCTATGTCAAGGCATGGAAGAAGTACCAAGTAAATTCACATTCCCACCAACCGAACACAGTCACACTGGAACATTCTTACATATTTCTTTGCACAGGTATACAGAAGGTCCTTTATGCATAAATTTATGTTTACGTTGCCCATTTCCTGATGATTTTATGGAAAAAAGTTCCCTCTCTCTTCAGTGTACAAGGGAAGTTATTTTGTTGTCTTTCTTAGGAAAATTATAATAGATGCTTAGACTTGCAGATATCATTTCTCCTGGTTATGTATTTGGTATGCTTTCTGATGTTAATTGGCTTTGGAAACCCCTCCTAACTGAACACTGATGATATGTGAGAATTGTTGACTTTATTTAGTTCAGTAATGGCACTGCAGTTCTGTGGAAAACTGTGCTGGTATTTTTAGGAGTCTTACTGAAATATTTAGGTGTGCAATGTTATGTCTGTAATTTACAATACAAAAATGTGAAGCAAAAAAAGGTACTATGTAAATGTAAACAGCAGCTTTTGTCATTACTGTCCTGCATCTTCCAAGGCCCACTGACATGCCACCTCCCCCCCAAACCCTTTCCTGGGTGTCCCTTCTCTGGTCTTCCTGGAGTGCTCCCTTGCAGAACTTGAGCTGCCCTCCTTTGAATGTCTTTTTAGGAGTTGTGCTAATGAAGGCAGCTGGCTGGCTCAGTCAGTAGAGCATGCAGTTCTGGATCTTGGGGTCATGAGTTTAAGCCCCACATTGGGTGAAAAGATTACTTAAATAACTATAACTTAAAAAGAGGAAAAAGTTGTGCTAATGAATCCCCTAAAGACAGCAGCTGGGTCCGAGCCCCACCATCCCTCAGAGTGCCTGGCATAGGGAATGGGAACATCTGGGTGCTGGGCCACACTGCCTTGGCTCTGACCCTGCTCCCCCAACTGCAGGGGGCCTTCTTTCCCCTGGCTGAGAGGAACTGGAGCCTGCCCAACCGGGCAGTAGAGCCCCAGCTGCAGGAGGAGGAGCGGATGGTGTATGTGGCCTTCTCAGAATTCTTCTTTGACTCTGCCATGGAGAGCTACTTCCGAGCGGGAGCCCTGCAGCTGTCACTGGTGGGAGACAAGGTATACCAAGGCCTGTCTGTGGGATGGGCAAGGGGAGCCCTGTCACAGAACTCCAGATGACCCTGCCTCATCCCTAATTCCCCTCTCCAGGTGCCCCACGATCTGGACATGCTGTTGAGGGCCACCTACTTCGGGAGCATCGTCCTGCTGGTGAGTGTTGATGGGCGGTGGGTTTGTGGCCAGGGTGGGTGGGTGTATTGCTGGGATACAATGAGGGGACACGTGAGGTGTGTAAGCAGAGGCTCCCATGGCCACCATAGAGTAGACCCCTGTCTTGGCCTGGCCTCTCGCCTGTAGCCAAGTCCTTTACTTACTTACTTACTTACTTATTTATTTATTTTTAATTTTTATTTATGATAGTCACAGAGAGAGAGAGAGAGAGAGGCAGAGACACAGGCAGAGGGAGAAGCAGGCTCCATGCACCGGGAGCCCGACGTGGGACTCGATCCCGGGTCTCCAGGATCGTGCCCTGGGCCAAAGGCAGGCGCCAAACCGCTGCGCCACCCAGGGATCCCTTATTTATTTATTTTTAAAGATTTTACTTATTTATTCATGGGGGGGGGCAGGGGGAGAAGCAGGCTCCCGGCAGGGAACCCGATGCAGGACTGATCCCGGGTCTCCAGGATCAGGCCCTGGGCTGAAGATGGCGCTACACTGCTGAGCCACCCACGCTGCCCCCAAGTCCTTTATTTGTCAAGCTCCTTTCCAAGTCTGTGAAGGGCCCTCACTACTTCCTGTTCTTCATGAAGTGAGGAGGAGGACAGGCTGAGACCCAAGCTCTGTAAGTGTAGGGATTGTAACAATGACCAATATACTTTTTAAAGTTAATTTAGTTATTTAATAATCTCTATGCCCATCCATCATGGGGCCTCAAACTCAAGACTGCAAGATTAAGGGTCACATGCTCTACTGACTGATCCAGCCAGGCACCACTGATGTATTCTTCTTTTTGCTTATTATTTTCCTTTGTTTGATGGTGGGAGGTCAAAATTTAAAAAGGATCTCAGTGATTATTCACTGAATCAATTCATGGAAAGCGATTAGGGTTAAGTGCTCAGGAAACACTAGCTGCTGTCCCCCCTGCTGTCATCCCTGTCAACGCCATCAGCCTGATGGCCAAGCACTGGTAAGGGCAGACTCACTTTCCAGACTGGGTTTGAATCCCTGGTTCTACACCTAGATGACCAAAGAACCTTGGACAAGTTACTTAACCTCTCTGTGTTTATTCATTCTCAAAAATGAGTATGATAATGCCCGTCTCACGTGATTATAATGAAGTTTAAATGAGCTAACACAGGTGAAGCATTGGTCAGCGCCTACAGGAGAAAGAGCACAGCGGTTTCCAGAAGGGTGATATGACAGAGGGTGGGGATGTGCAATGCAAACACTGTCCCCGAGGAGTCTGGATGGAGACGGATCCCCACTACAGAGAATTCAGGAAAGCAGGAAAAGGAGGAGACATTCCATCCCTTGTGTGAGCAAAGGCACAGAGGCTGGACACAGCCTTCATATTCATATCTGTCTGGGCTCCTAGTGGGCAGAGCCTGAGCCTCGCCATCTCCCCTCCCGGGGCTCATCAGGAAACAGATCTGGGACTTGACCTCCCCTCCCTATTCTGTCCCCAGAGCCCGGCGGTGATCGACTCCCCGCTGAAGCTGGAGCTGCGCGTCCTGGCCCCGCCTCGCTGCACCATCAAGCCTTCGGGTACCACTGTGTCTGTCACTGCCAGTGTCACCATCGCCCTGGTCCCATCTGACCAGCCCGAGGTCCAGCTGTCCAGCATGACCATGGTATGGGCACCAGAGTGGGGGCCACTGAGGGTCAGGGACAAGTGTGCTGTGGACCCTGTGGGTTGGTAACACCTCCTCAACCCCCTTGCCTGCAGGACGCCCGTCTCAATGCCAAGATGGCACTCCGGGGGAAGGCACTGCGCACCCAGCTGGACCTGCGCCGGTGAGTAGATGGCCCAGATCTCGGGCAAGCCCTGAAGCTCCCTGAGCCTTGGTGTCTTCCAGATAATTGCACCTGCCCAACTACTGGGAAGCTAAAATTCTCTCAGATCTCTAGCCACTGGAGGGCTGGGGTCTTTGCTAATTCATAACAAATGCATTTCATTCAAGTGTAACTTCTCTGCATTGTCTTATAACCCAGTGGCAGGCAGAGCAGGTATTTGAGATGACCAAAGTGGCCCAGCAAGGTTAAATGATATGCCCATGGTCACACAGCAGAGAGCCTAATGGCATGGGTTCAGGCAAAAACCTCGGCATGATTTTTGTGATCCTGAGAAGAGTTGCTTTATCTTCATTTTTTTTCCTTAAAGATTTTATTTCAGAGTGAGGGAACAAGAGAGTGCACAAGCATGAGCGAGAGGGAGAAGCAGACTCCCCACTGAGCAGGGAGCCCAACATGGGGCTCAATCCCAGGACCCCAGGACTATGACCTAAGCAGAAAGCAAAAGCTTAACTGACTGAGCCACTCAGGCGCCCCCTATCTTTCATTTTCTTCATGGGCTAAATACAGGGAAAAATAGCATCTACTGTGCTAGCCACAGGTAGCTAGTGGCTCCCATGTGGCAAGTGTAAATGCACAATGTTTGCAAAAAGTTCTACCAGACAGCAATGTCCTAGGGGTTAAATGAGATACTGTGGGGTACTGGTTGGGAGCCTAGATTCTAGAGGGAGGTTGTGCCCTTTACCAGCTGTGAAACCTCAGGCACATTACTTGCCCTCTCTAGGCTTGAGCTGCCTCATCAAAAAAGTGCAAATTGCTTAATAGTGCCTACTTCTTAGGGTTATGGGATTAAGTCAGGTTGGCATTTTAAAATATCTTAATATTTAACTTCTGTGACATGCTTCGTATTGGTCAGGGAGTAAGCTCTATTAAGGTTTATTAAGTAAACACAAACCATACATGAATAGCTGCCAGCACAAGTCTGGAATACAGGAAGTGCTCAACAAATGAAAGGTAGCAGACTTGGAGAAGAGGAGCCCCAAGAGGGAGAAATGACTCACCCAAGGATGCACACCTGGCAGGTGGCAGGCCCCCAAATAGGTGTGGAGGTGGGAGCATCTGAGGCTGAGGCTCAGGGACTTTGGGTAGGTAGGCCTGGGTGGCCTGAGGAAGGGGTGTTTCCAGGGCTGGTGCCCATTGGATAGTTCTTTCTCTTCCATAGGTTCCGAATCTACTCGAACCAGTCTGCATTGGAGTCACTGGCAGTGAGTTGGGAGCGGTGGGGGTGCCGAGGCTGGGTCAGGGCGGAGCAGCTAAGGCAAGTCCACTTCCTGCTGGCTGCCCTGACGTCCTGCCTCCTCCCTCCCAGCTGATCCCACTGCAGGCCCCTTTGAAGACCATGCTGCAGATTGGAGTGATGCCCATGCTCAATGGTAGGGCTGGGGGACGGGAGGCAGGAGAGGGAAAGGAGAGGGAACTGGGTGGACCCAGGCTAAACCAGCTGCTCCTACCCACAGAGAGGATGTGGCGGGGAGTGCAGATCCCACTACCTGAGGGTATCAACTTTGTGCGTGAGGTGGTGACGAACCATGCGGTGAGTAGGGGGGTGATGGAGGAGGGCAGAGCCTCCCCACCCCTGCTTCAGAACTCATCTTCTTCATCAACAGCCCCTCCCATTTGAATCTTCCCTTATCAGACTTCTCCAGCCCTCTGCACAGCTGTGCCCTCACCTTGTAACCCTCTCCCTGGATTCCATCCCCAATATCTACTAATCTTGAATCTCTGAGCTAAGAGGTCACCTCTAGGAAGCCCTCCTTGACCCCCCCAGACGTGCTCCTGCAGCCTTTCTTTCATACCCTTCACAGGGAGTTAGAAGAACTTCTTTGCCGTTCCTCCTCTCCCACTAGATTGAGAACCCCTCAAGACCAAGAACTCTGTTTCTTTACATTGAAATTTTTGGCCTCTGTGATGGACTGAACAGACTCCTTTCTCTGCCCCACCGCACAGGGCTTCCTCACCATTGGGGCCGACCTCCACTTTGCCAAAGGGCTTCGAGAGGTGATTGAGAAGAACAGGCCTGCCTCCAGGGACCCCTTGGCATCCAGTGCCCCACCACCCTCCACGACAGCTGCCTGAGCCCTCAAGCCCGCCCTGGCAGGGGCATTCAGGACTCCAACACCTCTCAGCCCCTCCCTCAGCCCCTCCCAGCCTATACTGTCCAGTCTAACCCCCCAGTGCCACAGAGAAGACAGGGTTTTAAGCTATACCCAATTTAATTCCATAATCAGTCAATGCATCAATTACCGTCCATCCACCCTCCCCGTGGGCTGTCCTGAGCTCTGCTATGTTCCAGTGCGTTAAGGGAGGGGGCCAGGCCCCACCCCAGTCAGGAATAAAGTGCTAACCCCCCAGTCTGTCTATGTGAGGCACTGGGGCCTGGTCTTGGAGGCAGAGGGGTGTGGAAGGGGCAGGGGCCGCGGGAGGTGGGGGTGGGGTGGGGAGCAGTTCTGGAGGCAGGGACCTGCCCCACAGGGGCATTTTGCATAAAGGAGGACCTCCCTTCTAGCAGGAGGGGTGGGAAAAAGGAGCTGGATTAGACAGAAGGGGACTGACTGGTCTTCATCAGTATGGCTGCTTATTCAGGAAGCGGGAGAACATGGTGAGGGCCGCCTGGGGTTTGTCCGTGGGAACCATGTGTCCAGCACCCTAGGAGCAAAGCTCTGTGAGATCACCTTCCGTGTGACCCCTGCCCCTGGGTGCCACCTCCATCCTACTGGATGCCTCCAGCCAGTAGCCTTCCTCTTCTCCCAACCCTGTCCCAAGCTCTGCATTTTTCCCACTCCTCGTCAGAAAACTTGCTTTTAGGGGCCCAGATAGTAACCCGGTGTAAACAGAAAGAGAAAGCAGAGGATGGTGGCTCCTGCCCCATCCCCTCCAGCCAAGCCGGCCCTCACCAGCCAGGCCCTACCTTGATGGTGAGAAAGGCGATGTGAGAGAACTCCTTCACGAAGCCAGCAATCTGCTCCCCACTGTCCCCGTAGTCCACTAACCAGGGCCGGCGTTGGACCTCCATCTGCCCCACCAGGAAAGACTCAGCAGCCTGCGGCCACCCCCTCATCTCTGCTCACAGCTGCCAACAAGATCTCAGGGGCCCGGAACTCCCCCAGGTTTGCCCTCTCTGTCTGCCCAGAGCCACACTCCAGGCACAGCTGCCCCATCCCTCCCCAGAGCCGGGATCCTTGCCTTACCTTCTGGTTAAGGGAATCCACAAACCACTCATCCCCCATGAAATTGCAGGCCATGTCCACATCTCCGTTGTAGAGCAAGATCCGGTATTTCTGGAGCAGGGCAGGGGGAGCTATGGGGGGTCTGGAGGGAGCCCAGGCCCTTGTTCTTCCCTGGTTCAAGCCCTACCCCTTCAGGGAATTCAAGGAGCCCAGGCAAATAGCACGAAGCAGGAACACTCATGTTTTCTGTTTCCTACCTGTCCAGTGCTCTACTAAACGCTTTAGCTGTGAAGGTAGATACTGTTTACTATGATTACCCCCACTTTCAGGTGTCAAGATATGAGAAACCTGCCCAGGGTCACAAGGCTAGTAAAGGAACGTGCATACAGGCAGTCTGACCCTAGAGCTCATGTTCTAACCACTGTGTTGTACAGAACCTGGCCCTGCCCCAGCTCTCTCAGGGTCTCCCAGATGATCTGGGGACAAGGCCCTCAAGGCCCTCTTCTACCCTGGGCCTCCCGTTTGCTTGTCTGTGACATATTCCCATCAGCTCTCCTCAAGTCAAGATCTCCTTGGCTGAGGCAGACCCCTCAGCCTCCTACGACAGAGCAGCACAGGGTGGAGACAAAACCATGTTCAAATTGTGACCCTGCCAATCACTGAACTTCGTTTCTTGGAGTGTCAGCTTCCTGCATCTGGACTGGCACTCTGAAGGGGGTCCCGAGGCCACTGGTAGTCCCAGCTATGCCACCCCCACTCACTTACCTGTGTGGTGAGCAGCTTAAGGTACTGGGACTGCATGCTCTGGTAGAGACGGCGGTACTGTATATTCACCAGGAAGCTGTGGGAGCACACAGGCAGGCCCGGGGAAGACAGTCAGAGAGGCCCTCCCTTCCTGCCACCACCTTTCTCTGAACTCCAGCATAGGAGGCAGAGTTGGGATTCAGTCCTCTCATGTCCCCTCTCTAAGACTGACTTGGCTATGGGGCTAGAATTAGAGGTCCTCAACTCCACCCCCCATCCCCACCCCCCGCTGTATAGAAACGTATACAGGAACACCTAGTGATTGATTCACAACCGGCCTATAGTGCACAGGGGCCCCCAGGTGTGCGAGTCGTGTGTGTGTGTGTGTGTGTGTGTGTGTCTTTTGCAACAGTAGGGCAGGAGCACAGCCCAATCAGAATGGATCTGAGTGGCCCCTGCTGTGCCAGGTGGCATCCTTGTACTCACACGGGTCATTGGAGATCCAGGCCACTGGGAACAGGAGGGGAGTCAGGGTGGGGGGAGTGTGTGTTTACTAAATGCCAGAGCAGTAAGTGCCACTTTACCAACCACTGTGGCCACATAAGAATGAACTGGCTAAATCTCAACCAATTTTTTTTTTTAATTTTTTTTTTAATCTCAACCAATTTAAGGGTTAAATATCCTGCACAACTCAGTCTGACACACCCTGAGTGCCTGGGGTACTACTCCTGAGAAACCTTAGTCAAGGGATCCTTGGGAACTTTTCTGAGCCCTGAGAGCCCCGAGAGCCTGCCATCCCCAGGCCCCAGCTGGCCACAGAGCCTTACTTGCACATGTCCCAGCGGGGCAGCTGCTCGGGGATGTGAAGGGCCTTCCGCACATAAGGGTTGTTGAGGTAGGTGGAGGCAGCCGTGGTGTTGGTGCAGGGAGGGTCCATGCGCAGCCTATCATCGGAACGCAGCAGTGCCTGGGGGCACAGACAGAGGAAGATCAGGTGGTTTCCTGGCCCTAACCCCACTGGGAGGAAGCCCATGGTCACACACACCAGATGCCACACCTGATGCCACACCCGCTTGAATGGCAGGCGAGTGAAGATGTTGCCCAAATCGTGGAGCACCACGGTGTCCTTCTCATACCTGCAAGGTAAGTAGGGGCTGGGCACCTCGGCCTCTAGGTGGTGCTGGGCCAGGCCTCCAGGGTGCACCGCAGGGCCTACCTTAAATGGCCAGGCACCCCCCCAGCACATGGGGCATAGAGGTTGTAAATGTTGAGGCCAGAGTTGCCCACGATGCGGGATACTTCCTGCAGCTGCAATGACAAGCCGAGCAACCATGTCTCACTGAGCCCTGGCCTCCCCACCATCTCACCAACTTGGCCCAAGATTTATTGCTTTCCTACTTCACCACTGGGCATTACCCTTCCCCCACTTTTTTATAGGTAGGGAAACTGAGGCACAGTGGAAGGAATCTGCTTCCACTCGGGGTCCAAACTCTGGTGCCACTACTTCCTAGCACTGTGACTTCCAGCGAGTGACTTTAACATTCTCAGCCTCAGTTTCCCCTTCTGGAAAACGTGGATAATATAATCTCCCTTAAAGGAGAGTTCTAAAGATTAAATAATCTGTATTGACCTATTTCAGCCTGGTGCCTGGCATATAGTAGGTGTTCAATAAGTGAGAGATCCTTTCCCACGGGTTACAGGATTTGCCCAGAAAGTCACAGGAAATGGTATTAGGAACACATCCCTAGATGTGTCCCAGAAAACATAAAATTGCTGGAGCAAGCAGGATACGAAAGCAATAGGGGATGGGGTCAGGAGTCCCCAAGGAGAGAATGCGGTCCTATTCTCAGGGCTGGGGGTGTCAGGGGTGACACAGGTTGGGGGCAGAACCTCACATTTGTCACGCATTCTGGGTCGGTGTTGTCATAGAAATTACACTTGTTCTGAGAACAGCAGTGGGTCTGGAGGGAAGACCAGAGCCTGTAGGAGATGGATAAAAGCGTTCAGGCCTAAGGCGGGGCTCCCACCTTCTCCTCCCACTTCCCACCACCACCTGACCCCAGGGGATGAGGAAACGGATCACAGGGAATGGTATGTAGGTTCCAAACCTAGCTGCTCTGGGGCCATACTGCCAGTGCTCCTTAGTCTCTTTCAGCACCAAACACTTCCAGCAACCCCAGCCCCCACCTCCTGCTCATAAACCAGGGTAGGGCCTAGGGTATCATGTGCCTGGAGGGCAGACATGAGCTCTTGTGACCTGCCCCACCCTGGAGATTGCCCAACTATCCCCTCCCATACCTGTTCCCCAGAAGGCCATGGTAGTAGGCGAAATAGACCAGGGAGTTGTCATTCTGCTCATAGGAGGAGAGTCCATTGCCCACAGCCAGCCCCTGTGAAACACCCAGGGCATTCAGGTCATCTGGAGGGAGAGGAGCCTCCCTTGACTACACCCAGACCTTCAGCAATCTGGAAGCTGAAATCCAAAAGTGGTTTATGGGAAGGCCACACAGAGTAAAAAATAGAGTGGGATGGGTGACAGGTGAGCTTCCTGTTGTGGTAGGCTGGCTGGTGGCAAGCATCTTGCAAAGGAGACCGGGCAGGGAAGATGGCCTGTTTGACTTCACTAAGGCCACAACCATGAGCTGCCTCACCTCCCTCCTGCAGTGGCCCTGTACCTGAAGGTTCATGCTGGGATCCTGCATGACCAGCACTGCCAGGGTGGGGATGTAAATGCCAGCATAGCTCTCTCCTGTCAGGAAAAGCTCATTGTCCTTGTACTCCGGGAAGAGGCGGAAGAAATCCTTAAGGGCCTCATAATTACTCTGGGCGACCTAAGGAAAGCAAGATGGAGGGAATCAAAAGACTCTGGTATTTGAGCTGGAAAAATATCAGAGATGACACCCACCCACTGTGAGCAAGAGGAAGTGGCTTAGGCGAGACCACACATATCATGTGACACAACCAAAAACGGACTTTTGTGTCTTGCCGCGCTTAGAGAACCAGAAAGGCTGGGGCACGGGGCAGGCACTGGACTCACCTCCGTGTCATTGGTTGCGTAAGTCTTATCATCAGAGTAGGAGAAGCCCACCCCAGCTGGGGACTCAAGATACAAC
Organism: Canis aureus; assembly: GCF_053574225.1. Lineage (NCBI taxonomy): Eukaryota > Metazoa > Chordata > Mammalia > Carnivora > Canidae > Canis > Canis aureus. The sequence continues at coordinate 38,693,174 of NC_135636.1, read as the reverse complement.
ACGTTGGCAATCTACAGAGGAGGAGGAAACCAACTGAAGAAGGCTCCCCAACCCAGCCAACTGCCCAGACACCCCCCACCCCCAGGACCCAAGGCTCCAGCTATACCAGGTTCCAGGAATAGGGGTTGTACTCAAGAGTGGCACCATCTGGCTGCACCTGAGGAGGAGAGAGATGGCTGACTGCCAAGGGCCAACTGGGTAGAAGGAAGGGCCACGGTGCTGGGCACTTCCCATTTGGGCAAAACCCCTGAAAAGTACAGATAGTCAAGCCAATAGTACCGATCAGGAAACCCAGACTCTCAAAAGGGCACACTTGGAAACACCTCCAAGTCGTGTTCTCCCTCCTCCCGGGCTCTTTCCTTTAGGCACGCTCCGTTACCTCTCCCCTGGCCCGTGGTTGGGGTCCGGGGTGGGGGGGCAGTGGCTTTCCACTCACCAGGAAGGGGCCGTGCTCCGTGAGAAAGCCATCTAGGGAGCTGCAGCCCGGCCCTCCGTTGAGCCAAAGCACCAGAGGGCTGCTCTTGGGATCCTTCTGGGACTCCACAAACCTGCGAGGAGGCAGAGCACGGTGGGTGCAGGCGGAGGGGCCCCTGCCGGCGCTCCCAGCTCGCAGGCTCCCTCGGGGTCTCCGGCCCCTCCCCAGCTCGCACCCCGCGCCCGCCCCGCCCGGGAGGGAGGGCCGCAGACCAGTAGTGGAGGTGCTTGGGGCCGGAGCCGCGGAGGTAGCCGGAGTACTGGCGGAAAGCCGGCTGCTTGGCCAGCCCGGGCAGGCACTGGATCTCGTCCAGGTCCGGCGCTGCCTGGCCCGGCGGCGCCCAGAGCAGGAGCAGCAGCAGCAGCAGCAGCAGCAGCCGCAGCAGCCACGGCGGCGACGGCGCGGCTCGGACCATCTGCCACGGGAAGCGAGGCGGGCTGTTTCCGCGCTCCCTCGCTCCTCCGCGCTTCCGCGTGGCCGCCCCGCGGAGGAGCTGGAGGCGGCGGCGACGGGAGTCCCCTGCCCGGCCCCGGCGCCCACCCGCCGCACCGTCCCGGACCGCGGGTCCCCTCCAGCCTCCCGGGGCGCCCTCACCTCGGCTCCCCCGCGTCCTTGCTCTCCAGGAGGGGCCCGGCCGCGGAAGGTCATGTGAAGGCCGGGTCACGTGGGCGCCGGCGTCACGTGACGGTCGCCCTCCGGCGCCTCTCCGGTCCCCCGGGGACCCGGGGCTGCTGGCGGCGGCTGCGGCCGCGCGGGGTCAGAGCCCGCGGGCCTCCCAGGTCGCCTCGCGCGCGCCAGCCATCAGATGACCCAGATGCGGGCGGCCACGATCGCCCGGCCTCCCGGGGGCCCAGGTCCAGGCGGGATGGCTGAGCCAGCGGCGCTAGGACCCCCGGGCAGAGCCTCGGGGAAGGCAGTCGGGGGGGTGGGCGGGATACCTTACTTGGTGCCCCCGCGGTCACCCTCTGAGCACGCCGCCCAAAATAGCCCCCGGCGCCCGCCGGTCTGTCTCGTGGCCGGGAGATGGCTGCTGTCTCCGACCCCGTGGACCTGCGTGCGCCCTGGAGACCCGCGCGCCCCGAGCCCCCTCCCACCCGCTTCCACCAGGTGCACGGTGCCAACATCCGCGTGGACCCCTCCGGGACGCGGGCCACACGCGTGGAGAGCTTCGCTCACGGCGTATGCTTCAGTCGCGAGCCGCTGGCCCCGGGCCAGGTATTCCTGGTCGAGATCGAGGAGAAAGAGCTGGGCTGGTGCGGGCACCTGCGCCTCGGCCTGACCGCGCTGGACCCCGCCACCCTGGCCGCCGTGCCCGAGTTTTCGCTGCCCGACCTGGTCAGCCTCGGCCACACCTGGGTCTTCGCCATCACGCGCCATCACAACCGCGTGCCCCGGGAGGACCGCCCGGAGGCAGAGGCGTTGGCTCCCAGCCGCCCCCCTGCCCTCCTGGTGGAACCGTATCTGTGCATCGAGCAGTTTCGAATTCCCCGCGACCGTCTGGTGGGTCGCAGCCGGCCCGGGCTCTACAGCCATCTCTTGGATCAGCTGTATGAGCTGAACGTGCTGCCTCCGACCGCGCGCCGCAGCCGCCTGGGCGTTCTTTTCTGTCCGCGCCCGGACGGCACGGCCGACATGCACATCGTCATCAACGGCGAGGACATGGGCCCCAGCGCCCGGGGGCTGCCAGCCGCCCAGCCCCTCTACGCAGTGGTGGACGTGTTTGCCTCCACCAAGAGCGTGCGCCTGGTCCAGCTCGAGTATGGCTGTAGGTATCCCCCCCCTTGGGCAGCGACCCCTCCTGGCCCAGCGTGGGGACCGCAACTTGCTAGGATTCCCAAGCCAGCTGGCAAGGCCCTGCCTGGTCTGTCCAGCGTTAGTTTCGAAGTTGGGGGAATCTGACTTCAGATTCTCTCTCTCTTTGCGATCTTGGACAAGTAGCTCCCTGGCTCTGGGCCTCAGTTTGGCCATCTTGGCTGTGATCCATTAGGATCTTTGCTTTGCTAGTATTTTCTGTATTAACCTAGGGCAGGGATTCTAAACTGATTTTACACTTGGGCTGCTGTGTAAATGCTTTGCTCTTTTTTGTTTTGTTTTTTTGTTTTTTTTTCTTTAAATCCTGTGCTCTTTTATTAGACAAATGCTCCTGGATTTGAGATCCCAGTTTATTTTTTTAAAGATTTTATTTATTTATTCACGAGAGAGAGAGAGAGAGAGAGAGAGGCAGAGACACAGGCAGAGGGAGAAGCAGGCTCCATGCAGGGAGCCTGATGTGGGACTCAATCCCTGGTCTCCAGGATCACGCCCTGGGCCGAAGGCAGCGCTAAACCGCTGAGCCACCCGGGCTGCCCTGGACATCCCAGTTTAAAGGCATTGTAGGTGCCAGAGTGAGACGTCTTAATCATAGGGTCTGGCCCTTTATAGCTCCATTAAGTCCCTTATTTATGAATTCAGTGAACTAGAACCCCTTTGGTGTCAGACCTGTGCTGGAGCCTGGGCCGTGCACAGGGGAATCAGGCACTACCTATAGCCCTCCACCCCCAAAACTGCTAAGGGAGGGTTAAAATAGAAATTGGCAGCATTGTGGATGTTTTGAAAGAGGTACTTATCTCAACCACACGTGCAGCCCAATGACGAAACCTGGGCCTTCAGAGCAGAAGTAACTAGCCCAAGCTAATGACAAAGGGAGAACCAGGACCTAGATCTTCTGGATGTCAGCCTCAGACCCCTCCCCCTCCATTTCAGTTTGTCTTTGACAGCCTTCTCTCCACAGTGCCGTCCCTGCAGACTCTGTGCCGCCTAGTCATCCAGAGGAGCGTGGTGCACCGGTTGGCCATTGATGGGCTCCACCTGCCGAAAGGACTTAAGGATTTCTGCAAGTATGAGTAGAGGCCTGCAGCCACCCTGGAACTGGGCCACATGAGCCTGTCCTGGCCCCGGAGCTGTGGCTGGTCTGAAACTGGCCATACTGCTGCCAGCCAGGCCTGGAAATAAACACAGCCGGTGCAGACACCAATCACTGGAGGGTCTCCTTGCCCTGGAAGCCCATGAGGGGCACTTCTTTTAGAATCACTGTGGGTCAGCAGGTCTGAACAAGAGAGAGCATTTCTGATGTCACCAAGACCAGTGGTTCCTAGCCTGGGACCCTACTCATTCAGGTTCTCTGAGATAAACTAAAGAGCTGATGCCCCAAACCCCATTTCCAGAGATTCTCATTCCATTTGTCAGAGGATCAGGCCTAGACCTTGTTCTTTTGTAAAAGCTCCTCAGAGATTCTAATACACAGCCAGGATTTAGGATTCCCCTAGAATAGAGATCTTGATTTTGGCATATATAATAACCATTTGAGGGACTTTGAAAAATACTGCTAACTGGATCCGACTCTGGGATTCTGATTTAATTGGTGTGAGGTGAGGCCGGGCATCAGGATTTCTGAATGCTCCCAGGAGAATTTAATGTGCATCCCAGGGTGAGACCCAGTGCCCTGGACCAACGACATCATTTTGGAGATGGGAAGCCAAAGCCTAGGATGGAAATGTATTCCAAAGTCACACAGCAGATGAATGAGTGCAGAGCACTCCTCTCATGCTGCAGAGCACAAAGCACTTGCCTCTATTTGTATCTCTGATCATTTGCTTCCATACAAATAGCTTCATATCATCCCTACAACTTCTGGTGAGGTAGTGGGTAGGCATTACTTCCACTTTACAGAGGAGAATATCGAGGAACAAAACTGTCTGAGTGATTTGCCCAAGGTAGAGGTAAGAACCTAGAATGTCCAGTTCCTGGTCCAGCACTCTTTTAACCCCATCCCATTGTAATATACAGGTTCTAGAATGAACAGGTCAATGCTGTGAGGTGGGTTCCAGGTGTAAAGGGCAGGGACTATGAGGTGACATTCTAGAATGGTGGGAAGGGTAGGACAGGAGGCAGATGACTGTTCCCTCACAAACGGGGGCTTTGGGGCAGCCATGTCCTACTTCGTGTCTCCACAAACTCATCAAGGTCTTCTGCCTTCCAGCCAAGGTGAGAGAGGGGCTCCTGGAATTGGAAGGGGTACCACAGCTTTCCCTGAAAACTTGTTTCCTGGCTCTGGGGAGGTGGAGGTTCTGCTGAACATTTTTGGGCTGGCCCTAGAGTCAATTCTGTGAAGAAAGCCATTCCAAAAGTCCTTGCCAGGAACTACCTGCTTGCTCACTCGTTCATTCAACAAACACTTCTCCATTCCTTACTTGGTGCTGGGGACTGGGGGTGTGGATATGAATAAAACACCTAGTTCCCAACCACTAGACAGCCCTCCTGGGCTGGTCTTAATTGCTCCTGTTTAATATTCTGCTCCTATGCCCTGCCCCTCAGGGCCTCCTGAAAGAGACCAAGAATAACATTCCATCTCATTCTTGTCTCTACAGGTGGGGCTGCTTCTCCAGGCTCATCCCTTGGCCTCTACAGTCCTGTAGAGCCAGTGGTGGTGGCCTCTGGTGGACTAGGCCCACTGAGCCAGAAAGCTGAGCAGGTGGCACCTGTTGCCCAGGCCTGGGGCCCAGCCCTGGCAGTGCCGGAAGCCAGGGGCTGCCCTGGGGGGGCTAGCTGGGAGATACTACAGTGGACTGAGTATGGCCGATACAACCACAAATTCCCCTATGCAAGGCAGCCAGAGAGCCTGGGCTGGGAGGATGGCTGCTCCAGAAGCAGAGCTCCCCAGCTGGGTGGCCCCAGCAGGCCTGGGCCCCTGCTTCTGTGTGGGCTGTCACCAGGGGTTCTACCGATGCCCTCCGAGGCAGGGGGGACGGAGGCCTGCTCCCAGCCTGACATCTGCATTCTTACCCTGGCCATGATGATCGCTGGCATCCCCACCGTGCCTGTCCCAGGCCTGAGGGAAGAGGACCTGATCCGGGCCGCTCAAGCTTTCATGATGGCCCATCCAGAGCCAGAAGGGGTTATGGAAGGGGCGCGGTGCGAGCAGACACATGCCCACACAGCCTCAGGGCAAATGCCCCTAATGAGATCCAGGAGAGGCCAGCCTCCTGGCTCCTGCTTGTAGCTGGATGAAATAGCACCAGACACATAGGGTGGCTTCTCCGCATGGTTTTTGGGCAGACAGAATTGGGGGTACCTGTGACAAGGATGGGGGGAGAGGGTGGTTGTTTGAGCCACCCTGATGAACACAAGCCTTTCATCTGAGTCATCAGGGCCCAGACCCCAGAAGTTTCTCCAGATACCTAAGTCAGGAGATAGGTCTTCTCAGGGTAGTTACAATGAAAATTACCTGAGGGAGCCCAGCTTGGAGTGGAGGCCTCTTTTGTACAGTTTTGGGATTTGATCAAGATGTACAAAGTCCTAGGCCATGTGAACTTTCCTCTTACCTTACATTTCTCAGCCAGCTGAAGGCAAGTGAAGGGACGGACCAGAGGCAAGGAAGGAAAATGAACAGTTATTTGAGCGCCCACTGGTCATTGGGCCCATTACATGCAGGCTCTCCTTTAATCTCACCAATGCTCTGAGGATCTCCATTTTTACAGATGAACAGATTGAGCCTTTTGAGGGGTGACCTGCCTGATGTCCCAGAGCTAGTAAAAGGCACAACCAGGCCTCAAAAATCAGGCAGAGAAAAAACCCAAGATTTGCATGTAGTGTCAGACTCCAAAGTCTATTCTTTCCACAATATTTGCTGTCTTCTAGAAGACAACAAAAACTAGTCAAGTGCTGGAACAGGCAACATTTGACTTTAATGACCTCTGGGTGGGGACCGGGGGACAAAGGCTGGGATCCATCTCCTCTCCTCTGTGAGTCAGGTGAGTCATCTAATGACTGCAGAAGCTATTACCAACTCCTGCCCTTGATCCCTTATCTACACCCAGTGTCTTACTCTAGAACAGAAGCCACCTGTTTCAGTAAGGCCCTTGAGCTAAGTGGTTTTTAATCTTTTGAAAAGGCTGACAAACAAAAACCAAACCAAGAATATATATACAACAGAGACTGTGGTCAGCAAAGTCTAAAATATTTATTGCCAGGCCCTTTACAAAAAAGGTTTGCTGACTCCTGTCTTAGGGAACTAGACACATTTTAGGTAGCACGCTGTAGTAGAAGACCCTTGTCCTTTCCTGGGAAGAGGGCCCGCAGGAGTATAATAGTGTGTGTGTGTGTGTTGTGTGTGGGTGGGTGGGTGTGAGTGTGTACGTGTGTATGAACATCTCTGGGCATTTAGGGTAATCAGAGCTGAACCTGCTCATAAGGGCCGATCCAGCTGTCCGCCAGTTCCCGCAGGGTGCTGTACCTCCGTTCAAACTCCTCCTGGCTGCAGTGCTGCAAGAGCTGACCCACCTCCTCGGTGAGGAGAGCCACGGCCAAGTGCTTATCCAGCGTCTCACTCCACTTGCTGCCCAGGATGTTGTCTAGACTGGCAGCACAGCCTGCTGTCCACTGAGCTGGCAGCATGTCGGGCTGGAGCACCTGGTGGTGGGCACTGAGAATGGCTAGGATGTGGCGGCAGGGCAGGTGGAAGGCCTGGTGAAAGTAGCAGCTGCAGCTGGCAGGGGGCTGGGGCTGCACCCTATGGGTGTCCTCCAGGATCTGGATGTTCACCTTTTCTGAACCGGAGCCAATGAGGTGCACAGATTTTTGGACCACAGCGAGTTCACCCAGACAGAGCTGGGCAGCTGGCCCCGTGCAGATGGCATTGAGGGAGTGCTGGATGCGGGCTTCTACTATCTGCTCCACTTTGGGGCTTTCGGGGCTGACGTCTAAGGCGGCATGATTGTTCTGGGGACTCAGGCCCAGGCTAAAACTTGCCTTGTCTCCAGAGTTCTGGTGCATGTATCGGAGCAGAGAGACCATGCCTTGTTCCACGCATGGGGTAGTGCCGAAGAACTGGCTGAGGACGCGGGTGGTGACCTCCAGGCCTTGGAAGTAGCGGCTGCTCTCAGCTCGGCTTCTCCAGCGGTGGGCCAGCCAGATGCGGTCGTTGAGCAGCCAGTGTGAGTGGAGCTCGGGCAGCTGGGTAGGAGGGATGCAGCTGCTCAGGAGTGTATACAACTTCCTTAGGTTGCCAGCTGTGGCTGAGCACATCGTGCTCTGCAGGGAAGTAAGGAGCACCCTTTCCACAGGCTGTCCAAGTGACAGCTGATAGAACTTGCCCTGGAGGAACTTACAGATGTGGAAGGCTGAGAGCAGGACCTCGGCCGCGGGAAACTCCATAGCAAGGGTGGGCAAGGGGAGGAAGTGAGGATCCACCAGGATGGTACAGACTCTCTCCCATGCTGGGTTAAACTTCTTGAACACCTGGAACATCTGGGCCAGGCCCTCAGCATCCTCTTTGGCAGGAATGGCAAAGTAGACTGCCCGGGCGAGATGACCCTCCAGCTGCACCCGAGGTCCATCTACCAGGAAGGTATATAGCACCTTGCCCATTGGGTTATAGGTCCGGTGGATAAATAAGATCTCAGGGAAATGGGCAAAGACACCTTGCATAAAGCAGCTCTGGTAGTTGAGGGTATCTAACTGAGCAGTCTTGCTAACCTGATACAGCAGCATAGGTGGGTTTGGGTCCTCAATCAAGAGCTCATTCAGCATTGTCAGGGCCATGGGGGAGATGGGAGATGTCTAGATGCCACAGTCAAAATATTTTCTCTGCAAAGTCCAGGAGACTTTCAGGATCTCAAGCTCCAACTAAGCTGAAGCGTGAGGCTGGAATGTAGTTCCCCGATCTTGTTCCAAAGATGGGCCTATGGAGAGGAACAGAAGTTTAAGGAGACAGTAGGGGCTTGGTTCCTCAATTATTCATCCAGACAATATTGCTTACTCTGTATCCTCACTGTCCTGGGCGAGATACACAATAAACATGTAAAGAAAGATATAACAGGCAAGACCACAAAACTGGGTAACAGGTAGAAGGTAAGTTGGGGGAGGGAGGGATACTTCAGTTAAAGTGGTCAGGGAAGCTCTCTCTTGCTGGGGAGGGAGATGACATTGGAGCTGAGACCTAATTGATAAGCTGGCCATGGAAAGATTCAGTTCCAAGAGATTTAAATGGGTGTGAAGGCTAGAGCTGCATATGGTCTTTTTGTTTTTTTTCTCCTCAAACAGCATTTATTTATTTATTTATTTATTTTTTTTTTATTTATTTATGATAGTCACAGAGAGAGAGAGAGAGAGAGAGGCAGAGACACAGGCAGAGGGAGAAGCAGGCTCCATGCTCCGGGAACCCGACGTGGGATTCGATCTCGGGTCTCCAGGATCGTGCCCTGGGCCAAAGGCAGGCGCCAAACCGCTGCGCCACCCAGGGATCCCTCCTCAAACAGCATTTAAAATATTTGTTTAGCACATTATATTTACAGATTACTGCTTGGCATCCATTCTTCCATTTGGTCCTAGTATACATAAGAGAACTTTTATGATGCTGGGCAAGTCAGTGACTCCCTCTGAGCTTCAAGCCCTTGAACCACAAACAGGGGCTATCGAATGTGCATGGCTGACTTCTCCTGCCTCCCCGGAAATCCCTCTAAATGCAGTACTCTGTCCCAATGTTTACTCAATTTGGCCCCAAACCGGGTTACTGTCCCCATTTTACAGATGAGAAACTGAGGTTCAAAGAGGTTAAGTGACTTGCCCACCATTACTCTGCAAGTAGCTGGAAGCTGAGCCTTTGGCTCGGCATCCTGGCTGCTTTGCACAGTACCTGAGGTCTAAACACCAGAGAGGGGGCGCAGCCTGTGACCTCTCACCCGGGTGGGAGGATGTAGAGGTCGGACGTTCTCGTCCCGAGTCCGGCCGGAGCCAGAAGAGAAGTCAACCTCCCACCCCTTTGGGAGCTGTGTCATGGCTGACCGCGGTCATCAGTTGCCTCACACCTCCACCCCTTCAGAAATCACTCACCCACGGCCTGGCTCCGTCGCCATTTCTCCCTATTTGACCCTGGCTCTGACTCTGACTGACCTCTAGGCTCACCAACCGCGGCGCCAGCTTCGCCGAGACTCGGGCCAATGGCCTGAAGAGTTCGCGTTCGGCCTTTGGGGCCTAGACCAATCGTAGCCCGGCGATCTGTGGGCGGGCGCTGTTCCCAGGGTTACGAGGGGCTCGGCTGGCGGTGGCCAATGAGAGCCCGAGGACACCGGGATCCTAGAGAGCCGGAGCCGGGAGGCTGGAACTCCGCAGCCCCGCGTGGGGACCGGACGCGGGAAGGGCATGTTGCTATGGAAACTCCTCAGGGGTCGAAAATTTAAAGGGAAATAAACAGCGGTGCTTTATGAATTTTTTTTTTCTTGTCTGGTCAAATTCCAAAGCCCGGGGGAAGGTAGAGGGGAGGAAAGGGTGCCTCTGTAATAGTACCGTGTCTCCTGCCTTATGGGGAAACTGAGGCCCAGGCCTCGAAATCTGCCCTCTCCATTACAGCTGAGGAAATCCAGATCTTGCGAGAGCTGAACCTTGTGCCGCCCAGCCCCGCCCCCTCCATTGTTTTGTAGAAGAGATCCGGTAGCGCGCGGTGATCTTTTTAAGGTCAGGGCAGACTGGCGGACGAGCGCAGGAACCAAGGCTCACTGCCACCCTTGACCTGGGTTCCCCTGAACAGAACATCCTGGAAAGCTGGGTAGCTCCCAGGATTTAGGTGGTTAAGATTATAAACTAGCAACAACAAAAGTCCAGGCTGGTGCTTAGAACTGGAAGGAAAAAGTTCGGTTTACATAAATCTAGATGGGAAATTGGGATTAGAACAGGCCAAGACTTATTTTTACAGATGAGGAACCTAGGGTCAAAGAAATTAGAAACCTGCCCACAGTCTCCCAGCAAGTGCAGGTAGTAGACTCTAGGGTTCAGGTTCCCCTCGCCCCACATCTATTTGGTGGGTTCCTGCTAGAATTCAAAGCAGCATGAAATCCTTGTCGAAGGCTTGGTTGGTGGGAAGAGGATGAAGTTGGTGGCAGACTGCTAAGTCTTTGAATTTAAGGCATCAGATTCTGTTTGGCCCCACAACCCCCATTAGATTCCTTCCCTGTCCAAACAGCACACATTTCCCCAGCTTGTTTGATTTTATTAAAAAAACAAAACAAAAAAAACTTTAATGTGAATAAAAATAAGTACAAATAACAGATTCTTTGTAAAGAGCAGCAACAGCCAAGGATCACCCTCTGTCCCTGAAAACAGGTCCTTTTCCCAGGTATAGACTGTCTCACCCTATACTAGGGCAGGAGTTCATCTCTAATGGGAGTGAGATCTCTGATCTCAGGAGACAGGGCAGAAAGAGGGATGACCTTTCAGCATGGAGATAACTTTGGCCTTGACAATGAAGGAGGGTCCCAAAGAATGACAAAGGTAGGGCAGAAGAGGGGTAGGCTCGAAGGACTGTCTGTAGTGGGGTTCTTCTACCCCCTGATGTAACTATCTTCCTAGCCCTACGTAGGGACACTGGTTGAAATGCTGACCCCTAGCATGTCCTGCCCGCCTTGGGCTCTCCGACTTCCAAGGAGAGGGATCTGTGGTCCAGCGTGCCAGTGCTAGTGCTTCAGTCATGAATTGTGGCTCCAGCAAGAGGGAGTCCCTCCCCTTCCTCTGGCTTTCCCCAGAGGAAAGGGAGGCGGCCTACATCCTTGAAGTCCTCTGGCTGCTGACTGGGCTCAGGAGGCTGGCAGGGGTCCGCCCAGATGTCCACAATCTTGCGCAGGGTGGAATAGCGCTCCTCTAGCTCTGGCCCTTCACTCTGCATGAGCAGGTTTGCCAGCTCCCTGCTTAGGTCCTGAATCATGTCACTCCGTCCTTGCTTCCCTGGCTGGCCTGTGTTTGGGACCATGACAGGGTCCCGGAGCTCCCCGTTGGGCCCGAGGAGGTGCTGGTACCTCTTCTGCCACCGGCGGCACACCATGGCTTCACCCACGGGCTTCTGGCTGGTATGCAGCAGGGCCAGAATGTGCCGGCATGGCAGATGGTACGACTGTTGAAAGGAACAGCTGCAGCTACAGCCATCTTTGCTAACATGGTGAGAATCCTCCAGTAGCTGAATGTCCACAGAGGAGCCAGCCAGGTCCACCAGGTGGGTGGAGTTCTGTACCACCTCCCACTCGTTCTGGCACAGCTTATAGGCCAGCTGGGAGCCACTCTCATGCAAGGCATCCAGCATGCCACCCCGGGAGGGCCATACCTGTGGCTGCTGCTGCAGCTGCACCCGCTGGTGGCCGGGCTTGGTCTCTTCCATGGGGAGCCTGCTGAGACTGCCCGCACAGACTCCAAACGCCTTCTTGGGCTTTGGTGGCAGGCTGGCTGGCCGGGCTCTCTTTAACTTGGGAGGAGCTGTGGGCACATTCTTCAAGCCTTTGGTATTAAAGAAGTCTATATAATCTACAAAGCGGAGGATACAGTCCAGCAAAGACTGCTGTTCCCGGAAAAGGCTGGACACCTTGCTGGTGACGACATCTAGGCTGTCCATGTATGTGTTACACGCATGTAGGCCTTTCCTCACGTGCATGTACCATAGCAGCTCACAGGAGAACCAGTGGGCCTGGAGGAAGCTGAAGAGCTCCTCGTCTAGGAGGGCTTGGGACATCTGACAGAGATTTTGCAGGCTGGCATCAGAAGTGACAAATACCGCCTCCCGCAGGGCTTCCTTCATTAGCCTTTTAAAGGATGGATTTGCTGAACTCCGATGCAACTTCTTCTCCAGGAGCCGGGTGGTGTGGTAGATAGAGAGGAGGATGCGCGCAGCGGGGAAGATCTCCTGCAGGATGGCTCGATGGGGGAAGGAGGGGTCCACAAACACCACCTTGACCTTGGGCCAGTCACAGTTGAACTCCGTGAAGATACTCAGCATCTTGGCCACAGAGGTAGCCGTCTCAGCCTGAAGCACGGCAAAGTGTACCACTCGACCCTCTCGTTCCTTGTTCTCCACCAAGAAAGCATAAAGGATGTGGCCCTGGGCATTCTCCACCCGGTGTAGCAAGAGATTCTCTGGGAAGCGGATAAACAGATCACTCATCTTGCTGCTCTGGAAGCTCAACCGGTCCAGGTCTTGGCTGTTGCCCACGCTGAGTGAAGCCATGGAACCCTCATCCACCTTAAGAAAGTTTTTCATCACTTTGGCTATCTTGGCCAGGTCAGAAGGAGTGATTCCCTCCTGCTCTGGCTTTGAGGGTGTTTGGACCTTATCTAAGCAAAATGATGGTTCAACAAGGGACTTCTTGGCCAGGTCAAGGTCCTTCTCGATCATGGGCTGCACAGGCTGGGGTTTCTGTAGGCATACGGTCTTCTGAGATTTGCCAGCGGTGTCTCCTCTGGGACCTGCAGTTTTGTAGTCAACGTGGATGTGCTGGGTGTTGAGTTCACTGATGAACAATCTATCCAGTTTCTCATTGTACCGCAGGAGCAAGTATGCTGGGCACATGTCCACCTCTGATGTTCTCTTCCTGTTTGACTGAGTCCGAATACAGACAAATTTCACCTGCACATATCTAAGGAAGGTAGAGGTGACAGTGAGAAAGGTACTGCCCACCCCTTTCTAAGACAAGACCCCGTAGGGACTTACAGTGGCTGCTATGTGTCCCAGAGACCACGAGGCAGTGTAGGACGTAGGGAAGGAAAACTGATATTCACATTCCAATCCCAAAGTGTTTAGCTCTTTTGTCAAGACCCTGCCCAACTGACACTGCGTTCATTTTCATCATCAGTTCGAAGCCCCCACTCCTTTCATTCATGCTCTGTGGCCTGTCTGCAGCTCCCAGTGATTCAGCATGAGGCAAGACACGAGGGAAAACAGACAAGAGGCGGCAGCAGAGGGCCAGCTGGTTACTCACTGTTTAAAATGTCCTTTTTGTTCCTGCCTTTTGGGGAACTACTGCTTTTGCCTCCTCCTCCTCCAGACAGCAAAGATACAAGTGGCCTTCTCTCAGAGGAAAGATCTCTATTCATCTTTCATTTAAACAAAAATGTCCAAATCCCAAGAGAGTCTAAGAATCCCGGGGCTAGATGACCTTCGGGTCCCTTCAGCTTTGCCATTCTAGGATGAAAGTGATGATTCAAAGGAGAGGGATAGGGGCACCTACGTGGCTCAATCAGTTAAGCATCTGCCTTTGGCTCACCTCATGATCCCAGGGTCCTGGGTTCAAGCCACAGCCTCTCCTTCTACCCCTCCCTCTCACTCATGTTCTCACATGCTCTGCTGTCTCTCTCAAATAATCTTAAATAAACAAACAAAGGAGAGGGGTAATTAAATTGAATATCTGTTCTTTTCCTATCGTCATTCAACCCATGTTTCGAGACCAAATCAGGTCTCACCTTCTCCAGTAAGCCTTTGTGGATGTTTCAACCCATAGTAACTGCTCCCTTCTTGGAATTCATTGCATTTATTTAACATAAAAGGCTTAAAACTTCTCTGGGTGGCAGCATAACTAGTGGTTAAACTGGAGATGCTGGAGGCTGACTACCTGGATATTAATAAGGGCTCCATCACTCGTAAGATCTTTGACTTTATGCAAGTCACTTTACCTCTCTGTGCAGTTTCCTAGTCATAAAATGAGACTGTCTTATTAAGACTGTTATGAGGATTAGCTCTGTCTGGCTCAATGGGTAGAATGTACAACTCTTAATCTTGGGTTTGTAAGTTTGAGCTCCACCACACTGGGTGTAGAGATCATTTAAAAATAAAATCTTAGGGATCCCTGGGTGGCGCAGCGGTTTAGCACCTGCCTTTGGCCCAGGGCACGATTCTGGAGACTCGGGATTGAATCTCACGTCGGGCTCCTGGTGCATGGAGCCTGTTTCTCCCTCTGCCTGTGTCTCTGCCTCTCTCTCTCTCTCTGTGACTATCATAAATAAATAAAAATTTAAAAAAATAAAATAAAATAAAATCTTAAAAAAAAAAAAAAAAAAAGAGGAGCTTCTGGGTGGCAATGTGGTTGAGTGTCTGCCTTTGGCTCGGGTCATGATCCCGGGATTCTGGAATCAAGTCCCACATCAGGCTCCCAGCGGGGAGCCTGCTTTTCCCTCTGCCTATTCTTTGCCTCTCTCTGTGTCTCTCATGGATAAATAAAATCTTAAAAAAAAAAAAAAAAAAAGATTGTTATATGTATTAAAGAAGCCTGAGACATAATAGCCCAGAGCCTGGTTCACCCTTTTATTTATGCTAAATCAAAGTCTGCTACTGTTATTACAGCTCTTATGTCTTATGACATTCTCTTGGAGGTTTATAAAGTACCTTTATAATTGGATGGGGCTATTGTCAAGTGACAGGACTGAGTTATTTCTCAGTGTATTCCAAGCACCTAACACAATGCTATTCTTTCAGCAGATGCTTATCAAAGATGTTCTGATAAATGACTCATAGACCATGGGTGGCACAGGTTGCACCCCTGCCTCCTCAGGGAGTGTCCCAGCAACAAGAAGGGAAAAAAAATCTCAGCCTCTAGCATGACGTGACACAGCCTGGACTTCTCACTAACCCTTTCCGAACACTCTAATCTTGCTGGTCCTGTCTACCCACCCTGTGGGGTAAGCTTAGAAAAACAGGATACGTCAGGTCTACAATAACAGGGTGGCATGGCCCAGGGCTGGAAATGCCTGTACCTGTTGTGTGCATAGTGCTGGGATGGCAACACCATCCCTAGCTCAGGGCCAGGAGGGGCTGGGGCAGCCAACTGGTATGGCAAGGCCAGTCATAGTGACCGAGGTGTTGCCTCTGCCTATCTCACTAGCCTCTCTTCCCACCCCCTCACCATCTCACATTTTGTGCCCTAGAAAGACAAACTGCCAGCATCCTGTACTCACTATGCTGTCTCTCAGTTCTCTGCCTTTGCTTGTATTTATCTCTCTCTGGAATGCCCTTCCCACCTGTTTTCATCTTAAAGCTTACTCATTCTTCAGGACTATGTGCAACCATCAATGTTTCTAGGAAGCCTTCCCCAAGCCCACACACTGGGCCCTACTCTTTTGCTGGCTTAAGATCTTAGCATAGCCCTAGCTCATCAAATGAGATTGACTTCATGTGTTCTGTTTTTTTTTTTTTTTTTTTTTTAAGATTTTATTTATTTATTCATGAGAGACACAAAGAGAGAGGCAGAGACACAGGCAGAGGGAGAAGCAAGTTCCCCGCAGGGAGCCTGATGCGGACTTCATTCCTGGACCCGGATCCCATCCTGAGCCCAAGGCAGATGCTCAATTGCTGAGCCACCCAGGTGTCCCATGAGCCACCCAGGCATCCCAACTTCATGTGTTCTTAATGCAGGTTTGTTAGGCTACTCTGAAAAAAGATACTGGTGAACACCAACCATAAGGGTCTTTCAAACCTTTCCTGATCCTATTAATGACTGACTGTACCTCCCAGGGTACAGCATTCTAATTTGGCATTCTAATTCCTCCTATTCCACGTCTATACCCAATATGTTAACAAGGCTTTTACAGTCTTTCCTGCCAGTACTACATGTATTAAGGTATCATATGCCAGGCTTTATTAAGCCCCTAATGTGCACCATTTTATACTAGGAAAGGGGTTCTATTATCCTAATTTTACAGATGGGGACACAGGCTTAAAAATGTTCTCAAGGATAAGAATCTGGGATATGAACTAAGCCTCCTTGGCTAGTGTCTGTGTAGTTAACCCTTACGCTGCCTGTCTTGTCAAAATCTCTCTCCTTTCCCAGAATAATAATTTTTACCCCTTCAGCTTGACCCTCAACACACTAGTCAGGTCCAATAACTTCCTTATAGATCACTAAATGTCCTTGTTGGCATCATGCATTTCAAACATAATAGGTACTAGAGTGAAGCTTGCTTTTTTCCCTGCTTTGCTTCAGCTTTTTTATTGAGATATAACCTGCCTACAATAAAGTATACAAATCTTTTGTTAAGAATTTGTTGAGCGGGGATCCCTGGGTGGCTCAGGGGTTTGGCGCCTGCCTTTGGCCCAGGGCATGATCCTGGAGTCCTGGGATCGAGTTCCACATTAGGCTCCCTGCATGGAGCCTGCTTCCCCTTCCGCCTGTGTCTCTGCCTCTCTCTCATGAATAAATAAAATCCTTAAAAAAAACAAAAACAACCTTGTTGAGCACTTCTGTTATTATAGTCTGTACCTAGTTGCCTCCCAGCTTAAAGCATCGACTCCTGAGGGCAGGCACAAGGCTTCATATCTTTTTTTTGTTTTGTTTTAATATATTTAAAAAATTTTTTATTTATTTATGATAGTCACACACAGAGAGAGAGAGAGAGAGAGAGAGAGAGAGAGGCAGAGACATAAGCAAGCTCCATGCACCGGGAGCCTGACATGGGATTCGATCCCAGGTCTCCAGGATTGCGCCCTGGGCCAAAGGCAGGCGCCAAACCGCTGTGCCACCCAGGGATCCCAAGGCTTCACATCTTTAAGAATCCCCCTTAGTGCTTATATCACAGACTGCTCACTCGGGATCTGGAGGGAGTCAGCCAGCCTTCCTTCCCATCCACTTTCTAGGCGTTTATATTCCCTACTGGACAGCATCACCAGTGTGCTCCCGTGTTGGCTCCCATAGCTGGCACCCACTAGATGCTTGAAGCACATGTGCCAAATGAACATTAAATGATTCTCCTCGTATAACATGAGAAGTTTACTAGGCAGAGCACGGGGAACATTCTGTCAGACAACTTGGCTTCTGGTCCTAGCATTGTTACTTTCACTACGACATGGGACAAGTCCTTTGTTTAATTTCAAACATTTACCAAGTCCCGCTATGTACTGAATACTACAGTAGTTGTTCACAGGGCTACATAGACTCATTAGTCTCTACTCTCTAAGTCTAGTGAACAGAGAGAGACTCACATAGGTAGCCAGTGAAGTCAAAATCAAGTGAATGGTTAAGGAGAGGTACAAGCAATATTACTCACAATCGAACAAAAGAGTAATTCCCTCTATGGGAACTTGTATGGATTAACTACGGATTTTGATTAATTTTACATAAGATTTGTGTCCTTGTGTGTAAATCATACCTTCAGCAATGAATAGGATTTTTATAGGTAAAGTCATTTTAGACAATGTAACTTGAGTTAGGACCAAGACTCTGAGTCAGAAGATCTGAGTTTAAGTTCTAGCTCTACCACTTATTAGCTGTGTGAGCCTGGACAAGTCATTTCACTTCCTCTTAGCCTCCAAATCCTTATCTGTAAACACAGAAATAACAAGAGTACTGGTCTATAGTTCATCACAATACCTCATCCCAAACCAATTAGAAGTCAGCATCTCATCCAAAACCAATCAGAACCACTAGAAGTGAATTCATTTAAAATGTTGTGACTGCATCTGTGGGTTGCTAACTCAACAGCCCTTAGCCCCTTCTTCCTTACTAACAGCAAGCCAATTTAATTTGGGTTGCCATTCCTCCCCCACATAGCTAAGTACTTCAGGGCTAGTCTAAGCCAATTAAGGTAATCTCATTAGGAATGGGTATGGATACTGGCCCAATTCTGAAGAAAAAAACATGAGAGGATATCTGCAGGAAACCAAGGAAGGCTTTTCCCTTTGGATATGACCTCTGCCTTCGTGAGGAGCCTTTCTGCAGGCAAAGCTTGAGACCTGAGGATGGCAGAGTAGAAAGACACAAAAAGCCTGGGTCACGGAAACAATCACCCTCAGAGGCCCCCCTCTGAGCTTCTAAGAAGCCATTTTGAGTCAGAGTTTTCAGTTAATTGCAGCCAAAAAACATTCCCCACAAACAACATATCAGAGTAAATAGTGGAAAAAAAAGACTTGAGTGAAACTTAATCTTATAATAGACTAAAATTATGAAGTTAATATATTTAGGGGCACCTGGCTGGGTTAGTTGGAAGACCAAACAACTCTTGATTTCAGAGTTGTGATTCAAGCCCCATGTTGGGTGTAGAGATCACTTAAATAAATAGTTTAAAAAATATTATATTTAACAAAATGTAGGTTATAATGGCAGCTGTATACAAATTCTTAAAATAAAGCATGATTTACAGTATCAAATGTTTTTTTTTCCCCCTGGTGCATTTTCCCCAAACACCGATACTTTATTCATGTCTCTCTTTCACAATATGGAAAGGTTTTATGGAAATATTCCTAAGCTCTATCAGGCTTCCCAAGGACCTAATTTAATTCTTCACTATGCAAATCCTTTGTCAAATTCCTCACATAATCAGCCTTGTTGACTTCCCTTCTTCCCTTGTTCATGGGGGTCAGGCTGAGGGAGATGGAAGGGGTTCTCCATCATTACTTTCAGAGACCCAAGTCCTACAGGTCTTGGGAGATGTGTAATTTCAGCCTGCAATTCATTTTATTTCCATTGTATTATCCTAATGTTTACCACATCCATTGATTAGCCAGAAACTGAGTGCCAAAGATGCTAATGAGACTGGTAGAGATAAGCAGGACATTATTAAATAGTGACTAATTTTTTTAGTGGCTGGTTTATTAGCATGATTTTTGTATGACATCTACTTTCCTACTGGGCCTTGTGCCTATGGATACATGGAAAATGAAAACTCAGATAACAAGGTTCAAAGGGTGTGATGAGGATTAAATAAAACAATGCCTGTAAAATCAGAGTGTCTGGAATGCAGTAGCTATTAAACTGAATGGCAGCGGGGAGAGACAGAATACTTCATGGAGTGTTTGAAAAATATCAATCCCCCAAAAGAAAAACGAAACAACTGTATATAAAAATATGAGAGGGGAAACTGGGTATAAAAATCAAAGAAGTTGGGCAGCCCGGGTGGCCCAGCGGTTTAGCGCCGCCTTCAGCCAGGGGTGGAATCCTGGAGACCTGGGATCGAGTTCCATGTCGGGCTCCCTGCATGGAGCCTGCTTCTCCCTCTGCCTGTGTCTCTGCCTCTCTCTCTCTCTCTCTCTCTCTCTCTCTCTCGATCTGTGCCTGTCATGAATAAATAAAATCTTAAAAAAAAAAAAAAAAATCAAGTTCCAAGTGGAATGGGACTTTTGATCATTTAGTGATAATTCCCACAGCACATTTGCCTCTCAAAGTACTGAGTCCCAGTACCATTTTCTAACATGTCCTCATTACAGTTTCGGAGTACTTACAGAGCACCACGTTTCTGCTCCTATACGCATTTCTGTTTACTCTTCACCGCATCCATCTCATTTTACAGAGGATGAAACGGTCACAGAAATGAAGTGTTCCCCAACTTCCAGTGTAAAGCCTGTCTTTCTGGCTCCAGAGCTCTCCCTTTTAACCACTGATGGGGTTCAGGACAGGCTGCCCCAGAATTTGCCACTTTGGCATGTGGATTATTCTGAGCTGAAAACTGTCAAGGTCCAACAGACTCAAGAAGAGCTTTTCTCCTCTCCCTTAACTGCCTAACAATAATTTAGACAGGGAGCTTGTACTGTTCCTTGAGTTGGCCTCCTCAGAGTGTGTTCAAATCTAAACTGATTTGCAATTTTTAAAAAGTGGAGATATTGCCCCAAATTTGGATTTCTGACTTGTCCTGCTCCCATTTCTGGCAACACCGGATCTTCATTTCCACCTGGTGGCCATTAGCTGGAGTTGATTAGATAGGGCCTGCTCTCCATGTCACCACACACCTCTGTGGTCTCTGCTACAAAGACCTGGAGTCCGTTGTTATTTCATCATTCTTTCTCTTAGGGTGAAATTAAAACTTTCTGACGCTGGGCTGTTTCACCCAAGCCCTGAAGACAATGGAGTTGTCAACCCTCTCCGCCTGTTTTCTCAGCTGCCAAAAGGGAAAAACAGCATTTAACTATAATTCTCAATACAGCCCTGCCTGGTAAAGCATGCACACAACAGCGAAGGATGCCTGGGGCATGGGAAGTGTTTGAAAAAACGGTTGTTAATCTCAGAAGCTCGAGAACCACGTAGAAAACAAACGAATGAATGAGCAAACTAACCAACAACTGACCGCGTTCATTGCTTTGTCAAGAGAACACTGATGGAGGAAATCATCCCAGAGGCGTTTTGTATCCATTTGTGAAGACGGTACTTTGTACGAGGGATACTGCAGGTGCTCAAAGAATGGGGCAAATTGCAGTTATTTCAGGGAAGCTATAATGGAGTGAATGAATGAAGGGGGAGTGGGTGGTCAAAAAGCGATGCCTTGGGAATGTTTTGCTCTTTCCACCAGGCACAGGACAAGTGCTCGGTGCCTGTTGATTGCCCTGAGACCGGGGCCCAGCTGCGCTCCCTCCTCCTCCTCCTCCAAGGCCTCCCTCCAGGGGACAGTCCGGCCTCCTCCCCACCCTCCTGCCCCGCCCTTACAGGATGTCCTCGCGGATGCAGGTGCCATGGTTGAGGTTGTGGAAGCGGACGGAGACGCAGTCCCTGAGAATGAAGGAGCACCTGTTCTCCTTTTTGTAGGCGCTGAAGCACTCCTTGAAATCCTCGTAGGTCTTGAAGCAGCTGCCCAGCTCCATGGCCGCCCCCTCAGCCCACACCAGGGGCTGGCCCCCGGATCAACACTAGGGTTCAGAGGTCACACTGTGAGGGCCTACAGGCTAGCGCATGTCCAGGATGCCTTAAGGGTCGGCCTCAGCTGAGTGGCCTGTTACGGGGCTCAGGAGGAGCCCTAAGGGCCGAGAGGGCTTAGGGGTCTGGGGGCGTCTTTGCTTTCTCACAGAGGGGAAATGACGCTCAGCTCTTATTATTCAGCCCTGGGTTCCGCCCCCTCACAGTTACATCCAATCACACACGGTATTCCCAGACTGGCACTCATTTTCTCCAATCGCTAGAGAAAGATAGCCCGCCTCTCGCGAAGACTGACAGCAGGGCCGACCAATCATAACTTGGACCCCTCTTTCTTGGGCGGGGGGGCCTTGAGGCGATTTCCTGTTACTGGAGCAAGCTGCCGGAAGAAGGTCGGCGTTCAGTGCGGGTCTCCTCGTGTCGGCTCAGCGCGGTGTTCTGGCCGGCCGCGCGTGAACCCCATGGCGTCCCGGCAGGCTCCCGAGGATGAGCAGGGCGGCGGCGATCCCTCTGGGGACCTCCGCAGCGTCCTGGTTACCAGCGTGCTCAACCTCGAGCCGCTAGACGTGGATCTGTTCAGGTAGCCGGCTGCATCTGGCTCGCACCCCTCCCCCCGCCACCCCCCACATTGGGACAGAGACTTCCGACCTCGATGCCGCCACCGCGTTGCCTCCTGCTCATAGCCCCCCGGACGGGGATGGGCTCTGTGCAGGATGCAGGCTCTGCCGCGCCTGGGAGAGAACTGGTCCCTGACAGACCTGGCTGGTCTCGCTGCCCTAGCTTCCTCCAGTGCGCGCCAGGTCTGCTCAGCCCCGCCACTAGGAGGCCCTAGCCATCCGGGCAGACGAAGTGGTGGCTTGAGCTAGCCTTCACAGCAGGCTCTCTGGAGGAGTCCTGTCCCTAGGGGCCAGCCCAGAAAGGGTGGTCACTTAAATGCACGCAGCTGATCCGGTTGAAAATTTAGAAGCAGCTTCTTGCATATTCACTGTTCTTTCCTTTTACGTACCTCGCACCTTCCACCACTTGGATCTAGTACCTCATTGCCCTGAGATCTGAGCCAGTTTCCTTCCAGATACCACTTAAATGCTTTTCTGCAGCTAGGGATTTAATAGTTTTGGCCGTCAGGGTTCCTACTGGCTTTTCAGAGGCAATCTTAAATGTTAGAGTTTCACTTCCCCCTACTTAATGAATTGCAAATGACTAGGAGGGGCTACTTGGAAGGCATTATATTTTTTTTAAATGCTAACCTAGGTTGGAGCTGAGCTGGCCTCAGTGGTAGGAAGCTGGAGTTCCAGGGCCTCATTTCCTCATCTGTGCGCGAGAGGGTTACCCTTAAAGCCTGAGGACCCTTTGAGTTCTAGGACCCTTTGTAGTTCTTGGAAGAACTGGGCTAAAGTTGAGAGGCCCAAGTGGCAGGCCTGAACGCAGTCTGCCCGCAGCTCTTGGGGATCATCTTGGTCCCCTTATGGCCTTGAGAGGCTTCTGCTTTATCCTGGAATCGGCAGTGAAAGAAACACTGGACTTGGGGGCAGAAGACGCAGACACTGCTCAGGACTGGCAATGTTTAAGTTGACTGACCTCACTCATGTCACTTTCCCTCTCTGATCCCTGTTCTCTTTGGGTAAAAGAAGAGAGCTGGTTCCTTGTCTTTAACTGAAGCCCACAGAAGGGTTGGGCAGTCTTGAAGGCACTAAAGTTATATGTATGCTGTATGCAGAGTAAGGGTATTTGCCTGGGAGAAGGGTCCATGGCTTTCACCAGATTTCAGAAGGATCCCAGACGTCAATAAGGTTGAGAGGTCTTGCCCTATAGGATGGTTGCAGGATTTGACCCAAGTATTTCCTGCTTTCCCCTCTCTCCACAGAGGAAGACATTACTGGGTACCCACAACCCAGCGGCTGTTTGGGGGTCAGATTGTGGGCCAGGCCCTGGTGGCTGCAGCCAAGTCTGTGAGTGAAGACGTCCATGTGCACTCTCTGCACTGTTACTTTGTACGGACAGGTAAACTATCCCCTCTTTATACCCAAACCCAACCCTGAGGGCCCAGCAGCCACTTGTTCCTGGACTTGGGGGGCTGATGGGCTAGAAGAGGGAGGAAGGGCGGTGGGGGAGGGGAGAGTGAGACAGTTGATTCCCCTCAGGGGAACCTAGAGAGGAGCAAGGTCTGGGGCCCAGAGGAGTGTTGGACTTCACACGGATCAGATCACTGAGTGCTTGTTGAGGAAATGTTGGCGGCAGAGCAAATGATCAAGAAAGAATTCTTGAGATGTGTTTGGTGTAAAAAGATGATTTTGTTTGTTTTTATTTTTATTGTTTCTTAAAAAAGATTTTATTTATTCATTCATGAGACACACAGAGAAAGAGAGAGGCAGAGACATAGGCAGAGGGAGAAGCAGGCCCCTTGCGGGGAATCTGATGTGGGACTAGATCCCAGGACCCCGGGATCACAACCTGAGCCAAAGGCAGATGCTCAACCACTGGGCCACCCAGGTGTCCCTGTCTGTTTGTTTTTAAAGATTTATTTATTTTTAGAAAGAAAGAGTGGGGGGAGGAGAGCAGGAGGGAGAGGGAGAATCTCAAGCAGACTTCCTGCTGAGCATCCTGAGATCATGATCTGAGCCAAAATCAAGAGTCGGATGCTTAACTAACTGAGCCACCCAGGCTTCCCTAAGAAGGTGGTCTTACTAGAGCACGAGAACAGGACTTCTGGGCAGAAAAGGCTGTACTGGGATTGTGACAAATGACTATATACTTTCAAGTTGGATGGGGGTTAGGGACAGCACAAGTTTCCAAGGTATTTTAGAAGTCAGGTTTCCAGGACCTTGAGGGGGCTATTGTTAGGAAAAGGTCATTTATTCCTGTCTTAAAAAGCCTGAGTCATGAGACCCTTCAGATGTGTATTGGTGGGCCATATGCTTGGGTGATTGCCAACATGCAGCATGCCAATATGGTAGAGATAAAGGAAGTTTCCAAAGGAATTTCTACGTGTCTAAAGAGGACTTCCAGGATCCTGTGGGGTCAGGGTAATGTTAAGCTAAGATTGCCTCTTGCCCTTAGCAAAGTACTAACCTGGAGGCAGCTGAGTCTCTAGAGGAGGATCACTCTACCTGTTTCAAGGACTTGTCAATGGGAGGGATCCCTGGGTGGCGCCGCTGCATGGAGCCTGCTTCTCCCTCTGCCTGTGTCTCTGCCCCTCTCTCTCTCTCTCACTGTGTGCCTATCATAAATAAATAAAAAAAAAAAATTAAAAAAAAAAAAAAAAGGACTTGTCAGTGGGTTGTAAGTAGTAAGGAAATTAATTTTTTCTTTTGCTTTTGTTTTCCACATGACTTGTTATCTGGCATGGAATGACAGAAGACTGTTGCTTAACTACTCCCTGCAGGTTTTTTGTTCATTCTTCACACACCTTTTGGTGCCAAGCACTGTACTGGATCCTCCGAGAGATGCTGTCACCTGTGCTAGGAGTTCAGCAGTAGGCAGCTTGGCTTGGAGAAGAGAGCACCAGTGTGCAAATCAAGAAACCTTGGGTCTGGTTTCAGCTTTGCCACTAACTCACCAAGCCATCTTGAGTAGTTACCACCCCCACCTCCATCCCCCATCTCTTCCAGGCTTGGTTCATCCCACCTGAAGAATGGAGAAGGAGAGGAGCCTAGCCCCAGATCCATACAGCTGCTTGTAGCTCTGGAATCAAATAAAGAAACGAGAGAGCAATCCTTTAAAACCCATGCTTTCTTTTGAGAAACATAAAAATCTCACTTTCCCTCCCTTCTCCTCACTCCTAAGGCAGATGCTTCCAATTCTTCTGCACAGTCCCATGAGCTGAGAAGAATCTATGGAATTTTACAATATGCGATTTATATTAAGAAAACAATAGGAAGGTTTTCCCCTTCATTTTACAAGTGTAGTTATAATAGTGTACCCTTTTATTCATACTGCATACCCATGCTATTACCCACTATCCTGGTGTTGCCTGTAACTCCCTGACAATCATTTCTTTCTTTCTTTTTTTTTTATTTTTAAAGATTGTATTTATTTATTCATGAGAGAGGCAGAGACACAGGCAGAGGGAGGAGAAGCAGGCTCCATGCAGGAAGCCCAATGTGGGACTTGATCCTGGGAATCGGGGATCAGGCTCTGAGCCAAAGGCAGACGCTCAACTGCTGAGCCACCCAGGTGCCCCCCTGACAATCATTTCTGTAAAGTATTTGAATACTTACTGTGGGGTCAGCCCCATTCTTACCTTTATGCTAGCTGGGAGCAGATGGACTCTTCTTCAGTTTAATTGTAAGCTCCAAAAGGGCTAGGCCTTTGATACAGTAATCCTTTAGCCCAGTGAGATAGTTTTGTTTTGTTTTGTGGCAATGAGGGCATTACCTGATCCCTCTGAATGGGCTTCTTTCTTTTGTTTCTGAAAGAATTCTGGGTCTTCTCAGGTAAAGTATCTAGTGCAGGCCCTGGACTATTGCTGGTTTTCCATAAATGAGAACTATTTTTTGATGAGGAGCTTATAGGAATAAGTAAAATTTGCATGATAAAGAGAATAGCTATGTACCTTATCTTGTTTGCTCCTTTTTTTTTTTTTAAGATTTTGTTTATTTATTCATGAGAGGCACACAGAGAAGCAGAGACATAGAGGGAGAAGCAGGCTCCCTACGGGGAGCCCAATGTGGAACTCAATCCCAGAACCCTGGGACCCCAGGAACACATTCAGGCAGATGTCTGCTAAACCACTGAGCCACCCAGGTGTCCCTTGTTTGGTCCTTCTAAATAAACATGAGGGGTGGGCATGCCTGCCTGCCACCATTCCACCTCTAAGGAAATAGGGACCGGAAGAGGTTATGTAACCAGCTCCCAGAGCGTTCAGGGAGGCAGAGCCAGGATTTAAACCTGAGTGTGTATCTCTTTTTTTTTTTTTTTTTAATTTTTATTTATTTATGATAGTCACACAGAGAGAGAGAGAGAGAGGGGCAGAGACACAGGCAGAGGGAGAAGCAGGCCCCATGCACCGGGAGCCTGACGTGGGATTCGATCCCGGGTCTCCAGGATCGCTCCCTGGGCCAAAGGCAGGCGCTAAACCACTGCGCCACCCAGGGATCCCCCTGAGTGTGTATTTCTTCAAGCTCCATACTCTATCCTCCCCCCTTTGCTATTCTCTTTCAGTCTTGGGAGATAATTAATTTCAAACCAGGGGAGAGCTACCAGGTTCTGGGGGAAGGATCTTTTTCCTTGGAAAGTCTCCATCCAGGAGCAGCATGAAATGAGACATGCCCACGCTACTATTTCAGAATAATCACCAATCATTTGTGTCCTTACCTGCTTCTTGAAAGGTTGCAAGACAGCTTGATGCTGGGGTAGGGGTTGTTATCCTTGGCTATTTATCATATATCAATTCTTTTTTTAAAAATCCTGGATAAGGGGGGATCCCTGGGTGGCTCAGCGGTTTAACGCCTGCCTTCAGCCCAGGGTGTGCGTGATCCTGGAGTCCCGGGATTGAGTCCCACATCAGGCTCCCGGCATGGAGCCTACTTCTCCCTCCTCCTGTGTCTCTGCCCCTCTCTCTCTGTCTCTCTCATGAATAAATAAATAAAATCTTTAAAAAAAAAAATCCTGGATAAAATGATAGTTCAATTTTTTTTTAAGGTATTTCTCTAAAGACATAGAAAAATGTAGTACAGGAGTCATCTGACTTGGCATAGGTTTAGAGGTTGGCAAATCTAGAGTTGAATCATCAAACATTATTCTGTAAAGGGCCAGATAAAAAAATATTTAATGTGTTGGAGCACCTAGCTGGCTCAGTCCGTGGAGCATGTGACACTTGATCTCAGGGTCATGAGTTCAAGCCCCATGTTGGGCATGGAGCCTTCTTTTTTTTTTTTTTAATGAATTTATTTTTATTGGTGTTCAGTTTGTCAACATACAGAATAACACCCAGTGCTCATCCCGTCAGGTGCCCACCTCAGTACCCATCACCCAGTCACCCCCACCTCCCGCCCACCTCCCCTTCCACCACCCCTAGTTCGTTTCCCAGAGTTAGGAGTCTTTCATGTTCTGTCTCCCTTTCTGATATTTCCCACTTATTTTTTCTCCTTTCCCCTTTATTCCCTTTCATTATTTTTTATATTCCCCAAATGAATGAGACCATATAATGTTTGTCCTTCTCCAATTGACTTATTTCACTCAGCATAATACCAGCATGGAGCCTTCTTGAAAAAAAAATATTTCAGATTTTTTAGGGCAAAGGCAACAACAGACAATATGTAAATGGGCTTATGTGTAGTCAGGAAAATGTTATTAATAGCATCAGTTTCCTCATCTGTTCAATGGAGATAAAACTTACTTTGCATAGCTATTGTGAGACCCACTGGAGAAAACTTGCCTTAGTGTCTTTTTTTTTTTTTTTTTAAGATTTATTTATTTTAGGGAGTGACTGTGTTGGTGGAGTATGCAGAGGGGAATTCTTTTTTTTTAAAGATTTTATTTATTTATTCATGAGAGACAGAGAGAGAGAAAGAGAAAGAGGCAGAGACACAGGCAGAGGGAGAAGCAGGCTGCATGCTGGGAGCCTGACGTGGAACTTGGTCCCGGAACTCCAGGATCACGCCCTGGGCTGAAGGTGGCCCTAAATCGCTGAGCCACCCGGGCTGCCCCCCAGAGGGGAATTCTTAAGCAGGCTTGCTGCTGAGTATGGAGCTCAGTGCAGTGGGAGAAGGGGTCTCTATCACAACCTTGAGATCGTGATCTGAGCTGAAATCCAGCTAGATGCTTAACTGACGGAGCCACCCAGGCACCCCAACCTGCTCTAGTTTTTAATGCCACCTTGTACCCAGCAGTCACTCCACAACCATTTGTCCCCTTCCTTCAATATATTTCAGGGCCTATCTACTCTGTTCCAATAACAGTGGCCAAGAACAGGTCTGGAATTCATTCACACTGAAAAGTAAATCACTAGTAACTGGAAGTACTATGTTTTAGCTACAGCCTAAGGATTGGATTAGAGCCTTTTTTTTTTTTTTTTTTCTTCTCCTTTTTTAAGTTTGCTGGTAGGGAAAGGAGGGTTCCTTTCCAGCTCCTGAAATCAGACTGCACATGTAGCTATTTCTAGGATCTAGACTTTTGGGAAGCCCTTCCTAAAGGCCTTCAACCTTGAAGAACACCCATTCTGATAAAAATGCCCCTTTGGCACTGCCAGCCAGCAGGCTGCTGAGCAAACCAACCAGCTTCAGATGGTGATGTATATTGCTGTTGAATGAGCCTCTAGTGCCTGGTGGGCTTCTCATTTGGATGATGGTGGAGGAAGCAACACCTCTGGAGATCTGCTTCTTTGTCTGAATATTGAAAATCATCCCCAAGATGTCTCACTGCTAAGGTGTCCGAGTTCTCCAACATCGGCCCGAATCAGAGAGACACTGAAGGACTTCAGGGACACCAAGGAGACTCTCTCTTCCCCAAAACCCTCCAGACCAGTTTGTTGAGGACTAACTAATAGGCCTCAATGCAGAGCCAGTGACTTCCATACTACACTGGGGTTGCAGACACCCAAGAGAGAAGGGCCAAGTGACTGCTGTTCGCATCTAGGACAAAGTGACTGACGATGGTTTTTCCTGAGAGAATGAAGAGACAAATGATGGCTAGGCCATATATAAAAAGAGAACTCTGGGGTGCCTGGGAGGCTCAGTCGGCTCAGTTGTTTGAGCAGCCGACTCTGTTTCTGCTCAGGTCATGATATCATGGGTCGTGAGATCATGATATTGAGCCCCATGTTGGGCTCTGTGCTCAGCGTGGAGTCTGCTTGAAGATTTTCTCCCTCCACCAATAAATAAATAAATCTTTTTTATTTATTTTTATTTTTTAAAAAGATTTTATTTATTCATTCATGAGAGAGACACAGAGAGGGAGAGAGAGGCAGAGACACAGGCAAAGATAATAAATCTTTTTAATTTATTTTTATTTTTTAAAAAGATTTTATGTATTCATTCATGAGAGAGACACAGAGAGGGAGAGAGAGGCAGAGACACAGGCAGAGTCCCATGCAGGGAGCCGGACATGGGACTCGATCCCAGGTCTCCAGGATCATGCCCTGGGCTGAAGGTGGCGCTAAACTGCTGAGCCACCTGGGCTGCCCAATAAAGCTTTTTTTAAAAAGACTTGATTTATTAGAGAGCATAAGAGAGCACAAGCAGGGGGAGTGGCAGGCAGAGGGAGAGGGAGAAGCGGACTCCCCACTGAACAGGGTCCCAGGAGTCTGGGACCATGACCTGAGCCAAAAGCAATTGCTTAACTGACTGAGCTACCAGGTGCCCCTAAATAAATCTTTAAAAAAAGATAGAACTCATCCGTAGTTGGCAGCAAGCAGCACAGGAAGCCAACCCACTGTCTATATGTCAGACTTGTAGGAAGTCAGGCCACCATCCCTATCAACCAGTCCGGGAAGCCAGAGCATAGCCCCTGTAATAATCAGCCCCAAACACCAAAGACTTGATTAAAAGCTGCTGATAGCTTCTCTAATTCTTGTCCCCACTTCCAACTTAGAACCAACCAGAGAAAGCCAAATATGCATACCTCTCCAATTATATAGGATGCCCTGCTTCTAATTAGCTTCCCTACAGATTCCTCATGCCAACAGCCTCCAGTTGTGGTATAGTGTGAATCTTTTTTTTCACAATAATGCTTTCCCACTCCTTTGCCTGCCTTTGAGTTTCTGCCAGACATAAGTGATGGTAACTGACTCCCTTGCTATACTAAACTCTGAAGAAATAGCTTTTGCTTGTTCAAAAAAAAAAAAGAAGGTAGCAGGCCAGAGTTGCTGACCTCTGATCTAAAGAATAGTCCTGGACTCATGACAAGATCCCCCAGTCACAGATGGAAGCAAGACAAAAGCTGGGATGATTTATTTTCTTTAACAAACACATAGAGCACTTACTGTGTGCTGGACACTATTTTAAATGCTTTGCAACTATGACTGATTTAATTCTCCTTAAAATACTGAGAAGTACAAGCACTGATGATCCCTATCTTACAGATGGGTAAAGTGCTCAGAGATTTCTTTTTCCAAGGCCACACAGCCAGTGAGCGGCAGGGACAGTATGCAAATGCAGGGAACATGGCATGTCCCTGTGTTCTGTGCTGTTGAGAGAGAGGAGCTCCACTTGTGCTGGAGTGCCCAGTGACAGGTGCTGGTACTTGTTGTACCCCTAGTCCCCGGGCCCTAGCAGGCCTCAGTTAGGGACTACTGGGCCGAAAAGGAACAGAATACAAGTAGCAGAGGTGACTGTCCAGCCATGGTGACGATGACTGCTCCTCTGGTGGCTTCCTAGGACTCACTGTGTCACTTGTGTTCCCCGCAGGGGACCCAAAAGTGCCGGTGCTGTACCAGGTGGAGCGGACACGAACAGGGACGAGCTTCTCAGTGCGCTCTGTGAAGGCTGTGCAGCACGGCAAGCCCATA
This sequence comes from Canis aureus, assembly GCF_053574225.1. NCBI lineage: Eukaryota > Metazoa > Chordata > Mammalia > Carnivora > Canidae > Canis > Canis aureus. Next base: position 38,662,861 of record NC_135636.1, on the reverse strand, counting down.
TTCATCTGCCAGGCCTCCTTCCAGCAGACTCAGCCCAGCCCTGCGCGGCACCAGTTTTCCATGCCCAATGTGCCCCCGCCCGAACAGCTGCTTGACCATGAGGCCCTCATCGACCAGTATTTAAGGTAAGAGACCCCGAGGCTCTGGGACAACTGCAGTTGTCATCTGTGAGTAGGTCATAGAATCCTTTAGTGGGTCTTGACTGGTATTTAAAAAAAAACAAAATAAAACAACACAGATACTGGAGCGTATTGTGTGCCTTAAGGGTAAAACCCCTTCTGTAAAACTTGAGTTTCCGTTGGGTGTCTCTCTGGTGTAAGTATGGGGCACAGGCAAGTGTGTCAGGTAAGGCTATAAAGGCAGAGTGTATGATTCAGCCAGTTCGGGTACTATTGCAGCTTTCCTGGTTGTTAAAATTTTGAAATACTTCTCTAATCACATGGTACATACCTCTCCAGGCCTTGAGTGATCCCTCTCCTCCTCTGGGAATCACTCATGGTCCAGCAGCCTAGGAGGTAATACCTGGCAGAGAGTGACAGTCCCTGCTACCTTTTCTTTAGTGTGTGTTAAATATTTTCAGTATCACCTGGTGAAACATATTCCTTTTTTGGATCACAGCTAATAAAGTTGGAAAAATGCTGGGGCAGTGAAAAGAGCTCTGGGTCCTGACACAGGATGACACATGGGTTCTGGCTAGGTCTGTGCCTCTGTTAGTACTCACCTGCTGCTGTGTGACTTTGCCCAACTTCCCAGCCTGTCAGAGACCTGGTTCTTTGTCTAAAAATTGGGACTGGCTATGTTTGTCCTGGCTACCTCACAGCTGTATCATAAGGAGAGCTCCCCTGTCCTGTGCTGCATGCTGGGGAGGCAGCAGATTATTGATGGGATAGATGTGGGTTTGATCATTTGGTAAAGTCCTGGGTTCAAATCTAGACTCTTTCTGCTGGCTGTGTGAGGTTGAGCAACTTGCTTTCCCACTCTGAGCCTCTGTTCACTGTTATAAAAGGGTGCTAATTGTAATTCCTACCTCATAAAGCTGCTATGAGGATTAAGTGAGGTAAAAGACAATAAATCACTTTGTGACAGCTCAGTGAATTGTAGTTATACCACTACCATTAGAGAGGAATAAGCACAGAGCCTGGTCTGCTCTCAGAGCTAAAAATGTTTGCTGAGATGAAAGGAGGACATCATTCTTAAAGGTCCCTAAATAGAGAGCTGTGCTATCCAAGGAAGCCACTAGCCACATGTGGCTATATTAAAGTAACATTCAGTAGAATCAACAATTCTGTCGGTCACACTAGCCACACTTCAAGCACTCAGTAGCCACATGTGGCTTGCAGCTAGCAGAGTGGACAGTGCAGGTACAGAACATGCCATCGTCACATAAGGTCTGCAGGACAGGCAGACCTAGAGGGTGGGGGTGAAAATGGAAACCCTGGTGAAGAGCACTCGGAGTGGTTGCTACTGGGTGGAGGGGCTTCCCTGGAGATGGGCTTTTCCCCCCGGGAACACGGTCTTCCCAATTGCTGAGGATTAGGTAGGCCAGTCCGAGGCTCCAAGTTGTGCAGCCTGCTTCCTGAAAGTTGTGAATAGCGAAGTGGGTAAAAGCTTGAACCATGGAACCAGACCACTTGGGTCCACATCCTGCTTTCTCCACTTCCTGAGCAAGCTCCTTGGACTCCCCAGTGCTTAGTTCAGTTCAGTTATCAGATGGGGATGATGATGGTGGCATTGTCTTACAGGGTTGTTATGACGAGGTAGTCACAACATGTGAAATGCTTAGGGCAGTGCCTCTTACGGGGTCCACCTTGCCACCCTGCAGTGTTAGATAGGTTGCTGTCATTACCTACATTCTGCAGATGGGAAGATAGGTTCAGGGAGGTTACAAACTTAAGTTCACAGGGCTCTACACGGCAAAGAAAGGATTCAGACACTATGCTCTTCTGCCTGTTGGATGGAAGGGGAGCTGTGGGGAAAAGTCAGGAGCCCCCATGGAGGAAGGAAGGGGCCACAGAAGCAGCTCAGAGAGGGTCTCCCTTTCCCCTTTACTTTCAGGGACCCCAACCTCCAAGAGAAGTACCGAGTAGGACTGAACCGAATTGCTGCCAAGGAGGTGCCCATTGAGATCAAGCCAGTAAACCCGCCTACCCTGAGCCAGCTGCAGAGCATGGAGCCTAAGCAGATGTTCTGGGTGCGAGCCCGGGGCTACATTGGTAAGAGGACCCCAAGGACTAGAAGAAAACACTTCAGGGACTAGGCCTGGACCTCATATGCCCTTTGTGGCATTGAGCATGTTACTTCCCCTCTCTGGGCCTGTTTCCTTGTTGGCGTGATGGGGAAGTTGGCTTCTCTTGGCCACTTATGTGAGGATAAAGGGGAGGTGACTATATTAACCTTAATGTAGGCCCTTTCTGGGGAAGCAAGGTGCTTTGCCGAGATTCTCCAGGACCCCTGCTAACCTTATGGTAGCTCTGTGCAAGCTGGAAGACACCCCTTAGGGGGCGGAGTGTGGGAGACTTAGGGAGGGAAGACTGGAATTCAGTCCTCACCTACCCCTGCCCTCTGCCCCTCCCTACCTCCTTTGTTACCTGGCTCATATACCTGGGGCCAGGTGCCCTTATGCAGTATACACATCTGTGCATGGCAGCCCCTCTAGGCCCGCCTCTCTGCAGGTCCTGAGCTATAAAGCCCAGGAGTGCGGGGCTGACGGGGCAGGCACATGTTGCAGGGGAGGGCGACATGAAGATGCACTGCTGCGTGGCTGCCTACATCTCGGACTACGCCTTCCTGGGCACAGCGCTGCTGCCTCACCAGTGGCAGTACCAGGTGCACTTCATGGTCTCTTTGGACCACTCCATGTGGTTCCACACTCCCTTCCGAGCTGACCACTGGATGCTCTATGAGTGTGAGAGCCCCTGGGCTGGTGAGTACGGGGCCACATGGGACAAGGGATTGAGGTGGGGGGAGGGCAGGAAGCCTGCTTTCTCTGATCCTGCCCCCCTAGGCTCTGGCATTCTTGTCTTCAAAACAGTGTGAGGCTTGAAAGGGGTCAGCTTCATTTCTCTAATATGCAGGGAGGATGAGAGACCCAGTTCTGGTCCCAGAAGCACTTCAGATTCTCTCTGTGTGATCCTGGGAAAGTCCCAGCTTTTCTCTTAGCCTGTTTCTCCATCTAAACAAATAGGGTCCCCTATTTGTTTTTATTTATTCTAGATACCCCTAGAGCTGTGGTATCTGAACCTGGTGGCACATCAGATTGCCAGTTGGGGGAGCTTTTTCAAAATAGATTCTCAGATTTCACCCCCAAGATTCTGACTCAGCAGGTCTTGGATGAAATCCAGGAAACTATTTTTAAGCAGGTCCCCGAGCAATAGTGCTGATTAACCATCTGGGTGGGGTTCAGGGTCCTCCGTAGTCTCTAAGGGTTCCACCACTTGGCTGCTTGTTAGTTCACAGAGAAGCCCAGACTAGTTCATCACCGCCTAGTCTCAGAGCCCTGGGCTCCTCTCCTGGGAAGTACATTTCAAATGAAAAAAGGCCTTGCTCTGTAAAACAGGAACAGAACGAAAGGGATTCTCTCCTCAGGGGAAGGGGAACTCTCCAGAACCAATAGCGTCACCACACAGGATCAGCAAACTTGGGAGTTAGGACACATAGAGTCGAGTTTGGCCAGCTCCTCATCGCCGAGTACCTGAGGCTCTGTGGAGTTCAGTGTCTTCATCTGGAAAATGGGCTGAGGCCTGCTTCACTTGGCTACTAGGAGAACTAAGCTCTACTCTGCATCAGGGGGACCAGTGGCTTCTTCTACTCAGGCCCAAGGCTAGTAAGGGAGCCTCCAGGCAGGGAGGGAGGGAGGCCAGATGTGATGGCCCCAGGCCCTCTCCAACCCCCTTTTTCCTGGTAGGGGTGAAGATAGGGGTATTTTTGGTGAATTACCACCCTGGAGGCCCCGGTTTGATTTATTAGGGAACTGCCAGGTTTCCTACCACAAGTGGCCAGGGTGGGGTGGATCTATTTAGCCAAGCTTCTGACCCCAGACTGCCCTCAGAATTCTTCCCCCTGTGAGCTTTTTGAGGAAGCCAGTGGATATGTGAAAGTGCTTTTAAACTGTCAAGTGAGGTTCCCACAGGAGTTACCCCCAGGGACAATCCATACTAGGCTCATAAAGGGCCACTTAGAGTTGGGAGAAGCCACAACACTTGGTGTGCCCTTGTATGGGGCAGCCAGATGGGCTGGACACTTTTCAAGGAGCATGTTGGCTGTGCTGTGAAGGAGAGAGAAGGCCCTTCTCACCCTTCTCCTCACCCACAGGTGGCTCCCGGGGGCTGGTCCAAGGGCGGCTGTGGCGTCGGGATGGCGTCCTGGCTGTGTCCTGTGCCCAGGAGGGTGTGATCCGAGTGAAGCCCTGGGCCTCAAAGAGCAAGCTGTAGCCAGAGGGACCAGCTCGGCCTAGGGCTTCAAGGATTGCCCCTCTCCCCCCAACTTCCTACAGTCGAGGGCTGGGCCTTCTGTCCGCAAACCCAATAAAGAGACTAGTACCACTGGAGCTGCCGGCCTTTAATTCCCCCGGGCCAGACCGCAGCCCTACTCCAGGACTCTGGAGGCAGAATCCCTGGCCCTCTGGCCAAGGAAGAGGGAACACTGACCTACCCTGGGGCTTAGTCCCCAGGCGTTCATGAGCTGCAGCAGACTTCCTCCCTGCACCATCCCAGGGCAACCCCAGCTGAAGCTTGTCCTGAGTCCAGCTCAACAGAAAGAACAGGTTTCCTTGGTCTACTATAGATTCTCCATAGGACTTCTAGGGGTTCCCAGCACCCCACCCCCAGCTTTCCAGCTGTCATACTCACTGCCCGCCAGCCCCCTGTCCTTGGGCAGTGCCTCTCCCCACAGTGGCCTGAAGTCTAGGCAAGGTCAGTCCAGTACTTCCTTGATGAGCAATTCTTTGAGACTGGGGGGTGGTGTGGGGGTCAGGCCCGCCTCCTGCAGGGCCTGGAGCCGGGCCTCAGATTGGCGCTTGTCCAGGCCAAGCCGCCAGGAGAGCCGCACATGGGCCTCCAGAAAGGGTGCCAACAGAGGGTGGGGGTTCTTGTCCCCCAGCAGTTGCAAGGCTCTCTCGCAGCACGCCCGGGCCTCCCCAGGGTCCTCCAGCTCCTGGTGGCACACGGCCAGCCCAGCCAGGGTCAGCAGAGGGCGGTCAGGGCCCAAGGGGGTGCCCAGCTGGGTTTGCAGCTGCCAGGCGTTGGCCCAGAGTGCGAGAGCCTCGTGATAGAGGCCGGTGCAGGTGAGGCTTTGTGCCCGCCGCAGCTCAGGCAGCACAAAGAAGTCCTGCAGGTCTGGGGCCTGGCGCAGCTCAGGCACTGCCTGCAGGTGGCTCAGAAACTGCTCGAAGGCCCGGCTGCGGCGGGCAATGGTCTCTGCGGTAAAGTTCCGGCGCAGGCGCTTCCGGGGGAATGAGATGGCAGCCATGGGGCCCCGGAACTGTCGCTGCAGGTTTCGGTGCAACCGCTCAAAGTCCGAGTAGCGGCGAGAGATCTGGGCCGGCTGGCGACTGGGTGGCCCTGGACCCATCACGGCGAGGGTGTAGAGCTGTGGGGAGGGTGGGGTCAGGACAGGTGTGAGTTGTCTATGCGCCCCTTCCCTCCCCACACCCACACCTCAAACTGTGTTCACCCACTTCTTCCCTTTGCTCCAGAGACTGGGCCCGGGAGGGTGGGAGCTGCAGGGGCAGCAGCCAGGTAGCCCAGCTTCATCTTACCTGAGGCTCGTCTGAAACGACCCACGCCCAAGGCAGCACAGGGAGAGAAAGACAGAGATGAGCTTCAGTGCCTGGAGCTGCCAGCCCTTTTTGCCCCTTCCAGGGAGCACTCCCTTCTGATCGGGTAGTTCGCTCTTCTGACAGCCCCTCTGGTAAACCAGTTGCGAGCTGGAACCCAGGCTGATCTCCTGGGCCTCTGAACCAGCCTTCAAGACTTGTTCCACTCTGGACACAGAGCCCCCACATCCAGAGCCAGGTTATTCCAAACCAGACCAGAGGAGAGGTCTTCAGATAGCCCCAATAGCTATCATTGTGAACAGGACATCAGGGCCTGGGCTCAGGTCCTAACCCCTGGTCAGCTATTCCCTCTCGGTGTGTCATCTGCAAAGCAGTACCCCCTTGGGTTTCCTTTCCTCTCTAGTGAATGAAACATTGGCCTAGGTCAGTGTCCGTCCACTTAGAAAATATAAGTAGATGTTGGTCCTGAGATTTTAGGTGGTATGTGCTGGAGTAATACTGAATCAGAGACAGGAGATGACTCCCCCCTAATTCTCTTTGGATCCTGACTACAAGCTGAGAAGCTCTCAGTTTAGTTTTTAAAATGCACTTCTCCAACACTTCTCATCTCCACTTTCAGAAAAGAGCCAGAAAACAGGGGCAGCCCAGGTGGCTCAGCAGTTTAGTGCCGCCTTCAGCCCAGGGCCTGATCCTGGAGACCCGGAATCAAGTCCCACGTTGGGCTCCCTGCATGGAGCCTGTTTCTCCTTCTGCCTGTGTCTCTGCCTCTCTCTCTCTCTCTGCCTCTCATGAATAAATACATAAAATCTTAAAAAAGAAAAAAGAGCTAGGAAACAAATCTCAGGTCTGGGCCTTCAGGCAACAGCATTCATGCAGGGTTTTTTTTTTTTTTTTTTTAAAGATTTTATTTATTTATTCATGATAGTCACAGAGAGAGAGAGAGAGAGAGAGGCAGAGACACAGGCAGAGGGAGAAGCAGGCTCCATGCACCGGGAGCCCGACGTGGGATTCGATCCCGGGTCTCCAGGATCGCGCCCTGGGCCAAAGGCAGGCGCCAAACTGCTGCGCCACCCAGGGATCCCTCATGCAGGGTTTTAATGAGTTTTCATTTTCACTGCTTTTATTGGATTTAATCAATTAATTTTTATGGTTCTTTTTCTGGCAAGCAAGGCTTTCCACACACAGTAGTGCTTTAAAGTCTTTTAAACTTATGAAAAAAAATAGATGGACTTAAAGAAAAATGGTAAGCAAGGGATGATACAAGTAGTATTTAGCTAGGACAGGAATCATGAAGGTGGCACTGAAATGACTGATGTTTGAGAAATGCTGATCAAGATGACCATGACGCTTCCCCGAGGTCTGAGCACCGGAATATAGATTACTCTGTAATAATGTTGACCCACCAGGTTTAAAAAAGGTTAGTGAGGCATGATATGGTGAAGGCATGCTAACATCAAACCCAGACTTCTCTCTCTCAAATTTGTTCTTTGAAACCACCAATATTCTAGCCACCTCTGGTCTATTCTTTGCTTCTCTCAAAGTACATTAATATCAAGGGTTGGGGATCCCTGGATGGCTCAGCAGTTTAATGCCTGCCTTCGGCCCAGGGTGTGATCCTGGAGTCCCGGGATCGAGTCCCGCATCGGGATCCTTGCATGGAGCCTGCTACTCCCTCTGACTGTGTCTGTGCTTCTCTCCCTTTCTGTGTGTCTCATGAATAAATAAATAAAATCTTAAAAAAAATCAAGGATTAAAAAGTTTAATCTTTAAGAAATTTATTTTACCCTCATTCAATTCTGCAGTCCCAAAACATAGTGGCTTCATTTTTTTTTTTTTTTTTTTAAGAAACAGTTATTAACATTCCAGGAAACCAGTTTCCTGCAAAATATACTTCAGGAAGCATTGTCTAAAATGACCCCTTATATTCATGTAGCTTTTACTTTTATTTTTAAGTTTTGGGCAGAAAGGAAACATTTTATATCCATTATCATCTGACCTTTGTAATGTTCTGCCAAGATAGAAAATAATAACAGTAGCTCCATTAACTGAGCACCTGCCCTGTGCCATGATGTGCTGTGCTGGGCACTTTACTATGAAGCACAGTTAAGTAAGGAGTCCCTGCCTCTGTTTGACAGCAGAGGAAGTGGGCTCCACGAGGGACAAAGGGCTCAAAGATGTCCTCTAAGTCACAGCTGGGAAATAGTCCAGCTGGGATTCAAACCCAGGCCTGCTTAATTCCACAGCCTGGGCTTTCAACCCCCAGGAAAAGTTAAATCGGGAATTTAGGGTCCCATTGGACAGAGGAGGGGACTTGTCTCCCCAGACATGGGCCAGGGCATATCTGGCCCTCCTGCTCTATCTTGTCATTCTCTTCCCAGATTCACCCCATACTTCCCTGCTGCTCGGCTGCTCCTCAGGGTCCCTTTCCTGTGCATGACGCCTGGCTGGGACTCTTGCCACTTAAGACTAGATCATCAGAGTCAATCCCTGCTCAAATTGGAGCAGTCACCCCATGGGCGTGGCCCTCGTTGACTAACAGCAGCAGAAAGGAATGGAGAGGCCCAGATGTGGGACAGGGCTCCAGGCCCCTTTCCTGCTGAGTCAGAAATGGAGGAGGGTGGTGAAGATGAAGGAAGTCTGAGTCTGCCAGGACTGGCCAGGTCAGGCTGGGTTTCAGGACTGGCAGACCTCATTCTCCCATGCCAGCTTCTCCCTTCCATGGCAAGGAAAACTAGACTCCAAGGCCCTCCCCCACACTGCTCTTCATCCCAACCCCACCTACCCCCTAAATCTAGCCGTCAGAACAAGATTACTGTGTACACTGTGGGTGCCTGGGGACTGATTCACCTGGGCTGTAAGGAGGCCACAACAGGTCCTAGATGCCAGACATTTTCAAGCCAAAGTTAAGTCAGGGTAATGGAGCTACCATTTTATCAAGCACTTCATAACGCCAGGCACAGTGCTAAGGGCTCTCTCTGCACTATCTCATTTTTTTTTTCTTTTTAAGGATTTTATTTATTCATTCATGAGAGACACAGAGAGAGGCAGAGACACAGGTAGAGAGAGAAGCAGGCTCCATGCTGGGAGCCCGATGTGGGACTTGATCCTGGCACTCAGGATCATGCCCTGAGCCGAAGGCAGTGCTAAACTGCTGAGCCACCCGGGCATCTCTGTCTCGTTTATTTATTTATTTATTTTCTGTCTCGTTTAATTTCTGCAACAATTCTCTGCTTTATCCTCACCGCTGAAATGAGGAAAGAGGGTCACCAAGGTTACACATCTCACCCCAGGTCAAACAGCTGGGAAAAAGTAGAGTTTGAATCAAGGTCTGGATCGAAAACCCGTTTTAGCCACTAACCAATGCAACTTGGGTCTCAGGTCTGACCCACATAATATTCTTTTCTGTATATCTTGTATTTTGCTAGGGTTTGCAAAATCTGGGGTGGGGGTGGGGCGCACACACCAGTTTTCTTAGTCTCCAAACCAGGATGGGGGCAGGTCCATAATCCCTCAGAAAGCTGTCATTTGCCTAAGGACTTGATCAAGTTACATCCCCTTTCTGGCCTCAGTTTCCCCATTTCTAAAATGAGATGACCATTTATAACTATATAGCCACGCCCCACAGCCCCCCACCGCTGCAGGAAGTTGGGAGTCTTTCCTCCCTTTCTCTTAGCCAGACTTAGACTCACAGCCCAGGAGTTCCTGGGCCCTCACTCACCACGTACTTGGAGGGTGGGTCCTTGACCACGTTGGCGCTGGTCACCTCGAAGAGCAGCCGCTGGGGCACCAAGGTGTTCCGGGACTTCTTCCAGAAATCCTGCAACTGCCTTGCCAGGGGCTGACTGCCCCGCTGCCCATCAGGTGGGGGGCTCCGTTCTGCATGAGCACACGACCAGTCACATCAGTGGGCCTGGGGCTAAGTTAGACATAAACTGTGTATGATGCCCACCCTCATCCTCCCAACAGGTGAGATAGGCTTTATTTCCATTTGACATAAATGGAAACTGAGGGCCAGAGAGGGGCCAGGTGCCAAAACCATGCCTGGCAGATAGTAGGCTCTAAATACCTCCATCCCGCAAAACATGGCAAGCACATTATTACGATTTGTATCCCAGACCCTGTACGTTTAATGCCCGCAGCAGCCTCGAGGTGGGAGTGATTTACCCCATTTGACACGAGGGAAAACTTGGCTCAGAGAGGTGTTGTGACTCTCTCAAGGTCACACAGCCAAGAGGTGGCTGGGGAACAGGGCTAGGGTGGAGGCCTAATGGAGCCCCGGGATTCCCGCCTCTGTCTTCGGGAACTCGCCTGCATCTTCTCCCGATGCCCCGTCCCCGGAGGGCAGGGGGTCGGGGCCAACCTCCCCGTCGTCCTCGTCGTCCTCGTCCTCTTCGTCCTCGGCGCTGGTGAAGCTGAGGGTGCCGCTGAGGCGGGAGGACAGGCCCTCGGCGTCGTCGTCCTCCAGCTCCGAGCTCTCCGGGAACTGCTCGGCCTCCGGGCCGGCCGCCGCCTCCCCCGGGTTGTCGCCGGCCAGGGCGTGCCGCAGCCGGTGCAGGAGCCGCGAGGCCATGGCACCCTGGGGGGAGCGCGCCACGCTGGGTCCTGGGCGGGGGCCGGAGGGAGACCCGGGGCCCCGCGCGGGGAGGAGGGGCGGGGCCCAGGCGGCGGGGGGAGGGGCGCCGCGGAGGCCCCGCCCCAGCCCGTTGGGGGTCCCGCGGGCCGCGGGCGTCGCCGCCCCCCACTCCCCGCGCAGACTTAGGGCCGCGCTCTTGCCGGGAGAGGCCGCGAGGCTCCCCTCGTCTCTCCCGCCCGCTCGCGCGTCTCTCCCTCCTGCGCTCAGGGGCGCACGGTACCCCGGGGGCCGGGCTGCAGCCCCGGCAGCTTACCGAGGCCGGCCGGGCTTCGCCGGGCCCAGGCCGCTCCCAGCGCCGCTCCGGCCGCTTCCTGCCGCCGCCCCGCCCCCGGCCCCGCCCGCTCCCCGGAGCCTCCCGGGAATCCCGGGCCCTCCGCTCCGGGAGGGACTTGGGAATCCTGGGTAGGCCTGGGCGAACCCCAGCCCCCCTGCGGGATCGTACCCAATCCGCAGGGGCTCCCAGCCTCCGTGAATCCTCCCACCCATCCCGAAGACCCGGCCTGCCCCGGCGGGCCCCAATCTATCCCACAGTCTCCATCCATCCAGCCACTCCCAACTTTCCAAAGTCAGGCGACAGCGGGAGGCCCATCACTCCGGTGAAAAAAATTGAGGCCAAGGGAAGACATGCTATCCGAGTTGGAGTCTGACTTCGAACCTAGGTTTTCTCCTGTGTGAAACAGGAACATTTCAAACTAGTACTAATTTTGTAATTGGTTCTTGGAAGGACCCTGATCCAGTGCCTGGCGCAGACCTGGGGCTGACATATCCATCAGTCACGTAGCGATTATTGTTTCTACAGTGTTCACAGGTTCTTAAAATCTCATTTGAGCCTCACACATAGGAAGTAATAAACGGGGAAGTGAGATCCAGAAAGGCAGAGTTATTTGCCCAGAGTCACACAGCTTGCCAGAGGTTTCTGAGTGTGGGGACTTGCAGCTATGAGTTCCTCATTCTGTTCTTTTCCGATACAGAAGGCCTGGTAATCTCAGCAACTTCCCTGAAGGGCTGTGTTTTACCTTTTATCGGGAGGGCAGGAGTAGGTCAGAAAGAATTAATTGTCACTTCCTGTCAAAAGCCCTCGTGATCAGTCCCTAGCAGGGCAGATATTGTTTGTTATACAACTGAACAAATAAAATCTCTCTGACAATCCTTCCTACTACCCTTTTTGAATGGCACAGGAGAGACAGGTGGGGGAAAGTAGCTTTGAATGGAAAACACAACACACTCCCTGCTCCACTATGTGCAGAAGAGGCAGGGCTCTCAGTTTTTGAGGTTTGACTGCGTCCTACACCCTGTTCTAGGCACTTTACATAGGGTGACATCTCACACATCTTGGGGAGGGAGCTATTATTGGATAACAATGGTCCTTTTTCAGGATGAAGAGCCAAATTGACTTTCCCAAAATCCAGAGCAAGGAAATAGGGGAGTTGGGATTTACGGCCAAGTCCCATGTAATTTCAAGGCTCTAGCTAATTTTCATTCCACTTAGCGTAGGACATTGGGGCAAAAAAGACACACTTCATTCCTTAATTTATTCAACACTCACTCATTTACTGAACAGCAAACAAGAATATTAACTTTTGGCATATGTCTCACAAGTCTGGGTATAAAAGACAAAACCATGGGTTGTCAGAAATCTGGTCTGGTACTTCTGTTTTTTACAGATGGGAAGTTTGCAGCTCAGTGAGAGGAAGGGACCTGCCTTGGGTCATACAAACAGGACGAGAACTAGTTCTCCTGATGTCTTATATTCTCTCCATTATCCTGGATTCTGTATAATATCTCCCTAAAACTGCCCCTAGAGATGGTCATTAAGTTCCTGGTTGTACACATTCAGTAACAGGAAACTCATTATCTCCCAGTGCTTCCCATTCCTGTTATTATCCAACCATGATGGTTAGGAAGTTCCTCCTCATAACCAGATGCCACTCAGTTCAGTTATTCATATAAAAGAACATGATATTTATTGAGTGCTTGCTAAGTGCCAGGTGCTGGGTACCGGGGAATGCAGTGATGAACAACTAACAATCTTTGGTCCATGGAACTCAGAACAGGTCATGTCATGTGGCATGCTCAGGACTATGATTGAAGACTGCCTTGGACTCCTTTGGCCTGTGTAGGGGAGGAGGGATCCTGAAAGAAGTGATGTTATTTTTGATTTGTATTTTTCTTTTTCAAGTTACACCCAACGTGGGGCTCGAACTTATGACCTGGAGATCAAGGGTCCCATGCTCCACTGACTGAGCCAGCCAGGTGCCCTTTTAAATATATATATTTTATATCTATCTCTATATATAAACTCATGACAAGAGTTTATATAAGTATATATATAAGAGTTTATATATAAGATCAAGAGTTGCATGCTCTACCGACTGAGCTAGCCAGGCACCACAAGGAAGTGATGTTCAAGTTGAGAAAGATGACAGGGATGTAGGCAGGTGAAGAGAAGATGGGGGTTACGGGCAGAAAACAAACAGCATGTACAAAGACCTGGAGGCTCTAAAGGGTGGCGTTTGGAGCTCTATTTTAGTTTGACCAGACCAGAGCAGCATGCAAGATGGGGAGGAAAGGGGATTGAGATTGGGAGGTTAAAGGGAATAGATAAATCTGGACCTTATCTATTTCTCTGAATAAATGCAAGAACAAATTAATGAACAAATGGTTGTGGAGGGTTCCAAACTCTCTGCTTCAAAGAAATCATTGTGGTTCCAGGGCTCACATCCAAATTGGACTCCCCTAGTGTCGCTGCCCCTTGGCCCTCTGCCTGGCAGGGGGAGGCCTTATGTAGCCCTGCTTGGCTCCACTGAGCTTTTCTTGGGAATGTCTATAAATAGAGGAAGATGGCAGCCCAGCTGCCACTGTCTATCTGCCTTTCCTTGGAATCCAGCCTCCTTTCGCTGGCCCTGGGCTCTGCGCTCAGTTGCCTTAGTGCTCTTTCTGTTGACTTAGCTGCTGTCCACAGCCTCGGCTACCTCTCCAACACCCAGCCCAGACCCTGGGTGTTGGGCTCAGTATGGACTAGACTTGCTCTGCCCATCCCTTCACTCTCCAGATGGCCGGCCAAGCTGCTCCAGACCTCTTCACCGAGCTCTAGGAAAGGGCCTGCTGCCCCTTTACCCACCTAGAGAACCTGCCCCCAGTCCCCCTCTCCCTCAAAAAAAGTGAATCACAAACACCGTTTCCCTGGAGCAGGTAAACTCGAAAGATCTGCTTTCAATGTTTATTTATTAATTAAAAGATTGTATTTATTTATTCAGAGAGATACAGAGAGAGAGAGAGAGGCAGAGACATAGGCAGAGAGAGAAGTAGGCTCCCTGTGGGGAGCCCAATGTGGGACTCCATCCCTAGACTGGGATCATGCCCTGAGCCAAAGGCAGACACTCAGCTGCTGAGCCACCCAGGCATCCCTCAATGTTTATTTCTCTTCCAAATGCATACCCATCTCCTGGATCTGTAGATTTCTCCTTTGGACAGGTCCCCTCCTGGCTGTCCCAACTTCCCTTCAGGAATAATAAGAATCATTGACATGACTATAGACCTTTGTGATTTAACAAAGCTCCCCAGTAAAAAGGGAATAATAATAGCTTCTCCCCTATAGATGACGACTAGGTGAGATCACATGGTTAAAATGCTTAGCATGGAGTGTGAACCTAGAGGTTCAGTGACTGGCTGTCATTCTCTCCTCCTCCCCTCCCCTGCCCTCTAGCATGGTTCAGACAGGACATTCCACTTGCCAAGCACCAACCCTATGGAGCAGGCACAAGCTCGGCGACTTACACCTGGGCCCCATTTCTCATTGGTCTCTCTGTGAGGGCGGGTCATGACTGTCCCCATCTCCACCTCACAGAGAAGGAAACTGAAGCTCAGAAACTGAAGCTCAGAGTGGCATGTCACCTGCCTAAGAGTACACAGCTTGCAAAGAAAGTATTGGGTTTAAGACTTCAAGGCTCGTGCTCTTTCCTGTCTGCCATGCTGCTTCACTTTTCTGGATTCTGATTATCCTCACCCATCTTGGAGCAAGCGTGTTTCTTGAGCAGGGGCTCCCTAAAGCAGTGGAGCAGGGCGGGTTCTTCTCCCAAGAATCTAGGACGTCAAGGCCTGCCACCTGCTCACAGGCTTAAATTTCTCTGCAAGGGCCCTTGGCTAAATTAGGTAATGGGCCAGGACTCTGGAATGGGGGTGGGGGAGGAAAGGAGGAGGTGCTCGCTGACCCCAGGATCTGATTGGCCAGGGCAATTAGTCCTGGGGAGCAGAGAGGTGGGAGGAGAGGGTGCCCCTACAAATCCAAGGTGCTGGAGCAGGCCAGGGTATCTTTGGGTGGTGGAGTGCTGAGGAGGTGACTGACCTGAAGCAGGGGAGGCCCAGTGACTTGCAACCATGGTAAGGACAAGAAGGAACTTCAACCCTTTGCTTGCTGGAGCACTTCTGGACCTCTTCCAGGCCAGATCCGGGTGCTCTGTAGTTCAGTAATTGGACGTTTAAAGATGGAACATGTAGGCTTCTGGAGCCTAGATGTCTAGGAGGAAGCCTGGGAAGAAGGCCTTGGACTTCTCTAGGAAGGGGAGGGCTGGGTGCTCTGGGATTGCCAACTCCCTGCAGACCTAAGGCTTTGGCAGTGTTGGCCACGGAGCTGTGAGGGGGGTGTTAGCTTGTCTCCCTCACGGTGGAGGTGGGGACCCTGAGGGCCAGAGTGAGTCACCTAGCAAGCCAGTGGCTGGGGTGAGCTAGCTGGAGGTCTTGCCAAATCATCCTACTGCCGGTGAGAGGAGTCCTCTAGAAGAAGGGAGGCCTACAGAGCTTCAAGCCAGCTAAGGTGCAGGATCCCAAGAGCTATGAGGGAGAGAAGGGGCAGAAGATGATAGACCAAGGTTAGAGACCCCAGCCTCCCAGAGAGGGAGGTCATTTCCCCTGAGGTCCCTCTCCCCACTTCAAGGGGTAACTAGACCCCACAGGACAGCTGCTGTTGCCCATGCCAGGCTAAAAATAGCCTGCCCTCCTGCATGGTCAAGGAGGAGGGAGGAGGGGAGGGTAAGGAGGAGGGCAGTGGCTAGCTGGCCGCCGAAGAAGGCCTTGGCCACCTCAGCCCCTCCTCCCCGCCAGCCTCAGTCCAAAGTCCCATAGCCAGATGGCTTGGCTTGGATGTGGCCAGATCGCCTCCCCCGAAATCTTATTTCCACCTCCACAAGGCCCCCATTATATTCTGTCCAGCATGATTATGATTTACTCCAATGGCTAAGTGATAAGAAGGGAGCTTAAAATCTCCATCTCCACAAGTTGTCGGAGGGAAGGGATGGGTGTCTGGGTCTTCTTGGCCTCAGTGTCCAGTCTCTGGCCTGACGCTTAGTTGGGGCTCAATGACTCTGCCTTGCATTATTGAGAACATTTACTGAGCCCCTATTATAGTACCAGGCTCTACTGGGAGCTGGGGGACACTGAAAAATGATGCTGGAATAGTGCTGGTACTTTACAAAACCCTTTGACGTCTCTGATCTTTTCATTCTTGAAAAGCAGCTGAGAAGAGCTAGAGTAGAATAAGTGACTTGCCCAAGGTTAGAAAGGGGGATTCCTGACTTGACATCTGATTAGCAGGTTTGGAGACCCTGGGCATAATCTGTGTTTCCTCCTTGTTCTTCAAAACTGGGGTTCAGGTGCTGCGGGAGCATGCAGAAGGTGTTGTTAGTTTGGAACTGTTCTTCTGGAAGACCAAAGGGCACTGACAGAAAGGGGTTGAAGAGAAGGGGGTTAAGGCAAGAATGAGCTCTGGGGCCACCCCTTCTGCTGGCTGACTCTGTGTCTCCTGCAGACGGACCAGCAGGCGGAGGCCCGGTCCTACCTCAGCGAGGAGATGATCGCTGGTGAGTGCGGGCCGGCGGGCGGGTGGCTGCGTGCTGGGCAGTGCTGGGGGCTGGGCAGGGTGGGAGGGAGGGTGTGAGGCTGACAGTCCAGCCAGGCCCACCTCGGTCCTCTGCCTCGCTCAGAGTTCAAGGCTGCCTTCGACATGTTCGACGCTGATGGTGGCGGGGACATTAGCGTCAAGGAGTTGGGCACGGTGATGAGGATGCTGGGCCAGACCCCCACCAAAGAGGAGCTGGACGCCATCATCGAGGAGGTGGACGAGGATGGTGAGCAGGTGGCCCTCCAGGGGCTGCGACTGCGGCGGGCGGGGTGGGCCCGCAGGGCTCAGGCTCACTCGCCACCTGCTCGCCTCAGGCAGCGGCACCATCGACTTCGAGGAGTTCTTGGTCATGATGGTGCGCCAGATGAAAGAGGATGCGAAGGGCAAGAGCGAGGAGGAGCTGGCCGAGTGTTTCCGCATCTTCGACAGGTGCACTGAGGGCTGGGGAGCCGAGAAGGCGCTGGGCTGGGCGAGTGCGCGGACCAGGCGGCGCGGGTGGGCGGTGTGGGGGTGTGGGGGGCGGCTCGGCCCCGCCTGTCCTGACACCCTGTCCCTTCGCCCCAAGGAACGCAGACGGCTACATCGATGCGGAGGAGCTGGCTGAAATCTTCAGGGCCTCCGGGGAGCACGTGACAGACGAGGAGATTGAGTCCCTGATGAAAGACGGCGACAAGAACAACGACGGCCGCATCGACTTCGACGGTGAGGGCCGGCGCGGGGCGCGGGGCGCGGGGCGCGGGGCGCGGGGCGCGGGGCGGGGCTCCCACGCGGCCGTCCGTGGCTTTGTCCGCAGGGCGGGAGCCCCGGCGGTGCGTGCGACTGACGCTTCCGCGCTCCATCCCCGCAGAGTTCCTGAAGATGATGGAAGGCGTGCAGTAAGAAGTCGCCCCCGCCTCCGCCCCGACGCGCGTCCCTCGGGCGAGGGCGGGCCCGGCACCCCCGCCCCGCCCCGTCACGGCCTCAGCCCCAGGAGGGAGGCGCGGCCCCTGCGGGCTCTGTGTGCAGGGGAATAAAAGCAGACACTGCGAAGCGCGTAGCCTGAGTGAGGGTGTCAGGGCCCGCCTGGCTGGGCCGCCGTCCGGGGCACCACCCGAGCGCCTCGGGGCTCCAAGGAGCGGGCACCCGAGTTGCGGGACGCACCGAGGCGCGGGACCCCGGGCAGGTTCCCGGGCGCTGGCGCTGGGCGTGCACAGCTCGGCCGGCGGGGTCGCCGCGGCGCCTGGCGCTGGAGGAGGGAGGCCGGCGGTGGGGGTGCGGGTTGGCGCTTGGAGCTGTCGGGGTGAGGGCGCGGCAGGAGGCTGGAACCCGCGGGAGGCCGAGGTGAGGCCCCTTTCCTTCCCCGCCGTCGTTCCTTTCTGGAGCCTTTGGGTCTGGGGTGCAAGCTACCGGGCTGGCGATGGAGAAGCGGGTATCGTATCCATCCGTTCCAGGCAGCATTCACTCTTGGTTGACTTTTTCTACTTCGTCTGTTCTGAGCGTTTATAGGTGCTCCATACTGGAGATGGGAGAGGAGGGTAGGGGCACACAGCCGGGAAGGAGGTTCTGACGTCATCATCTCCACCCTGCATCCCTGCCTCCAGCTCCCGCCAATGCCAGTGTGCTCAACATGGGGCCATTAGCAAGATCTAGCTAAAAGAAATCTGACCTGGCTGCTCCCTTGTTGAAATACCCTCAGGGCTCCCCTTCGCTTCTAGAATCAAGTCCAAATTCCTTTCCCCTCCTACCCCTCTCAGGTTCCAGCCACACCGGGTAATCTATCCTTACTGCTCTGGACAGTGGAGGTGCACTTTGAAGCTTTTGGGCTTTTGCTCATGCTGGAATGCCCTTCCTCCTCTAATAAGCCTGGCAAATTTTTCAGCCCAGCTCAGATACCATCTTCTCCCTTGATCCCTCTGCCACTGGCTGTGCTCTGGCTTCTATAGCTCTTTGCACACAACTCAGTTCTAGCAGGCCTCAGGGCCAAGCTGACTCAGTGCAGCGGTGCTTTAGCTTTAGTGTCAGGCTGCCCGAGTTTGAATCCTCATTGCTGGGGACAGATCACCCGGTGCTTCAGTTTCCTTTACTCTGTAAAATGGGGACAATGATAGATAGTATCTACCTTGCAGGGTTGTGAGTGCAAGCTAGTGTGCAGAGTGCTTAGAATGGAGCGTGGCACAGACTAAACACTATTAATAAATGCTATTATTAATATCATTACTGTCACCTTGAAACATTAACCTGTACTATTATTGTCATGGTCCTCCCTGTCCAACTCCTTCGTGTTCTCGGCTGCCCTTTCTGACACATTAATTTCCCAGTTCACGTTTCCAGCCAGGATCAGGGCTTGTCACCAGGACTGATTCCTGTGTGCAGTGCCCTGTGCTTTGCAGGCGGGTCTCATTCGTCCACACAACCGGAGAGGCAATCGGATGCTGTTCTCCCTATTTTACTGTGGAGGAAACTAAGGCAGAGTGAAGGTACCTATCCAGGCACACAGACATTTGGTGGAAACGAGCAAGGCTCTTAACCATGGCACCGGCTACCTGTTGACAGTTCTACCTGCATATCCTGAGTACTTCAAGCTGGTCCTGTGCTAAACTGATAAATCCCCTCACCTTCCATCCTGTTCTGCAGTGTTCCCTATCTCAGAGATGGCACCCCAAGAGATCGGCCTCCTTTCCACCTGTAATTTACTCTGCCCTGCTACTTTCTCTCTTTCCCTTTACCCTTTTATCCCTCCCTTCTGAGCCCACTGGCTGTTGTGACTCAGGCCAAGCCATTGCTCACCAGGTTGCAGAAGAGTAGTTAACCTCCTTGCCAGTCACTTCCCGTAAGGCATCCAGAAGCAGCTTTCTGAAACCAAACCTGATCACATCATTGCCCTACTCAAGGCTTCGTTAGCTGCCTCAGGGTAAAGCCCCCGCATTTTAATTAAAAGCCTTAAAGGCCTTACAAGCCCTGTGTGGCCTGACTTCCAAGCTATTTTGCCTGTGTTCTATACCCCTGGACTTCTTGCTGTCCAGAGTGGCCCAATCTCCTTCTCCAGAAAGCCCTCCTTGACCCTCCTGGTCTTCATTAGGTACCCATTTCAGAGCTTTCATAACATGTGAGTCTAGCAGCTGACATTCATTATCTAACATGTCAGGCACTATTCTAAGGCCCATTGAGCCTATGAGGTAGCTATTAACACTTCCATTATACAGAGAGGTTAAGTCTGAGTGTATGCATGTAGCATGGGGTGGTGTGGGGATTCTAACTGTTCTGCCTGCTGGGCCTGATCTCTTAACCAGCACTCTGTATGGCACTCCACCCCACTGACATGCCTATCTGGCCCCGGAACCTCAGCCTCTTGAGGACAGGACTGCGTCCTTTCCTCTGCCCCAAGCATAGGGCTTTTACAGTAATTGTATGGGGTGAATGGTAACAATACCTTCTGATACGGTATTAGACTTTTTTGTTGCAAGTGCCAGAAACCTAAAGCAAACAGACTTAAAAAAGGGATTTACTAGCTCATGAAACTGGGATGCTAAGGTGTCAGCTGGAGGCCAGAGCCTCAATGTCACCTCCATCTCATAGCTAGCTACTTCTCTGTGCTTGGCTTTTTTTCATCTGCAGCTGTGTGCTCCAGCTGCCCAGACTTCCTCCTCTTTTAGCATCCCTATTAGTAACATCGTTTTACTTTTTCCCAGGAATTAATTCCAGGGAACACTAGTTCTGAACCAGTCAGCCCCTGGGATTGACACAAGGCTGGCGGGCTAGCCATTTGGGGGTGGGGGAGCAAACACTTTGATCAAGGGGACCACACACAGAGGCATCCTAAGGCAGGCAAAAAAATATGCCCATTTGGCCAGCATTGAGTAAGAACCACTAGTGCCAGGTTCTGAGCTTCCTCTTAAGACATCCTCTAGCCAGGGGTTTTCTTTTTTTTTCTTTTTTTTTTTAGCCAGGGGTTTTCAAAGTTGGGAGAGCTATCAGAATCCTGGAGAGCTTGTTGGAACCAAGACTTTGCATTTTTTTTTTTTTAAAGATTTTATTTATTTATTCATGAGAGACACACAGAGAGGCAGAGACACAGGCAGAGGGAGAAACAGGCTCCATGCAGGGAACCCGATGTGGGATTTGATTCCGGGACCCCAGGATCATGCCCCAAGCCCAAGGCAGACGCTCAACCACTGAGCCACCCAAGCCTCCCTTAAGACTTTGCATTTCTAACAAGTTCCAGGTGCAAGTGGGAGGGCCACACCTGGAAGAGAGCTCTGCTCTACACTTTTACCTTCCAGAGAAATGCAGGACCTCAAGCCCCACCAGAGTGACTGAATCAAAATTTGCATTTGTTAGACCCCTGGCAGATTTATCTGCAGTAACAGGGTAGCACTGTTCCAAGCACCACTCCGCCCCCGCCCCCCATGTGTGAGATTTAAAACCGTGCAGAGGACATCAAATCCAATCCCAGACCTGCCTGCCAGTGCTACTCATGGGGGCACAGGGCAGGAAAGGAGCCTGGGCTGGCAGAGCACAAGGAAGGCGAGAACCTGATGCCCTCCTCTGCTCCCCTGCCCCTTCCCCCAGGCCTGCACTATCAGCTGCTGGCAGAGCGGACTAGGTTGGGTGAAGCTAAGATCCAGGTGGGGCTTGGAGGGCACTTGGCTGCTGGATCAGTCCACCTTGAAGATCTTGCAGCACCTGGACCAGGGCCATCACCCTAGCCTGCTCTTCCCCCTGCCTGCCCCTGGAGGGACCCCAAATGGCCAGCATAGGAGTTCCCTCTCAGGGGCTCCAAGGGTAGGGCCTGTGGCAAACCAGTGTTGAGAAGGCCTCAGGGCTGGAGGCCCCTGGCCAGTGGGTGCAGCAGCTGGAGTTATCACTGGTGGAGATGAGCAGGAGTGTGGAGCCATCCATGGAGGGCCTGGGGTAAGAGGTGGGTCGAGAGCTGTCCTGGGGTGTCTGGCAGGGAAGAGGGGTTCCCTCGCTGTCTGGGCCTGCTGTAGGGTGGTGACCCGATCGCCTTGTCTCAGGGCCAGAACACCCCGACATAAGAGTTGGTAGCTGGTGCTCACCCCCCAAGCCCCTGCTGTACATGCATGTGTCTGCACATAACACTCTACAGCTGTTTTGCTCTAAGGTCTGGTTCAGTCTCATCTGTAACTCGGCTGGGACAGCTCCAATATCCACTGCCATTCCTGGTGCATGTCACAACTCGACAGAAAGAGGCATTTTATGACACCATCTTATCGAAGAGGAAACGGATGCAGTCATAAAATGACTAAGGTCACAAGGGAAGGAATCCTTGTCACCTCCTTGCTCAGCCGCTCAGCCTGTCAGCTGCCTTCAGGCTGTGGGTTAGATGAGCAGGGCAAGAGCCTGGATCCACTCCACTGACCCTGAGCACGCCCAACCCTAGGGTAACTACAAGGCAACTTGTAAAAAAAAAAAAAAAAAATCAATGTATTTATTTAATATATTCATCACAAGGGCTCAAACAGAGACTTAATTTAAAAAACAGAAACAAAACAAAACAAAAACGACACCACAGCTTCAGATACAGAGTCCTAGACAGAAATGAAGAGAAGGACAGACCATGTAGGGAGAAAATAAAAAGACAACACAAGGAGAGTAGGTTGGATAGTCAGGGATCTTGGCTGGAGACCTGCTTTGAGTAGGTTTCTTGCAGATACTTCTTAAAGGCTGGAAGAGAACAGGCAGGTCTCAAGGAGTGGTGGGGACAGGGGCTAAGGTGGGCCAGGGGGCAGGCAAGGATACAGGGGTGGGAGAAGTCTGGGGAGCTGGGGAGGATTTCCCGACAACAGCTTCTCCTTCTGCTGCCCACTCAGCTAGGTCTCCTGGATGGGTTCTGCTCCCAGGGGGGCTGGGGAGGCGGCTGGGGGCCTTAGTGAGCAAGTCATGTGCAGGATCCTTCTGTTTGAGGGATACTTTGGAGGTTGGGAAGGGACCACCTGGTGCCTGAGAAGGATGAAGGACCCACCTGTGGGGTTTTTCCAGAGCTCGGCAGCATGTGTGTTCAAAGGACTATCAATGTTGGGTTCTGTGGATGGACAGAGAATGGTCAGTAGGAAGGGAAAAGGCTGGCCAGGCGGGGGTGTCCTGGGAGTCCTGACGGGTTCCCAGGCTCAGGGGAGGGGCTGGTCTCAGAAGTCACCTCCTAGCAGGCTCTGGATGGACAGCAGGATAGTCCTGACATCATACAGGGCAGACCATTTGTCCTTCAGGATGTCCAGGCAGATGTTACCCTGGGTGTCCACGTTGGGGTGGTAGCAGGGTGTGAGGAACTTCACTGTGGGTGCGTTGTAAGGGTAGCCACTGGGGAACTCCAGGGAGAGCTTATACCTCAGGTCTTCATATACCTGGCAATGGAGAAACAGGGGTGGGGAGTAGGCCTCCCACCCCAAGTCCCAATAAACGGCTTACAAGGACCTTTGAGTTTGTCTGGGACTTGATAAGAGACAGAGTGTTACACTGGCTCTGTACTTTCTCTCCTATCTAGGAGGGACATCAGTGATCCTTTGGTCTGTGGGCTGTCAACTGGCATCCTGAGGGCTACCATAGCTGTGCTTTAGTCAGTCACAACATCAGCTGCTAACATGTGAAAATCAGGGTAGTTTAGACATACACCTGAATTTGTTTCTTAAAAAGATTTTATTGTTAAGCAATCAAAAGCCCCAGTGTGGGGCTTAAGGGCACAGCCCTGAGAACAAGCGTTTTACATTCATTCACTGACAGAGCCCGCAGGGGACCCCTGGATTTCTGACTTAAACCAGATGTGCAGCAATGGGAGCTGCCATCTTGGGACTTGTGCCCTTCCACTGGCTGAAGTCCTCACGTACCCTCTGTTCTTCATTCCGTCTTGCCCTTTCTAGGCATCTAAGATGGAAAGCTACGCTTTAAACCCAACCTCTTACTATCCAGAGGGAGACAAGGGCCACAGGCTCAGAGCACAGGAACAGAACAGGGAAGTGTCCTGCCAGGCTTTAAGCTGACCTGCACTTGGTTTTCACCTCATACCTCTCCCCAGACTCACCCACCTCAACCTTATACTTACTGTGCCAGCTGCTCCGTGGATGGTCCCCACCCATTTGAAAAGGTTGTCTGATTCAGGGAAGGCAGAAATCCCTTTGTCACCAGACATCTGGGGAAGAAACAACACCTGCTGGGCTGCAGAATATGGTTTTGGGTATCAGTGGGTAAAACCCTTCCCCTTAAGCTCGTCAAATTTTGATCCAAAATAAAGCAACCAGACCAAACTGATAGGCTTTTTTGAGGAAGTGATTCGATTCCTGGGGCTGAACCTGCCCCCGTGGGGGAGGAGTACTGGATGTGTTAAGGGCGGAGGGGTTATGCAGAGAAACAGAAGGCAGCTTGTTGGATGCTGGGAATTGGGTTCAACATGCTAGTTAGTACTGGCTGCAAACGAAGCCTAAGGACCATTCACAGACCGGGGAGATATACAACATCAGCATAGAAGGATTTAAATTGGATATTCAGGGTTAAAGTAGACAAGGTCATCTAGGAAAAATTATTTGAAAGTTTGACAGGTATATTCCCTAAGAAGAGTAAGGGTGGAGAGTTGGGTGTGGGAAGTAGGACCAGGCAGCACAGAGAGAAGGACTTGCCTGGCATCAGGGAGCGGTATTTTATTTGTATGTATTTTTTATTGGAGTTTGATTTGCCAACATATAGCAAGGGAGCTGTATTTTATTTTACTTAAAGATTTTATTTATTTATTCATGAGAGACACAGAGAGAGAGAGGCAGAGACAAAGGCAGAGGGAGAAGCAGGCTCCATGCAGGGAGCTGGATGTGGGACCCGATCCCGGGACTCCAGGACCACGCCCTGGGCTGAAGGCAGGCACTAAACCGCTGAGCCATCCAGGATCCTCGGGAGCTGTATTTTATTTTTTATTTTTTATTTTTTTGGGGGGAGCTGTATTTTAGAGAGAACTTAAAGAGGATGGTGGTGGTGGTAGTGGTGGTTGAGGGGGACCTGGAGTAGACACTGCTGGAAGGAAAGGTGTAGGTGGGGCCCAGAAGAGAGGAAACCCGACTCATCCTTTTATCTCCTGTGCTGTGTCTAGCAAAAAGCCTGATGTAGGAGAGGCCACTACTGATAAGTGAATGGGAGGTGGAAGGTGGATCACCTGGCTTGGGGTCTGGGCAGGTAGTCACTCACCATGAGGGTCATCAGCTCCTGCTGCAGCCTGCAACGTAAGTGTTGGGAGTCATCTGGGGGCCTGCATGGGCCAGCGCTCCACCCGGTGCCGCTTCCCCAATCCCAACCCCGGGGTCCCTGGAAGAGCTGTCAAAGAGGCTTCTCCAACCCTGAGGCCAGCCAGACGCGGCAGGGGCACACTCAACCCCATTTCTGGCAGAGAGTCCTCTCCCTTCCTGATTCCAGGCTCAGGCAGTTTAGTTCAGTTAAGCCTTTTTTTTTTTTTTTAATTAAGATTGATTTTACTATTTATTCATGAGAGGCAGAGAAGCAGGCTCCACGCAGGCTCCACGCAGGGAGCCCGATGCAGGAACTCGTCCTGGGACTCCAGGATCACACCCTGGGCCGAAGGCAGGCCCTAAACCGCTGAGCCACCCAGGGATCCCTGTTCTTTCTGCCTTGTTCTTTGGCCCCTCAGCTTCTCTGACGCCTCTCCCTGTGCCGGATCCCTGTTTCTCCCCACTCCGTCCCCGCTTCCCCCTACTCCAAGCCACCGGGGGCCCAGGCACACTTTCATCTTGGCTCACCTGCGGAGGGCCCCGGCCACGCGCCTCCTCCTGTCCGCCTTCGGGGCCCCCTCTGGGGGCAGCCCGAGCTCCCGGCGCGCCCTCCGGCCCCGCATACCTGCCCACTCCAGGAGGTGGGGGCCCGGAAGTCCGAGCTCTGGACCGCAGGGCCCAGGGCGTGCCGGCCCGGCCAATGGTACCTCCATACTCCTCACCTCTTGCCCACGGGGCCCCGGGCGGCGCCCCCGCTGGGTTCGGCTCCTTTCCGGGCGGCGGCGACGCTGGCGGCGGCTGGGTCTCGGTTCTGGGAGGCCATCCCGGCGGCGCAGGGGGGGAGGCAGGAACCCGGAGAGCACGGCTGCAACTGCGGGGCCGGGGCCCGCCCGCCCGCGTTTGAATCGTAACCCTCCGGCAGCACCGGCCAATCAGCGGCTCGCTTGGGTTTGATCCAGCCAATGGGGCGCGCCGGGGCGCTCTGTCACCGCGCAACTGCTAGGCCCGCCCCCCGGCGCAGCACTATTGGGCGGCGGGAACCTGCTTCTGAAGGGCGATTGGCAGAAGAGGCTGTCATTAACTAACGACTCCGCGGCGGAGTGGTGGCCTTTGGAAAACGCCGACCATTAAAGGGCCAAGAAAAAGTCCACGTGGGCCGAACCCTTTCGGGTTAAACGCCTGGCTGGGGAGGGAGCGACCGGCGCGCCCAGCGGGATTCCCTACTTCCCGGCGGAAGGCAGCGTCTCCGGCCTGACGACATTGGTACCCTTCCCTCTCCCCGGAAACCCCTACGACACATCGTGACGTCCCGGACACCTCCGTAGGGTCCAGTGTTTGAAAACTCATGGGAGGGGAATGACGGCAAGAGCGGGAGACTGCGACAAACAGGCTCGTTCCCAGCGTTTGCTGTGTGACCTCGGGCACGGCATTTAGTATTTCAACGTGTAAAACGGGGGTAATAAAAGCCTCTCCGCGTTTTTCTTCTGGTCTGTCATCGACCTCCTGGTGCCAGCCATCACATCCTGCCACTTCTGTACCTTAGGGGATGAAGAAACAAGCCGAGAGCCAGGGAAGGTTGGCACGGTGCTCCGTGGTGTTCCCAGCTCCGTCTCAGAAGCAGAAATGCCCTGGGCAGGGGGACCTTACTGGGTCTACCTGTGATGGGGGAGGGATACCTGGTCCTTTTTTTCCTACACCCACTTCTAGATCCCTCGGTATGTTGGCCCCTACAACACAGACTGCACATCTAGCTCACTATTACAAACTGTTTAATTGTTTCTTAACCCGATAACTTTACAAACAGAACCACACGCCAGTCTGGGGGTGCTCTGTAGTGAGTCACTACAGACTAGCCCAGGCACAGCTTAATGCTGCTGAGATCCATCCAGGTGCAGTCCCAGCAGTGGCCTCCGCCACGTGGGTGCCAGGGCCTTGGAGGAGGGCTGCCAAGTGTAGCCAGGGGTCTTGGCTTCGGTCAGGTCTGTGGAGGCGCTTCAACAGCACGATGCTCGTTCTCTGTCCGTAGTGTCTCCATGTACTTTCGCATCTTCTCAACCATCCAGGAGGGCAGCACAAAGGATTTCAGCTCCTCCAACTTCAAGTCCAGGCATCCTCTGGAACAGACATTGAGGAGGGGTCAAAGCAAAGGAGGGTGTGGTCCCAGGGTCACCCCAAGGGGCTCCTGTGGGGGTGGGTGGGGCAGGGGACAGACAACCAGTTTTACCTATAGTCATCACTGGCTGCGAGGTCCCGGATGTCCTCCTCGATGAGGAGGTAGGCCTGGGGCAGAAGCAAAGAAGAGTGGTCATTGCCTCTGGTTCACTTCAACTCATTAACATTTGATTAAATGTGTGTTTAATGTAAGGGCTGGAAGGGAGGGGGGCATAATTCACAGTTTAGGAGGGGAGAGTAGTGAGTAGGGAGAGACTGTCTGGAGAATAGCTCCCTGAGTCAACCTTTCACTCAAATAGAAACTTTATGGATTAGGGAATGGGGACTGGTGTGACTTATTTATAGCCTTTTCCTCTTGAGCATGGGGCAGGGGGGGAGGATCAGAGGGAGAGGGAGAAGCAGGCTCCTCTGCTCCTGAGCAGAAGGCAGATGCTTAACTGACTGAGCCGCCCAGGCGCCCCCAGCCTCCTCCTCTTTTAAAAATGGACTCTGAGGTGGCATAAAGTGAAATGGTAAGAGAGTTATCAAAACACACAAGGGAACAGGGAATCAGGAGGAGGAAGCTGTATGTTAACTCTAGGAACTGAGATGATCTGGTTTTGAACTTGGCAAAAAGGGAAACAGGAGAAGCTGCACTGCTGTCTCTTCCTGGGCTGTACTGTCCAGGGGCCTGCAGCATGGCACTGGCACAACGCCACGGTCTGCAGTGGGAGAGAGCCTTCTCATAAGCTTACCACACAGGGGGTGTTGTTCATCACATGAGAAAGTCTTCTGTGGGAGACAGTTCTTTCTAGTCTTAGGGTCAGGGTTGTGTGTCCCCTGAGTAATCTGCCTTCATCTTATGAGGACTGTGAACTATGTAACCAATGAGATGTCCTTGAGAAGAGCCTACAGCTAAATTTGAGAAAACCCATGAAAGTATGCTAGTTTCCCAAGTCAGCAATGAAAAACACCCACCCATTTTAAAGCTAGTCTTGCTCATGGCTTTACATCCTATCTCCTTTTTCCCATCTATTTCTTACTTGTGTTATGTTGCATTTTATGTATCAGTGCTAAGTTCCCTGAAATCTCACACAGGGTGTAGGAATAAGTAGAGTAGTAAAACAGAAGAGAGCTTTCCTTGCCAGAAAGGAGATGGCACATTGGTTTGTCTGCAAGGCCACTGAATTCTAATAGGAACAGTCCCCATGGTGGGACCGAGTCCTCAGATGGGGCACATTGCATGTGATGGACAAAGCCCTGCCAGTTTTAGAACACAACAGTGATTTCCCCAAGGCTGTAGCTCAATAAGCTATGAACTGTTTAAGCAGAGTTGATTCTGGATGGGGCTGCTAGGCATGGCAAACATGTTCCACTGCATGTGCTAACTCCGACGGACAGGAGATACTGCCTGGAGCACTGTGTTGGGAGAAGATCCTACAGCTGTGTCTGGTGGAAGAGTTGTGATCCATGAGTGCAGTCTGACAATGGACCCACGAGGGAAAAGTAGTGTTACGTGTGTCATATACCTGCCATTCTTATGCACAGCTAATATAATCTGAATATGAGGGATGATGTATGAGGGAGTGAGGGACCGGTGTGTGGGAAGGGAATCCAGGGATTAAGTCTGGTCTTCAGCATGAAGGAATGGGCTCTCTCCACCTGACAAGTCTCCCTTTCCACATTTATCAGGACTTGAGAATCTCAGACATGGAGGGAAGCTGCCACCAATAGCTGAAGCCTTGGCCCCTGGGCTGGGTGGGTTTCTGACAGTGCACGCGTGAATGGTGCTTACCATCTTCCCCCCTGTTGCCCGCATGTGATGCTGCTCGGCCAGCCAGTGCTTGTCCTGGGGGTCAGCTGCATACTGTGAGGGATAAAGTCACAGATGTTAGCCTAGTGTGAGGAAGTTTCCTCATTTGGTCCCGGAACAGCTCTCACCAAGACCTCGGCCCAGCCTGGTGAATGCAGAGCACTTGCCAACCTCTTCACAGCAAGCGGAGCTGAGCCCAGGAGGCCAGGGGATAGCACCCAAATCCCAGAGGTTTAGCACATGTCTAATCTCTACCTCTTCCTTTCTCAAGCACTCTGGCAGCTGGTCAGACTGGTGACTATTATTCTAGAGCTCTATTCCTTTTCAAATAACCTGAGGTAGTTTACCACACATGTCAACTGTTATGGTGACCATATTTTCTGAAACAAAAATCAGGACAGGTCATGCTCTGGGGGAGGCAGATGCACTTAAAAGAACTTCGTTTTGGGGATCCCTGGGTGGCGCAGCGGTTTGGCGCCTGCCTTTGGCCCAGGGCGCGATCCTGGAGACCCGGGATTGAATCCCATGTCGGACTCCTGGTGCATGGAGCCTGCTTCTCCCTCTGCCTGTGTCTCTGCCTCTCTCTTTCTCTCTCTCTCACTGCGTGCCTATCATAAATAAATTAAAAAAAAAAAAAAAAAAAGAACTTCGTTTTGGGAGGGGGGTGGAACAAGATGGTGGAAGAGTAGAGTCCCCAAGTCACCTGTCCCCACCAACTTACCTAGATAACTTTCAAATCATCCTGAAAACCTACGAATTCAGCCTGAGAATTAAATAGCTGGAACACTACAGAGAGAAGAGTTCATGCTTCTAACAAGTACAACTCGTTTTTAGCCACTCTGCACTGAGCAAAATGACTAGAAAGAACTCCCCACAAAAGAAAGAATCAGAGCAACTCTCTCCCACAGAGTTACAGAATTTGGATTACAATTCAATGTCAGAAAACCAGTTCAGAAGCACAATTATAAAGCTACTGGTGGCTCTGGAAAAAAGCATAATGGATTCAAGAGACTTCATGACTGCAGAATTTAGATCTAATCAGGCCAAAATTAAAAATAAATTAAATGAGATGCAATCCAAACTGGAGGTCCTAACGACGAGGGTTAATGAGGTAGAAGAATGAGTGAGTAACATAGAAGACAAGTTGATGGCAAGGAAGGAAGCTGAGGAAAAAAGAGAAAAACAATTAAAAGATCACGAGGAGAGGTTAAGGAAAATAAATGACAGCCTCAGAAGGAAAAATTTACGTTTAATTGGGGTTCCAGAGGGCGCGAAAGGGACAGAGGACCAGAAAGTGTATCTGAACAAATCATAGCTGAGAACTTCCCTAACTTGGGAAGGGAAACAGGCATTCAGATCTAGGAGATAGAGAGATGTCCCCCCCTAAAATCAAGAACTTGGTTTTGGAATTAGGTTTAAATTCTGGTTCCTGCCTTTTGTTAGATGGTGTCAACCTGGACAGTAATTTCCTTGAAACTCGGCTTCTTCATCTGTGAAACAGACAGTATTAATATTTATCTTATCTGGGGCTTGTTAAGGATAAAGGAGATAGTGCATAAAAAATGGTAAAGATAGTATCTGACACACAGTAAGTGCTCAATAAAAGTTTTATAAAATAGGTAGAACATTTGAAATAGAGACAAAGCTGAGAAATCTGTATGGCTACTAGCCTTTGAGTTTATTTTTTTTTATTTTTTTTTAAATTTTTTTAAATTTTTATTTATTTACGATAGTCACAGAGAGAGAGAGAGAGGCAGAGACACAGGCAGAGGGAGAAGCAGGCTCCATGCACCGGGAGCCCGACGTGGGATTCGATCCCTGGTCTCCAGGATCGCGCCCTGGGCCAAAGGCAGGTGCCAAACCGCTGCGCCACCCAGGGATCCCTAGCCTTTGAGTTTAAATAATTATTTCACTTCCCAAGTAATATAAAAAAATTTGAAAGTATGCATTTTTTAAAAAATTTATTTTATTTATTTTTAAAAGATTTTATTTATTCATGAAAGACAGAGCGAGAGAGAGAGAGGCAGAGACACAGACAGAGGGAGAAGCAGGCTCCATGCAGGGAGCCCAATGTGGGACTCAATCCCGGGTCTCCAGGATCATACCCTGGGCTGTAGGCGGCGCCAAACTGCTGCGCCACCAGGGCTGCCCTCTTTTCTTCTTCTTCTTCTTCTTCTTTTTTTTTTTTTTAAGATTTTATTTATTTATTCATGAAAGACACAGAGAGAGAGGCAGAGACACAGGCAGAGAGAGAAGCAGGCTCCATGCAGGAAGCCTGATGTGGGATCACGCCCTGAGCCGAGCCAAAGGCAGACACTCAGCCGCTGAGCCACCCAGACACCCCAAAAGTATGCATTTTCTAACTCAGTTTCAATCTTATTTCCAGGGATTTCTGATTCCTGCAGAATCACCCACACATGTTCATATGAGATGTTTGGGACAGACAGCATTTTTTGTAATAGCAAAACTGCTGGAAAAACATAAATATCCACTAATAGGGGAGTATTGAAAAATTATGGAATATCTATGCTATGAATTCTTATTTGTTAGAAATAAAATGAGGGAGATTAAATTTAATAACATGGACAAATCTCTAAGTGGTCAGCTTTATAGTAGTCAGCTTACTTTTTCTATAAAGGGCCAGCTAGTAAATATTTTAGGTTTTGCTGGCCATATACATCTTTGTCACATATCCTTCATTTTAATTTTTATTATTGTTTTTAAAGATTTTATTAAAAATATTTTATTTATTTGAGAGAGAGAGAGAGTGCACACAGAGGCAGAATGAGAGAAAGAAGCAGACTCCCCCTTGAGCAGGGAGCCTGATGCGGGGCTCAATCCCAGAATCTTGGGATCATGACCTAAGCTGAAGGGAGATGCTTAACTGACTGAGTCACCCAGGTGCCCCAAGGTTTTATTTTTAAGTAACTTCTACACCCAACATAGGCCTTGAACTTACAACCCCAAGATCAAGAGTGCTCCACCAACTGAGCCAGCCAGGCACTCCCACTTTAAGTTTTTAAAATCACTTTTTTTGTCTTAGATTTTATATATTCATGAGAGAGAGAGAGAGAGAGAGAGAGAAAGAGAGAAAGAGAGAGGCAGAGACCCAGGCAGAGGGAGAAGCAGGATCCATGCAAGGAGCCCGATGTGGGACTTGATCCCGGATCCAGGATGGGGATGGGGTAACTGGGTGACAAGCATTAAGGAGGCACGTGATGTAATGAGCACTGGGTGTTATATACAACTAATGAATCACTGAACTCTATCTCTGAAACTAATAATACACTATATGTTAACTAAACAATTAAAAAAAAAAAAAAAAGAAAAAGAAATGTGAAGCCACTTGCCCAAGGTCATACAGCTGCTAAGTAGTGGAACCAGGACTGAAACCATGGTCTTAACCACTATGCTCCTGGAATTCCAAGGAGGTCCCAGAGCACATACACTGGGGGGGAACGATGCAGGAAGGGTTTTAGAAGAGGTGGATCTTGCAGAAGGGGCAGAGAGGGGAGGAAGGTCATCAGAGGGAATAGCAGGAGTTGAAGACACTTGAAGGAAAATGAAGTAGCACGTAGGCCACAGTGTCTAGGTGCTGAGGATCTCAGGGTGTAAGACTGAAGAAGTAGAAGCAGCAGGTCTGCCCTTCAAAGAATCTTAACTTGCACAGAATGTATTGGACAGAGCTGTAATTCTGGAACTCCAAGCCTTAGGTATACATGCAAAAATGCATATCTTGAACACACATGCACTATTTTTCCAATATATTTGGATACTTTTGTGATTAAAAAAACACAAATTCGGGCAGCCCGGGTGGCTCAGCGGTTTAGCACCGCCTTCAGACAAGGGCCCGATCCTGGGGACCCGGGATCAAGCCCCACATCGGCCTCCCTGCATGGAGCCTGCTTCTCCCTCTGCCTATGTCTCTGCCTCTCTCTGTGTTTCTCATGAATAAATAAATAAAATCTTAAAAAAAAAAACAAAAAACCCACTTCATTGAAGAGGGTAACTGATATCATGTTCCCTATTATTTTCTAAATAGTAGAGACCAAAGTACCTCTCTTTGAGAAGGGTTAGAACTGCTGCTTGAATAAGGTAATGGTTAAGAGCTCAGGCTTTGCTGAAGACAGACCAAGACTGAGTCTACTCACCATGTACTGGCTGAAAACTTTGGGCAAGTCATTTAGCCTTTTGTGTGTGTGTGTGTGTGTGTGTGTGTGTGTGTGTGTGTGTGTTTTAATTTGTAAAACAATAACAGCCATCCCTATTTTACAGGATAGCTCCCAGAGGTAA
The DNA here is from genome assembly GCF_053574225.1 of Canis aureus. Lineage (NCBI taxonomy): Eukaryota > Metazoa > Chordata > Mammalia > Carnivora > Canidae > Canis > Canis aureus. Next base: position 38,630,101 of record NC_135636.1, on the reverse strand, counting down.
TGCAAGTGCAGCAGGTGAAATGCTGTTTGGTCTGCAACAAGCACATAAGGAAAGTAGTTGTTCTTTTTTTAGATTTTATTCATTTGAGAGAGAGTGAGAGCATAAGCCTGGTGAGGGGCAGAGGGAGCAGCAGACTTCCTGCTGAGCAGGGAGCCTGATACTGGTCTTGGTCCTGGGATCTGGGATCATGACCTGACCTGAAGGCAGATGCTTAACTGCCTGAGACACCCAGGAAAGTAGTTGTTATTGAGGGGCAGAGGTGTTCATTAAATTACAAGAGGTGAAGGTTAAGGGCAGAGGGGTAACTGGAACCCAGAAGTCCTGACTCCCAGATCAGTATTTGTTCCCAGAATCTCTGTGCCCTCCAGAACTCCCAACACGCACACTGCAATGGCCTGCCTGCCTCCCAGCTTTCACTTACCTTAAAAAGGTGCGGGTGCTTGATGTAGATTCTCCCTCTGGTGCCCCCCATCCCCAGGGCCCTGAAAAGGAATGGAGGAGTGGTAAGGATTCCAGCAGCTACAGTCCTATGGGTGAGCCCCTGGGGTGCCCCCTCCCTCAGTGCCAAAGCTCTTAAACTTACTTGTTGGCTCGAGATCCCAACACAAAGGTGGTAGATTCATTCAGCCGGGCTGGGTCCCACTATGCAAAAGACAGAGATTGATGAGGATGAGGCTGACCTGGTGGGCAGGATAGAAATACTCTTCTCCTGCCTTCTCCTACCACCATCCATCCTCATCTACTATTCCAAACCGCTGATTCAAGAAACCAAGTACTGACAATAAAGACGTAAGATATAGTCTCTGGTCTGGGGCCGCAGACGTAATGTATAACCTTTTTTTTTTTTTTAAGATTGTATTTATTCATTCATGAGAGCCAGAGAGAGCCAGAGACATAGGCAGAGGGAGAAGCAGGCTTCTTGAGGGAAGCCTGATGTGGAACTCAATCCTGAGACCCTGGGATCATGACCCGAGCCAAAGGCAGATGCTCAACTACTGAGCCATCCAGGTGCCCTGTATATATAATTATACCAGCATGAGACAGGTGGGGATATAGGTGTTGGATGTGAAGGATGCCATGGGGGAGGGCAATAGGAAGGTTCCCTTATAGAGCAAATTCCCAAGTTAATTGTGGAAGGGCAGATGGGAGGAAGAAAGACCAATATAGGATGAATGGCAGGAAGTGAGAGTGGACTTGGCATGCTGGAGAAACCACAAGCAATTCTGTGCAGCTATAAGGCGAGAGAGCACAGATTAGGGAGTGGTAACAGATGAGATTGGAGAGGGGCAGTGAGGGGCTAGGCCTGGGTGTGCTGCTTTTAGGGGTTTGCATTTTATTTATTCTGTAGGCCCTGGGGAGTCACTGAGGTTTCCCAACAGGGAGAGCCAGATTTGCTTGAAAGACAGCTCACTCACCCACAATGTGGCTAATGGATTCAAAGTGGCAAGATGACAGGCAGTGAGTGGTTTAGAGGCTGCTGTACTAAAGGTTTCTGAAAGAAGATGAGGGTTTGAGCTCTGACAGCAATAAGGATGACAACAAGGGAAGAGAAGCTGTGATCTATTGTGAAGCAGAATCAACCAGGACCTGAGTGGACGTAGACGGAATGAGGGGAAGAGGGAAAGATGACTAAAGTCAAGAATGTCAAAGAGGGTCTCGGAAGAAAGATTCTGACTGTAACTTCGGATAGGCTGAGTTTGAAGTGCTAGGGAAATTCCAGGCAGGGAAGCCTAGCAGACAGCAGGAGACAAATTTTATTATTATTTTTTATTTTTTTAAAGATTTTATTTATGAAAGCAGAGAGAGAGAGAGAGAAAGGCAGAGACACAGGCAGAGGGAGAAGCAGGCTCCATGCAGGGAGCCTGATGTGGGACTTGATCCAGGTCTCCAGGATCAGGCTCTGGACTGAAGTGCTAAACCGCTGAGCCACCAGGCTGCCCCAGGAGACAAATTTTAAACAAGAGACATGTGCAACAAAGAGGTATGGCAGCTTTGCACACTCAGGTCCCTGAGATCCTAAGAGTGAATGAGATCATTCATAGCAACTTTAGAAGCAGGAGTGGGCCAGTGAGACAATTCTGAGGAATGCCCACTACATGGATCGCTGCTGAAGAAGAACTCACGAGAGAGAGAAGGAATGTCTGGAGAAAAACAGAAAGGTCAGGGAAATGTATGATCTTTGGCTCTAAAGGAGAGTTTAAGACGAAAGGCATGGTCACCAGGTAAGAGCAGAGAGGGCCAGTAACCCCGAAGGTGGAGCATTTCTACTGGGATAGTCTCAACCAGGCACGTGGAACTTTCACCTACCTTACTAGGCTTCCATATGTGATTTTACCTGAAGAGAAGATTCTATTGCTAAAAGAGCTTGCCAACAATCATTCTGGAGGCAACAGAGGCTAATGGTTACGAGCAAAGGCTCTGGTGGCAATGGAACTTGGCTTTGAGACTTGGCTTGACCATTTGGCAGCTTGTGACTCTGAGCAGGTCTCTAAGCTTTAATATAAGAGCAGGTCTCTAAGCCTTAATTTAAGATAACAACACTTAATACACTACACCACAACAGAGTAACAATATATCTCGTAAGATTGTTATAAAGATTAAATGAGATGACATACAAAAGATTTAGGGCAGGGTCTGTCATATATTAAGCACCCCTAGTTCCAATCCCAGTTTAAGATCTTCTGGGAGGCCAGCAGGGTTGCAGGTGCCGGGTGGGGGTTGGGGAATAGGTTCAGTGGCTCTGGAATGGCGTGCACACATCCCTCATGGTGGGTCCAGGGCCTTGACTGGGTCTCTCTGGGACAGTGGTCACTGCCGTGCTTATATAATCATACCTTGGGGCCTTCTCGGCGAATTGGTTCACAGGACTTTGGTTTCCATCTGATTGGAAGGAAAGAAGAAAGGTGACTCCTCCGAGGTGAGGCCTAGGGCTGGACCAAGCCTGCTGGTGGTGGTGGGAGTTCCTCACACACTCTTGCTTTGGCCCTGGTGGTCTTTCCTCCTTGTAACCCATTGGAGGAGGTATGAAGACAAAATGCCATTCTAGGATTGGCTCTGGGATTACCTAGCCATGCAGGCAGGTCCAGGAAGCTCTCTGAGCTGTCGTTTCCTCCTCTGTGAAAAGGAAGGAACAACAGCAACTGTCCCTCCTCCTGTGTTTGTGAGACTCAGAGCTGCTTCAAGGGGGGGACCCAGTCATGATGTGACGGCCTCACTGCTCTGTCTCTTAAGCCAGTGGTTTCAGACTGTCCCTGCTGCTCCCAACCAGACCGGTGTGGCTTTCTCGATCAGACTTCCACATAAAGTTTTATTTGAAAAAACTATTCCGTTGCTTCAAAAACCATTGTAATACTATTTTGCTCATTAGCTTGGTTGACCTTGGATAAAAATTCTGTTTCCCGATTTACAAAATTAATTACACCTTCCCTAGAGGGTGGTTGCAAGGATTAAAAGATAATGTACGGTGTTTAGAGCAGTTATGCAATGTTAGAAACAGCTCTGGTATTTAATCAAGCTGGGCTGAACAGTTCTGGGGCAAAAGCAGGATAAAATAGTGTCCTCTTCTTGCTGCCTTCTTTGCCCATCCCTCAAACCAGACTAACCCTCCTCCATGGCGACTCAAATAGCTGGATCTGATTTCAGCAGGTGAGGAACTCTGGCCTCTCTCCCTCCAGGCCCACCCTCGCCCCACTCTCAACACACTGCTGCCCCCTACTCACACCATGCCAGCGGCTGCCCGGTCATTCGACAGCATATGTCCAGGAGGCCGTCCTTTCCTCTGCCAGAAAGAACAGCCGTCAGAGGCCTGACCCTGTGGGAAGCCCCAGCCCACCACACTGGCAGGCCCAGGGTCATTTGTTGGAGATGGCCTTCCAAAGAGACCAAATGATGCTTGAGAGCAAACAGGGAGAGTTCACAGTCTCCAGGGGTCATACTTCTCATGCTAGAAAGGCCCCACATGTGTGGAAAAAGCCCTCTACCTTCTTCTGGAGTTGTAGGGCTTTTTCTCAGGCAGAAAATATGGAGATGAGTTACCTTTTTGGGAACAGGGCTTCCTCGATGGGCACATTCCTCTTCTGTCTGTCGGCCACGCTGAAGAAAAATAGAAGGGAGGGGTCAGTGGAGAGTCAGTGCCTGGGAGCGGCAGGTCCCTGGGGGCTGGAGAAGACAGAGTCCTGGACTGTACACTCAGGCCCCTCCCTGGGCTGGGCCTCGGAAGCTCTCCCAGCATGATGCCATTTGGACCTGGTCCTACGAATGAGTAATCTGTGGAAGCTCCCCGGGTCCACAGAGTTCATCTGCCTCCCAGCTGCATCGGTCTCCCCCTCTAACACCCCAGACACAGACAAGTGATTCTGACCTTTATCCCTGGAAGCTCATGGGCCAATCTGGGTATTACTTTTTCTCCATCTGAAAACAGGAGTTTAGCCTGAAGGGAAAAGACCAAGTGTTAACAGTCACTATTTTGGTGGGTAATAGCTGGGTTAAAACTCCAAACTGGGTTGAAATGTTTTCATGGTCAGTAAAAGGCACCCCAAGATGTGCATATATGTAGATATGTTTTTTTTTTTTTAAACCTTAAGTACAGTTGACCCTTGAACAATATGGGTTTGCACTGCACAGGCCCACTTATATTTTTTTCAATTAAATAAAAACAGTACAATACTACAAATGTATTTTCTCTTCCTTATGATTTTCTTAGTAACATTTTCTTTTCTCTAGTTTATTTTACTATAAGAATACAATCTGTAAAACATATACAAAATAGGTGTTAATCAACTGTTGATATTATTGGTCAAGTTTCTGGTCAACATAAATCATTAGTAGTTTTTTGGAGTCAAAAGTTTATATGGGGGAGTGCCTGGCTGGCTCAGCTGGTAGAGCATGTGGCACTTCCCTGGTTTTCCTCCTACTTGCCTGGCCATTCTCTGTTGGCTTTCTTTGGTGGCTTATCATCCTCAATGTGGTTCATTCTGTCTTCTTCCATTTGGTACTCTATCTGCTCTCATCATGCTCACAGCTTCAATTAACATCAATAAATTGATGACGCCCATATTTTAAAAAAATGTGTGTACAGTTGACACACAATGTTGACTATGATTTTTTCTCTTGAGCTGTGGCCTCTCCTTTGAGCTCCAGATTCATATAACAGTCTTCCTGGTGTCTGTTGTGTGGAGGTCCCAAATTTGCTAAGTCCAATACTGGGTTCATGAACCTTCTCCAAACATTGCAGTGAAGAGTGTACAAGCCTCTGTGTGAAATTATGTGCATGTTTTGCAGTAATTCATACTGTCTGCCTAACCAGACTGTAGGTTTTAGAAGAATAGGAACCCTGTGTGGTCCTTTGCCATTTGTTCCTTCATTTTCTCCTTCATTCATGCATGCAGTCATTTAGCACACACTCAGTGTCCACACATTCAGTCATATTCTAGGACTGGGCATACCGCAGTGAACCAGTGAACTCTTGTAAAGCTCAAGCTTTCAGCAGAGGTGGGGGTGGAAAGGGAAACAGAAAATAAATTCATCAATAAGTAAGGTGATAGAGATTACCTGAAGGTGGGGAAGGAGATGGGGGGGCTACTTTATTTATTTTAAAAAAGATTTTACTTATTTATTTTAGAGACACAGAAAGAGAGCATGAGCGGTGGGGAGGGGTATAGGGAGAGGGAGAATCAGATTCCCTGCTGAGCAGGGAGCCTGACTTGGGGCTCAATCCCAGGACTCAGAGATCATGACCTGAGCCAAAGGCAGACCTTAGCTGATGAGCCACCTAGGTGTCCCTGGGGAGCTACTATAGATGGAGTGGCCAAGGAAGGCCTTTCTGATGAGGCAATATTTGAGCTAAATCTGAAGAAAAGGAGGCAGCTATTGAAAGAGTTAAGGACAGAACAGCAAGTGCAAAGACCCTGAGCTTGGTGTAAATGGAGAAGCAGAAAGGATTCCAGTACAGCTAGAAGACAGCCAATGAGGGAGTAATGGGATGGGATGAGTTAAAGAAACGGGCAGGAGCCAGTCCAGGTAGGGCTCTGGTGATCACGTTGAGATATCAGGGTTTTATTCTGCTTGCAGTGGGAAGTCACTGGGTTTTAAAGAGGAGAGGAACACACTCTGGTTCATCTTTAAAAGGATAGGTCTGCCTGCTGTGAGAATGGATGGGGAGAAGGCAAGAATGGAAGCATCTCAGGGCTGATACACACATCTGGGAATTAACAGCAGTTAAACTGGTTTAAAGTGTCAGGACTGGAGGGAATCAGCTAGAACGAGAGTGAACCACAGAAGAGAAGACGAGCTGGTCCAGGAAGCCAAGGATGAGTGGATGTAAAGTCAAGGCACTGGAAGTGAGAAAGGAGTGTTCCAAGAAACATGAAATGATCCCTGTGACAAATGCCACCAAGAAGTTGGGTAAACTGAGGATAGTTAGGGTCCACAGGATTTGAAAACATGGAGGTTACTGATCATCCTGATATAAAAGAGGGGTTTCAGTGAAGTGGTGGGGACTGAACAAAATGAGCAAAAGAATGAACAGGAGGTGACAAAGTGGAACCAGCAATAGCCACCTTCCCCAAAGTTGAGCTGTCAAAGGGAACAGAGACAGTGTGGCAGCTAAAGGAGACCATGGGTTCAAGAGTGGAATTTCTCCTCATTGTATTCCTAGTGCCCAGTGAATGAATGCATGTGTACAAAAATATACAGAGGGAAATTAAAAAAAAAAATGTACTAAAACGTTAATAGAAGTTATTGCTGGTAAGGAGATTATTAGAAATCTTAGTTTTCTTCCTTATGATTTATATTGTCTAATTTTATTTTTATTTATTTATTTTAAAAAAGATTTTATTTATTTATTCATGAGAGAGACAGAAAGAGAGAGGCAGAGACATAGGCAGAGAAGCAGGCTCCATGCAGGGAGCCAGATGCGGGACTCAATCCCGGGACTCCAGGATCATGCCCTGAGCTGAAGGCAGACACTCAACCACTGAGCTATCCAGGCATCCCTATGTTGTCTAATCTTAATATAAACCAGCAGCAGGTAACATTTATTGAGTCTTTGTTACTGATCTAAATGCTTTAAGAGTATTACCACAGGTCCCAGGTCCCTCTCTTTCTCTCTGCGTCTTTCATAAATAAAACCTTAAAAAAACAAACAAAACAAAACAAAACAAAACAAAACAAAACAATCCTATATATCCATTTTGCAGATGAGAAAACTGAGATTTAGTAAGGTGAGGTAACTCACCTCAAGTCATACAGCTAGTCAGTGGTAAAGTCAGGACTCCTATCTGGACAGTGCAAATCAAGAGAAAGCCTGCATTCTTAACTATCATGCCACATTTTTCTTTTTTCTTTCTTCTTCTTCTTTTTTTTTTAAAAAATATTTTATTTATTCATGAGAGACAGAGAGAGAGAAGCAGAAACACAGGAAGAGGGAGAGGCAGGCTCCTTGCAGGGAGCCCCATTTGGGACTCGATCCCAGGACCCTGGGTTCACGCCCTGAGCCCAAGGCAGACACTCAACTGCAAGCCATCCAGGAGCCCCATGCCACATTTTTCTTAACAGATGTATATTACTTGATTAAAATGAACAAACAAAAACAACTACCATGCAAACAAAAAATGCAAGGCAAAGGGTTACAGAATAGATTAGCCATTTCTCCCTAAGAAATTGCCAGAAAGGGGTAGCTAAGGAGATTAGGGAGCATGACTGAGATGGCCAATGATGTGGTGCTTCAAGTGCAAACAAGCAAATCAAGCCTTAACCCAAACAAAAACCCCTCTCTAATTGTCTCATGTCCAGTCTGAAGAATCTCTTCATGCAACAAGAAGTTCTGTATGCAGTTTAGACAAGGGGACCCCAAAGAACTTCCAAGTATCCTGGGCAACCTAAAGCCAGGCTCTGTTGTGAGGCAGTTGTGTATTATAATTATGAATAGAACTTCCAAGTATTTAATATCTAGCAGGTTCTGTGTTGTATGCACCCACACTGTGCTGGTAGTAGATGTGTATTTATTTTCTCATTTAATCCTCAAAGCAAACCACTGGGATTCCTACTCTCAATTTTAGGGATAAGGAAACTGAGGAACAGAAAGGTCAAAAAAGACTTGTTTGAAGTTTCTTGATTTGTCTGGTTTCCAGCTGGACTTTGGGCTTTCTACTTTCCTGTGTTCCAATTCCTGTGCTCTGATCACCCATTGTCTCTGTTCCACACTCCAGCTTCCCAGTCATATCAAAACTGGCAAGGGGGACTGCGCACGAGGTAGTTGCAGGGACTCAGGAGACTGTAAAGGTGTACCCATCCATGATCTGGGAGTACAGATCATGCCCAGTTCACTTTAATATTGTCTTTCATGGAGACTCCTGAAGAGTTTCATACATTTCCCTTCCAATCTCTAGGGCAGATTCCCAAACCAATCTCCTTATGGCCACCAGAGTGAGCTTTCTTTTCTCTTTTCTTTTCTTCTTTCTTTCTTAGATTTTATTTATTTATTTATTCAAGAAAGACAGAGAGAGAGAGAGGCAGACACAGGCAGAGGGAGAAGCAGGTTCCATGCAGTCCCGATGCAGGACTCGATCCCGGGACCCCAGGATCACGCCCTGGACCAAAGGCAGGTGCCAAACTGCTGAGCCACCCAGGGATCCCCCAGAGTGAGCTTTCAAAATGCAAATCTCAGTAGGTAGCTCTTTTGCTTAAAACTCTACACCTATCATTTGGCTTGATTTGTCTCTGCTTACCTTTCCAACCTTACCATGTATCATTCTCTCTCCACTTTCTGAAACTAGTAACCTTGGCTTCTTTGTGTCTCTTGGATGGACTCTGCTTTCTTTTGCCCCCAAGCTCTGAACCTTTTAGTGTACTCTTCATTGCCTCATATGCTGAGAGCATTTAGAACAGTTCCTAATTACAGATCTATTGTACAATTAACGGAGCAACGTCAGGAATCTGGGGGTAAAGACTATGTCTGTTTTGACAGCGCTGTTGGGGCCTGGCACAGAAATGGCACACAGGAAGCTCTCAGTATATATTAGCTGGAGAGGTAAAAAACTCAAGAAAGCATTCTGGGATGCGGTTGAGACTGAAGGTTTATCAATTTAATTTTGATTCAATTCAAACTTATAAGACCATTAACAAACTGCCATGTTTTATCATCAGCAGATGTTATAAATGACTGTAACATACTACAGTCCCAGAGTGAAGTAATGAGTTGGCCTCCTACGAGTCTGGTTAGCTTAAATGTAAGACCATGAGAAACAGATGAGCTTTTATTGTACTAATGATATAGTTCCGCCCTCTCCAAAGCTGAGGCGCAGGCCCTGGTCTTGCTCATTTCTGAGGCTGTGCCTGAGCAGGCTGGCCAGCCTACCTTCCAGAAGACATTACTCTCTCTCTCCTGAGAATCACCCTCTTAGGACTAAGCTCAAACCAGTCTGTGGCTCTGAGTGTGAAGAAATTTCCATCTCTAACAGCTAGTGGTTTCACAGTCAAGTACAGAATCTGGGTGATGCTGACAATTCCTATTAATAAGAACAGCTGACAGCGCAAACAGGTTCACTTCTGTTTTGGGAACATGGGCATTTTTAGACCTGATGTCATGCCTCCTGAGCACAGCCCATGAGGCAGGGAGGCAGAAAGGGTGACAGGCCCCACAGTACCAAAAGGGGCTATGACTACTTGGAGAGTGAAGTCACCACTTGCAGAGGTGAGAGAGTCCCCAGCTATTCTACCTCTGGCTTGTTCTGAGCCACAGTTTCTTCATCTGGACACTAGGGATTAAAATATGCCTTCTGGGAAGCCAATGAACTAAAGCGTGTGAAAGCATCTATCCTGGCACCTGGCACAGAGTAGCCACTTCCCTTCTATCAGCAACAGCTCCAGGTCCTCTCTGGAGGTTAGTGGCTTGTCAGACATCTCCCAAAATATCATAGAAGTGACTACACTTCTTAGCAAAGCCCTGAGGACTAAGCCCAGGCCTACATCTCTGCATCTCTTGTCCCTTCAGGTCTCACCTGCTCCAGGCAGCTCCGACAGGCCTCCTGGATCAGCTGCTCTGCGTCCACTTCTTCCCCAACATTGTCTCTGACATTCAGTGCTGCCTTCTGGAAGAACTAGGGAGAAGTGCAACAGAAGACAATGTCAGAAGATCTGCTAATTTTCAACAACTTGAAGGAAACTGATTATGAAAGAGAAGCTTTTATCTTACTCTCATACAGAAGGGAAAAGCGATTATGAATGTGGCTTTCACATCAGACAGATTTAGAGTTCAATCCTAGGCTGTACTTTATCCTGTCTTAAGGAGGGTAATGATCATCGAAGTGCCCAGAGTCTGGTCATTACAGCATTAATGTTAAAAGTGTGGTGACATTATGGATGATTTCTTTCTTTTTTTGCTTATCTATAGTCTCTCAATTTTTACAATATATCTGTATTAGTTCTGCAGAAGAGAGAAGAATGACAGTGCCTGTAGTGAACAACCCAGGGCAAGCCAGAAGAGTCTGAGAGCAGAAGGTCCTCCCTGAATTCTGAGTTTGCCCAATTGGGACTGGCAGCATGAGACTTGGTCAGAGTCCATGGACACCAGCAGTCTCAATTAGCAGGGGAAGGTAAAGGGACAAGGTTCCTCCACTGGGGATGAGGGAGAGCTGGAGCCTGAAAACACTGAGGAAGAGGTGATGGGAGGTCCCAAGTGGAGGCACTTGGAAACACATTCATAATAAGAGTCCGAGTAGTGTCTTTAGAAGACAATGTCATACAGAAAAATTCTGCACCTATAACCACTGCTCCTATTATGGGAGACAACTATGGGGATGTATTTTCTTTAAAAAATTTTAAGTAGGCTCCATACCCCCCAACCTGGGGCTTGAACTCATGACCCTGAGATTAAGAGTTCCATGCGTGGGGTCCCTGGTTGAGCAGGCCGACTCTTGATTTCAGCTCAGGTCATGATCTCAGGGTTGTGAGATTGAGATCCACACAAGGTTTCATGCTCAGTGGGAAGTCTGCTTCTTTCCCTCCCTCTGACCTCCCTCCATTCACATTCTCATAAATCAATCAATCAATCAATCAATCTTAAAAAAAGAGAGAAGAAAAAAAGAGTTGTATGCTGTACTGCCTGAGCCAGCTACTCCCCAAGGGGATGTACTTTTATTTTATTTTTTAATTAATTAATTAATTAATTAATTTATTTATGATAGTCAGAGAGAGAGAGAGAGAGAGAGAGAGAGAGAGGGGCAGAGACATAGGCAGAGGGAGAAGCAGGCTCCATGCACTGGGAGCCCGACGCGGGATTCAATCCAGTGTCTCCAGGATCGTGCCCTGGGCCAAAGGCAGGCGCCAAACCGCTGCGCCACCCAGGGATCCCTGTACTTTCATTTTATATTTAGCAAGGTCAAATGCCTGCTATCGTTAATGTCCAACCAAGGAGAAGAACAAGAAGGTTTGGATTAGAAACCTCACAAATTCTTCAGGCCAAATTAAACAAATGGTCAGATGAAATTTCATTTCATTTCATTCATTTAAAGATTATATTCATTTATTCATGAGACACACAAAGAGAAGCAGAGACATAGGCAGAGGGAGAAGCAGGCTCCGTGCAGGAAGCCCGATGTAGGACTCGATCCTGGAACTCCAGGATCATGCCCTGAGCTGAATGCAGGCGCTTAACCACTGAGCCACCCAGGCATCCCATGAATTTCATTTTAAAAGAAAAACCCTAATGAAAAAAATAAAACAAACAAAAATAAAACAAATCCCTAAGAACTAAAGATTAATACTAGTGTTCAATATTGATTACTGGGTAAGTGGGTAAGTGAAAGCTAGCTAAAACAATCTGGATTCTTCACAGCCAGCCTGTGAGGTGGGAAGTGTAATGAACATACAGGGGGTGACTGTAAGCAATCTCTGAACCTAAGAATGAAATCTGGTCCCACAGAAGGCATTTGCAAATGCTGCTGGGAGAAAAACAAAATTGTACAAGCTTCTGGACAGAAATTTTCTTGAAAGAAGATGTTTTCCGTTCCTTTTTTAAGAAAAAAAATTTTATTCATTTATTTGAAAGAGAGCATGCGCATGTGTGCACATACACATGAGTGGGGTGGAGGGTGAGAGGGAGAAGCAGACTTCCCACTGAGTAGGGAGCCAGACTCAGGGCTTAATCCCAGGACCGAGATCATGATGTGAGCTGAAGTCAGATGATTAATGGACTGAGCGACTCAGATGCCCTTGTTTTCCTTTCTATCCACCAATTCATCTCTAGAAATCTATCCCCCAGAGAGACTCTCACAAGTGAATGAACATGTGCTCTCCAAATGTTCAGTGTAGCACTATTTGTAATAGAGAAAAACTGAAAATAATCCAAATGTTCTTGAGACTATAGAATTAAATTGTGGTACCTCTATACAATAGGGTACTCTGCAACTGTTACAAACAAATCAGGCTGATGGGGTACCTGGCTGGCTCAGTCAGTAGAGCACATGACTTTTGCTCTCATGGTTGTGAGTTTAAGCCCCAAGTTGGGCCTAGAGATTACTTTAAAAAAAAAAAAAAGAAAAAAGAAAAAAAAGAACCATGATCTAGAAACATGACCAAATTATATCATTTTTTTTTTAAATTTATGATAGTCATACAGAGAGAGAGAGAGAGAGAGAGAGAGGCAGAGACACAGGCAGAGGGAGAAGCAGGCTCCATGCACAGGGATCCCGACGTGGGATTCGATCCCGGGTCTCTAGGATCGCGCCCTGGGCCAAAGGCAGGCGCCAAACCGCTGCGCCACCCAGGGATCCCCCAAATTATATCATTAAATGAAAACATTGAGCTGCAGAACAGTGTGTGTAAAATAATGCCATGTACTTTTTGAACGTGTGCACACGTACCTGCCCATAAATAAATATAGGAGACCTATGGTCACTGTTAATAGTTTGGTATCTCTAGGAAGTTTTAGTGACTTTAGGTTTTTACTTTTTAAAATATCTTTTTTTTTTTTTTTTAATTTTTATTTATTTACTTATGATAGTCACAGAGAGAGAGAGAGGCAGAGACACAGGCAGAGGGAGAAGCAGGCTCCATGCATCGGGAGCCTGATATGGGATTCGATCCCGGGTCTCCAGGATCGCACCCTGGGCCAAAGGCAGGCGCCAAACCGCTGCGCCACCCAGGGATCCCATTTTTTAAAATATCTGTATTATTTTCCCCAATATTTTATGAAAAATTTCAAACATCAAGTTGAATTATTCCATCAGTGAACACTAACATCTACCATGTTGAGTCTATAACATTTTACCGTATGTTATCACATATCTATTTACTCATGCCTTCGTCCATTCATCAATCTATTTTATAAGATATATTAGAATATTAAAAAAATAGGGATGCATTTAATAATTGCAGAAATAAAGCAATAATGATGAATAATGTCTTAGATGAGATCAGCCATACCTAGAAGTTATTATCCTAACCATTTTTAAGACATTGGATACTTGAAATTTGGGGACAATGTCAAACAAAGTGATCAGAGGAGGTCAGTCAGCAGTGTGAACTTACCTGAAGTGAGGATATAATCTTTTCAGCCTCTTGTCTGAAAACAAGGGTGATGAAGAGGTATCCTGACAGATTATATTAAGAAGGGAGCCCAGAGTTAAAAATTGTGTCTATCCAGCATTTGTCCAGGAGAGAAAGTTGTTGAATTATGGTATCTGCTATTGGGAAGCAATAAGGAGAGGGCTTTGGAGGCAGGCAATCCTGGACTGAATCTTGGCCTAGTCTTTTCCTAGCAGCTTAAACTCTTTACTTCTGCATATGTAAAGGTGAGGTAGGAGAATACATGGTGCAGTCTAGAATATGCAATAATTAGGGGTAGCAGTAACAGGGTATACAGCAAAGTATGGCTGGGATCTGATTATAGCAAGCCCTATGTGCCATGTTAAGGAATCTGGGTTTTATCTAGAAGGTAATGGAAAGTCACCAAGGGATTTTTTTTTAAAGATTTTATTTGAGAGAGAGAGAGAGAGCGCGCGCGCGCACGCAAGCATGAGTAGGGGGAGGGACAGAGGAAGAGGGAGAAACAGGGCTCCTGAGCAGGGAGCAGGGATCCTGACATGCGGCTCAATCCCAGGACCCAGAGACCATGACCTGAGCTGAAGGCAGGTGCCTAACTGACTGAGCCACCCAGGTGCCCACCAAGGGATTTTATTTTATTTATTTGTTTTTTTAAAGATTTTATTTATTTATGATAGACATAGAGAGAGAGAGAGAGAGGCAGAGTCACAGGCAGAGGGAGAGGCAGTCTCCATGCCAGGAGCCCAACGTGGGACTCGATCCTGGGACTACAGGATCGCACCCTGGGCCAAAGGCAGGCGCTACATTGCTAAGCCACCCAGGGATCCCCAAGGGATTTTTTTTTTTTAATTTATTTATGATAGTCACAGAGAGAGAAAGAGAGAGAGGCAGAGACACAGGCAGAGGGAGAAGCAGGCTCCATGCACCGGGAGCCCGATGTGGGATTCGATCCCGGGTCTCCAGGATCGCGCCCTGGGCCAAAGGCAGGCGCCAAACCGCTGCGCCACCCAGGGATCCCTTTTTTTTTTTTTTTTTTTTTTAAATTTTTTTTTTTTATTTACCCAAGGGATTTTAAATAGAGGAGTGACACCCTTATATTTACACTTTAGAGGTCACTGGCAGCTGTATGGATGCAGGGGAAGAAGAGCAGCAGTTGGAAATTGTAGTAGGAGCCTTGAACCAAGGCAGAGGTGAGGAAGAAGAAAGGTATGCAAGACAGATTGTGAAGTGGAATGTACAGGACTCTGGGTGGAGAAGGTGAAGGAAAGGCAGAGCCCTAGGTTTCTGGTTTCTAAGTGAATGTAGTCCAATTCAAACTTCACGTGTCCAAAACTGAGCTCCTGATTCCCCCTGCCTGTTCCTGTTTTCCTCATATCAAGTCAGTGGCAACGTTGTTGTTATAGCTGCCCTGGACAGATAACTTGCATGATTACCTTAGTTGTTCTTTTACCCTGCACATCTGAATCATCAGCAATACCTTTGTCTTATTTATTTTTTATTTAAAGATTTTTATCTATTTGACAGAGAGAAAGAAGAGAGTGAGCACAAGTGAAGGGAGAGGCAGGAAGAAGCAGACTCCCCACTGAGCAGGGAGCCTGATGAAGGGCTTAAGCCGAGAACCCTAAGACCACGACCTGAGCCAAAGGCAGACACTTAACTGACTGAACCTCCCACACCCCTTTAAAATACACATGGAATGGGATTCTTTCCCAATACCCTTACTGCTAACACTCAAGCCACTATCCTCTCAAGCCTCCTAACTGATTCTCCTGCAGGTGATTCACATCAGTCAGACTGACCCTTTAAAAATGTTTAGATCAGGGCAGCCCTGGTGGCTCAGTGGTTTAGCGCCACCTTTGGCGGGGCATAATCCTGGGGACCCGGGATCAGGTCCCACGTTGGGCTCCCTGCATGGAGCCTGCTTCTCCCTCTGCCTGTGTCTCTGCCTCTCTCTCTCTGTGTCTCTCATGAATAAATAAAATCTATAAAAAATATTAAAAAAATGTTTAGATAAAAAAAAAAAAGTTTAGATCCAGTGCTCTGCCCAAAAGTCTAAAAGGGCCTCTATTTTACTCAGAGTAAACCCCAATATCCTTACCATGGCCTCAAAGGTTCTGCATGAACTGGGCCCCTATTTTCTTTGATTACCTCTCCTATTCTCCTCCTGGCTCAGTCTGCTCTAGCCACACTGGAGACTTTTTTTTTTTTTTTTTTTTTTTTGACTTTTTTTTTTTTTAAAGATTTTATGTATTCATTCATTAGAGAGAGAGAGAGAGGCAGAGACACAGGCAGAGGGAGAAGCAGGCTCCACACAGGGAGCCCGACATGGGACTTGATCCCAGGTCTCCAGGATCCCACCCTGGGCTGAAGGTGGCACTAAACCGCTGAGCCACTGGGGCTGCCCGAGACTTTGTTGCTTTGAGTGTCCAAGCACACTCCTGCCTCAGGGTGTCTGCTCTTGTTCCCTCTGCCTGGGGAGTTTTCCCGATGTGTCCACACAGCTTGTTTTTCTCTCCCTTTATTCAGGTGTCTGCTCACATGTGGCTTTCCTGGACACAATCTATGAAACAGCACTACTGTTCCCCACTGGTTACTCTCTCCCCCTTCTCTCTGGCATTTCCTAGCATAGTACTTATTTGTTTAAAGAGGGCAGAGACACTGTTCATTTTGTTTGCTGCTGCATCCTCAGTGCCTGCTATAATGGTGGGTGCTCAGTACATGCTTCTTGAATGAATAAACAAACATAAGAGGAAGAGGTTTAGGAAGAAAGAGTTCAGCTCTGGACATGCTGTTTCAAGCATCTAGGGGACAATCAGGTAGAGTCATGTGGAAGTTTATTTATAGGCCTAGAAAGGAATTTTAAATAATAATAATGTTGATCCTGTTAAACAAATAAGAAAGACACTTGTTTGTAACATGGTGCAGAGCACATTAAACTTAAATTATTTTATCCTCATAATAGCTTGGCGAAAGAGGTATTCAAATTACCTCTAAAGAGGGCGAAAAAAGTTCTCAGGGATTCAGAATTGGAAAACCTGACTCATCTGTTTGTACCAAAAAGAGCGAGGGGGATTGTAATGTAGGAAAGGTCTGCCCTTGCATCTCTGTACCTCTCACCTTCATATACTTGTTGAAGACCGTCTGGATCTCCTCGTTGATGCTAGGCTGCAGGACAGCTCGAAGGAGGTCCATGGAAATGGCAGGATCTGTGAAACTGCATTCAGGAGGGAGACACAGTCAGGGGTCATGTCCCAAACATATCTTTCCTAGTCTGCCCAGCCAATTATTGACACAGGCTCCTTTAATAACAGTAATAGCTTCTATTGAAAACAAGCTATGTGCCCAGGTTCTGTGCAAATGAAACATATGTATGGCTTTATTCCATTTTCATAAGAACCCTACAAAATAAGTATTATTTTTTAAAGTGTTTTATGAAATACAAAGTCTATACACTTTTTTTTTTTCATTTTAACAAATAGTTTTAGTGAACATCCACTTAATCACTACTCAGGTCAAGAAATTTAATCAGGATCCCATGGGTCCATTGTGCTCTCTCCCTTCACTGAGATAAATACTACTATTAGCCTCACTTCTTTCTTTAAAAAAATAAAAAAAAAATTTTATTTATTCATGAGACACACATAGAAAGAGGCAGACACAGGCAGAAGGAGAAGCAGGCTCCATGCAGGGAGCCCGATGCAGGACTCCATCCCTGGACTGAGAGCATGCCCTGAGCTGAAGACAGACGCTCAACCACTGTGCCACCCAGGTGCCCCAGCCCCACTTTTTTCTAAACCTCTATGCTATTTTGCCTCTTTAGAGCCCTCAACCACAGAGCGAGTGAGTGTTAGGATCTTAGGCACTGCTGAATTCATGATTCCTCCTATTTTGTACAAGAGTTCAGAGGTGGCAATGATTCAACCAAGGTCACATCCAGAGTGACAAAAGCCGAGTCTCCTTTTTCCTAGTCCATTGCTCCTTCTAACAGCTGCTGATCTCTCTTCAGCTCTGTGTAGTGGGGACCCCAAGGGTGCCATCCAAGCCAATCAATGCCGGGGAGGTCAATACTCAGGCCCAGCCTTACCTTGTTGTCATCTGTGAGCGGCGGCCCCTTCGCTGCACCTGCCTGTGCTTTATCATTATGTTCCAAGGGTTCTGTGGGGACCAAGGGAACAGATGTCACCGAGGCTTGTGACACTAGGGTACAGGTGGACGGTGAGTATGAAGTTAAACGTGGACACCTCTGCTTCTCAGGTACTGTCAGCATCTCTCCCACCCTCGGGTAGGCGGGAGGGCAGCGGTTGAAAGGTCCTGCCGGGGTGGAGGAACTGAAGTTTCCTGCCTGGAAAAGTCCCAACCCCACCCTTTCTGGGATGGGAGGGGGAAGGGAACCAGTGTTTACCGAGGGACCACTCTGGGGCTGCTAGGGTGCTGGGCGCTCTGCTCGCCTTTACACCCCATCCCCGTAACAACTTTACGAGGCAGGCACCAATCCTCTCCATTTTACAGAAGAGGAAACTGGAGCTCAGAGGTGACAGGACCGGCTCACATCGCCTAGCCTGGAGGGCGGCACCAGAATTTGAATCCGGGTGGTCGGACTGCGAAAACGCCACCGCCCTGGGCAGCACCAGCCGCCGCGTTCTCTCGCCCGCGGGCCAGGGTCCCGGGAGCCCGAGGCCCAGCCGGCCCGAGCCCAGCCCCAGCCCCGGCCCCGGCCTTCCCGGGGGCGCCCTCACCGTGAGTACCAGCTGCCCCGCTGCGCCCGCGTCGCCCAGCTCGGAGCCGCCCCGCTCTGCCCCGCCGGGTCCCCGCGGCTGCTCGGCGTCGCCAGTGGCCCCCATGGCTCCCCCGGCGCCCCCCAACCTCAGCCCGACTCTGCCACCGGCCGGAAAGTGGCCCTGTGACGTCATTGGAGGGCGCCGCGAGCCGGCCCGGAAGCGCGACGCGGCGAGCCGCGGGGTTTCCATGGGAACCGCAAGGCCGCGTCCCGCTGGGGCCCGGAAGCAGGCAGGCGCTGTAAGGCGCGCGGCGGGGGCTTCTTCTGCGGCCCGGCCGGCTCCTCGGGTGCGGACTGTGGGTATTTGGCCCGGGAGCGCTCCCCGCTGGGCCAAGGCGGGTGGAGAAGTGCGGGGCAGGAGGACGAGAGCGGGCTCTCGGGGCTGGAGCTTAGGTGCGGAGGGGAGCACAGCGGGGCCCGCAGTTCAGTCTTTGAAAGCCGTAGAGTGCGCCTAATGCGGGGACCCGAAAATTCAAGAGGGGGTCTGGCCCATGCCCTTCCAAACACCCACCGGGTCCCTCGAGGCCTAGGCTCCAGGGGATGCCTCTTGCATCTAAAGGCATCATAATGAAGGTTGGGTCTTGGCCCGTGGACTCTCCCAAGCCCCAGCGACCTGGGCTTCTCTCTCCAGGAAGGTGATCCTGGGATGGGCGGGGATGCAGAGGTTTAACAGCTATGGAGTTTCGCAAAGCTCCCCTTAGCTCTGGCTTAGAGGTAGGATGTCCGTAAATAGAACTGGATCGATTTACGGGTAGTAGAGAAAGTTCCTTTTCCCAGGTCACAATGTGGAATAGTAAAAAGTACATGAGTTTTTATTTGTATTTTGTTTATTCATGAGAGACCGAGAGAGGCAGAGACATAGGCAGAGGGAGAAGCAGGCTCCCTGGAGGGAGCCCGATGAGGGACTCCATCCCTGGACTGGGATCAGGACCTGAGTCAGAGGCAGACGCTCAACCGCTGAGCCACCCAGGCGCCCCAGTACCTGAGTTTTTAATGTAGAAAGATATGAGTTCAAATCCAGCATGATATGGTGATTAAGAATATTGACTATGGAATTGGTCTGCCTGCCTTTGGTCTACCACCCTCTGTGTGATCCAGGTTTCTTTCTGTGCCTCAGTTTCCCTATCTGTAGAGTGGGGACAATGGTACCTAACTAATAGGGTTGCACTTAAGGATTAAGTGAGCTAATTCATGTGAAGAACTCTGGCACAGGTAAACCCCCAAGCAATGCTATCTGTCACTGCTATTATTAAATTCCAGTAACCACCATTTACTAGCTTTATGACGTTGGTCATTCTTTCTCAACCCCTCTGAACCAGTTTTCTTACCTCTGCAAGATTATTGTGAGGATTAAAATAGATAATACATATAAAGCACATGTTAGGTTATCAACAAATGTTAATTATCTCCATGGTCCAATATCAACCTTAAAACAATAAGGCAACTCTTTGGCACCAAACTCTGGCTCTATAGTGGATATTTTTGCTTTATTTTTATTTTATTATTATTTTTTAAAGATTTTATTTATTCATAGAGACAGAAAGAGAGGGGCAGAGACACAGGCAGAGGGAGAAGTAGGCTCCTTACAGGAAGCCTGACGTGGGACTCATCCGGGGTCTCCAGGATCACACCCCAGGCTGCAGGTGGCGCTATACCGCTGCGCCACCAGGGCTGCCCTATTTTTTATTTTTTTTTAAAATATTTTGTTTATTTGTCACATAGAGAGAGGCAGAGACATAGGAAGAGGGAGAAGTCGTCTCCCTGTGGGGAGCCCAATGCAGGACTTGATCCTAGGAGCCCGGGATCACAACCTGAGCCAAAGGCAGTTGCTCAACCACTGAGCCACCCAGGTGCCCCGAGATTTTTGCTTTAAGCCTTGAATTTCCTCTGCTCTTTAATCTTACTGGGCCAAGCAACGTCAGTGGATACCATTAAATATCATGTCTGACCAAAGTCATCATGGACAGGACATGTCAACAGTACAGATAAAAGTAAAACGAAATAGAAGAAGAGGAGATAAAGTAAGGGAGTATAGATGGTCTAGACTACTTGAATCATAGCAACTTCTTTTTGGTTCTGTCAGCTAGCCTTCATGCAATCCAAAAATGGCCTGAATGGGCTAGATGGACCAAGATGTAGGTGTTTGGTGCATTTGTATTAGTTCTGAACAAACTCACATACGGTTTTGCTGTAGTTTTTTTTTTTTTTTTTTAAGATTTTATTTATTTATTCGAGAGAGAGAGAGAGAGAAAGAGAGGCAGAGACACAGGCAGAGGGAGAAGCAAGCTCCATGCAGGAAAGCTCAATGTGGGGCTTGATCCTGGTCTCCAGGATCAGGCCCCAGGGCCGAAGGCAGCACTAAACTGCTGAGCCACCCCAGCTGCCCCTTTCTGATGTTTTCTAAGTAGTCTGCTCCACTCTGTTTTTTGGATTGCTAGGAGCCACACCGCATTTTGTTAGTTTGGTTATGATTAAGTCCTGTCTTTGGTCCTTCCCTCTGTCTCTTTGGCTGCAGCTGTGTCCTTCCAAAGCCCTTTAGGGCTTTCTTTGATCCTTAATCCAGTGGCCATCCCTTCATTTCCCCAGCTACCAACCAGGTTCCTTATCCCTGCCCATGAGTGTTGTGTATATTGCATTACAGAGTTTGATCACCATCATCACATGTGCCCTTTGGGAGTGCCAGGCATTTTCCCACACACCAGCAACCACTTTTCTTCTTGTCCGGAGAAGACGTCCTTGGGGAATATTGCGAAAGGGAAGACTTTGGGGCTGGGTTTGGGCCAGTCTCCTAGTCCTGCCCTTCCCTTGATTGATGCTCTGGGTGAGGTGTACACCTCCGGCCTGGACTGAGCGCTCATCTCAACTCTCCGCGCCATCATCATGTCTAGCTGCTGCTTCTTCCTGAAGGCACTTCTTGCTCTTGGGTCCCTGACATCCTGGGTGGCTGCAGGAGAGCATGGTGAGCTATTATGTGGGATCCCTGGCTGACAGTAACAGAAAATGACTAAGAATAAGTCATCCCTTTCCTCATCCTGGAGTGAGAGTCCTCATTTGTGGAGATGGTCATATCTGTAGGTCAGGATTGGATGCACAGATTCTCAGGACAGCTTGACAGGGTAGGTCTTCTTGGTTTTCTTTACTCTCTCTGGACAAGGAGGTAGGACTTCCAGTCTGGCTTACTAGAGGTTCTAGCTGTTCCCTAGTGCTCTTTAAATGTGAACAGGATCAACCCCAACCTTTCCTTCTCTTTATTTACAAAGTGGCTGGACATTCAGTAGTGGTTAGGTGAGTGTCAGGGGTTGTGTTGGGGGAGGGGAAAGGTACTTTGGATAGGAAAGTTTGGAGAGGTTGAACATCCTTGAAGTGCACTTGGCTTCTATACCCCATCTTTTGAGGCTTAGCCAGTCACTCCAACCTTGTGTGATATCTTTTGCAGTGAAAGAAGGAGAATGCCCTCCTGATAAGAACCCATGTAAAGAGCTGTGCCAGGGGGATGAATCGTGTCTGGCTGGGCAGAAGTGCTGCAGCACTGGCTGTGGTCGGGTCTGCCAAGGAGGCATTCCAGAGGGTATGTTGACTGGAGGGGCAAAATCCAAGTGTGCTTCCTGACCTTGCCTCTGGGCTAGAAAGACCCAGAGAGCCTCCAACCTCCTAGATAGGCTCTTGAAATCTAGCTTGCCTGAAGTGCCTCATCTCCATTTTGGTGTTTCTTCTTCAATCACTGAGTCCTCAGTTCTTTGTCTTCTATCAGGAAAGAACACACAACTGACGATCTCTTTTATTTGAACTCAGGGCTCCTGCGAAGGCTGGAGGGCAAAGTTGTGAGGGGAAGCCTGTTAGAGGTAGTTATCAAAAGAGTAGACCCCGAGCCAGGCTGAATAAGACTTAAACAGCCCTTTACCTCGATTTCCTCATCTGTAAAATGGGGATAATTGTTTGCACCTCTTGGAATTGCTGTGAGTTTCAAATGAGAGGTTCCTGGCACAAAGTGAACTCAGTAAATGTGAGCTCTTATCATTGTTACTGTCTCTGCTGTAGCGCCAGGGTTGAGAGTCCCAAAGAAGCTCAGGGGTTCCTTCCTTTAAATCTCCCTTTTGCTACACCTATGGGTGCCACCAGGCACTTCTCTCTCTCTCTTCTCTTTATGGCTGTCTCCCTTTTTTGCTACAGGGAGGAAAGGAGATTGCCCCAGGGCTGTTCGGAAACAATCCTGTTTTCAAAGGTGCGTCACTGATGAGACTTGTCCGGGTATAAAGAAATGCTGCACGTTTGGCTGCAACAAGAGCTGTGTGGTCCCAGTCCCTAAGCCAAAGCTGGGTAAGAAACACTACCCCGGGGCCCATGGGCTCTTTGGCCTGAGTGCTTCTTTCTCAAATAAGCCTGCACCATCTTATTGTTGGTTTTACTTTACTTTGAACAACAAAAATTAAGTGGCTGCCATATTCTGAGAACTTTTCTAAAAAATGATAGACAAAGGGTCAGCCATTGATGATCTGGGAATGGGGTCCAGGCAGGCAGAGGAGGCTGCTAGAAGGAGGATCGTGGCATGCAGAACTTTCTGCTCTATTGCTTGCCTCCTCTTTTGGTCCCTGAGAGGCCTCCAAAAGGTATCAGAAATTGATGATGCATCTTCCGTAGCTTCCCCTTCTCATTTCCCTCTTGTTTCTGGATTTTTATGGTTTATTTGCTTGTTTGTGCTTCCACATATATTTTGTTATCATATTGTCCATCACTACCCCCTTCCTCTCAAATAGGAGGGCTGCTTTTATTGGAGAGGTGTTAGATGTATAAATTAATTTCAGGGGTGCCTGAGTGGCTCAGGTTAATTATCTGTCTTCAGCTCAGGTCATGATCCCAGGGTTCTGGGAGCCCAACGTGAGCTCAGCAGGGAGCCTGCTTCTCCCTTTCCCTCTGCTACTTTCTCCTCCCATGCTCTTTCTCTCTCAAATTAATAAATCTTAAAAAAATTAATTTAGGGAAAGCTGACATTTTTATGTGAATCTTTATGTCTTCCCATTGTCCATGTGCATTTGGTGTATTTCAGGGTATTTTATAGTTTTCAAATACTTCTTGATAAGTTAATGCCTAAGTTGTTTTATTTTTTTCTCATCTGCATTAAATGAGGTCTTCATTTACACCTTCCATTATGTTTTCTAAAAAACCGGAACCATTCTCTCTGAGGGCATATGGCAGCTATTCCAGTAGAAAAGCCTAGATTTTGGTAATCAGAGAGCTGGGTTCAAGCCTGAGGCTCACCAGTTACTGGCCAGCAGGTCCCTGGCCAAGTGTCTTCTGCTTCCCCGAGCCTCAGTTCCCTTCTTTGTAAAATGGAAAGAATGAGCCTTGGAGGTTGTTGTAAAGATTCAAAGTGGGTAAAGTGTTTAGCCCTCAGGAGACATCAGCTTCCTTCCTGTTGCCTGCTAAGGTGGGCTTTATTAGGAGTGCAGTTGCTTACCAGCCCCTTTTATCAAGAACAAGGATTCCTCTTCCTGTGGAAGACTCTGGAACTCCACAGCATGTGACCACCTCTTTCTTTCCAGCCAAACCTCCCCAGGTAGCGGGCCTCTTCTCTGGACCTTGTGGGGCTGTGTTTGGCTTGGACAGCTCTCTTGGGCTCCCTGCCCATAAGAGAGAATAGAGGGTTGTACTCCTTGCCAGGACTCTTGCGGCCCAGCTTTGGAACCAGAGCCTGGGAACCTGTGTCAGGCCAGTCACTCACTGCCAGCCTGTAAGGCCCAGCACAGTCTTCCAGTGTGTGAGGCTGATGGCTGAGTCATGGGGGCTGAGGGTGAGGCTGGCACCTAGGCCAGGCCCTTTGTGAGCTGCTCTGGGCCTTGGCCAGCCCAGATGGGGCTTCTTCTTTCCTTGGAGCCAGGCAGCCTGCAATAGTGACCTCCCTGCAGATCTCCCAGAGTGTACTTACTGGCTGAGCGGGCGTCCTAGTCTGGTGAGAGTAGTTAATGACCTGTCTACGGCTCCAGGCCTGGGCTGAGCTACTCCATGGGACAGGAAGCTGTCAGTCCTGGGCTCTGAACAGTTCCTGCTTTCCCTCGGCTCTGACATTGCCAGAGGTTTACGTAGCCAGTGCTAGTCTATTTGGTAAGGTGGAGGGACAGGCTGGCTGAGGGTTCAGAGTAGACCCTGGGACCTGCTCAGGTGGGGCAGTTCTGGTTTGAGCATGCAAGTGAACCTTGGCTTCTAACTGCTTGCTGTGTGGCCTCAGGCAAATCCTTTTCATCTCTCTGAACCTCACCTTTGTCCTCTGTACAGTGGAGATAAGCTTATTTACCTCAAAGAGTGATAATTTGGTGTCTTAGTCCTTTGGGCTGCTAGAACAGAATTCCATAGACTGGGTGGCTTATGAATAACAGAAATTTATTTCTTATAGTTCTGGAGGCTGAGAAGCCCAAGGTTAAGGTGCCAGCAGATTCAGTGCCTGGAGAGAGCCAGCTTCCTGGTTCACATACTACCATGTTTTCACTGAGCCCTTACACGGTGAAAGGGCAATATGAGCATTGTCCTATTCATGGGGGCCCCCCTCCCAAAGCACGCATCTCTGAAACTCATATTAGGGGTTAGATTTCAAGACATGAATCCTGGGGGAACACAACATTCAGCCTGTATCATACAGTTTAGAAGACTGTATTTTATTTTATTTTAATTTATTTATTTTTAAAATATTTTATTTTTTTATTCATGAGAGAGGCAGAGACATAGGCAGAGAGAGAAGCAGGCTCCCTACAGGGAGCCTGATGCAGGACTCAATCCTGGGACTCCAGGATCATACCCTGAGATGAAGGCAGATGCTCAACCACTGGGCCACCCAGGCATCCCAAGAAGAAATTTATTTTAAAAGCCTATAGAAAGCCTGCCAAATAATGCTCAGCAGCTCATGCTGTGATGCGCAGCACCTCTCTGCTCACGTTCCCTCCTGCCATCTGAAGTCAGATCTGTGTGTCCCCTCCCTCACTACTTATCAAGTGTCTGCAGCTGACATTATGTGTGTCTGGTGTGAGCAAGGCAGCCGAGGTTATAAATAATAGGCAGAGATTGTGATGAGAGCTGTGAGGAAAATCAAAGAGAGCTATAGGGGAGGTGTCATTTTAACCTGCAGGATGAGAGAGAGCTGGCTGTAGGGTGTGTGAAGAGTAGGAAAGAGCTTACTGATTCAAGGAAGTGAAAGGAGGTCAGTGGAGTTGGAGAAAAGAGAAAGGGAAGGAGGAGGAAAGTGGCTCCGGTTAGGGAGAGTCCAGACCTCCAGTGAGTCTCTGGGGCCTCTGTCAAAGCCCTTGTTCTAAGTGCACTGGGAAGCCTTTGCAAGGCTTATGAAAGCAGAGAGGAGAGGCCTAGTCTGGTTTTCGTTTTACTTTATTTTATTTTATTTATTAATTTTAAAGATTTTATTTATTCATGACACACACAGAGAGAGAGAGGCAGAGACACAGGCAGAGGGAGAAGCAGGCTCCATGTAGGGAGCCTGATGTGGGACTCGATCCCGGGGCCCCAGGATCACATCCCAGGCCAAAGGCAGTGCTAAACTGCTGAGCCACCCTGGCTGCCCTGTTTTACTTTATTTAAAAAGATTTTATGTATTTATTTTATATATATATATATATATAGAGAGAGAGAGAGTGTGTGCTAGCAGGAGGAGGAGCAGAGGCAGAAGGAGAGGGAGATAATTTCCAGTGGACTCCATACTGAGCACAGAGCCCAGTGCAGGGCTGGATTGCATGCCCCAAGATCACGACCTGGGCCAAAAGTAACAGTTGGACACTTAACTGCCCAAGTTACCCAGGTGCCCCTTGGTTTTAATTAATTAGTTAGTTAATTTTATTATTTTTAAAGATTTTACTTATTCATGAGAGACACAGAGAGGCAGAGACATAGGCAGAGGGAGAAGCAGGCTCCCCGTGGAGAGCCTTATGCAGGACTCGATCCCAGAACCCCGGGATCACAACCTGACCAAAGGCAGACACTCAACCACTGAGTCACCAAGGTGCCCCTGGTTTTCTTTTTTTCAAATATATGTATATTTTATTTATTTTAAAATAAGCACTCTGTTGGTGTGTGAAGAAGAGATGGAGACAAATGTAGCAGATGGCAGGCCCATTAAGAGGCGGTTGAGGCAGGCTTGGTGGGGGAGGTGCTTAGACCAGGGTGGTGATGGTGTGGACAGGGAAAAGTGACAGACTTGGAGTACTTTTAAGGTAGAGTTGACAAGACTAAGTGAAGAAATAAGTGGATGTGTGTGCTGAGGGAGAGGAAGTGTCAAGAGCTGTACTAAAGTGTTTGTCTTGAGTAGTTGAGTGATGGGAGGTCTTGGAGGCAAGAGGTTTTGGAGCAAAGATGCAGATTACAGCCTAAGAGACGACTCTCCTTTGGCTACCTTAAGGTGCCTCCCCTCCCCCATGAAACCCAGTGACCCATTGTTTTGCTTATTACAACCTGTGAATTATATCCTTTGGGTGGATGGATGGCCTGGGCTTCCTGTGTGTTTGGATGACCTTTTCCTGAAACCTCACTGCTGGTTGTTCAGAGAAGACTTAACATAGCAGGCTTGAGATTGATATTCTTAGAAAGGTCTACTTGCAAGACCGGCCTTGACTGGCTTCTGGGAACTTAGATTTTGAAAGTGTTCCTACTACCCTAACTGGTAAGAATCATACCTGCTAGGGCAGCCCTGGTGGTGCATCGGTTTAGCGCCGCCTGCAGCCTGGGGTGTGATCCTGGAGACCCAGGATCGAGTCCCACGTTGGGCTCCCTGCATGGAGCCTGCTTCTCTCTCTGCCCGTGTCTCTGCCTCTCTTTCACTCTCTCTGAATAAATAAATAAGTAAATCTTAAAAAAAAAAAAAAAAAAAAAGAATCATATCTGCTAAGCAGAGAGTGCCCAATAAAAACCCCAGGTCTCTAATGAACTTCCCTGGTTGACAACCCTTCACACTGTGTTGTCATGACTTATAGGAATCCACTAGAAGGGACCCCTGGGTGGCGCAGCGGTTTGGCGCCTGCCTTTGGCCCAGGGCGCGATCCTGGAGACCCGGGATCGAATCCCACATCGGGCTCCCGGTGCATGGAGCCTGCTTCTCCCTCTGCCTGTGTCTCTGCCTCTCTCTCTCTCTCTCTCTCTCTCTCTCTGTGACTATCATAAATAAATAAAAATTAAAAATTAAAAAAAAAAAAAAAAAAAAGGAATCCACTAGAAGAGGACTCATGGAAGCTTGTGCTTGATTTCCTCTAGACTTTGCCTCATGCATCCTTTCCCTGAGATGATTTTGCTTTATATCTTTTCCTGTAATATAGCGTGGTCATGAGTACAACTGTATACTGAGTCTTGTGAGTCGTAACACATCACCCAACCTAGGAGTTGTCTTGGAGACTCCCAACACACTGGTTTCTTGCTAGGTTTTACTAATCCCTGCAATTCTCTACCACTGGGTCTTCACTTTTGTCAGAATACAGCTGAATGAGTCCTAGCTATTTCTTTTTAAAAATATTTTATTTATTTACTTTGAGGGTGGAGGGGGGGAGGGGAAGAGGGAGATGGAGAAGCTGAGCAGGGAACCTGAGACCCAGGGGGCTCTATACCCAGGACCCTGAGACCATGACCCAAGTGGGACGCAGATGCTTAACTGACTGAGCCATCCAGGTGCCCCATGACTGAGTCTCAGCTCTTGTTCTTGTGTAATCCTTGTAGAGTGTAGGGAATCATAATGAGTGGCTTAAAGGACCACATCATTGGTCCTAGTGTCAGAGCTGGGAATTTGGGAACCAATTCTGCCACCATTGACCTCAGGCCAATCCTACCCCTTTCCTGGCTGGCTGGCTGGCTGTCTATTTGCAAGAGGAGTAGGTTTGATAACTCAGAGAGTCCTTGGCTTAAGAAGTTTTGGGATTTCACTTTTCAACTAGCGCCACTGTCCTTCCCTCAGATATAGTGGAAGGTTACAGCTGGGGTAATAGTAAAGTCTAAGAGTATTTCCTGGGCTTCAGCTTTTTATTCCACCTTTTTTTTTTGGTGATATCTTGGGTCTTGGGATAGGGATATATTTGCAGGGTGGGGATGACCATTCCCATTCTGACTCTCATTCCTGTTTGTCATCCTGATTCCTGGTAAGATAACTGTGAGGTGCCTGGAAACCATGTGGTATGAGGAACTGAGCTTACCTAGTTTGGGAAAGCTGAGACAGTGAGAGGCAGAGGATCCTGTCTAGGCTGATGGCACAAGCCATGTTTTCACAAGGTCTCTGGACATAGGACCTGGACCAATGGACAGAACTTCTAGACAGCCAGATTTCAGTTGAGGATAAAGTGTAAGGATGGGGGTGCCTGGGTGACTCAGTTGGTTAACTGACTCTTGATTTAGGCTCAGGTCATGGTCTCAGGGTCATGAGATTGAGCCGTGCATTAGGCTCTGTGCTCAGTGTGGGGTCTGCCTGAGGTTCTCTCTCACTCTCCCTCTGTCCCTCCTGCTCATGTGCTCTGTCTTTCTCAAATAAATAAATTAATCTTTAAAAAAAAAGTATAATGATGGCATAGTCTGGCTTGGAGGTTGTGAGGCCCCCTGAATTCCAGCATTTGAGCTGAGAGTAGGGAATTATTTGGCAGGGATTCAGGCATCAGACATGGGTGATGTAGTGGGTGGCCATGGTGGGCACTGGTCAAAGGACGCGTTCTGACCCCCAGGGCTTCAGCCTATTCCCCAAGAGTCTCTTCACTGTCTAGTATTTGACACAACCCCAGGGACCTCAAGGAAGTCTGGCCTGGAAGAGAGTAGAGGTTTGGTCTTTATGCCTGGTCCTCAGTATGAGGGCAGAGAGCAGAGTGCTCCTGGTATTGGTCACTTTAGGGCCAAGCTCAGCAAAATGGTATTTGGGAAGTGTTCTGCTCAGTGTAATTCCATGAAAAGTTAAAGTTGCTAGGTTTTTTCCACCAGAGAGATTTTTTTTTTAATGCCCCCAGCCTTCTCAACTGTGGGATGAAAGACTTTGCTCTTTGTTAAATAGATTTTAGTGTTCATCTGGCAGGTGGGGAGGTGTGGAGGGCTACATCTGGCAGTGACCATATTTTCTGGATTAGAAAATAAGATTTGATGTGATCTGACAATGGCATAGAACCTTTGAAATAGGGGCTGTTCAGGAAAATCCTGTGATGCAGGGTTATTAGACCATGATTGTTTAGCTGTACGTGTTTTCCTTGGAGTCCAACACTTGCCTTTTCCATCATGGCAGACTTCCCAGAGCCAGACATATGCAATTATTACATGTCCCTACTCAAGGGCACTGGGCCAGTCCTGCGTTGGTTTTCTACAATGCTTTTAATAGCCTGCCTCTTCTTTTCTCTACTTAAAAAAACCTGAAATAAACACTGAGATGAATGAGTCGTGGCAAGTCAATTTGGCTTGGATGAGGCTTCCTAGGGAGTGCCTGCACCAGAGGACCTGGCCTGGTGCCTGCATGTTTTAAGGATGGTGTAGTAGAAAGAGTGCTTCCTTGCAAACCAAGAGGCTGAGTTTTGTCCTGCTTTCCTGCTGACTCACTCTGTAGTTCTGGGCAAACCCCTTCTCTTCTCTGAGCCTTATTATCTTCAGAGGGGTGGTGAAGGAGTGCATCATGGATGTGCTTGACTCTGTACAACAGAAAATTAACCAAATAGGGATTCATTTTTCTCATATAAGAAGTCCTGAAGTAGGGACCAGGGCTGGGGTGGTGGCTCCATGATGCTAACAAGGATGAGGTTGTTTATTTTCCTTCTCCTTTGCATTCCATAGCTCCATCCTCAGTCTAGTTGCCCCCCATGGTTGAAAGAAGACGGCTCTATCTCCCTGTGTTATGTCTGTCTTTGCACTGGAAGAAAGAGAAGCCAGGGGGCAGTTTGAAAGGTGCATTTTCTGGGTCAGAATGCAAAAGTTTTCCCAGCTTATGTCTTAGTTTGTAGTCTCTCCTAGTTACAAGGTAATTTGGGGAAGCAAATCATTGTAGCTGGCCAGGCTCATTGCCTCACAACAAACCTGCGGTTTTATTAGCAGGTGTTTCAGTTATCCATGGCTGCATAACAAGCACTCTCCAAACTTAGTGGCTTATGATAACAGCATTTGACTCTTTCTCACAGCTGGCCCAAACAGGCTCAGCTCGGCAGTTCTTATAGCCACATGGCACAGCTAGGTCACTCACGTAGCTGCATGTAGCTGGTAGCTCAGCCGGGAAGTTGATGATGGCTGGACCTTTCAGGATGCTTCTCTTCATCTAGCTTATCTCATCATTCCACAGTTGAGCCCAAGCTGCTTCATAGTGTAGCAGCCTGTTTCCAAGGGGGGGGGGGGGGGGGCGCTGTTTCCCAAGCCCCAATATACAAGTGCTTATCCAGCCTTTGCTCTCATCACACTTGATGGTGTCCTGTTAGTCAAAGCAAGTCACACAGTCCAGCCCAGAGACAATATAGGAGGTGTGGTTCACTGGGGACCACCACCATGGATGTCTACCACAGGAAGGGGGGAGAAAGAGTGAATATGGGGTGGGCAATAGGTCTGTTTGCCACAGTAGGTTAGAGCTCAATAGTGTTTTCCAGACTGTGAGTCTTGAGATTAGTTTAGTAGTTGAGGACCAGCATTTGAAAAAATACATAGAAAGACTATAGAGTATATTGATATATGTACATATATATATATATATAAAGTTTAAGCATGTCTATGGATTAATATACACAATGAAGAATGTAATTTTGCACTCAAGAATCACAATGAAAACAACTGGAAACACTGGACTTGAACACCTCTGGGCCCCATGCTCTGATTCTATTGCAGAGTCTGGTGGTGAATGTCCTGCTGACCCCCTTCCATGTGAGGAGCTATGTGACAGGGATGAGTCCTGTCCCCAGGGGCAAAAATGCTGTAGCACCGGCTGTGGGCACGCCTGCCGCGGAGACATTAAGGGAGGTATGTTGGCTCCTTGGGGAAGAAATCCTTGAGTTCCACGGTTGGTTGGGGAGGGAGCTGTTGGTGGCCTTATTGTCTTTCCCTTCCTGGGGGGAGTCAGAGTTCTCATCCTTCCTGTCCTCCTAGCCTCCAGCCCAAAGCCACCCTTCCTCCTCAGGCTCCGGAGCCCATGCTGGCATTTTAAGAACTAGGGGAAGGCAGTGTGGGTTAGTAGGAAAAGTTCTGAGGTTGGAAGACTGGTAGCATGGCTGCTGGTCTTGGTCCCACTGCTGACTGGCTCTGTGGCCTTGGGGAAGCAAACTCTCATTGAGCCAGTTTCTTCCTCAGTAAAATGAGGGAACTGCCCAAGATCATGGTTTTCTGACCAAATTCTTAGGAACATATCTGCAACAGATAAAAGCATTCCTGATCTGATTTCTTTGTTTCAAAAAATATATATTTAAAACAAATCCATATTTATGAATGCTCCTTTTATACCAGGTGCTGTGAAACTTCCATTTCAGAATCACTGTCTCAGGTGTGTGTGTGTGTGTGTGTGTGTGTGTGTTTTAAAGATTTTATTTATTTATTCATGAGAGACACAGGCAGAGGGAAAAGCAGGCTCTTTGCAGGGAGCCCAATATGGGATTTGATCCCCAGACCTCAGGATCACAACCTGAGCCAAAGGCAGATGCTCACCTGCTGAGCCACCCAGGCATCCCTCAGATGTGGTTTTTAGACAACATGTAGATTCCCAGGCAGTGTTCAAGGTTCTGAAGACATATTCTTGAAATTATGTAGTTTATCAGGGAAGGTAGATCAGATCAGGAATTGTAATAAATCCTGATGAGAGGAGCACAACCCAGGGCACCAAGCCTTGTCTGGGATGGCAGAGGAGGCCTCCCTGAGGAAGTGACCCTGAGAAGCCCAGGCAGAGGGGAGAGAGAAGGGGGCTCCTTGGCACCCCACCCAGCCCCACACACAGAGATATCAAACCCAGGGACCTCTGGGGAACTCTATGGGGTATCATTTGAAAAGTTTTAGTCCAGATGTTCTCGTGGGCCCTACCGATTTTCAGAGGCTCTAGCTTCCAGGTTTCCCAGGCAGATCTTTGGTTAAGATCTAGTTACAGTCAGGGATGGATTTCTCTGGAACTTCCAGGTCTCAGTTGTAGCCAGGAACTTGGAGTGGGTGGAGCCGACCGTCCTGTCTCTTTACCTGTGCCTGTTTATCCTGCAGGGCGGGGTGGTGATTGTCCAAACATTTTGGTGGGCCTGTGCATTGTTGGCTGCATGATGGATGAGAACTGCCAGGCTGGGGCAAAATGCTGCAAGTCAGGCTGTGGCCGCTTCTGTTTCTCTCCAGTTCTGCCACCAGAACCAGCCATGAACTCCAACTGGACCTCAGGTCTGATTCTGCATTAGGTGAGTATGGTCTGTCATCACTGATAATAACTGAACTGCTATGTGTAGAGCACTGGGTTAGGTGCTGGGTAGGGGATTTCAGAAGGTCAAGACAAAGTTCTAGTTGGGGAAAAAGATCCTATGTCACAGATGAGAACCCTTTTTTATTGACATCATGGTCTTCTAGGCTCTCAGAGTGGGTATGCCTCCTTGGTAGTTTTTCCCACCTGAAGCCGGATTTGATCTGGGCCTTAGAGGCTAGGCAGGATGTGACAAAGGGAGGACAGCACAGAGAGCATGCTGGATGGGTGGTCTGGTGGTTAGCAAAGGCACAAAGGGTGGGATGTATGTGATGTGTTTGGGGAGCGGGGTGGGGTGGGTGAGAGTGGGCTGTTTTTGTGCCAGGAGATATAAGGTTGACATCTGAATGAGGAGAGTCTTCACTGCAAGTTTGGACTGGATTGTCTGGAAAGCAGGACACCATTCAAGGCTCTGGGTAGCAACACATGCCGAACTTCTCTAGGGTAGAGGGGAAACATCTCTAGGATGGGGGGAGCCAGGAGGGCACAGCTTTGACCTGATGTTTCTTCTTTTTGTAGAGAGCCCGATGCCTTAGCTGTCCTGATTTATCCTGAGCTGCTTGGTGACTGCAGGGGGCTTGTTCTGGCTGCCAGGAGAGGGTGATGCCCTGGGGCTGTGAGCCTCGTGGGGGCTCTCGTGGCCCTCTTTGCTCTGCTTCTGTTCCTGCTGCTGCCTTGAGCATGGGAAACAGAGTTGTGGGTTTGGGCAATGGTGTGCAGTGTCCCCAATAAAGACTTTGCTCACCTTCTTGTCTGTGCTGTTTGAGGGCCAGGATGAGGAGAGAGAGCCAGGGGTCTGAGCATGTTTACAGGATTACAGGATTAAGGCAATCCATCCTTTCTGAGAACACCAAACCTGGGTGCTGCTCAGGTAGGTGAGAGCTCAGCCTAGGCTGACTTGTCACAGATGTCTCTCGCAAGCTTCAGGAGTGGGACCATCAGGCTCCTTCTTGGGCCTGCTGACCTTTCTTTTGTTGGAAAGTATGAATGGTGATGGAATGGGGGTGAGCGACTAGTTTACTGTAGTCCCTTGGTTGTTCCCACCTTGGAGTTCCTTCCTTGGGGGCCCGTCCCTTAGCTCTAAGACAGGCAGTTTGTCCTCTCTGGGTAGCTTTGCTGTAGGGAGGGATTGTTCTTAGGGTCTCAGAATATAAACAATTAAAAATAATTTTAAAATGCATACAAAATGGATCACATTCTATGTCTTGGAGAAGTTTATATCATCACATTATTCTTGTAATGGGACACCGTGAAAATAGCTAATTTAACTAGTCATCTCCTGGTGGACATTAATGCTTGTACCTATAAGTGTTGGCCTACTTTTGCAGGTAAATCTGGGGAAATTCTTTGTAGTAGAATTCTAGTTCCTTCAATAGAGCCTGACCCCAAAAAACGCCCTCAATTAGTGTTTGTTGAATGAATGAATATAATCCCTGAGTCTTTCCATTAGGAATTTGTTGAGCTGCAAGTAATAGAAAACCCAACTAATAGTGGCTTAGCCAATAAAGACATTTAATTTTCTCATATTAGATTTCGGAGAGAGGCTATGAGGCTGGTCCAGCAGCTCACCCACAATACTAATGAGCAGACTCCTTCCTTCCTCCTGTACCAATGTCAGTGAGACTGTCACCTGGGATAGTTGCTGCAGATCTGGATGTCATGGCAGGAAGGTTTGTGGTGAGCAGAGTGGTGGAAAGACCTTCACCTCAAATGATATGCTCCATTTTTAAAAAAATATTTATTTGTTCATGAAGACACAGAGAGGCAGAGGGAGAAGCAGAGCGTGATGTGGGACTTGATTCCAGGACTCCAGGATCACAACCTGAGCCAAAGGCAGACACTCAACCACTGAGCCACCCAGGTGCCCCTGGTGAGCTCCTTTTAGTGATGGCGACCATCTTCCCCAGAAGCTGACCCCTCCCCACATTTTCCTCATCCTCTCATTGGCCAGAGGTGTTGCTGCCCGGGAGGACAGAGAAGCAAATGTCTGCAAATAGGAAAGGGAAAATGTGACTGTTCTTAGATTATACATGCTTTATCCTTGAAGCTGAGGGAGGAGCCCACCTGGATATAAAAGTCAAGATTCTATTAGCAAGAAAGAAGGGGAGAATGATTTTGGGGTAGGTAAGTAATGAACTGCGTGTGTTGCATGGGGTCAAAGGATATATATGTTCAAAATGTGGACAGCCACAATAGCCAAACTGTGGAAGGAGCCTCGGTGTCTATCGAAAGATGAATGGATAAAGAAGATGTGGTTAATGTATACAGTGGAATATTAGCCATTAGAAATGACAAATACCCACCATTTGCTTCAACGTGGATGGAACTGGAGGGTATTATGCTGAGTGAAATAAGTCAATCGGAGAAGGACAAACATTATATGGTCTCATTCATTTGAGGAATATAAAAAATAGTGAAAGAGAATAAAGGGGAAAGAAGAAAAAAGAAGTGGGAAATATCAGAAAGGGAGACAGAACATGGAAGACTCCTAACTCTGGGAAACGAACTAGGGGTGGTGGAAGGGCAGGTGGGCGGGGGGTGGGGGTGACTGATTGGCGGACACTGAGGTGCGCACTTGACGGGGTGAGCACTGGGTGCTATTCTGTATGTTGACAAATTGAACACCAATAAAAAATAAATTTATTAAAAAACCCCCCCAAAAACCAAAATGTGGACAGAAATTACTAAGTAGGCAGGGATTTTATAACAAAAAAAAGAATAGTAGTGCTCACCTTGAATATTGCAAAAATATCTTTATAATTCCCAACACTAATGGAAAAAGGTGAGTTACAACTTCAAACAACAACAACAACAACAACAATTTCTAGGTCGTTTGGGTGGCTCATTCTGTTAAGCATCCGACTTAAGTTTCAGCTCAGGTCATGATCTCAGGGATGTGGTATTGAACCCCATGGTGAGCTGAGTCTGCTTAAGACTCTCGCTCCCTCTGCTTGCCCCCTAGATACATAAAAATCTTAAAAAAAGATTTCCACTACCGCTATCTTTTTGTGCCTCTTCTCCCTCTGTTTTCACACTAGCCTGTGAAATTCTGGTTTCTCCTGGGTTCTGAACCAAGGAGAACTGAAAAAGATGAGTAGACATGTCTATGTTGCCTGATGCCAGGAGGAGTGGCTGGCATAAGCATCGCAGTGGCCATCCCAGGGACACTCAGGGCTTCAGGCTCAGTGAAAGGAAGTAGGAGGACCCACCAGGGTCAGTATAATAGGCTGCTAAACTTTTGGTAGGTTCCTCTTCCATGGTTTTGCTTATCATGTTATGATTTATTAAAAAAACAAAACAACACATGCACACCAGCAGTCCTGGGATCTTAAAATACTGCTTTTGATGCAAAACAGCAGTCCTGGGATCTTAAAATACTGCTGGGGTGATTTTCTGTTGGGGGTGGGGCTAAGACTGGAAAGGAAGGCCTGAGCCCCAGCACAGCTCAGGCTGAACACTGGGAGAA
The DNA here is from genome assembly GCF_053574225.1 of Canis aureus. Taxonomy (NCBI): domain Eukaryota; kingdom Metazoa; phylum Chordata; class Mammalia; order Carnivora; family Canidae; genus Canis; species Canis aureus. The sequence continues at coordinate 38,593,921 of NC_135636.1, read as the reverse complement.
AGGTCCCTTCCAGATTTTTCCTCTTCATCGGGGGCAGCCCACTCTGTCCACATAGGAGCAATGACATGGGGAAGGGGGAGGGGAGACAGAGAGAGAGAGAGAGAGAGAGAGAAAGCATGAACTGAAGGGCCGAATTTGACCTTGGGATTGTGTTGGAGTTGGACGTCAAGGATTGAGATGGGGTCCAATTCCATGTCACCCCACCCTCCTCCCAGGCTTTTCTAGGTTGCTTTTCCTACCGTTGTACCCCAAACCAAAGAAGCTATCAGAACCTTTCCTTCCTCAGTTTAAGGACATGTCAGCTTTGGGCCTGGAGGAATAGGCTCAGTGGATCCTGCTCCTATGACGCCCTAATCTTGCACCCTGAAATTAGCCCTGGCCAGATTGAAAAACCACACACACACACTCCTCCCCACATCCTCAGCTTCCTGTGGCTCACCTTAGGGGGTGAAGTCTGAAGCCAGCTCCCCATTCACAGAGGGCCTGGTGAGAGGGAGGGAAGCACAGCTCTGATCAGCAGGTAGCAGGTGTAATAAATCAGGGAGCTACCACAGGATGCTTGTTGAGGGCAGCAGATCTTAGCGCCTGCCCACCCACCAGAGCCTTAGCAGTTTACAGAGAGGCCTTAACGGGGCTCAGTCACAGGCACCTGTCAGAGGGTCTCCACAACACCTTGCTCCCTCAGGCTACATCCTGGCAGATGGCTCCCACTATGGAACGTGAGTGGCGTGAGTGGTGGTACATTCTAAGGGCAGGGAAGGGGAAAGAGCCTCCCATTGCCCTGGGGTCAACAGGGGGTCATGGCCTCTCTGTGGCCTCCAACACTTCCGAACAGTGGGCAGGAATTTCTGGGGCTCTGATATTTCCTGGTCCTCAAGTGTGAGTCACGTGAGATCTGTTCTTTGACCCAAGTCACTGGGTCTTTCTTCATCCCTTTCCTTGACCAACAGCTGGTAGAAACCCCAGGCTGCACACTTGTGTGCCACTTTAGTGATATCACGGGCCCTGGATCCTCTTCCGTGTGCTGCTCTTCTGGGTCTTACTCTCTGGGGGGCATAATGTCATTGGTAGGCGGGATATGTGGGGTGACGTGGCAAGGGAGTGCTCTTGAGGGTGACCTTCCTTTTCCTACCCAAGTTAAGCCCTCTTGTCAAGGGAATTGGTGCCCAGAAGGCCAGATTCCAATAGATTCACAAACATCAGAAAAGAATGAAGAAGTCCCCTGCCAAAGAGTTAACAGCTAACACTGAGTGCCTACCGGGTCCCAAGTGCTGGGCTCAGAACCTGGACATGCAGAGAGGCCCTGGGACGTTCTGTGTCTTCCACACGAGCTAACGAGGAAACCGAGAGCATTTTTTCCACCCCTAAAGATTTATTTATTTATTTATTCATGAGAGACACACACAGAGAGAGGCAGGCAGAGACATAGGCAGAGGGAGAAGCCCTCTGTGATCCCTGGGACTGTGGGATCACACCCTGAGCCAAAGGCGGATGCTCAACCACTGAGCCACCCAGGCGTCCCCCGAGAACGTTTAAATAACTGGCCCAAGGGTGACACTGAGGGTGTCACGGGGTAGTTTGACCCTTGGTCTGTATGACTCCGGCAATTTTGGTACGCTACTTTCTCTCACCGTGAAATGGTGGTAGGCAAGTGGTTTGGGATCAACTGCGACAGTTTGAGAAGTAAGAAAAGAGGGATAGGCAGGGGTAACTCTGGGTGCCAGTCCAGACTGGCTGCATGAGCTGGGGCAGGGTGCTCCCTCTGTAGGGAGGGAGGGAGAGAAGGAGGGAGAGAAGGAGAGGGAGGGAGACTAAGAGAAAGAGAAGGGGATAACCTGAGTTAAAGTCCCTTCCAGCCCTGGGACTCTAGGGCCGAGCAGGTCCCAGGTGGAAGGAGCTTGGCCCTGGAAATCTGTGACCTATTCATACCCTCCCTTTCATCTTTCTCATTCATATTCTGGTCACTCTGCCCTCCTGGTCTTACATAACCATATCGGATAGCAGTTCTTGAATTGTTTTCTTCCAACAGTGACCTGGGCCCTGGCTCCCGCCTGAAGCAGGACACTGTGCAACCAGGGCAGGCAAATGAAATGCAGTTTGTGAGGGTGGGGGCAGAGCCCAGACCGTGAAAATGGGGTGCGGGTATTCAGCGAAGGCTCGAGGCCTATGAGGAGTGGTGAGGAGCTCAGATGCTCCTCTTCTCAGACCCTGAGCTCAGCTGTTTTGGGGACACTTGTGGAAACAACAATGGGTGGGGGAGTTTTGAGTGGGAACAATTGTTGGCTGGGTGCCTTTATTCTCACAGCCACCAGAGGGCAGCAGAGGTCTAAATAACAGACTATTTCCAGGCAAGAGAAAAGAACCTAAAATCTAGAAGCCTAGTTAAGGGAAAAGTTCAGTATTGTCTGAGTTCTTCCCAGCTTTTTCCAGTCACTATGAGAAAAAGTTACAGCTGGCTCTATACTCCAGATTCCTACTGAATTGCACTTAATCAATTATAAGACCTACTATATGTTTTTAAAAAAGATTTAATTAATTTATTTGACAGAGAAAGAGAGAGAACAAACACAAGCATCAGGGAGGAGTGGGGGGAGAGGGAGAAGAAAACTCCCCACTGAGCAGGGACCCCGATGTGGGACTCCTTCCCAGGACCCAGGGATCATGACCTGAGCTGAAAGCAGACACTTAACCGACTGAGTCACTCAGGCGCCCCTATAAGACCTAATGTTATGCCCTTTCTTTTCATACCTTGTGGAATGACTGCCATTTGGTAACACTTATATTGTATCACTTATGATCCCCTTGTATCAGTGTTTCTTGTATAAAGTCACAGAGGGCAAGTTCTTTGTGGAGCTCAATATCAGGAGAAAGTTTCCTTCTGACCATGAGCCATTCTGAGAATGGGCAGGAAAGTCACTGGCATCTCCTCTGTTGCTGACCCCTGTGGAAAAGTGTTTCATTTTTGCTGTGGCTACCAGGACGCCTAGAGTTGGGTTTTGCAGTAAGGTCTGGGTTTGAATTTGAACTCTTCTGCTGCTTGTTAGCTCTGTGCAATATGAATGAGGACAATAACATTATCACATTGCCCACCTCACAGGATTGCTGAGTGAATACATAAAGAGAGCACTTAGCACAGAGCCTGACACAAAAGGCACATTCAGTGATGGTTATTCACGTTTTCCTGGAAAAATTAATCTCTTGGCTCTCTTTTACTCTTGGTATAATGATTTTCAGTTTCCTGTAATCTACTTTATAGTATTAAGTTCCTCTAATCCTGCTTGGCAGATGGTGTGGTATACATGCATGAGAGGTTAGCATCTGTGGAATGCGTGGGCAGAAAGAAACATCTAGAACAGCTCTCTCCAAGAGAAATATAATGCAAGTCACATATGTAATTTCAGGTTTTCCAGTGGCCAAATTAAAAAAGTATAAAGTTTGGTGGCTCCTCAAAAAGTTAACATGGAATTACCATACGACCCAGTGATTCTACTCTCAGGTATAGAACTAAATGAATAGAAAACAGGTGTTCAACCCAAAACTTGTACTTGAATGTTCGCAAAATGCCGTTTGCAATAGCCAGAAGGTGGAAGCAAGGCAGATGTCCATCAGAGGATATATAGATAAAAAACCCAAAATGGGGATCGCTGGGTGGTGCAGCGGTTTAGCGCCTGCCTTTGGCCCAGGGCGCGATCCTGGAGACCCGGGATCAAATCCCACGTCGGGCTCCCGGTGCATGGAGCCTGCTTCTCCCTCTGCCTATGTCTCTGCCTCTCTCTCTCTCTCTCACTGTGTGCCTATCATAAAAAAATAAAAAATAAAAAAAATAAAAAAAAAACCCCAAAATGTAGCCTATCCCTCCAATGGAGTAGTATTCAGCCATGAAAAGGGCTGAGGTACTGACACTTGCTACAACTTGACGAGCCTCGCAAACACTGTGTTGAGTGAACGAAGCCAGACACAGAAGGCCACCTCCTGTAGGCTTCCATTCATAAGAAATACCTAAGTTATGCAGACCCATACAGACAGGAAGCAGAATAGAGGTTGCCAGAGGCTAGTTTTAGAGCAGAGTTACTTGAGAGGGCTTGTCAATGTGCAGATTCCCAAATTTCATCCCAGATATTTTGATTCAATTGGTCAAAGGTGGGGCAGGCCAAAGGAACTGCTGGTTTGTCCACTAGTAGCTACATTTTATATTATTAATAATAATAATAATAATAATAATAATAATAATAAATTTATTTTTTATTGGTGTTCAATTTGCCAACATACAGAATAACACCCAGTGCTCATCCCGTCAAGTGCCCCCCTCAGTGCCCACCACCCAGTCACCCCCACCCCCTGCCCTCCTCCCCTTCCACCACCCCTACTTCATTTCCTAGAGTTAGGAGTCTTCCATGTTCTGTCTCCCTTTCTGATATTTCCTACCCATTTCTTCTCCCTTCCCCTCTATTCCCTTTCACTATTATTTATATAATTTTTAAAGATCTTATTTATTTATCTGGGAGAGAGAGAGCGAGTGAGTGTACCCATGAGCAGGGGGAGGGGGAGGGTTTGGGACAAAAGGAGAAACTGACTCCCTGTTGAGCAGGGATCCCAATGCAGGGCTCAATTCGAGGACTCTGAGGTCATGACCTGAGCCAAAGGCACATGCTTAGCTCACTGAACCACCCAGATGCCCCTAGTAGCTACATTTAAAAAAATGCTCATCAGGGAATTCTCATAGATGATCTGGTTTGGTAATCTCTGAATTAGAAGTTTGTGAAAGCCCCTCCCAGCTCTGAGGATATCTGAGCCCAACTCAGTAACCTCAAATGTTCATCCTTCCTTCACCTCTTCCATGTTTTTCTTTCTTCTTCAGTTTTCTTGCATTGTCAGAGCTGCTGATATGCTTGGGATCATACATCTTTTTTGTTTTTCTTTTCCTCTTCCTCTCTGTCCCTTCTCCCTCCTCCTCCTTTTCCAGTTTCTTATTTTTTGAGAAAGGATGCGTGATCACTATTGAGATATTCAAACAACATGGAAAAGTCCAAAGAGAAGGATCTCCCACCCATAGATTACCATTGCTAACTGGTGCGCATCCCTCCAGCCTTACCCTTAGGTACTCAGGCAAACGTTGATAGGATAGCAAGAATGGGAAGGAAGTTCCTGCTGTTCTACAGTAGGCTTTTGTCACTCAACAGTATGTCATAGATAGACATGATTTTTAAAAAAGGTTTATTTATTGGAGACAGAGAGGGAGTGAATAGGGGGAGTGGCAGAAGCAGACTCTCCTGAATGCGGAGCTGCTTCAGGGCTCAATCTCATGATCCATGAGATCATGACCTGAGCTGAAACCAAGAGTTGGCTGCCAAACTGACTGAGCCACTCAGTTGCCCTGATAGACATGATTTTTAATTGTTAAAGTATTAGTAAAAAAAAAATACATATGGATGTTTTATATTTAACAAGACCCCATAACTTTGTAGCTGCTCCTTGACTTGTTCCCCATGTTCTTTGCCAATCAGCTTCAAAGGCTTTTACTTTCAATCTTACTGCGATTAAACCAGTAAGTGTTTATAAACAGCAAAGACTCTGTTTTTTGCAACACTTCTTAGGCTTGCAGGTAGATCATTACAGATGTTTCTTTTTTTTTTTATTTTTTTTTCAGATGTTTCTTGATATATGATGGTCCTGATTTTAATTTTTAGGTTCTCCTGTTCTGCAGCACACTCCATTTTATAGGTTATGTCTTTCCATTTTTAATATTTTCCCAGTTTTTTTTTAATTTATTTATGATAGTCACAGAGAGAGAGAGAGAGAGGCAGAGACACAGGCAGAGGGAGAAGCAGGCTCCATGCACCGGGAGCCCGATGTGGGATTCGATCCTGGGTCTCCAGGATCGCGCCCTGGGCCAAAGGCAGGCGCCAAACCGCTGCGCCACCCAGGGATCCCTATTTTCCCAGTTTTAACATTTTTTTGGTCTTTTGAATATAGGCTTCTTTTTTCACCATTCTCTCCCCCAGGGCCATATAGAAGCAATCCAATCTCTTCTCTCTCCCTTGTTTTCTTCTGCCTTCTTAGCACTGATACTCAAAACTAAAGCAAGCTTGCTTCACTACCCATCCAGTGGTCTAGATCATTGGGCTCCTAATAATGAGCAGTTTGTATCAGTGATACAAAATTTTCATTTAGACTAAATGAAAATAGTTTTCTTTCTAGTTTTTCAGATTACAAATTCTAGTAAAGTTCATTAAAGCTGAACTTTACTTTGCTGATGTTTTACATGTATGCTTAGCCTAGTGGCTGGGTGAGTCCACCCTTCCTTGGAACGGGACTCTCATCTGACTAGATACTTGTGGGTCAGTATTCTCAGTTACTTGCAACAGAAAGATACTGGCTGACTCAAGCAAACAAGAAAGATATTGATACTCATTCTATTCATGGAAAGGTGGGGTTCCATGGTTGGGAACTGGTGGTGCCATGGAGGGTCAAGAAAGAGGAAGCATGTCCTCTAAGCAGGAAGGTTACCTAGATGGGGTTCTGGTGGTACTGCTGTAACAGTGATGTTCCCTTTCTCCTATGTCTTTCTCTTAAGATTTAGATTTTCTAAGAGACAAAGATCATGATTCCTGATTAAGGGTTTCTCAACCTTGGTTCTACTATTATTTTAGACTGGATACTTCTTTTAATTATTATTATTTTTAAATATTTTATTTATTTATTTGAGAGAGAGAGAGAGAGAGGAGGAATGAATGCAGGAGTGGGGTGAGGAGGGGCAGAGGGAGAGGGAAAAGACTCCCTGCTGAGCAGGGAGCCCAACATGGGGCTCAATCTCGTGACTCTGGGATCATGACCTGAGCTGAAGGCAGATGCTTAACTGACTGAGCCACCCAGGTGCCCCTAGACTGGATAATTTTTTGTCAAGGTGGAGGGGCTGTCCTGTGTATTCTTTTTTTTTTTTTTTAATTTTTATTTATTTATGATAGTCACAGAGAGAGAGAGAGAGGCAGAGACACAGGCAGAGGGAGAAGCAGGCTCCATGCACCAGGAGCCCGATGTGGGATTCGATCCCGGGTCTCCAGGATCACGCCCTGAGCCAAAGGCAGGCGCCAAACCGCTGCGCCACCCAGGGATCCCTGTCCTGTGTATTCTATGATGTTTAGCAGCATCCCTAGCTTCTTCCCACTGGATGCCAGCAGACTTCACCTTCTTTGTGATAATCCCAAATATCTCCAGATTTTGCCAAATATCCTTGAGGGGCCAAATGGCTCCTGGTTGAAAATTTCTACACAACGCTGTCCCCTCACAGCATTGTGTAGAAAAGTGGTCTAGTTCCCTGACTTTGGTTGTGGTTAGCAGGCTCCTGGAATTGGCCCCTACAAGACATCATAGGATGGAGAGAGAGAGTTCCCTAAAAGGAAAATAAAATGCTCCTAGAAGTGGGAAGGGACGGATACAGGTCACTGTAAATCCTCAGAGCTATACAGACTCCTGTTAAGAGTTTCACATTTTATGGGTAGAAGTTAGTTGGTGTAGGAGAAACCTTTGTTCTAAGAAGCTACTCAGGTAGATTTCCTTTCCTGATAGCTTCCTGATTTTTCATAGGCTTGTACTTGTGAAATGAGCCTATAAATCACCAAGGGGTCTTGTTAAAGTACAAATTCTAATTTGCCAATTCTCTAGTGGGCCCAAGATTCTGCATTTCTAACAAGCTCCCAGATGGTGCTGATGCTCCTGGGCTTTTAGTTTGTTCATTTTGATTTTTAGATTATTGTCCTTCTGTTATTTCATTAAAAAAACAACATTTTAAAGATTTTTATTTTTTTATTTTTTGGAAAGGGTTCACAAATGTAATACTCTCTTATTTAAAAAAAAAAATCAAAGCTATAAAGCTTACCCAGTGATTTGGCACCTGTGTCATGGCTGGATCTTTGGAATATCACCTGCACATTACAGATTGGAAAGACAATCAGGGATTTGAGAGGAGACTGTATAACATTATCGGAGATTTCCCCTTGTGGTTGTCTCCTCTTTGGACTTCCTCCCTTGATACATAGCTACTTTGGGAGTCCATCCTCATTACTGTCTTCTGACTGCTCAGGACACAAGACTGTGGCCTTCTGCTTGAACTTCATCTGCATTTTTTTTTTAACATTTTGTTAAGATATTATAATTGTTATGTGTAGGATAGTTTGATCTAAACCATTCTGCCATTATCAGAACCATAATCCCTCAAATGTTCTCTGAGACACATTATTCTTCATTTTGAAACCCTCCATTTTTATCCATCACAGCTGGAATAGATCTAAACTTCTTTCCCTGACGTATAAAGTCATATGGAAGACCTGGGCCTGCAAACCTCTTTATCCTCACTATGGCCCCTAGCTCATGGGAGCACATTCAATGCTTGGATTATGTTATGCTCTATCCTGCCTCAAGGTTTATGCATATCATTCCCTCTGGTGGGAACACCTGTCCCCTTGTGCCTAATTATACCTCAGATATCAGCTCGAATATCACTTACTCTGGAAAATATTTGCTGAATCTATGGATAGATTAAGTTCCTTTCTTCTACCTGCTAATAACATGGAAGAAAGTTCCCAACTGAGAGTTGAAGTATAAGACATAAAGGAAACTCTGAGATACAATGGGGCATTTGTCAAGTCACCTCACATTTCAGACCTTCAATTCCAGTATGTATAATAGGTCAGAATTGGATTAGAGGATCTTTTAGGTCGCTTTCCTCTCTCAAAATCCATGCTACTCATAAAAAGACTAGTGAAGTTGAGACAAAAGCCCAGTGTAGGAAAGAGTAATAATATGGGGCAGATGCGGGAGACCTGGATATTAGGTTAAAATTTTAACCACAGACACTGCATGTCTCGGATCAAGAGCCTGAAAAACAGAAATGGTACTTGCAGATAATGATTCTGGCAACAGGAGATAGAATTAATGAGGTGGAAGCGGCCAGATCATGAATGGATCTGATGAAGAGAGCCTGGTAGATGGGACAGGTTTCAGGGTACTGGATATGGAATTTCATATGGAGAAAGTGATCTACCAGACCCAGCGAAGGCTACACAGAAGAAGGGTTGGAGGTTTTCTCCTAAGCTTTTATGTCCCTACAGGAGATGGAAGGGGATGGTTAGATGGGGAAAGAGATCAGAGTCTTTGTGATGATATTTCTTTCCATCTTCTCCCAGGTCCTGCTCTGCATCCAGATATGAGGGCAGAATGTACTGAGTATCTCTTTTTAAAAATTTATTTTAAAATTTAAATTCAATTTAGTTAGCATATAGTGTATTATTAGTTTCAGGGGTGGAATTGAGTGATTCTTCAGTTGCATATAACACCCAGTGCTCCTTATCTAGTGTCCTCCTAATGCCCACTACCCAGTTACCTCATCCTCCCCACCTCCCTCCCCTCCAGCAACCCTCAGTTTGTTTCCTATAGTTAAGAGTCTCTTATGGTTTGCCTCCCTCTCTGTTTTTATCTTATTTTATTTTTCCTTCCCTTCTCCTCTGTTCATCTGTTTTGCTTCTTAAATCTCACACAGGAGTGAAATCATATGGTATTTGTTTTTCTCTGACTGATTTATTTCACTGAGCATAATACCCTCTAGTTCCATGGTTGTTGCAAATGGCAAGGTTTCATTTTTTTTTTTCAAGGTTTCATTTTTTGATGGCCAAGTAATATTCCAGTGTGTGTGTGTGTGTGTGTGTGTATGTGTACCATATCTTGTTTATCCATTCATGTGTTGATGGACATCTGGGCTCTTTCCAGAGTTTGGCTATCACGGACATTGCTGCTATAAACATTGGGGTGCATATGCCCCCTTTTTAAAAAAATTTTTAAAATTTTATTTATTCATTCATGAAAGACACACACACACACACACACACAAACAGAGAGAGAGAGAGAGGCAGAGACAGAAGCAGGTTCCATGCAGGAAGCCCAATGTAGAACTCGATCCCGGGACTCCAGGGTCACGCCCTGAGCCAAAGGCAGACACTCAACCACTGAGTCACCGAGACATCCCAGCATATGCCCTTTTGAATTACTGCATTTATATCCTTTGGATCAATACCTATTAGTGCATTTGCTGGGTCCTAAGGAAGTTCTATTTTTAATTTTTTGAGTAGCCTTCATACTGTTTTCCAGAGTGGCTGCACCAGTTTGCATTCCCACCAACAGTGTACGGGTTTCCCTTTCTCTACATCCTTGCCAACATCTATTGTTTCCTGAGTTGTTCATTTTAGCCATTCTGACAGGTGTGAGGTGGTATCTTATGGTGGTTTTGATTTGTATTTCCCTGATGCTGAGTGATGTTGAGTACTTTTTCATGTGTGTTCTTTGGAGAAATGTCTGTTATGTTTTTTCTTTCTTTCTTTCTTTCTTTCTTTCTTTCTTTCTTTCTTTCTTTCTTTCTTTCTTTCTTTCTTTCTTTCTTCCTTCCTTCCTTCCTTCCTTCCTTCCTTCCTTCCTTCCTTCCTTCCTTCCTTCCTTCCTTCCTTCCTTCCTTCCTTCCTTCCTTCCTTCCTTCTTTCCTTCCTTTCTTCCTTTCTTTCTTTCTTTCTTTCTTTCTTTCTTTCTTTCTTTCTTTCTTTCTTTCTTTCTTTCTTTCTTTCTTCTTTCTTTCCATATTTAAAATAAGTATTTATTTCAGAGAGAGAAAGAGAACACAAGCAGGAGGGGAGGGCAGAGGGGATTCCCCACTGGGGGGAGGAGCCCATTGCAGGACTCGATCCCAGGACCCCAGGATCATGACCTGAGCCGAAGGCAGATGCTTAACCCACTGGGCCACCCAGGTGCTTTTCTGCCTGTTACTTGATTGGATTTTTTGTTTTTTGGGTGTTATGTTTGAAAAACTCTTTATAGATTTTGGATACTAGCCCTTTATCTGATATGTTGTTTGTGAATGTCTTCTCCCAGTCCACAGGTTGCCTTTTAGTTTTGTTGACTGTCTACATTGCTGTGCAAAAATTTTTTATCCTGATGAAGTCCCAATAGTTCATTTCTGCTTTTGTTTCCCTTGCCTTTGGAGATGTGTCTAGCAAGAAGTTGCTGTGGCCAAGATCAAAGAGGTTGCTGCCTGTGTTCTCCTCTAGGATTTTGATGGATTCCAGTCTCACATTTAGATTTTTCATCCATTTGACTCTATTTTTGTGTATAGTGTGAGAAAATAATCCAGTTTCATCCTTCTGCATGTGGCTGTTCAATTTTCCCAACATCATTTGTTGAAGAGACTGTCTTTTTTCCATTGGATATTCTTTCCTGCTTTGTGGAAGATTAGGTGACCATAGAGTTGAGGGTCCATTTCTGTGTTCTCTTTCTATTCTGTTCCATTGATCTATGTGTCTGTTTTTGTGCCATTACCATACTGTCTTAATGATTACAGTTTTGTAATAGAGGTTGAATTCCAGAATTGTGATGTCTTTAGCTTTGGTTTATTTTTTCCCCCATTCCTTTGTCTATTCAGGGCCTTTTCTGGTTCCATCAAATTTTAGATTGTTTTTCCTGCTCTGTAAAAATGCTGGCGGTATTTGGATAGAGATTGCATTGAACATGTAGATCACTTTGGGTAGTATAGACTTTTAAACAATATTTGCTCTTCCAATCCATGAGCATGGAATGTTTTTTCATTCCTTTCTTTTTTTTTTAAAAAGATTTTATTTATTTATTCATGAGAGACATACAGAGGAGTAGAGACCTAGGCAGAGGGAGAAGTGGGCTCCGTGCAGGAAGCCCAGTGCAGGACTCAATCCCAGGACTCCCGGGACTTGGGGATCATGCCCTGAGCTGAAGGCAGACGTTCAACCGCTGAGTCACCCAGGCGTCCCATATTTTTCCATTTCTTTGTGTCTTCCTCAATTTCTTTCCTAAGTGTTCTAATAGTTTTCAGAGTGCAGATCTTTTACCTCTTTGGTTACATTTATTCCTAGGTATCTTTTGGTTTTTGGTGCAATTGTTGATTTCTCTTTCTTCTGCCTCATTAGCATATAGGAGTGCAACATACTTCTGTGCATTGATATTATATGCTGTGACTTTGCTGAATTCCTGTATCAGTTCTAGTAATTTTTTTGGTGTAGTCTTTTGGGTTTTCTACATAGAGCATCATGTTGTCTGCAAAGAGCAAGAGTTTTACTTCTTCTTTGCCAACTTGGATACCTTTTACTTCTTTTTGTTGTCTGATTCCTGAGGCCAGGACTTCCAGTACTACGTTGAACAACAGCAGTAAGAGTGGACATCCCTGTTGTGTTTCTGGCCTTAGGGGGAGAGTTCTCAGTTTTTCCCTATTGAGGATGATATTCACTGTGGGTTTTTGTGTGTGACTTTTCTGATATTGAGGTATGTTCCCTCTATCCCTACACTGTGAAGGGTTTTTATCAAGAAAGAATGCTGTATTTTGTCCAAAGCCTTTTCTGCATCTATCGAGATCATCATATGGTTCTTGTCCTTTCTTTTATTAATGTGGTGTGTCACATTGATTGGTTTTACAGATGTTGAACCACACCTGCAGCCTAGGAATAAATCTCACCTGGTTGTGGTGAATAATCCTTTTAATGTACTATTGGATCCTATTAGCTAGTATCTTGGTGAGAATTTTTGCATCTGTGTTCATGAGGGATATTCTCCTTTTTGGTGGGGTCTTTGTCTGGTTTTCGGGTCAAGGTAATGCTGGCCTCATAGAAAGAGCTTGGAAATTTTCCTTCCATTTATATGTTTGGAATGGTTTCAGATGAATAGGTATTAATTCTTCTTGAAATGTTTGGTAGAAGTCCCCTGGGAAGCCATCTGGCCCTGGACTCTTGTTTTTGGGAGACTTTTGATTACTGGTTCAATTTCTTTGCTGGTTATGGGTCTGTTCAGGTTTTCTATTTCTTCTTGTTTCAGTTTTGGTAGTTTATATGTTTCTAGGAATTTATCCATTTCTCCCAAATTGCCTAATTTGTTGGCATATAATTGCTTATAATATCCTCTTATAATTGTATTTCTGTGATGTTGGTTGTGATCTCTCCTCTTTCAATCACGATTTTATTTATTTGGGTCCTTTCCCTTTTCTTTTTGATAAGTCTGGCTAGGGGTTTATCAATCTTGTCAATTCTTTCAAAGAATCAACTCCTAGTTTTGTTGATCTGTTTCTACTGTTTTTTGATTTCTATACTGTTGATTTCTGTCCTAATTTTTATTATTTTTTTCTCCTGCTAGATTTAGGTTTCATTTGCTGTACTTTTCCAGCAAGATTATTAATTTGAGCCTTTTCTTGCTTCTTGAGGGAGGCCTGTATAGCTATATACTTCCCTTTTAAGACTACCTTTGCTGCATTCTGTTTTTTAAAAATATTTTATTCATTTATTCATGAGAGACACACAGAAAGTGGAAGACAGAGAGGCAGAGAGATGGGCAGAGGGAGAAGTAGGCTCCCATCAGGAGGCAGATGTGGGACTTGAACCCAGGACCCCGGGACCACAACCTGAGTCAAAGGCGGACGCTCAACCACTGAGACACCCAGGTACCTTCTTTGCTGCATTCCAAATTTTTTTTCCATAAATTTATTTATTTATTTATTTATTTATTTATTTATTTATTTAAGATAGACATAGAGAGAGGCAGAGACACAGGAGGAGGGAAAGCAGGCTCCATGCCAGGAGCCTGACATGGGACTTGATCCCGGGACTCCAGGATCGCGTCCTAGACCAAAGGCAGGTGCTAAACTGCTGAGCCACCCAGGGATCCCCTCATAAATTTATTTTTTATTGGTGTTCAATTTTCCAACATATAGAATAACAACCAGTGCTCATCCCGTCAAGTGCCCACCTCAGTGCCCGTCACCCAGTCCCCCCACCCCCCGCTCACTTCCCCTTCAACCACCCCTAGTTCGTTTCCCAGAGTTAGGAGTCTTTCATGTTCTATCTCCCTTTCTGATATTTCCCACTCATTTTTTCTCCTTTCCCCTTTATTCCCTTTCACTATTTTTTATATTCCCCAAGTGAATGAGAGCATATAATGTTTGTTCTTCTCCGATTGACTTATTTCACTCAGCATAATACCCTTCAGTTCCATCCACGTCGAAGCAAATGGTGGGTATTTGTCCTTTCTAATGGCTGAGGAATATTCCATTGTATACATAAAGCATATCTTCTTTATCCATTCATCTTTCGATGCACTCCGAGGCTCCTTCCACAGCTTGGCTATTGTGCACATTGCTGCTATAAACATCAGGGTGCAGGTGTCCTGGCATTTTATTGCATCTGTATCTTTGGGATAAATCCTCAGCAGTGAAATTGCTGGGTCACAGGGCAGATCTATTTTTATCTCTTTGAGGAACCTCCACACAGTTTTCCAGAGTGGCTGCACCAGTTCACATTCCCACCAACAGTGCAAGAGGGTTCCCCTTTCTCCACATCCTCTCCAACATTTGTGGTTTTCTGCTTTGTTAATTTTCCCCATTCTCACTGGTGTGAGGTGGTATCTCATTGTGGTTTTGATTTGTATTTCCCTGATGGCCAGGGATGCGGAGCATTTTTTTATGTGCTTGTTGGCCATGTCTATGTCTTCCTCTGTGAGATTTCTCTTCATGTCTTTTGCCCATTTCATGATTGGATTGTTTGTTTCTTTGGTGTTGAGTTTAATAAGTTCTTTATAGATCTTGGAAACTAGCCCTTTATCGGATACTTCATTTGCAAATATCTTCTCCCATTCTGTAGGTTGTCTTTGAGTTTTGTTGATGGTATCTTTTGCTGTGCAAAAGCTTCTTTTTTTTAATAATAAATTTATTTTTTATTGGTGTTCAATTTGCCAACATACAGAATAACACCCAGTGCTCATCCCGTCAAGTGCCCCCCTCAGTGCCCGTCACCCATTCACCCCCACCCTCCGCCCTCCTCCCCTTCCACCACCCCTAGTTCGTTTCCCAGAGTTAGGAGTCTTTATGTTCTGTCTCCCTTTCTGATATTTCCTTTTTTTAAAAAAATAATAAATTTATTTTTTATTGGTGTTCAATTTGCCAACATACAGAATAACACCCAGTGCTCATCCCGTCAAGTGCCCCCCTCAGTGCCTGTCACCCATTTACCCCCACCCCCCGCCCTCCTTCCCTTCCACCACCCCTAGTTCGTTTCCCAGAGTTAGGAGTCTTTATGTTCTGTCTCCCTTTCTGATGTTTCCACTCATTACTTCTCCCTTCCCTTCTATTCCCTTTCACTATTATCTATATTCCCCAAATGAATGAGAACATATAATGTTTGTCCTTCTCCGATTCACTTATTTCACTCAGCATGGACTGAGGACTGGAACCCTCCAGTTCCGTCCTCGTCGAAGCAGATGGTGGGTATTTGTCGTTTCTAATGGCTGAGTAATATTCCATTGTATACATAAACCACATCTTCTTTATCCATTCATCTTTTGATGGACACCGAGGCTCCTTCCAGTTTGGCTATTGTGGACATTGCTGCTAGAAACATCGGGGTGCAGGTGTCTTCTTATCTTAATGAAGAACCAATGGTTCATTTTTGGTTTTGTTTCTCTTGCAAGAAGTTACTGTGGCCAAGTTCAAAAAGGGTGTTGCCTGTGTTCTCCTCTAGGATTGATGGAATCTTGTCTCACATTTAGATCTTTCATCCATTTTGAGTTTATCTTTGTGTATGGTGCAAGAGAGTGGTCTAGTTTCATTCTTCTGCATGTGGATGTCCAATTTTCCCAGCACCATTTATTGAAGAGACTGTCTTTTTTCCAGTGGATAGTCTTTCCTCCTTTATCTAATATTAGTTGACCATAAAGTTCCGGGTCCACTTCTGGATTCTCTATTCTGTTCCATTGATCTATGTGTCTGTTTTTGCGCCAGTACCACACTGTCTTGATGACCACAGCTTTGTGGTACAACCTGAAATCTGGCATTGTGATGGCCCCAGCTATGGTTTTCTTTTTTAAAATTCCCCTGGCTCTTTGGGGTCTTTTCTGATTCCACACAAATCTTAAAATAATTTGTTCCAACTCTCTGAAGAAAGTCCATGGTATTTTGATAGAGATTGCATTAAACATGTAAATTGCCCTGGGTAACCTTGACATTTTCACAATATTAATTCTTCCAATCCATGAGCATGGAATATTTTTCCAACTCTTTGTGTCTTCCTCAATTTCTTTCAGAAGTGTTCTGTAGTTTTTAGGGTATAGATCCTTTACCTCTTTGGTGAGGTTTATTCCTAGGTATCTTATGCTTTTGAATGCAATTGTAAATGGGATTGACTCCTTAATTTCTCTTTCTTCAGTCTCATTGTTAGTGTAAGAAATGTCACTGACTTCTGGGCATTGATTTTGTATCTTGCCACACTGCCAAATTGCTGTATGAGCTCTAGCAATCTTGGGGTGGAGTCTTTTGGGTTTTCTATGTAGAGTATCATGTTATCTGCGAAGAGGGAGAGTTTGACTTCTTCTTTGCCAGTTGAATGCCTTTTATTTCTTTTTGTTGTCTGGTTGCTGAGGCTAGGACTTCCAGTACTATGTTGAATAGCAGTGGTGAGAGTGGACATCCCTGTCTTGTTCCTGATCTTAGGGGAAAGGCTCCCAGTGCTTTCCCATTCCAAAGGTTTTGAACTCTTGTGTTTTTATTTTCATTTGCTCCCATATATTTAAAAAAATTTCTTTAATTTCCTGGTTGACCCATTCATTCTTTTTTTTCTTTTTTCAAGGTTTACTTATTAATTTGACACAGAGAGAGAGAAAGCGAAAGACAGAGTACAAGCATGGGGAGTGGGAGGTGGAGGGAGCGGGAGAAACTGGCTCTCTGCCAAGCAGGGATCTTGATGCAGGGCTTGATCCCAAGACCACGGGATCATGATATGAGCCAAAGGCAGACACTTAATGGATTAGCCACCCAGGTGCCCCCCATTCATTCTTTATTTTTTAAAATATTTTATTTATTTATTTATGAGAGATACACAGAGAGAGGCAGAGACACATACAGAGGGAGAAGCAGGCTTCCATGCAGGGAGCCTATAGTGGGACTCAATCCCAGGTCTCCAGGATCACACCCTAAGTTGAAGGTGGTGCTAAGCCGCTGAGCCACCCAGGCTGCCCTCCCCATTCATTCTTTAGTAGGATGTTTTTAGCCTCTACACTATGGTCTTTTCAATTTTTTTCTTATGGTTGACTTCAAGTTTCATAGCATTCTGGTCTGAATATACGCATGGTATGATATCAATCTTTTTGTACCCGTCGAGACCTGATTTGTGACCTAGTGTGTGATCTGTTCTAGAGAATGTTCCATGTGCATTGGAAAAGTGTGTATTCTGCTGTTTTAGGAGGAGATACTGTGAATATATCTGTTAAATCCATCTGGTCCAGTATGTCATTCAAAGCCATTGTTTTCTTGTTGATTTTCTGCTAGCTTATCCATCCATTGCTGTATGTGAGGTGTTAATGTTCCCTACTATTATTGTATCATTATCACTGAGTTTCTTTATGTTTGTTATTAATTGATTTATATATTTGGGTGCTCCCAAGTCGGGGGCATAAATATTTACAATTGTTAGATCTTCTTTTAGATAGACTCCTTAAATATGATATAATGCCCTTTTTCATCTCTTGTTACAGTGTTTGGCTTAAAATCTAGCTTGTCTGATATAAATATGGGTACTCTGGCTTTCTTTTGACATCCATTAGCATGATAGATGGCTCATTTCAATCTAGAGGTGTCTTTATGTCTAAAATGAGTCTCTTGTAAGCAGCATATAGATTGGTCTTGTTTTTTCATCCATTCTGACACCTTACATCTTTCGATTGGGGCAATTAGTCCATTTACATTCAGAGTGATTATTGAAAGATATGATTGTAGTGCCATTGTATTACCTGTAAAGTCCTTGTTTCTGGAGATTTTCTCTGTTCCTTTTTAGTCTTTGTTACTTTTGGTCTCTCTTTCTGCTCAAGGGATCCCCTTTAATATTTCTTGTGAGGGCTAGTTTAGTGTTCACAAATTCCTTTAGTTTTTGTCTTTTGAAACTCTCTATCTCACCTTCTATGCTGAAATACAGCCTTTCTGGATAAAGTATTCTTGGCTGCATATTTTTACCAATTTGCACATTGGCTATATCATGCCAGTCCTTTCTGGCCTGCCAGGTCTCCATGGACAGGTCTGCTGCCAGCCAAAGTGTCTACTCTTTTAGCTTAAGGACCTCTTGTCCCGAGTGGGTTTTAGGATTTTCTCTTCATCTTTGTAATTTGCAAGTTTCACTATAATATGTTGAGGTGCTCACCTGTTTTTTTTTTTTTTTATTGCTTTTGAGGGGAGTTCTCTGTGTTTCTTGGACTTGAATGCCTGTTTCCTTCTCCAGATTAGGGAAATTCTCATCTTGTTCAGTAAACTTTCTGCCCCTTATCTCCCTGCTTATTCATCTTCTGGGTCTCTTATAAAATGGATAGTATTTCACTTTATGGAATTGCTGAGTTCCCTAAGTCTGCCCTCATGGTCTAATAGTTTTCTTTCCCTCCTCAGCTTCCTTATTTTCCATAATTTTATCTTCTATAGCACTGATTTGCTCTTCTGCTTCATTCACCCTCAGTTTTATGGTACCAGTTGAGACTGCATCTCGTAATAGCATTTTAAATTTTGGTCTGATTAGATTTTAGTTCTTTCATCTCTACAGTAATGGATTCTCTAGTATCTTCTATAGTTTTTTGAAGCCCAGCTAGTATCTTTATCATTGTTTTAAATTCCAGTTTAGACATCTAACTTATATCCCTATTGATTCAATCTGGCAGTGAGTACTACCTACTGTTCTTTCTTTTGGGGTGAATTTTTCTGTCTCATCTTTTTGTCTAGGAAAGAAAGGAAGAAAGAAAAAGGAAAAAATAGCAGCACCAACAACAAAACAAAAAACCCTGGATCCTGGGTGTGTTTTGATTTCCTTGTTAAAAGAAACTAAATCCTAAAATTAGAAAGAAAGAAATAAATTTTAAGGTGTTTATAATAAAAAATAAAATGAAACAAAAATATAAAATATAAAGTATATATAAAAATAAAAATTAAAAAGTAATAAAAAATAATTGAGAAAATAAGAAAATAACTGAAAAAACAATACTAAAAGAGTAAAGAATAAAAATAGGAAGAATTCTGTATACTGTTTTCCCTAAGAACTGAAGCTTTAGCCCTTTATGATCAGTAAACTTGGTGCCAGCCAGTTGTTTGTGGCAGTCTTCTGGAGCAGGGGTCTGTCGCACTGGTTCTCAGGTTGACTTGCCCTAGTGGAGGAGTAAGTCCAGTGTGTAGGGAGGCAGAGCTCAGCATAAGCACTTCTGGACTTCACTACATGGTGCTGTTTTGCTCCCTAAAGGCTTTCAGCACTGATGGGTGGGATGAATATGGCTGTGCCCACTCTCTAGCCCCAGAGCTGAAGATTCTCCCTCCCTTTGCACTCTTTAGTAAGCCCTAACAGTAAAACTTCAGTTACTCTTGTCTCCCAGGTTTCTGTCAGAACTCCATTTTTGTCCAGCCTGTGACTGAGTGTTTCTATCTCAGTTGCTACTGAGTTTCAAAACTCCAAATTTTAGAGACTGCCTCCATATGGAGAGTGCTGTTCCTCCAGTGGTGCTAGGTGGTGGGGGGAGAGGGTCTTGACATGCTTCTGCATTTTGCTGGACCTCCAGGAAAGCAATCCTATGACTATCTAGTGGTTCACAGTTTATGGCAACACAGACCAGAAAGCTGGCATCTAGACTCACTGTTCTCAGTGGGCTTCCCTGCTCCTATGCCTGGGAAATCTACCACACTTAGGCACCACCTGTTCTTCCTGTGACACTGAGGATCCTGAGACAACACTGTCCTACCTGGGATTCCACACCACCTTACTACCTGAGCAACTTTAATACAGGGATGTACCCCACTGTAGAAGACTTCTGAAAGTTCTGATTTCACAAGCACTGAGTATCTCTTGAATGGCAGGCAAGCTTGTGCCAAATTTCAAGATCTACTGCACAAATTCCTTTTCTTTGGTGGCTCCTGGAACCAGAAACCAAATCATTTTTGAACTACTTTTAATTCTCTGTCATATATAATGGAATTTTCCTTTTGAGTTTCTCTAGTGATCGGATATGATTTTGGGAATAGACCAGACTCAGGACTGTAATCTTTTCATTCTATCCTTGGTGTGTACCCCAAGACCTTGTTTTATGTTGTCATCTGTGTCCCTCTTTTACCAGTGATCATCCCTTCAAAATATCTCACTTGAATTTAATGTGAAACTCATTTGGATTTCTTGTAGATTGATGTCCTGTGTTACTCCTTGGGTGTGTAGTTCTGTAGGAAGGTCTGCAAATGTTGTATGGCCTTGTGCCATCTTACTGATCATTGTGGGCACTTGTGAATATTCCTTCAGTACCACGGACAGCGCACACAAAACTTCTTAGAGGCAAATTTGAGACTGAATGAGAAGGAAACTTGGATAATCACTTGAGCACCCAGAAGAAATCTGAAAATCTGAGGCTAAAATGGACTTGTTTTGGTAATAATTATCTTCAGAGAGTATTTTGCTTATAGTAATTCTTTGGAATAGACTAGACTATAGTTCTGAAAGAGTTTTCAAGGAAATTTCACTCAAGTCTTGTTTATGTGATACTGTGTTTCACAATGATTAGAGGGAGGAAAATCTCCAGAATCCATGAATGGACACCAGATAAGCTATACTCAGGATACCAGGCCTAGAAAAAAGTTTCCGTGGAGTCAGAATGATCTGGGATACTAGACTTTGGCTCAGTACCCAGAAACTACCTTTTTAATTTGTCCGGTTTTACACAGGAACAATTTCTGGGTGAAGGGCTAGAGTGACATATCTAACTTATGCTTTCTGCCAATTCCCAAGGTAGCTCCCAGTCTATGCCCAAAGTCCAGAAGCAGGGGTTACCATTGTTGGTATTGACCTAGAATGCCCATGTATGGATTTACCCTGGGCTACATTGGCCATTACTGTTTGTGGTCCTTAAAATACTGGCCTAGGCTGCTCATACCACTCTACTCCTTTGTGAGGGTGGGTCCTTGATAAGAATATAAATAGGAAAAAAAAAAGAATATAAATAGGGTAGTCAGGGCAAAGGGGAATGATCTTCCATAGTCTGATTATAGAAGTTCAGGTTAATTTAATATTTGTAGCTTCCAGGTGTAAAGTCACAATTTCTATATTGCAGGCATCTGTGGCATTGGAGCCATTTCCCTAGAATGTGAGCATTGTTGAGGGTTGAATGCTCATTAATTTGGGGAGGATGAAATAATTTAATGATGATTATTTTAGTGCCATTTATATGGAAATCCACTGGGATCAGTGACAAAATACAGAAGCAAACTCAGTTTTGGCAGGCCATACCAAGGAGATATCAATAATGATTGTCCTTATACAGACTAACTCATTACATTGTTTGTGCCAATGTAGGTCATCTGTAGTTTACATTGGAAGAATCTAGGTTGAGAGAGATAAAGGATTTTAGACAGGGTCTGACATACAAAAATTTTCCAATTAAAATTTTATACATCTAATCAATATGAAAGGCAAATCTGGGCAAAGAAATTAGCAAGAATTCTAAATTTGAAAATCTTCCAGTAATATTTCAATTTATTTACTCAGAATTATTTTGGGATACTTTTGCATGAAGAATATTCCATTTTGCTTGTTTCTTCCTTCTGTCATGTTAAGCCTCCTGTTTTCCACCACCTCTGTCACTGTTAATAAATAAATGTAGTGATTGTTATGGTCTTTGGTAGAATCCAGGGTATTTTGCACATTAGCAGAACTTCAGAGATGTTTTTAATGCCTATAATACATCCTGACCCATAATCCATCCATAAAATGTTAATGAGCAAATATAGTGCTATACTCTGAGGATTAATACTTTGAAGTCTCTGCTCTTGAGCCTGAGGCTATTGTGTGGCCATTCACTATAGATACTGAACTATTCAGCCAAATCTCACTACTTCTCTTTTACCTGTGCAAAAATAAGGGTTGGATAGGATCTTAAAGACATGCGGCCATCGTGGTAGTAGTGAGATGCTGGGTAAAGAGCTAGGGGGTCTGGATCCATGTCCTTCTTCTGAATGAGCTTGGGAAGTCATTAGCCAGTTTTCACTTTGGGCTTCAATTTTCACAATTAAAAAAGAGCTTTGTTGGACTAAATGACCCAAGGCATTGAAATTTGTGCCTGTGACTGATTGTTTCCAACCCAGGTATAATCTCTTGTCCCATTGCTTAATCTCCCCTGGCCTCTTATTTTCTTTTTCCTGAAAAACCAGGGTTTCTAGTATTTGGTTGTTGTCATTTGGGGTGGGATGAAGTGTTGAGAGACTTACTTTTCAGGAATACAGTATTTTTCACAGAGATATTTTTGTTTAAAGTTGTTCCTGTTGCCTCCACAGCCAGAGAAGACGAAGGGCTCACACACAAATGTCAAGGTGTTGTAGTAGAATCTGGTGTAAACTGACTTACAGGTACCAAATAGCGGAGGGTAGTTGCAGATTTCTGGGCATGAGAATCCTGGAGTCAGGTTTTCTTTTCTACTGCCAAATGGACATTCTTTTCCTCATGGACTCAGATGACTGATGGTCATCAGTCCATGTGAATCTACCTGATACCTTTTCATTGAGCGAGTTCCTTCAACATAAATTTCACTGTATATGCGATATAGGGCAATGATTTAGATTCTGGCCTGGGTCAGAGATTCTGAGAAGTAATTGGAAAATTATAAAAATTTTGAAGTAATTTTAAAGAGCTGAAAGCAAGAAAGACCTGAGGCTTCTGCCCTGTATCACAGAACTTTATATTAAATAGGTCTCATTTTCTGACTCTCCACAGACTTTCCCCAAGGCACTGGAACTGAATATGTCATCATCTGCTTTCCCAAGGCCACAGGTCAGAACCCTTACTTTGATTTTTACAGACTCCCTGCAAACACACAAGCTAAAAAGATCTTTGGCTCTCTACATGTACTTCTGAAGGATAGGTTTAAAATGCTTATTTTGGCAGAAGATCTTCCTTTCCTCCACCTGTGTCTATGTCCTCTCCCATCTGATCCCCCTTTTTGCCTACCATGCAGACTCACCTGGCTTAGCTGAGACCATGGAGGTGGGTGGTCAAAGCAGGAACAATGATGGCCATGTTGAAGACAAAGAAGGAATTAATGTCAGTCTTCTTCAAGTCCAACTACAGCCCTTACCCACAACTGGGAATTTGCTACATTTACTCTGAGTATTTCACATGTATTCATCATGGTAAGTAGATGTGAGTGCCCTAAGCCTGTGAGTGATGGCCTCTGCTTCTTTGTATCCATAGAATGCAGAGTAGTCCTGTATGTGTTAAGTAGAATTAAAGCACATCTAATACACCCACATACATATACACACCCCAATAAAAGGATTTCCTAGACACTTTTGACATTAATCCAATTCTCATGATCCCGCTCCTCTTCCACCGAAATCCCTTAGAAAAAACTTAAGTTGATTTTATTTTATGTCTTCCTCCTTCTCCAATCCATAGGCAGAATTGAATGAAACTTCTGGAATCAGATTCTCTTGAGCCATATGGTTTGATATAAAAGCAGAACTTCATTCCTGCTTGTCACCCAGGCTGCCTAGACCACCATTGCCTTCACACTGTTCCCCAGGACTGCCCTTCCTATTTTGTCTTACTTCCAAGATGTCCACTTTCACACAATTGTTTTCTGAGATTTTCAGGAAACAGCATGCCTGAAAGCGTCTGGAGAGGCATGGACATGATGAGTATACACAAAGAAAAGAGGATCCATTTAGGCTTCATGGTGTTGCAGACAGCAGATAGGAGAGTCCTGGACTGGGCTGACATTATATCTTGGGGGTGGAGTTCCTTCTCTTGGGAGAAGTTGAATCCATCTCTTTCATCCCCCCAGGGTCCAAGCCTGGGCAGGATTCTGGTGTGTCCAGAATCAGCCTGGTGAGCAGAACATTAAGTGCTTGGGTACCCAACCATGTAGCATACAAAGTCATGGTTTGTCACAGTTCTACTGGTGAGCCTCAGCATCCCTCCTTTCTTCTTCATATCTGGGGATCTCGACTACTCCTGGTTCAGGACATTAGCATTTCTATAATGAACAGTTGTAAATAAATTATTATCAGTATTTTAGTATATAAATGTATTTAGTATATAAATGTAAAAACTTGAAAGTTAATGTGGGCTTGAACTCAATAAGATGGAACAAAAAAAGCAAAATAAATATAAAGAAAGTAGACAAGATATTGATGAAGATAGTAGTTGAAATTAATGAGTTAGAAAAAACCACTAAGATTGTCAAATAAAATGAAAAGTTTGTACTTTAAAAGTATCATTAAAATAGACAAAATTTTGGGCAGCCCGGATGGCTCAGTGGTTTAGTGCTGCCTTCAGCCTGGGGCCTGATCCTGGAGACCTGGAATCGAGTCCCATGTCGGGCTTCCTGCATGGAGCCTGCTTCTCCCTCTGGCTGTGTCTCTGCCTCTCTCTCTGTGTCTCTCATGAATAAATAAATAAAATATTAAAAAAAGACAACATTTTGACAAGAACGGCCAAGAAAGAAAAAAACATTTTCAATAATAGGAATGTGAAAAGGATAGAACTCAAACATGGAGAAGAGGAAAAGCTTACTGGGGAATAGTTTGTACATTTTTATGGTTAAAAGCATAAAAATCTTCATAAAATGAAATTACTCAAATTGACTCAATATACAGCAGAATGCTTAAACTCATTAATAAGCATGTATGAAATAGAAGTAAATACTGACTTTATAGGTGAGATGATTATACTATAAATTCTACCAAACACCAGTCAACAATTTTCTGAGTCTGTTATTTACTTAAAATATATCATTTATTTATTTATTTAATAGAGAGAGAGAGAGAGAGGGAGAAAGAGAGGGAGAGAGAGAGAGCGAGAGCAAAAGCCCAGAGGGAGAGGGAGAAGCAGACTTCTTGCTGAGTAGAAAGCCTGATGCAGGACTGGATCCCAGGACCCTGAGATCATGACCTGAGCCATAGGCAGATGCTTAACCAACTGAGCCACACAGGTGCCTTTTTTTTGTGTCTTTTAAACTGTTACAGTAAAAATATTTAAAAATTACAGAAAATGAAAAGATACAGATCTTCCTGGACTTACTATATTCCAATAAACCCATTTTAAATAAAAAATATCATAAATCAAAAAAGCATTTAATACACCTAACCTACCAAACATCCTAGCTTAGCCTAATCTACCTTAAATACGCTCAGAGCACTTAGAGCAGCCTACAGTTGGGCAAAGTCCTCTAACCCAAGGTCTTTTTTATAATAAAGTGTTTAATATCCCATGTAGTTTATTGAATACTGTACTGGAAGTGTAAAGCAGAATGGTTGCATGGGTGGACAATGGTTGCAAGTGTGTAGACTGTTGATCCTCAGATTATGGTGGCCAACTGGGAATTGTGCTCATAGCCCCTGCCCAACATAAGAGAGCTGTGGAATGTAGATGGTTAGTGCTGCTGGGAAAAGATCAAAATTCAAAGTATGGTTTCTATTGAATGTGTATTGCTATCATACCATTTTAAAAAAAAGATTTCATTTATTTATACATGAAAGACACAGAGAAAGAGAGAGGCAGAGGGAGAAGCAGGCTCCATGTAGGAAGCCTGATGTGGGACTTGATCCCAGGACTCCAGGATCACGCCCTGGGCCAAAGGCAGATGCTCAACTGCTGAGCCACCCAGGCATCCCTCTGTCATGCTATTTTAAAGTTGAAATGTCATTAAGTTGAACCATCCTGAAGTTGAAGACCATCTACATCTATATCCACATCATTTTCTTTACTGAATTAGAGAAAAGGAAGGGTTACTTCTCTCCTCAATCCTTGCACCTAGATCTCCAATTTTTCCTCAGATGCTTAGAAACCTATCTGTAAGTATCAGTAGTATTCTTTGCTCCTTTAAAAGTTAGAATCATCTTTTTGAGGACAAATTATGGTTTACCCATCTACTAACATGAATGTCTCTTAAAGTGAGAACAAATCAGTCAGTATATTTCATATAGGAAATGAAGTGCTAATTAATTCATTAAGTGGGTTTCATTAAGAGAACTTCTATTTCAGTTAAAAAAAAACAAAGACATAATTGAAATTATGCTATGCAGGTAGATATGGGACTTGGGTTTATCTCTTAATGTTACATTGCTGAGCCTCTTAAGTAGCTACATGGATTATATCACTGTATGATAACTTATTTTATTTTTTGTATTGAAGGCAAATTGGGTTGTTTTTTGATATTTAATTACAAATAATACTCTAATAAATATTCTTGTACATGGGTCTTTATGTATAATTATTTCTGTGGCGTACACTTTTAGAGGTGGCCTTCTGGATCAAAAGCATATATATTTACAAGTTTCATGGATAATACCCAATTCACCACAGCCTTGATAACACTTATTTTTTTGGTAAATCTAATGAATGAAAAATGGTAGGCCACTGTCGTTTTAATTTAGGTTTCTCTGGCTGCTAGTGGGGATGAGATTAATTATTGACATTTTGAATTTCCTCTTACACTTCTGTAATTTTTGTCTTGGGATATTGTTTTTTTCTTACCGATTTACAAGAATATTTTATAAAGTATGAGTCTTAATAGTTACATCTGCTGTAAGTATTTTCTCCCAGGATATTATATTCCCTTTTATCTTGTAGTTTCTTCAACTGAGTACTTCTAATACTTATATAATTAAATCTGTCATGCACAAATTTAGGGGTTTCTGAGTTTTCTTAGAAAGTCCTCCATCAGCTCAAAGTTAAATGTTTACAAAATATTTTCTTCTAGTACTTTATCATTTAAATTTTTTTACATTATAACCTTAACATATTAGAAATTTATTTTTGTATGTGATGTGGGTTATTTAACTTGACTATCATATCAGATGAATAGCAAATTGTCCTAGCATTTATTTATTTTATTTTATTTTTTTTAAATTTTTTATTGGTGTTCAATTTACTAACATACAGAATAACCCCCAGTGCCCGTCACCCATTCACTCCCACCCCCCACCCTCCTCCCCTTCTACCACCCCTAGTTCGTTTCCCAGAGTTAGCAGTCTTTACGTTCTGTCTCCCTTTCTGATATTTCCCACACATTTCTTCTCCCTTCCCTTATATTCCCTTTCACTATTATTTATATTCCCCAAATGAATGAGAACATATAATGTTTGTCCTTCTCCGACTGACTTACTTCACTCAGCATAATACCCGCCAGTTCCATCCACATTGAAGCAAATGGTGGGTATTTGTCATTTCTAATAGCTGAGTAATATTCCATTGTATACATAAACCACATCTTCTTTATCCATTCATCTTTCGTTGGACACCGAGGCTCCTTCCACAGTTTGGCTATCGTGGCCATTGCTGCTATAAACATCGGGGTGCAGGTGTCCCGGCGTTTCACTGCATCTGTATCTTTGGGGTAAATCCCCAATAGTGCAATTGCTGGGTCGTAGGGCAGGTATATTTTTAACTGTTTGAGGAACCTCCACACAGTTTTCCAGAGTGGCTGCACCAGTTCACATTCCCACCAACAGTGTAAGAGGGTTCCCTTTTCTCCGCATCCCCTCCAACATTTGTTGTTTCCTGCCTTGTTAATTTGCCCCATTCTCACTGGTGTGAGGTGGTATCTCATTGTGGTTTTGATTTGTATTTCCCTGATGGCAAGTGATGCAGAGCACTTTCTCATATGCATGTTGGCCATGTCTATGTCTTCCTCTGTGAGATTTCTGTTCATGTCTTTTGCCCATTTCATGATTGGATTGTTTGTTTCTTTGGTGTTGAGTTTAATAAGTTCTTTATAGATCTTGGAAACTAGCCCTTTATCTGATATGTCATTTGCAAATATCTTCTCCCATTCTGTAGGTTGTCTTTTAGTTTTGTTGACTGTATCCTTTGCTGTGCAAAAGCTTCTTATCTTGATGAAGTCCCAATAGTTCATTTTTGCTTTTGTTTCTTTTGCCTTTGTGGATGTATCTTGCAAGAAGTTACTGTGGCCGAGTTCAAAAAGGGTGTTGCCTGTGTTCTTCTCTAGGATTTTGATGGAATCTTGTCTCACATTTAGATCTTTCATCCATTTTGAGTTTATCTTTGTGTATGGTGAAAGAGAGTGGTCTAGTTTCATTCTCCTGCATGTGGATGTCCAATTTTCCCAGCACCATTTATTGAAGAGACTGTCTTTCTTCCAATGGATAGTCTTTCCTCCTTTATCGAATATTAGTTGACCATAAAGTTCAGGGTCCACTTCTGGGTTCTCTATTCTGTTCCACTGATCTATGTGTCTGTTTTTGTGCCAGTACCACACTGTCTTGATTACCACAGCTTTGTAGTACAACCTGAAATCTGGCATTGTGATGCCCCCAGATATGGTTTTCTTTTTTAAAATTCCCCTGGCTATTCGGGGTCTTTTCTGATTCCACACAAATCTTAAAATAATTTGTTCTAACTCTCTGAAGAAAGTCCATGGTATTTTGATAGGGATTGCATTAAACATGTATATTGCCCTGGGTAACATTGACATTTTCACAATATTAATTCTGCCAATCCATGAGCATGGAATATTTTTCCATCTCTTTGTGTCTTCCTCAATTTCTTTCAGAAGTGTTCTATAGTTTTGAGGGTATAGATCCTTTACATCTTTGGTTAGGTTTATTCCTAGGTATCTTATGCTTTTGGGTGCAATTGTAAATGGGATTGACTCCTTAATTTCTCTTTCTTCAGTCTCATTGTTAGTGTATAGAAATGCCACTGATTTCTGGGCATTGATTTTGTATCCTGCCATGCTACCGAATTGCTGTATGAGTTCTAGCAATCTTGGGGTGGAGTCTTTTGGGTTTTCTATGTAGAGTATCATGTCATTGGCGAAGAGGGAGAGTTTGACTTCTTCTTTGCCAATTTGAATGCCTTTAATGTCTTTTTGTTGTCTGATTGCTGAGGCTAGGACTTCCAGTACTATGTTGAATAGCAGTGGTGAGAGTGGACATCCCTGTCTTGTTCCTGATTTTAGGGGAAAGGCTCCCAGTGCTTCCCCATTGAGAATGATATTTGCTGTGGGCTTTTCATAGATGGCTTTTAAGATGTCGAGGAATGTTCCCTCTATCCCTACACTATGAAGAGTTTTGATCAGGAATGGATGCTGTATTTTGTCAAATGCTTTCTCTGCATCTAATGAGAGGATCATATGGTTCTTGGTTTTTCTCTTGCTGATATGATGAATCACATTGATTGTTTTACGGGTGTTGAACCAGCCTTGTGTCCCAGGGATAAATCCTACTTGGTCGTGGTGAATAATTTTCTTAATGTACTGTTGGATCCTATTGGCTAGTATCTTGTTGAGAATTTTTGCATCCATGTTCATCAGGGATATTGGTCTGTAATTCTCCTTTTTGGTGGGGTCTTTGTCTGGTTTTGGAATTAAGGTGATGCTGGCCTCATAGAACGAATTTGGAAGTACTCCATCTCTTTCTATCTTTCCAAACAGCTTTAGTAGAATAGGTATGGTTTCTTCTTTAAACGTTTGATAAAATTCCCCTGGGAAGCCATCTGGCCCTGGACTCTTGTGTCTTGGGAAGTTTTTGATGACTGCTTCAATTTCCTCCCTGGTTATTGGCCTGTTCAGGTTTTCTATTTCTTCCTGTTCCAGTTTTGGTAGTTTGTGGCTTTCCAGGAATGCGTCCATTTCTTCTAGATTGCCTAATTTATTGGCGTATAGCTGTTCATAATATGCTTTTAAAATCGTTTGTATTTCCTTGGTGTTGGTAGTGATCTCTCCTTTCTCATTCATGATTTTATTAATTTGAGTCTCCTCTCTCTTCTTTTTAATAAGGCTGGCTAATGGTTTATCTATCTTATTAATTCTTTCAAAGAACCAACTCCTGGTTCTGTTGATCTGTTCCACAGTTCTTCTGGTCTCGATTTCGTTGAGTTCTGCTCGAATCTTTATTAACTCCCTTCTTCTCTTGGGTTAGGATCTATTTGCTGTTTTTTCTCTAGCTCCTTTATGTGTAAGGTTAGCTTTTGTATTTGAGTTCTTTCCAGTTTTTGAATGGATGCTTGTATTGCGATGTATTTCCCCCTTAGGACTGCTTTTGCTGCATCCCAAAGATTTTGAACGGTTGTATCTTCATTCTCATTAATTTCCATGAATCTTTTTAATTCTTCCTTAATTTCCTGGTTGACCCTTTCATCTTTTAGCAGGATGGTCCTTAACCTCCACGTGTTTGAGGTCCTTCCAAACTTCTTGTGATTTAGTTCTAATTTCAAGGCATTATGGTCTGAGAATATGCAGGGGACAATCCCAATCTTTTGGTATCGGTTCAGACCCGATTTGTGACCCAATATGTGGTCTATTGTGGAGAAAGTTCCATGTGCACTTGAGAAGAATGTGTATTCAGTTGAGTTTGGATGTAAAGTTCTGTAGATATCTGTGAAATCCATCTGGTCCAGTGTATCATTTAAAGCTCTCGTTTCTTTGGAGATGTTGTGCTTAGAAGACCTATCGAGTATAGAAAGAGCTAGATTGAAGTCACCAAGTATAAGTGTATTATTATCTAAGTATTTCTTCACTTTGGTTAATAATTGATTTATATATTTGGCAGCTCCCACATTCGGGGCATATATATTGAGGATTGTTAAGTCCTCTTGTTGAATAGATCCTTTAAGTATGATACAGTGTCCCTCTTCATCTCTCACTACAGTCTTTGGGGTAAATTTTAGTTTATCTGATATAAGGATGGCTACCCCTGCTTTCTTTTGAGGACCATTCGAATGGTAAATGGTTCTCCAACCTTTTATTTTCAGGCTGTAGGTGTCCTTCTGTCTAAAATGAGTCTCTTGTAGACAGCAAATAGATGGGTCCTGCTTTTTTATCCAGTCTGAAACCCTGCGCCTTTTGATGGGGTCATTAAGCCCGTTCACATTCAGAGTTACTATTGAGAGATATGAGTTTAGTGTCATCATGATATCTATTCAGTCCTTGTTTTTGTGGACTGTTCCACTGAACTTCTTCTTACAGGGGAATTTTAAGAGTCCCCCTTAAAATTTCTTGCAGAGCTGGTTTGGAGGTCACATATTCTTTTAGTTGCTGCCTGTCTTGGAAGCTCTTTATCTCTCCTTCCATTTTGAATGAGAGCCTTGCTGGATAAAGTATTCTTGGTTGCATGTTCTTCTCATTTAGGACCCTGAATATATCCTGCCAGCCCTTTCTGGCCTGCCAGGTCTCTGTGGAGAGGTCTGCTGTTACCCTAATACTCCTCCCCATAAAAGTCAGGGATTTCTTGTCTCTTGCTGCTTTAAGGATCTTCCCCTTATCTTTGGAATTTGCAAGCTTCACTATTAAATGTCGAGGTGTTGAACGGTTTTTATTGATTTTAGGGGGGGGGTCTCTATATTTCCTGGATCTGAATGCCTGTTTCCCTTCCCTGATTAGGAAAGTTTTCAGCTAGAATTTGTTCAAATACATATTCTGGCCCTCTGTCCCTTTCGGCACCCTCGGGAACACCAATTAAACGTAGGTTTTTTTTCCTCAGGCTGTCGTTTATTTCCCTTAATCTATCTTCATGGTCTTTTAATTGTTTGTCTCTTTTTTCCTCAGTTTCCCTCTTTGCCATCAACTTGTCTTCTATGTCACTCACTCGTTCTTCCACCTCGTTAACCCTCGTCGTTAGGACTTCTAGTTTGGATTGCATCTCATTCAATTGATTTTTAATTTCTGCCTGATTAGCTCTAAATTCTGCAGTCATGAAGTCTCTTGAGTCCTTTATGCTTTTTTCTAGAGCCACCAGTAGCTGTATAATAGTGCTTCTGAATTGGCTTTCTGACATTGAATTGTAATCCAGATTTTGTAACTCTGTGGGAGAGAGGACTGTTTGTGATTCTTTCTTTTGAGGTGAGGTTTTCCTTCTAGTCATTTTGCTCAGTGCAGAGTGGCCAAAAGCAAGTTGTATTGGGAAAAGGAGAAAAAGAGAGGAGAGAAAGAAGGAAAGAAAAGAGAAAGAGAAAAAAAAGGAAGAAAAAAAAAAACAAAAAAGAAAAAAAAAGGGAAGAAGAAGAGAAAGAAAAAGAAAGGAGAAAAAAAGGGGGGTGGGGGAAGGAAACAAATCAAAAAGCAAAACAAAACAAAACAGGAAAAAAAAAAAAAAAAAAAGAACCACGGGGGAGTATCTTCTGATTCTGTGTACTTTAAGTCCCTTGGCTTCCTCTGGAAGTTGTCAGTCTAGCTGGTCTTCTGGGGGAGGGGCCTGCTGTGCTGATTTTCAGGTGTTAGCAGTTGGGGGAGCTGCTGTGCCCCTGCCTGGTGCAGGGCTCAGTGGGGGTTGTTTACCCCGTGAGGCCGCAGGAGGAACAGCCCTAGTGGCGGGGCCAGCTCTGGAAACCTGGATTCAGCCCCCGCAGTAACTCCGGAGGTCTCAGTCTGCAGGGCCTGGAGGCTCCGGGGCGGGGCCGCTGATGTGCTCAGCTGGGGCAGGAGCGTCCTTGCTGTCCTGGGCCCTCCCGGCCTCTGCCTGTCCCGGGGGAGGCGGGATCCTGGGCTGTGTCCCGGCGCCCTGTGCTCCGGAGCCTGCGCTGGTGGATTCGCGCTCCTGCCCCGCAGCCCCCTCCGCGGAGCCGCCGCCCGAGCAGCCGAGCTGCTCCTGGAACCACGCAGCCCCCTCCGCACGGAGCCTCTTCCTCTGCCCGAGCCCCTCTGACCTGCTCCCGGGGCCGCGCAGCCCCCTCCGCGGAGCCGCCGCCCGAGCCCCTTCAGCTGCTCCGGGTCCCGCCGGGTCCCGCTGTGCGCGCTGCAGCCCTTAGGGAGCTCGGCGCACTCTCCTGGGCGCGCAGTTGCTCTGTTACTGTCCCAGGGAACCCGAGGGCATCCTCGCCCTCCTGGGTCCTGCTCCAACTCCCCGCGAGCCCCTTTCCGCCCGGGAAGGTCGGTGCAGCTCCTGCTCCTCCGGGACGGGGCTCTCCTGTCCTGGGGACACTCGCCCCGGCCTCAGCCCGGGTCCTCGCGGGGCCCCTCCCCCTTGGAGGCCTTTGTTTCTTTACTTCTTTTTCCCCGTCTTCCTACCTTGATAGAAGCGCGAACTCTTCTCACTGTAGCATTCCAGCTGGTCTCTCTTTAATTCTCAGGCCGAATTCATAGATTTTCAGGATGATTGGAAGGTTTTCTAGGTAA
The DNA here is from genome assembly GCF_053574225.1 of Canis aureus. Taxonomy (NCBI): domain Eukaryota; kingdom Metazoa; phylum Chordata; class Mammalia; order Carnivora; family Canidae; genus Canis; species Canis aureus. The sequence goes on along the minus strand of NC_135636.1, from coordinate 38,560,753 downwards.
TTTGGTGGAGACAGGTGATTTGGAGACCCTACTCTTCCGCCATCTTGCCCCTCTGTCCTAGCATTTATTGAAGAATATGTCAAATTTCCCTTGATTTGAAATGTTTACTTCATCATATTCTCAATTATACTTGGATCTATTTCTGGATTTTCTATTGATGTATCCATGAATGTTTCCATTTCTGTACCAGCACTGCACTATTTTTTTTTAAATTGAGATATAATTTACATACTCTAATAAAATTCACAAATTTAAAGTGGTTTTTAATATATTAAAAAAATTGTGCAACTGTCACCCTTATCTACTTCCAGAACATTTTCATCACCCCAAAAAGAAACCCTTTACGCCATTGCTCCAGCACCTCACAATCACTAATCTTTCTGTCTATATAAATTTGCTTTTTTCTGTATATTCTACATAAACAGAATCCTACAATCTGGGGTCTTTTGTATCTGGATCCTAACTTAGTATCATAGTATTTTCTTCCTTCCTCCCTCCCTCCTTTCCTCCTTTCCTTCCTTCCTCCCTCCCTCCCTTCTTCCTTCCTTCCTTCCATCCTTCCTCCTGCCCTCCCTCCCTCTCTCCTTCCCTCTCTCCTTTCCTCTTTCTTTCTTTCTTTCTTTCTTTCTTTCTTTCTTTCTTTCTTTCTTTCTTTCTTTCTTTCTTTCTTTCTTTCTTTCTTTCTTTCTTCTTTCTTTCTTTCTTTCTTTCTTTCTTTCTTTCTTTCTTTCTTTCTTTCTTCTTTTTTTTCTGACATTTGAAATACAACTTTATTCTGCTTCTAAATGAAAATGCATGGGAGTGGGATGCCTGTGTGGCTCAGTGATTTAGATCTACCTTTGGTAGAAAACAAGATTTCACCCTTGAATATCGTGCTGTGATTGCAATGGTCTTTTAAAAAAATATTTAACTAATTTATTTATGAGAGAGACACACACACACACACACAGAGGCAGAGACATAGGCAGAGAGAGAAGCAAGCTCCATGCAGGAAGCCAGATGTGGGACTCGATACCGAGCCAGGTATCACGTCCTGAGCCAAAGGCAGATGCTCAACCGTCGAGACACTCAGGAGTCCCATGATTGCAGTGGTCTTTTTTTTTTTTAATAATAAATTTATTTTTTTATTGGTGTTCAATTTGCCAACATACAGAATAACACCCAGTGCTCATCTTGTCAAGTGCCCCCCTCAGTGCCCACCACCCAGTCACCCCCACACCCCCGCCTCCTCCCCTTCCACCACCCCTAGTTCGTTTCCCAGAGTTAGAAGTCTTCCATATTCTGTTTCCCTTTCTGATATTTCCTACCCATTTCTTCTCCCTTCCCCTCTATTCCCTTTCACTATTATTTATATTCCCCAATGAATGAGACCATATAATGTTTGTCCTTCTCCGATTGACTTATTTCACTCAGCATAATACCCTCCAGTTCCATCCACGTTGAAGGAAATGGTGGGTATTTGCCATTTCTAATGGCTGAGTAATATTCCATTGTATACATAAACCACATCTTCTTTATCCATTCATCTTTCGATGAACACTGAGGCTCCTTCCACAGTTTGGCTATTGTGGACATTGCTGCTAGAAACATCGGAGTGCAGTAGTCTTATACTGGAAATTCAAGAAGGAAACAGCTGTATTCTAAAACAGCTAATTGTGTGGGAAATATCAGAAAGGGAGACAGAACATAAAGACTGCTAACTCTGGGAAACGAACTAGGGGTGGTAGAAGGGGAGGAGGGCGGGGGGTGGGAGTGAATGGGTGACGGGCACTGGGGGTTATTCTGTATGTTAGTAAATTGAACACCAATAAAAAATAAATAAAAAAAAATAAAACAGCTAAGTATGTAGATCCAAAAGATGAAGGTGCTTTGTTTAGCTGCAACATTTACTCCAAAGCCCGTTCATCTTCAGCATCCTAAAGAGGAAGCACATGTTCTCTCAGCTGTACATTATAGAAGTAGACAGGTTGTGCCACTGACATCACGGTTTTCCTATAATACCAGACTTCTTTTTTTTAAATTTTTAAAATTTATTTATGATAGTCACAGAGAGAGAGAGAGAGAGAGAGGCAGAGACACAGGCAGAGGGAGAAGCAGGCTCCATGCACCAGGAGCCCGACATGGGACTCGATCCCGGCCGGGTCTCCAGGATCGCACCCTGGGCCAAAGGCAGGCGCAAAACCGCTGCGCTACCCAGGGATCCCTAATACCAGACTTCTGTTGCTGGGTTCCAGCTTCATTTTCTCACAGGTCACCATCCTCATTTGGGAGAGCAGCTGTCCTAGCAACCTCTAAATCATGCTCCTATTGCACTGCCAAAGCTGAGTCCAGCAAAACTTTCAGTGGGGCAAGGGCAGGCATGCAACAAACTCCGTTAGAGTCTCTAATTCCTTTTCTAGGAAGCTAAAGGAAGGGCTTTACAAAATTATGGTTACTTTTAACGGAAATGTCATAGTATTGAAGATTCTTTTTTTCTATTTTTTGGCTATTATGAGTGATACTTCTATGAACAATTCATGTACAAGTAGACATATGTTTTCATTTCTCTTGAGTAAACTCCTGGGAGTGGAATTGCAGTGTGTTTAACCTTTTGAGGAAATGTCAAGCTGCTTTCCCAAATAGCCTCTCCATTTTTCAATTCCACAGCAATTCATGAAGGCTCCAATTTCTCTACATTATTTTTTTAAAGCTTTATTTATTTATTTATGAGAGAGAGAGAGAGAGAGAGAGCAAGCGAGCACATGAGTGGAAAGGCAGAGGAAGAGGAAGAGAGAATCTAAAGTAGACTGTTGTGGGGCTTGATCTCATGACCCTGAAATTACAACCTGAGCTGAAACCAAGATTCCGACACTTAACCAACTATGCCACCCAGCTGCCTCAATTTCTCTATATTCTTGCCAACACTTTCTATTGTCTAAGTTTTAAAAAATATTTTTAATTATTATTTTAATCCAGTGTAGTTGCATAGAGTGTTATATTAGTTTCAGATGTATATTATAGTAATTCAACAATTCCATATATTACTCAGTGCTTATCATGATAAGTGTACTTACTATTAATCCCCAACCCCTGTTTTACCTATCCCTCCATCCACCTCCCCTCTGGTAACCCTCTGTTCTCTATGTTTAGGAGTCTCTTTTTAGTTTCTCTCCTCACCCTTTGTTTGTTTTGCTTCTTAAATTCCACATATGAGTGAAATAATACAGTATTTGTCTTTCTCTGACTGATTTATTTTGCTTAGCATAATACACTCTAGCTTCACCCATGTTGCTGCAAATGGCAAGATTTTATTCTTTTTCATGACTAATATTTCATTGTGTATATAGGCCACATCTTCTTTATCCACTCATCTATTGATGGGCAGTTGGTTTACTTCCATAATTTGGCTATAATAAAAAATGCTGCAATAAACATATGGGTGTGCTTGTATCCTTTTGAATTAATGTATTTAACATTTTATTTTTATTTTTATTTATTTTTAATTATTATTTTTTATTGGAGTTCAATTTGCCAACATATAGCATATCACCCAGTGCTCATCCCATCAAGTGCCCCCCTCAGAGGTATTTAACATTTTAATTGTAGCCATCCTAGTGGATGTGAAAAATATCTCATTGCGATTTTGTTTTGTTTTTGTTTTTTAATTTTTTTATTGGAGTTCAATTTGCCAACATTTAGCATAACACCCAGTGCTCATCCCACCAAGTGCCCCCCTCAGTGCCCATCACCCAGTCACCCCAGGCCCCCGCCCACCTCCCCTTCCACTACCCCTTGTTCATTTCCCAGAGTTAGGGGTCTCTCATGTTTTGTCACCCTCACTGATATTTTACTCATCTTCTCTCCTTTCCCTTTATTCCCTTTCATTATTTTTTATATTCCCCAAATGAATGAGACCATATGTTTGTCCTTTTCTGATTGACTTATTTCACTCATACCCTCCAGTTCCATCCATGTCGAAGCAAATGGTGGGTATTTGTTGTTTCTAATGGCTGAGTAATATTCCATTGTATACATAGACCACATCTTCTTTATCCATTCATCTTTTGATGGACACCGAGGCTCCTTCCACAGTTTGGCTATTGTGGACATTGCTGCTATAAACATTGGGGTGCAGTTGTCCCATTGTTTCACTACATCTGTATCTTTGGCTAAATACCCAGTAGTGCAATTGCTGGTTCATAGGGTAGCTCTATTTTTAACTTCTTGAGGAACCTCCACACTATTTTCCAGAGTGGCTGTACTAGCTTGCATTCCCACCAACAGTGCTCATCCCATCAAGTGCCCCCCTCAGTGGTATTTAACATTTTAATTGTAGCCATCCTAGTGGATGTGAAAAGTATCTCATTGTGATTTTGATTTGCATTTCCGTAATGACTGATGGTGCTGGAGGTCTTTTCATGTGCTTATTGTCTGTTTATATATCTTTGGAGAAATGTCTATTCAAATCCTTTGCCAATTTAAAAATTATTTTAATTGTTGTCTTCTTATTTTTGAGTTGTAAGAATTCTTTATATATTTTGGATGATAATCTTGTACCAAATAGACAATTTGTAAATATTTTCTCCCATTCTGTGGGTTATCTTAACTTCCTTAATAGTCCCCTTTGAAGCACAACAGTTTTTAATTTTGATGAAGTCCTTTGCATCTCTTTTTTCTTTTGCTACTGTGTTTTTGGTGTCATTTTAGGAAGCCATTGCCTTACCCAAGGCTACAGAGATTTGCTCTGTTTTCTTCTAAGAGTTTTATAGTTTGAGCTTTTACATTTAGGTCTTTGATCCATTTTGAGTTAGTTTTTGTCTAAAATAGAGGTCCAAACTTGCTCTTTTGCATATGTAAATCATTCCAGCACCACTTGTTGAGAAGACTATTGCATTTCTGACTGAATTATCTTGACTGTTGAAAATAAATTAATCAAAAAAGTAAGGATTTATTTCTGTTCTCTCAATTTTATTCAATTGACCCTATCAGGGAAAAATATGGTTAATGTGTTACGATAGGGCACATGAAGGATATGAATGGCGTTCCTGGACCAGCACCTAATTACATTATTCTATTAAGGAGTAAAATGTAATAGAAAATAGAAAGTTTGAAATATAGAAACATAAAGTGACTATTGAGATCTATCTCTTTTTTCCATCAGCTTTATTGAAGTATAATTGATAAGTAAAAATTATATATGTGTAAGGTGTACAATGTAATATTGTGATGTACATATACCTTGAGAATTACACATATCCCTCACCTCACATCATTACCATTTTTTCCCTTGAGGTGTGAAAACTTAAGATCTTTTCTCTTAGCATTTTCAAGTACACAATACACTATTGTTAACTGTAATTACCATGTTGTAAATTAAATCCCTAGAACTTATTGTATCACTGAAAACTTTTACCTTTAGACCAACAACTCTCCATTTCTCCCACCTCTTAGCTACCATTCTACTCTATATCTAGGAGTTTGACTTTTTTAGATTACACATATAAGCAAATCATTTAGTATTTGTCTTTCTATGTCTTGCTTATTTTCTTAGCATAATGTCCTCTATATTCATCCATGTCACAGATGGCAAGATTTCCTCTTTTTTTGATGGTGAATAATATTCCATTGCGTGTGTGTAGGTGTATATACACACATATATGGTATATACATACACACATATATATGATTTCTTTATATATTCACCCATTGATGGACACTTAGGTTGTTTCCATCCAGGGTTACCTCTTATTCTTTAGGAATGAAGGTTTGGGGGATCCCTGGGTGGCTCAGCGGTTTCGTGCCTGCCTTTGGCCCAGGGCGCAATCCTGGAGTCCCGGAATCGAGTCCCGCGTCGGGCTCCCGGCGTGGAGCCTGCTTCTCCCTCTCCTCTGCCTGTGTCTCTGCCTCTCTCTCTGTCTATCATAAATAAATAAAAATAAATTAAAAAAAAAAAAAGGAATGAAGGTTTGGTTCATGGTGGTGTAAAGAATCCTGATTATCTGAGGTGCTGGTGGAAGGCAGAGACATATGGTATATAACGGAGGAGGGATGGCATAAAGACCCACTATGACCTTACTTGATTGGCACAAATAAAACTTCTATTCCCGTGTTTGTTGTGTTACAAAACTAAAAGAAAAAACCCAATGCTTAAGTTAGGGTGTGAATGTTTATTTTTTTAGGCTATTTGAGTAATAAAATTTACTATTTAGTCCAGATGTTGCAGAGCTTTTTGTGAAGATCCACGCAGTACTGTAAGAATGAGACCTGAATCCCTTAGATCTGGAAATGGTTGAAAGAGCAAATGGAGATTTGTCTCCCTTTGGGATGTGGGCGGGTGCTTTGCTTACTTTAGAAAGAGACAATAGTAAGGTTTGTGGTCATCAGCACTGGTTACTTTAATAGCCCAAAATGACCACTTGGAATAAGCTGCAGCTCATTATATACTCTTTATATACCATTATATATATGAGTGCCAAACTCTACCAGAGAGAAGGCAGCAAGCAATGAGGTCAATGCACAAAGATTTGTGAGGCCAGTGATGACCAGAATAGAAAACAGTTCATGTGAGTTGAAAAGTCAAGAGGTGGAATGTAGTGAGTATTTTTGGTTTTGTCTGTTTGTTTGGGAGCATTACATCCTCCCATTATATGCCTCTGGTAATGGGATCCCAATTTTTCTTTGCAGAACTGTCCTTCCATGTATTGGACTCTCAATGTTGTATCTTTTCCTTCCTGTGAGTGTGGGCAAGAACAACTCATGAATGGGAGGATTGAGAGTTGTGAATATTTGAGTAACAGTCAGGAAATTCAGGATTTTTCATCTGGATTTTGGTTCACATTGAACAAATCTTAATATTATTCGCTTATTGGTGCTAGGATATTTTCTTTTTGCTAAGGAAGTAAATCTTTATTTTGTATTTGACTATTATGAATGAGAAGGTATTTAAAAAGTCCAGCTTAGGGACACCTGACTGGCTCAGTTGGTAGGGACTGTAATTGTTACTATTGGGGTCATGAGTATAAGCCCCACATTAGCCATAGAGCTTACTTAAAAAAAAAAAAAAGTCCAGCTTGTGTGTATAACTTTCAATTCTGTTACATGTTATGACTTTACATCTCCATATGATTAATAATATACATTTTATGTGGCAATAAATCTAAGTAACCCCAATATGGATATAGGTGAGATATTCTTTTTGAAAAATATTAAGCTCATATTTAAAAATTTCTGATGACCTCTAATTGTTTTTGTGTATTTGTGTTCTATGGTGTTAATCATGATCTTGTGCTGCACTGATAACGTAATTGATATACAATTACCTAATTTCTCTACTGTGCTAGGTTATGCATTGTTAGAGGGACCCAAATGAGACATGATTCCCATTTTAAGGCTTTTATAATGAAATTGTATTAAGGACTTGAAACCTGGTCAGTGAGTAGAGACTAAGTGTCTGGTGTTGGCTGGAATACATTCTCCACAGTGTGGAGAAAGGTCAGGGCCAGAGGTTATATAGTAAATAGAATCTGAGTTGGTAGTTTCATGTTTTCAAGAGGGTCAGCATCTTCACTTCTTCAGGTCATTGACTCCTTATCTCTATAAAGGACAAGGCTGAGTAGTGGCAGGGCTGAGTGGGAGAGGCCCTAGGCTGTGATGGAGAAATAAATATATTCCGGAGTGTTGAATGCCTTGAATTCTTCCCCTGTGTGTTCAGAAGAAGGGCTATCTGATAACATTATTATTTAAATATTGGGTTCCTGAAGTTTCTCTATGGTCATGTGGAAGCATGGGAGTGAATGTTCTGAACTGCAGGTCCACAAGGAGAGGATAAAATGTTCCATTTCAGTGTGTGAGGGTCATTAACTCCCTGATTTGTCTGGTAAAATCCTATGAAAGGAAAACACTTGAGAAAAAAGCCTAGAGTACCTAGTGAACCCATTAGAAGCCCATCAAAATAAGGAAAGAATTGACTTTGTGAAGTGAATATGAGATGACCCCAAGGCATAAGAACATTTTATGAGCAAGCAAATTACACCCTCCGCTCTTGAAATATACTCTTTTTGTTGTGTTGTGTTGTCACAGAATTTGAAATCCATACTAATGGCTTCTTCAGGAATTCCCAAAGACCAGATGACTTATGGTGAAAAAATTATTTTGCATAATCCTTCCACGATAAGTGTTTTAGGACAATTAGAAATGAACTGCTTATCCCGTGCCCTGAAAGACAGGAATGGAAAATTTCTCAGTGGGCAGACTTGAAGAAATATCCATCCTTGTCCACTTTAACTGGACAATCCAAATGATGGATTTATGGACAGTTGTAATGGTGTGCCTACATTGCAAGAGTAGTGGAATAAGTAAGATTAGAAACTTAGTGAGAACAAGTTTTAGAGGAGGGAAATATGAATGGAATTTCATTATGGTACATGATTATTGCTGAAGAATAATTTGCTCAATAAGTGGACCCATAATATGAAACTATTTATGTTCCAGGTAACTGTTCATTTTTAAAAAAGATTTTATTTATTTATTCATGAGAGGCACAGAAAGAGAGGCAGAGATGTAGGCAGAGGGAGAGGTAGGCTTCCCACAGGGAGCCCAATGTGGGACTTAATCCCAGGACCCTGGGATCATGACCTGAGCCAAAGGCAGATGCTCAATCACTGAGCCACCCAGGTGCCCACCCCCTTTTAAAGATTTTATTAATTTATGCATGAGAGACACAGAGAGTTTTTATTTTTTCTCTTATTTTTATTTTTTATATCTTTTCTTTTTTTATTATAAATTTATTTTTTATTGGTGTTCAATTTGCCAACATATAGATAACACCCAGTGCTCATCCTGTCAAGTGCCCGCCTCAGTGCCCAACACTCAGTCACCCCCACCCTACTCCCTGCCCACCTCCCCTTCCACCACCCCTAGTTCATTTCCCAGAGTTAGGAGTCTTTCATGTTCTGTCTCCCTTTCTGATATTTCCACTCATTTTTTCTCCTTTCCCCTTTATTCCCTTTCACTATTTTTTATATTCCCCAAATGAATGAGACCATATAATGTTTGTCCTCCGATTGACTTATTTCACTCAGCATAATACCCTCCAGTTCCATCCATGTTGAAGCAAATGGTGGGTATTTGTTGTTTCTAATGGCTGAGTGATATTCCATTGTATACATAGACCACATCTTCTTTATCCATTCATCTTTCGATGGACACCAAGGCTCCTTCCACAGTTTGGCTATCGTGGCCATTGCTGCTATAAACATCGGGGTGCAGGTGTCCTGGCATTTCATTGCATCTGTATCTTTGGGGTAAATCCCCAGCAGTGAAATTGCTGGGTCATAAGGCAGATCTATTTTTAACTCTTTGAGGAACCTCCACACAGTTTTCCAGAGTGGCTGCACCAGTTCACATTCCCACCAACAGAGCAAGAGGGTTCCCCTTTCTCCACATCCTTTCCAACATTTGTGGTTTCCTGCTTTGTTAATTTTCCCCATTCTCACTGGTGTGAGGTGGTATCTCATTGTGGTTTTGATTTGTATTTCCCTGATGGCAAGTGATGTGGATGGAGCATTTTCTCATGTGCTTGTTGGCCATGTCTATGTCTTCCTCTGTGAGATTTCTGTTCATGTCTTTTGCCCATTTCATGATTGGATTGTTTGTTTCTTTGGTGTTGAGTTTAATAAGTTCTTTATAGATCTTGGAAACTAGCCCTTTATCGGATACGTCATTTGCAAATATCTTCTCCCATTCTGTAGGTTGTCTTTTAGTTTTGTTGACTGTTTCTTTTGTTGTGCAAAAGCTTCTTATGCTTTTGGGTGCAATTGTAAATGGGACTGACTCCTTAATTTCTCTTTCTTCAGTCTCATTGTTAGTGTATAGAAATGCTACTGACTTCTGGGCATTGATTTTGTAACCTGCCACAAAGCTCCAGGTAGGAAGCCTGATGTGGAACTCTAGGACACTGGGATTACAAACAGCGGAAAGCAGATGCTCAACCACTGAGCCACCCTGAGCCAAAAGGTGCCCCTCTTTTGGATTTTCTATATACAATATCATGTCCTCTGCAGAGAGGGAGAGTTTGACTTCTTCTTTGCCAATTTGAATGCCTTTTATTTCTTTTTGTTGTCTGATGGCTGGAGGTAGGACTCCTAGTACTATGTTGAACAACAGTGGTGAGAGTGGGCATCCCTTTCATGTTCCTGACCTTAGGGGGAAAGCTCTCAGTTTTTTCCAATTGAGAATAATATTTGTTGTGGGCTTTTCATAGATGGCTTTTTATGATATTGAGTTATCTTCCTTCTATCCCTACATTTTTGAAGAGTTTTAATCAAGAATGAATGCTGTATTTTGTCAAATACTTTTTCTGCATCTATTGAGAGAATCATATGGTTTTTGTCTTTTCTTTTATTAATGTGATCTGTCACACTGATTGTTTTATGAACATTGAACCATCCCTGCATCCCAGAGATAAATCCCACTTGGTCATGGTGAAAAATTCTCTTAATGTACTATTGGATCCTATTGGCTAGTATTTTGGTGAGAATTTTTGCATCCATGTTTATCAGGGATAAGTCTGTAACTCTCCTTTTTGAAGGGGTCTTTTCCTGGTTCTGAGATCAAAGTGCTAGCCACATAGAATGAGTTTGGAAGTATTCTTTCTATTTCTATCCTTTGAAACAGCTTTAGTAGGATAGGTATTATTTCTTCTTTAAATGTTTGGTAGAATTCCCCTGTGAAGACATCTGGCCCTGGACTTTTGTTTCTTGGGAGGTTTTTGATGACTGCTTCAATTTCCTCACTGGTTATTGGCCTGTTCAGGTTTTCTATTTCTTCCTGTTTCAGTTTTGGTAATTTATAGATTTCCCGGAATGCATCCATTTCTTCCAGATTGCCTGATTTTTGGCATATATTTGCTCACAATATGTTTTAAAAATCATTTGTATTTCCTTGGTATTGGTTGTGATCTCTCCTCTTTTATCCATGATTTTATTAATTTGAGTCTTTTCTCTTTTCTTTTTAATAAGTTTGGCCAGGGGTTTGTCTATCTTATTCTTCCAGAGAACCAGCTCCGGGGTTGGTTGATCTGTTCTACAGTGCTTCTGGTCTCTATTTCATTGAGTTCTGCTCTAATCACCTTAGTAGGATGTTCTTTAACTCCTATGTGTTGTGATATTTCCAAATTTTTTCTTGTGGTTGACTTCAAGTTTCATATCATTCTGGTCTGAATATATGCATGATATAATATCAATCTTTTTACATCCATAAGCAGCATATAGATTGGTCTTGTTTTTTTCATTCATTCTAATACCTTATATCTTCTGATTGGGGCAATTAGTCCATTTACAATCAGAGTGATTATTGAAAGATATGATTGTAGTGCCATTGTATTACCTGTAAAGTCCTTGTTTCTGGAGATTTTCTCTGTTCCTTTTTAGTCTTTGTTACTTTTGGTCTCTCTTTCTGCTCAAGGGGTCCCCTTTAATATTTCTTGCGAGGGCTGGTTTAGTGTTCACAAATTCCTTTAGTTTTTGTCTTTTGAAACTCATTTTTTTAAATAATAAATTTATTTTTTATTGGTGTTCAATTTACCAACATACAGAATAACAACCAGTCCTCATCCCGTCAAGTGCCCCCCTCAGTGCCCGTCACCCATTCACATCCACCCCCTGCCCTCCTCCCCTTCCATCACCCCTAGTTCGTTTCCCAGAGTTAGGAGTCTTTATGTTCTGTCTCCCTTTCTGATATTTCCCACACATTTCTTCTCCCTTCCCTTATATTCCCTTTCACTATTACTTATATTCCCCAAATGAATGAGACCATATAATGTTTGTCCTTCTCCTATTGACTTACTTCACTCAGCATAATACCCTCCAGTTCCATCCACCTTGAAGCAAATGGTGGGTATTTGTCGTTTCTAATGGCTGAGTAATATTCCATTGTATACATAAACCACATCTTCTTTATCCATGCATCTTTCGATGGACACCGAGGCTCCTTCCACAGTTTGGCTATTGTGGACATTGCTGCTATAAACATTGGGGTGCAGGTGTCCTGGCGTTTCATTGCATCTGAATCTTTGGGGTAAATCCCCAACAGTGCAATTGCTGGGTCGTAGGGCAGGTCTATTTTTAACTCTCTGAGGAACCTCCACACAGTTTTCCAGAGTGGCTGCACCAGTTCACATTCCCACCAACAGTGTAGGAGGGTTCCCTTTTCTCCGCATCCACTCCAACATTTGTGGTTTCCTGTCTTGTTAATTTTGCCCATTCTCACTGGTGTGAGGTGGTATCTCATTGTGGTTTTGATTTGTATTTCCCTGATGGCCAGGGATGTGGAGCATTTTCTCATGTGCTTGTTGGCCATGTCTATGTCTTCCTCTGTGAGATTTCTGTTCATGTCTTTTGCCCATTTCATGATTGGATTGTTTGTTTCTTTGGTGTTGAGTTTAATAAGTTCTTTATAGATCTTGGAAACTAGCCCTTTATCGGATACGTCATTTGCAAATATCTTCTCCCATTCTGTAGGTTGTCTTTGAGTTTTGTTGATGGTATCTTTTGCTGTGCAAAAGCTTCGTTTTTTTAATAATAAATTTATTTTTTATTGGTGTTCAATTTGCCAACATACAGAATAACACCCAGTGCTCATCCCGTCAGGTGCCCCCCTCAGTGCCCGCCAGGCAGTCATCCCCACCCGCTGCTCTCCTCCGCTTCCACCACCCGTAGTTTGTTTCCCAGAGTTAGGAGTCTTCTATGATCTGTCTCCCTTTCTGATATTTCCTTTTTTTTTAATAATAAATTTATGTTTTATTGGTGTTCAATTTACCGACATACAGAATAACACACAGTGCTCATCCCGTCAAGTGCCCCCCTCAGTGCCCGTCACCCAGTCACCCCCACCCCCCACCCTCCTCCCCTTCCACCACCCCTAGTTCGTTTCCCAGAGTTAGGAGTCTTTATGCTTTGTCTCCCTTTCTGATGTTTCCACTCATTACTTCTCCCTTCCCTTCTATTCCCTTTCACTATTATTTATATTGCCCAAATGAATGAGACCATATAATGTTTGTCCTTCTCTGATTGACTTATTTCACTCAGCATAATACCCTCCAGTTCCGTCCACGTCGAAGCAGATGGTGGGTATTTGTCATTTGTAATGGCTGAATAATATTCCATTGTATACATAAACAACATCTTCTTTATCCATTCATCTTTTGATGGACACCAAGGCTCCTTCCAGTTTGGCTACTGTGGACATTGCTGCTAGAAATATCGGGGTGCAGGTGTCTTCTTATCTTGAGGAAGAACCAATGGTTCATTTTTGCTTTTGTTTCTCTTGCCTTAGTGGATGTATCTTGCAAGAAGTTACTGTGGCTGAGTTCAAAAAGGGTGTTGCCTGTGTTCTCCTCTAGGATTTTGATGGAATCTTGTCTCACATTTAGATCTTTCATCCATTTTGAGTTTATCTTTGTGTATGGTGCAAGAGAGTGGTCTAGTTTCATTCTTCTGCATGTGAATGTCCAATTTTCCCAGCACCATTTATTGAAGAGACTGTCTTTTTTCCAGTGGATAGTCTTTCCTCCTTTATCGAATATTAGTTGACCATAAAGTTCAGGGTCCACTTCTGGATTCTCTATTCTGTTCCATTGATCTATGTGTCTGTTTTTGCGCCAGTACCACACTGTCTTGATGACCACAGCTTTGTGGTACAACCTGAAATCTGGCATTGTGATGGCCCCAGCTATGGTTTTCTTTTTTAAAATTCCCCTGGCTCTTTGGGGTCTTTTCTGATTCCACACAAATCTTAAAATAATTTGTTCTAACTCTCTGAAGAAAGTCCATGGTATTTTGATAGGGATTGCATTAAATGTGTAAATTGCCCTGGGTAACATTGACATTTTCACAATATTAATTCTTCCAATCCATGAGCATGGAATATTTTTCCATCTCTTTGTGTCTTCCTCAATTTCTTTCAGAAGTGTTCTGTAGTTTTTAGGGTATAGATCCTTTACCTCTTTGGTGAGGTTTATTCCTAGGTATCTTATGCTTTTGGGTGCAATTGTAAATGTGATTGACTCCTTAATTTCTCTTTCTTCAGTCTCATTGTTAGTGTAAGAAATGTCACTGACTTCTGGGCATTGATTTTGCATCCTGCCACACTGCCAAATTGCTGTATGAGTTCTAGCAATCTTAGGGTGGAGGCTTTTGGGTTTTCTATCTAGAGTATCATGTCATCAGCGAAGAGGGAGAGTTTGACTTCTTCTTTGCCAGTTGAATGCCTTTTATTTCTTTTTGTTGTCTGATTGCTGAGGCTAGGACTTCCAGTGCTATGTTGAATAGCAGTGGTGAGAGTGGATGGACATCCCTGTCTTGTTCCTGATCTTAGGGGAAAAGCTCCCAGTGCTTTCCCATTCCAAAGGTTTTGAACTCTTATGTTTTTATTTTCATTTGCTCCCATATATTTAAAAAAATTTCTTTAATTTCCTGGTTGACCCATTCATTCTTTTTTTTTTTTTCTTTTTTCAAGGTTTACTTATTAATTTGACACAGAGAGAGAGAAAGCGAAAGACAGAGTACAAGCATGGGGAGTGGGAGGTGGAGGGAGTGGGAGAAGCTGGCTCTCTGCCAAGCAGGGATCTTGATGCACGGCTTGATCCCAAGACCACGGGATCATGATCTGAGCCAAAGGCAGACACTTAATGGATTAGCCACCCAGGTGCCCCCCATTCATTCTTTATTTTTTTTAAATATTTTATTTATTTATTTATGAGAGACACACAGAGAGAGGCAGAGACACATACAGAGGGAGAAGCAGGCTTCCATGCAGGGAGCCTGTAGTGGGACTCAATCCCAGGTCTCCAGGATCACACCCTAGGTTGAAGGTGGTGCTAAGCCGCTGAGCCACCCAGGCTGCCCTCCCCATTCATTCTTTAGTAGGATGTGCTTAACCTCTACACTGTGGTCTTTTCAATTTTTTTCTTATGGTTGACTTCAAGTTTCATAGCATTCTGGTCTGAATATACGCATGGTATGATATCAATCTTTTTGTACCCGTCGAGACCTGATTTGTGACCTAGTGTGTGATCTGTTCTAGAGAATGTTCCATGTGCATTGGAAAAGTGTGTATTCTGCTGTTTTAGGAGGAGATACTGTGAATATATCTGTTAAATCCATCTGGTCCAGTGTGTCATTCAAAGCCATTGTTTCCTTGTTGATTTTCTGCTAGCTTATCCGTCCATTGCTGTATGTGAGGTGTTAAAGTTCCCTACTATTATTGTATCATTATCACTGAGTTTCTTTATGTTTGTTATTAATTGATTTATATATTTGGGTGCTCCCAAGTTGGGGGCATAAATATTTACAATTGTTAGATCTTCTTTTAGATAGACTCCTTAAATATGGTATAATGCCCCTTTTCATCTCTTGTTACAGTGTTTGGCTTAAAATCTAGCTTGTCTGATATAAATATGGGTACTCTGGCTTTCTTTTGACATCCATTAGCATGATAGATGGCGCTCCATCCCCTCATTTTCAATCTAGAGGTGTCTTTATGTCTAAAATGAGTCTCTTGTAAGCAGCATATAGATTGGTCTTGTTTTTTCATCCATTCTGATACCTTATGTCTTTCGATTGGGGCAATTAGTCCATTTACATTCAGAGTGATTATTGAAAGATGTGATTGTAGTGCCATTGTATTACTGTAAAGTCCTTGTTTCTGGAGATTTTCTCTGTTCCTTTTTAGTCTTTGTTACTTTTGGTCTCTCTTTCTGCTCAAGGGATCCCCTTTAATATTTCTTGTGAGGGCTGGTTTAGTGTTCACAAATTCCTTTAGTTTTTGTCTTTTGAAACTCTCTATCTCACCTTCTATGCTGAAATACAGCCTTTCTGGATAAAGTATTCTTGGCTGCATATTTTTACCAATTTGCACATTGGCTATATCATGCCAGTCCTTTCTGGCCTGCCAGGTCTCCATGGACAGGTCTGCTGCCAGCCAAAGTGTCTACTCTTTTAGCTCAAGGACCTCTTGTCCCGAGTGGGTTTTAGGATTTTCTCTTCATCTTTGTAATTTGCAAGTTTCACTATAATATGTTGAGGTGCTCACCTGTTTTTTTTTTTTTTATTTCTGTTGAGGGGAGTTCTCTGTGTTTCTTGGACTTGAATGCCTGTTTCCTTCTCCAGATTAGGGAAATTCTCAGCTTGTTCAGTAAACTTTCTGCCCCTTATCTCCCTGCTTATTCATCTTCTGGGTCTCTTATAAAATGGATAGTATTTCACTTTATGGAATTGCTGAGTTCCCTAAGTCTGCCCTCATGGTCTAATAGTTTTCTTTCCCTCCTCAGCTTCCTTATTTTCCATAATTTTATCTTCTGTAGCACTGATTTGCTCTTCTGCTTCATTCACCCTCATTTTTATGGTTATCAGTTGGGACTACATCTTGTAATAGTATTTTTAATTTTGGCCTGACTAGATTTTAGTTCTTTCATCTCTACAGTAATGGATTCTCTAGTATCTTCTATGGTTTTTTTGAAGCCCAGCTAGTATCTTTACAATCGTTTTAAATTTCAGTTCAAATCATTTGTGTTTCCTTGGTATTAGTTGTGATCTCTCGTCTTTTATTCATGATTTTATTAATTTGAGTCTTTTCTCTTTTCTTTTTAATAAGTTTGGCCAGGGGTTTTTCTATCTTATTGACATCTAACTTATATCTCTATTGATTAAATTTCTGGCAGTGAGTACTACCTACTGTTCTTTCTTTTGGGGTGAATTTCTCTGTCTCATCATTTTGTTCAGAAAAGAAAGGAAGAAAGAAAAAGGAAAAAACAGCAGCAGCAGCAACAACAAAACAAAAAAACCCTAGATCCTAGGTGTATTTTGATCTGCTTGTTAAAAGAAACTAGATCCCAAAAGTAGAAAAAATATGTATACATATATGTATATTTTATGGTGTGTATAATAAAAAAATAAAATGAAAGGAAACAAAAAATAAAAAAAAAGCATAGGTTTTTTTTGTTTGTTTCTGAAGATTTTCTCTGTTTCTTTCTAGTCTTTGTTGCTTTTGTGTTGTTTTTCCCATTCAAAGAGTCCCCTTTAATATTTCTTGCAGGGCTGGTTAGTGGTCACAAACTCTTTTAGTTTTTGTTTGTCTGGGAAGCTGTTTATGTCTACTTCTATTTTGAACAACAGCCTTGCTAGATAAAGTATTCTTGGCTGCATATTTTTTCCATTCAGAATATTGAATATGTCATGCTATTCTTTTCTGTCCTGCCATATTTCTGTGGATAGATCTGCTTCGAACTTGATTTGTCTTCCCTTACAGGTTAGGGATTTCTTTTCCCTTGCTGTCTTCAGGATTCTTTCCTTATTTCCGTATTTTGAAAATTTTACTACAATATGTCTTGGTGTTAATTGGCTTTTGTTGATTTTGATGGGAGTTCTGTGCTTTCTGGATTTGGATGTCTGTTTCCTTCCCCAGATTAATGACGTTTTCAGCATAATTTTCTCAAATAAACCTTCTGCCTCATTTTTGTCTCTTCTTCTGGGACTCCTATCAGGAATGTTATGCTTTATGGAGTTGCTGAGTTCCCTCAGTCTACGCTTGTAGTCCAATACCTTTCTTTCCTCTTCTTTTCAGCTGCATTATTTTCCATAGGTTTATCTTCTATATCAGTTATTTATTCTTCTTCTTCTTCTTCCATCTTTGTGGCCATTACATCCAGTCAGTCTTGTATCTTGTTTATAACATTTTTAAATTTTGGCCTGACTAGTTTTTAGTTCTTTTATTTCTATGGTGAGGGTTTCTCTGGTTTCTTCTATGCTTTTCTCAAGCCCAGCTAGTATCCTTATGATTGTTGTTTTATTTATTTGTTATTTTTATTTTTTAAATATTTTATGTATTTATTCATGAGAGACAGAGAGAGAGAGAGGCAGAGACACAGGCAGAGGGAGAAGCAGACTCCATGCAGGAAGCTGGACATGGGACTGGATCCTGGGTCTCTAGGATCACACCCTGGGCTGAAGGTGGCACTAAACTGCTGAGCCACTAGGGCTGCCCATGATTGTTGTTTTAAATTCTAGTTCAGGCATATTACTTATATCTATTTTGATGCTCTCCCTGGCAGTGACCTCTTCTGACTCTTTCTTTTGTGATGAATTCCTCAGTCTTGGCATTTTGTTTAGGTCTCTGTCTTCTTAGTAAAGCCTACATTTGGTCCCATTTTCTTTTCTTTTCTTTTTTTTTTTAAAGATTTTATTTATTTATTCATGACACATACACACACACACACAGAGGCAGAGACACAGGCAGAGGAAGAAGTAGGCTCCATGCAGGGAGCCCAACGTGGGACTTGATCCCAGGTCTCCAGGATCATATCCTGGACTGAAGGCGACACTAAACCGCTGAGCCACCGGGGCTGCCCTAAAAGTTTAAATTACATGATTAGAGTCTGATTGGTATCTGATAAAAACGAGTCAGAGAGAGTAAAAGGAGCTCCTTTAGGTAATAAGGTGGTTAGGGAACAAATTCCAGTGGAATGTCCTGGAAAGGTTTAAAGAATATCCAGGGCTGCCCCTGAATGAGCAACATGAGTGACTGCTCACATGTTCTACCTGTGGCACTCAAAGACTCCTCCAACTTCCCAGACTTCTCTATCCTTTCTACTGGACAGCCTTATTGTAGCTTCAGGTGTATATGCATATGCCTTCTTTTCCATATAGATGGAGGGTCCTATAGATTCCTAATTTTCAGCATTAACTGTTTATAGACTCATTTAATCCTTAGCACAACTTTATGGAATGGGTACAGTTACTATCCCCATGTATCTTTGAGGAAATTGAGGCACAGGGTGTCTGATTCAGCTCCAGATAGTGTTGTGGTCCCATTTTCACTAGAGCTGAAGCTTTGCAGCACTCAGTGGTCAGTGGACACTGGTGTGTGTGTAAGTATGTGTGTGTGTGTGTGTGTGTGTGTGTGTGTGTATGGAGAGAGGGTTTGTACTAGTCTTCTTGGGGAGGGGCCTGCTGCTGCTTTGGTTCTCAATCACATTTGTCCTATTAAAAAAGACACCTGTAGAGCATGGCGGGGGATGGTGGGGCTTGGTATCAGTGGCTCAAGCCTCCACTGTGTGCACTCTGCATTGAAGTCCATCTGTACTGATGGGAGGGGTGAAAACCAGCAGTGTGCTCTCTTCCCTGGAGAGGTGATTTTGCTCCAATTGCTGTTCAGAAAGCCTTCACAGAAGAGCAAAAAATCTCCCCTCTTGTGGTTAGTCTTCCATCAGATTCCTGTCTTCACTCTGCTGGCATGGACTGCCCATGGGCAGTGATGCAGTGCTCCTGTGTCTACTGGTTTCCCTAGTCTCTGGGAAGGATCACAGCTAGCCTCTTGACGTGTACTAAATTAGGAGCCTGATTTTAAGGCAGCAACTTTCAAAGTATGCAGATGGACCCATTTGGGGGAAAGGCTAGAAGAAGGCAGTTTTGCTTGATTCCTGTGCATTGAACCCTGGGGGAGTCTTAAAAGTTGGGGCACTAATTCGGGTTAAAAATACTTTGCTCCTCAAGAAAAGGCTGGGAATTGAGAATTCCTTCCTGATTGTATGGTGCTGTGCTAGGGGTGGGATTTATGATGAGAGTATCTCAGGCTTTTCTACCTGTTTCAATATGAGTATGTTCTCATTTTCTCAGTGTGTAGGAGTTGCTCACCTTAGTTTCTGGATTTCTTTCAGAAGTAACTGTTGCATGTGTAGCTGAATATTCAGTGTATTCATGGAAGGAGGGGAGTTCAGGAGCATCCTATGTTGCCATCTTGGTTGTTCCCCTACCTTCTCCTCTTTTGAAGGACAATTTGCTGGATATAGGATTTTTGGTTGACAGGTTTTTTTTCTTCTAGCATTTTTCCTGTATTATCCTGCTGCCTATTGACTTGTGAAGTTTCTGATGAGAAATCTGCTGTTATCTTAATTAAGATCCCTTGTACGTGATGTGTCACTTTTCTCTTATTGCTTTCAAGATTCTCTTAAGCTTTTGAAAGTTTGATGATAATGTGTCTCAGTGTGCATTTCTTTGAGTTCATCTTACTTCCAATTTGTTGAACTTCTTTGATATTTATATTCATGTCTTTCATCAAATTTGGGAAGTTTTCAATCATTATTTCTTCAAACTCTATCTCTGGTCTTTTCTCTCTCTTTCTCTGGGGCTTCCACAATGCATATGTTAGTTTATTCAAAGGTGTACAAACATCACTTAGGCTCTGTTCACTTTTATTCAATATTTTTTCCTTCTGTTCTTCATTTTTAAAAAAGATTTTATTTATTTACTTTATTTATTTATGTATTTATTTACTTATTTTAGACAGAGAGAGAGAGAGAGAGCATGAGTCAGGAGAGAAGCAGAGGGGGGAGGGAGAGAGAATCTGAGGCAGTCTCTGTGCTTAGCACAGAGTCTGATGGGGCTTGATCTCACAACAGTGAGATCATGACCTGAGCAGAAACCAGGAGTCAGCCAGGCACTTAACCAAATGAACCACCCAGATACCCTTTTCTTTCTGTTTTTTTTTAGAGATTCATTTATTTATTCATTTAAAAAAAGATTTTGTTTTTATTTATTCATGAGAGACACACAGAGAGAGACAGAATATAGGCAGAGGGAGAATCAGGCTCCCCGCAGGAAGCCCAATGTGGTGCTCAATCCCTGGACTCACTGAGCCACCCAGGCATCCCTGTTCTTTAGATTTGTAATTTCCATGGTTCTATCTTCATGTTTATTGCTTTTTGTCTTCTGTCTACTTCAATCTGCCTTTGAACACTTCTACTAAAATGTTCATTTCAGTTATTGTACTTTTTATCTTCAAATTTTTTTCAGTTTTTTTAAAGACCAAAAAAATTTCCTTATTAATATTTCCACTTTGTTCATACATTGTTTTCTTGATTTTCTCCATGTTAGTACTTCAAATATCTTAAAGATAGTTGTCTTATTTATTTATTTATTGTTATTTTTTTCATTTTCTTCCTTTTTTTTAAAAGATTTTATTTATTTATTCATAGAGACAGAGAGAGAGAGACACACATACAAGCAGAGGGAGAAGCAGGCACCATGCAGGAGCCTGATGTGGGACTCGATCCCGGGTCTCCAGAATCACACCCTGGGCTGCAGGCAGTGCTAAACCACTGCGCCACTGGGGCTGCCCCATTTTCTTCCTTTTTATGAAAGGATAGGTGTTTTAAAATCTTTGTCTAGAAGATCTGCCATTGGATCTTTTTTGGGGACTGTTGATTTGTTTATTTTTATTTGAATGGGCCATATTTTTGTGTTTCTTTTTATGCTTTGTGATTTTTTAAAAAATTTTATTTTTGTATATTTCTTTATTGGAGTTCAATTTGCCAACATATAGCTTTGTGATTTATTTTTAATGAAAACTGGACATTTGAACCTAATAATGTGGTAATTCTGGAAATCTGTCTTTGTCATCCCCTAGCCTTTTTCCGAAGAGAGAGAATCTTAAGCAGACTCCACACTCCACACAGAGCCCAAGGTGGAGCTTGATCTCACAACTCTGAGATCATGACCTGGGTCGAAATCAAGAGCTGGATACCAACCAACCCAGGCACCCCCCCCATTCACCTTATTTTTAGTTGTCTCACTTTTCCAGGATTTGGCTGGAAAAGGAAGCAAATGGGCTATGGGAATATGTTATTTTGTCCCTGAAAGATTGTTTATTTCTGGGACATCCAGCTTCATGACTCACAACAGGAAAATCTCAGAACTTCCATTTATGTGAACCAGTCATGTTAGCCCAGTTCCTATTATTTCAGGTTCATAGCATGTTTCCAGCAGCTGATTTAGCTGAAGAATAGTTTATAATTCCCAGGTCTTCACTAAAGTTGGAACATGCTTTACCTGTTCAGAATAAATCCTGTTTGGATAATGGTCTGATCTTGAAGTAGTCAGATATCTTGCAGAAAATGGTATCAATTTAGGGGACTAGTTTTCCTATTCTTAAGATTGAGAAAAGACAGGTTTGCATGCCTAGTTACAGGATCTCATTTATAATGCCTCTGATGTTGGCCCTAGCTACCAATAGTCCAGGATGCATTCACACGTAAGGGATTGGACTTAGTCAATAAGATGGACAGGGAAGGTATGCAGAAAAGGGATGCTTGGATAAATTCAGAGATGAAATGGTCAGGCTGTGTGTCCTACAGCTGGGAAGATGGCCATGTTGAACCTTGTAGCATTCAGGAAACTTGGTAACCAGTGTTTGGGTGATTATTCTCTTGGCGGCTAAAACACAGTCATTGGATTGAAATTGAGGGTTGTTTTTCCAGAAGGACTGAGAACAGCCAAGTCAAATTTCATTGACTGGGGTACTAAACAATGTCTAAATAACTACTTATTATTAGGGATCAGGTCAGGAGGCTAGTTAAACTAACTGGGACTCCTGACTTGGTGGACATAAATTTCATGTGTTAGGTTCACTGCACAATTTGGTTCTAAGGAAAAAAAAAAAGAGCACTAGTTTGGTGCTCTGGTTCTACTAACTAGTTCAACATGAGAAGGGAGGTGATACAAACCTATACAGATTGGGTTTGTCACACCTAAAACACCATACACATATATGAGAAATGGTTGATGGGATAGAGGGCAACTAAAGGATGGGACCAGTTGACATTCAACTCTAAATAAGGCAGAGGAAGGGAAGAGACATTCAGAGAGTAGGGAAGGCTGACACAAAGTTGCTTTCATTTTAATGGTCATACAATTATTTCTCAGGAAAGGCAAACCTCAAGTTAGGAAAATAGCAAACATATGGAAGTTTCCAGGATTATGGAAATATTACAAAGGTCTTAAAATTGATTTGAATTTTCTTACAACTATGTTTCAGAATGGTGTATCAACTCTAACCTCTCGGCTTATTGTCTCTGTTAAAGCAAAAACAGACAAACAAACAAACAACAACAACAACAAAACAGATCTGTGTTAAAGGTTTTGGAAAGTCTCCCTGGATTAATTTAAGTCATTTTTATCCCAAAACAAGTCCAGAGGATATCATATCTTTCAATGTCTCTCCTGTTCCATTTATTGATATCTTATTCTTTCATTCCCTAAAACTTAGTAATTGTCTACTACTATGTGCCAGGCATTGCAAAAATTCACAAGGCATATTAAATAAATAAAACAAAATTTGTTTTTGAGTTACTCACAAGATCACTTTCCATCTCACTTTCTTGGGAATCAGCCATACCAAAGCCTCCATGGGCCTTCTTCTAGTTCCAATGACTGGGAAATGGTCAAGTGTGGGCTGAGAGCTTAGTTGTATAAAACAGCATGTTGCTATGGAGAGTTCATAGGTCTGAGATTACAAGGATTGGTTTTGGGTGAACTTGTGCTTGTAAAATAGTCAAGCCCTGGTGACCATCACATCTGATTAGAAACCATTTAATATGAACTTGGTCCAGTTAGTTACCTCTAATGGACTTTGTTTCTTCATTTGCCACTCTAAAATAATGATACAAATCTCCCTTAGGGTGATTTTAATTTTAAATTATATCAATATATGTAAATTGCTTAGTGCAGTGCCTGGCACATGGTAATTATCTGATAAATGGTGACTACTAATTTTTCTCTGGACTTTGGATTTCCTAAGGAAAAATGACAAATGATCCTGAGATCTAACCTATTAAGTTTTTTAATGAGGACAATTCTCCCACTTCCCATCCCAAGCCAGGGATCCTAGGATCTAAGAACCTCTCCTTTTCCTCTCCCCCAAGGGCCAAGGGCAGGGTGGGATTTCTTACTTTATTTTGTATTCTTTGACACAGGCTATGTCACATTCTATTTTAAGCTTGTAGTTGTTAAGGTTGCCATCACATCCAGAGAATACAAAACTTTCACATCTCTTGGAGGTTCGGTTGTAGAAATATCTAAAGTGAATTTCAAAGCAGCTACCAGTTTTCATATCCATTTTGCAAGGATCTGCACGAGAGGTTCCCATTGCATTAGGCGGAATGAGTTAGGACTTAGCAGGAGATTTTTGCCTTCCAGGGCCCTTAAAAATTCCTCACATTAGTTTGGAATTGGGTGGAAGGTGATTGAGTGACTTGACCAAGGGCACACATTTGCTAAGTGGCAGGGCCAGAATTTGGGGTGTCTGACTCACAGCGTAGACTGTGCCACCTCCCCATGCTCCAGAAGCACCAAGCCTATACACATTACCTGTGGAAGAAAACTTCATTATCTTTCACATCTACATTGTGAACTTCTCTAACAGGGACCATGGGTTCAAGTGTTCTCTCTGCGCCCATAGCCCAGATATTGAAAATGCCTCAGTTTGCTCCATTTCCAGCCCTCCTTTACTCTCCTCTCAATATGTATTCTTAAATGGTCTTGGATCTTCAAAATTTGTCATGAAACCCCTAATTCAAAATATGTTTGATCCTTTGGACCATCTAAAAGACAGCCCCATCTGGATTCATTTGCCTCATTGTTTTTTCTCATCAGACATCTACAAGATACCCAGAGTAAGTAATGCCTGGAGTCAAGGGACTAAGTGTTAATGGTTATTAACACAAAAGGGGGACCTTTCTGGACCAGCTGGATATCACATTTTTTTGACACTCTCTCCCCCATTCATAATTGGTTTTTGCATTTATTTTCTACTTTAAGTTCATACCTTTGAGGTCTCCACATATCATTTCAGCAAGTTTAGCAACACCACCCATTAATGGGGTAGTCAGCAAGAGGAAGATGAAGAACCCTAGAAGAAATCCCAACTCAGGAGGCTTCATGATGTAGTAAGCAGAAGGTAGGAGAGGCTTGGTATCAACTGATGTTATATTTTGGGCTTGATACTTGAGAGGGCTAAGCCCACTTACCCCAGGGCATTACTAGGCATTGAGTTGAACAGTGAATGCTTGGGTGCCCAGCCATGAAGCTGAAGATCCCAGGCCAATTAGACCCCTGATAGTGAGTCCCATGTTCATCTTAGAAACCATAAAAACAAAAGGATCAGAGATTGTAGCATAAGCTTAATCATGGAAGATAGAATGATTAATGAATTAAAAAAAGATTGATTTCTTTTCTCTCTTCAATCTTCCACAACAAGGAAGTGACTGATCCCGGTGAAACAGGAAGAATGTAATAAAACCAATAGTAGTAATGATAGTAACTAACCCTTATGGTACTTCCTTCATGTGAGACACTATTATCTATCCATCTGCATAAAATCATTAAATTTCAAAAACAAAAATTTTTTTCTCACAAAAAGCATATGCAGTTCATGAGTTAGGAGCAATTATTATTATCACAGATGAAAAAACTGAGGCTGAGGCTAAGTTATATGTGCAATCAAATTTGAACTCACTATACTATATTACCTAGGAATATGGGACACCTTGGTTTTGTTTTCTTGTAAGGCTTTTGAATTTTGGCTTTCACATTTAAACTCTTAGACTACCTGAAATTGATTATTTTTGGTAAGGTGTGAAATAATAATAAGGTGTGATACAATTTAATTTTTCAGTGGCTTCAGACCCAGTTGTTGATGAATTCAACTTTTATCTACTTATATGATAACTTCTTTTATACATGTGGGATTATTTTTGGGCTCTTTATTTTACTCTACTGTATATTCCTGCTCCAAAGCCATTCTTGATTACTTGAATTTTGTATTATCTTAGGATTTTGCATATTCACATAAATTTGAGGGTCAGTTTGTCAAATTCTTCAAAAGACCCAGCTTGGATATTGATTTTAATTGCTTTGGATTTACAGGTCAATTTGAGGAGAATAACATCCTTACAATATTATCTTGCATAAATACAGTAGTTCTTCATTTATATTGGTTTTCTTAATAACTTCCTAGCAAGGTTTACAATATTTCCCAAACAGGTCTTGTAACCTTATTTATATTTTTGGTATTATTGTAAATGGTATCTTTAAACATTATACTTCTATTTGTTTCTGATGTACAAAACCGTAATTTATATTATATATTAATCTTATGTCTAGCATAAGCATTTCCTTCATGAGTAGTGATATTGAATACCTTTTTTTAAAAAGGTTTTTATTTATTTATTCATGATAGACACACACACAGAGAGAGAGAGAGAGAGGCAGAGATACAGGCAGAGGGAGAAGCAGGCTCCATGCAGGAGCCCGATGTGGGACTCGATCCCGGGTCTCCAGCATCACGCCCCAGGCCAAAGGCAGGCACCAAACTACTGAGCCACTCAGGGATCCCCTGATGTTGAATACCTTTTTATGTATTTGTTGGCTACTTATTAGTCTCTTGGAAAAATGTCAATTCAGGTCCTTTGCTTATTTAAAAATCAGAGTACTTGGCTTTCCCCCCCACCTAATGAGTTGTATGAGTTTCTAATATATTTTGGACAGTAACTCCCTAACAGATATGTGGTTTGCAAATATATTCTCTTAATCCATAGATTGCCTTTTCATTTTGTGATTGTTTCCTTTGCTTGCAGAAGCTTCTTAACTTGATGTAGTCCTACTTGTTTATTTTTGCTTTTGTTGATTATGCTTTTAGTGTCATAACAAAAAAAACATTACCAAAGACTAATACCAAGGAACTTTTTCCTCATGCTTTTCTACAAGTTTTACATTGTCAGGTCTTATGTTTAAGTCCTTATCCATTTAAAATTAATTTTTAAAAAAATATTTTATTTATTCATGACACAAACACACACACACACACACACACACACACACACACACAGAGGTAGAAAACAGGCAGAGGGAGAAGCAGGCTCCATGCAGGGAGCCCGATGTGAGACTTGATCCCAGGACCTCAGGGTCATGCTCTGGGCCCAAGGCAGGAGCTAAATCACTGAGCCACCCAGGCATCCCAAGTGTTAGACTCTTGATTTTGGCTCAGGTCACGATCTCAGGGCTCTGAGATCAAGCCCTATGCCAGGCTCCATACTCAATGCAGATTCTGTTTCTCTCTCTCTCTACCTCCTTCTCCCCTCCCCCCACTTGCACACATGCTCTCCTTCTCCCTCTCTCAAATAAACAAACAAAAATATTTTAAAATAAAAAAAATTAGCCTATTTTTTGGGCTCTTTATGTAGAGGAAAGAAGATACGAAAATAATAAAGTATGGTAGAACTACATAGGAGATTAGCATAGCAAATACATGCTACAAGGTCACAGACACTTGCTATGAGGTATCATAAAATTGGCTAGAAGTTTTTGTAATAACTATACAATAAGAACACAGTTACAACCTTTAGAGTAAGCATAAGATTAGCTTTAAAAAAAAAAGGGTCCAACAATCAATTGACTGAGCCACCCAGGTGCCCCTAGATTTGTTTTTTAAAAAAATATTACATATTATGAATCCTGGTAAGCTGCCTTACATTCTTCAAAACAAGGTTGAATATAAAAAAATAAAAACCATAAACTGATTTGAACCCAGGTCTTCATATTAAAGTAAAATTTTTTTTCCAGGACACCAAGCTGCTTTGAAGGTGGAAAGAATGGGATGGGGCTCTTGGGACACAAGGTCTCCCTTGGTTCATTAGCTACTGGGAACATCCTGTCCTGTCCCAAGGGCTGAAATGTTGTTAAGTGGGGAAGATAGGAACTAAATCTAAGAGGAGCCACAAAAAATTTAAGTCCCAATTTAAAAGAATAATCTGAGCTCAGATAAAAGTTCTCCCATCTTGTCCTGATAGCATCAACTAGGAGGTTCATCTGAACCCTTCTGGGTGCTTTACTCACTGCTCCAGAATATTAGACTTGATGGTAAGAGCAGTACTGAGACCCCAGGAGGGGTTATATTCCTGCCCTAGCCTTTACCCTTAAAAAGAGTTAGAATATTGTGAGGCTAGACTCTAGGGTTTCCTAATGCCCTAGGAGGTATTCTTTCCTGTAGTCAAAACCCACAATTTTGTTCTCAATTTTGGAAAAAGCTCCTAAAAACTGATAAAATACTGATGGAATGTAGGACCTATCTCTGACTCTACCGAGTGGACAGTTTTCTGGAATATGATCCAGGGGAATAACTAGGTACTTTGTGTTTGATCAACGCTTGATAAACTGACTCCAACTGATAGTGGGAATGGACATGCCAATAGTACAGACAAATCTACCTGAGTCAGGAAGTGGGGAACAACATGAATTTAATGGTATCAAAACTTCATGGAATCCCAATCACTTCCCTGGCCACTGTTCCTTATACATCATCTCATACATTGTGTCTGTTTCCAACCATGAATTTGAGGGTAAAAAAGGAAATAAGTCTGGGGTGGCCAGTAATAAAAATATGTGATTAAAAGACTGGGCAACTGTGTAGAGAGAAGTATTTCAGCTGCTTCACACTACCATGCTGGAGATGGGAGTCTAGACATGGTTGAACCCGGCCACGAAAAGCTTGATGCTTGTTTGTTGGTTCCATGGACAGAAATGGGGACACAAATTTGATATTAGGTGGAACTATGAAATCTCTTGCAGTCAAGGAGGCTGGAGGCCAGTCTCTGGGTTTGGGTTATCATGGTTTTGATTTCCTTCCTAGATCCTGGTACACATATCTCCTCTTGTTTAACAAATCTGAGAGCTAAGGAGTCATGAAGTTGGTGATAACATGTGTACAGTGTCCAACCCAAAGTTAGCGTTTAATAAGTCTCAGTTGTTGCAATCTTATTTGTTTTGTTGTGCATATTTTTTTCTTCTTGAGTCTTTTGGAGGAGGGACCTTTTGGGTTCCAATTACTCTCCCAACAAAATAACAAACGACGTTTGTAAAAACACCCTCACTCTTTTCTTTCTTAGGCCAGAGTGTTGAACTTAAGGAAAATTGGACATTTTTCTGAACTATTCAGATCATACTTAAGCTTCATACCCAAATTATCAGAAGCTCACAAGGGAGAATGCAGTTGTTATAACTGTAGCTTTCTGACCAAAGAGGCACGTAAGGTCACCTGTGCATTCTCAAAGTAGGAATCTCATAAAGTAAAGGAATTCAGAGGTTCTGCTAATAATTTATAAGAGCCACAGATGAGAAGCCAAAAGGTAAGAGTTTGGTGGTGGTGGGGGGTTTACATGAGTGATGGTCTAGAAATAAGGATTTTCTTTGATTTTCAAATGAACAGGGGCATCTAGTGCCAATTGTTTGCAAAATTTGGGAAGAATCATGATTACAATTCCAAGTCTCTCTTCATAGCACTTCCTATTAAGTTCGCTTGAGTTGTTGTGTTGTTGTCCTTGTAACTCTTGGGATTTCTGAATGTAGGAGCTCATCCTCATATCCTCCATTTACTGTTTACACCACCATCTCACCCCTTGTCCCCACCACAAGTTATTTTTATTTTTATTTTTTATTGGAGTTCAATTTGCCAACATATAGCATAACACCTAGTGCTCATCCCATCAAGTGCCCCCCTCAGTGCCCGTCACCCAGTCACCACCCGCCCCCCCCCCCACCTCCCTTTCCACCACCCCTTGTTCGTTTCCCAGAGTTTGGAGTCTCTCATGTTCTGTCTCCCTCTCTGATATTTCCCACTCATTTTTTCTCCTTTCCCCTTTATTCCCTTACACTATTTTTTATATTCCCCAAATGAATGAAACCACATAATGTTTGTCCTTCTCCGATTGACTTATTTCACTCAGCATAACTCCTCCAGTTCCATCCACGTCAAAGAAAATGGTGGGTATTTGTCATTTCTTTTCTTTTCTTTTTTTTTTTTAAAGATTTTATTTATTTATTCATAGACAGAGAGAGAGAGAGAGAGAGAGAGAGAGAGAGAGAGAGAGGCAGAGACACAGGCAGAGGGAGAAGCAGGCTCCACGCAGGGAGCCCGATGTGGGACCCTATCCCGGGTCTCCAGGATCACACCCCCGGCTGCAGGCGGCGCTAAACCACTGCGTCACCGGGGCTGCCCGTATTTGTCGTTTCTAATGGCTGAATAATATTCCATTGTATACATAAACCACATCCTCTTTATCCATTCATCTTTCGATGGACACCGAGGCTCCTTCCACAGTTGGCTATTGTGGACATTACTGCTAGAAACATCGGGGTGCAGGTGTCCCGGCGTTTCACCTGCATCTTTGGGGTAAATCCCCAGCAGTGCAATTGCTGGGTCGTAGGGCAGATCTATTTTTAACTCTTTGAGGAACCTTCACACAGTTTTCCAGAGTGGCTGCACCAGTTCACATTCCCACCAACAGTGCAAGAGGGTTCCCCTTTCTCTAAATCCTCTCCAACATTTGTGGTTTCCTGCCTTGTTAATTTCCCCTGTGGGCACTTGACCGGATGAGCACTGGGTGTTATTCTGTATGTTGACAAATTGAACACCAATAAAAAATAAATTTATTAAAATAAATAAATAAATAAATAAATAAATAAATAAATAAATAAATAATTAAACCCCCCAAAACCAAAACCAAAGAATAAAAAAACAAATGCCCCAAGCCCCCAAACCCCCTAAAAAATGCCAAACCAAAATGGTAGATCACAATTGCCATTGTTGTGGACACTTTTGGAGCCTTAGAAGAAAGATTTGTGATAAGACAGAAGGGGAACTGGGAATCTTGGGTTGATGAGTCTTTGGAAGACTTTTAGTCTATCCTCCCTCAAGGCATTTCCATAACCCATCATTCTCAGTCCAAAAGGCATTTTCATTTCCAGACTGCAGCATTCCCTGATAAGGTGAAATGCTCTTTGCTAATTTTTTCTATAAATGCCCTGGCAACACCCTCAAGATGTCCAATGCTGGCAGTCTTCTTGCTGAAGTTTTTCCTAGATGTCTCAAGCCTGGCTACTTCTCTGTTATTTCCTTGGCTCACATGAAGACTCAGGCTTCCAAGTCTTTTCAGACTCTGGATGGGAAGCACCTCCCATTGCTTCTCATCATCTAGACAATAGTCTATGCCTTTCAGTCTCAGAGGACACGCCTCAATCTCGTCTAGGCACTCTTTCATGCCCTGCTTGGACAGTAGCATGGTAGAGGATCTCCTGTTTCTGCAGTTCAGCTGCACTCAGCATGGGGCTAGAATGTCAGTCATCCCTTCTGGCAGAAGATTCAACTCACCCATCAATGGTTGGTTCATATAAAGCTCCTCTCTGGGCAGCGTGGCAGGAAGCACAGCATTTCTTAGTTCTAAAGATAGGAGATCTCTATTTTGCCAGTGCCTTCATTGCCTGTTCCCACTTCAGGTTCTTTTCATATTACACTGATATACTATACCAAGAGCAAAAAGTTCAAATACATGTGTCAACAATTAGTACATATCTTGGAATTTTATTTCTTCACAGATAATTGGAACTAAATGATAATACATTAAATGTAAAAAAAATCTGTAACAGTAAACCCTTGTAAAATTATCTGACACTATGATCTTTATTTTGCCATTATTATTTAGATATCAACTCTATATAGGTCAAAGCAATGCTTTCCAATAGCACTTTCTGCCATGGTGAAATGTTATTGTTTGCATTTTTTTCTTTTTTTTAAATTTTTATTTATTTATGATAGTCACACACAGAGAGAGAGAGAGAGAGAGAGAGGCAGAGACACAGGCAGAGGGAGAAGCAGGCTCCATGCACTGGGAGCCCGACGTGGGACTTGATCCCTGGTCTCCAGGATCGCCCCCTGGGCCAAAGGCAGGCGCTAAACCGCTGCGCCACCCAGGGATCCCTGCATTTTTTTTTTTTTTTTTTTTTTACCAACAGTAGCCACAAGCCAAATGAGGTTATTGATCACTTGAAATGTGTTTAGTGAGACTGAGGAACTGATGGAATAATTTATTTACTGAGTTGTAATTAATATAAATTTACATTTAAATAGCCTTCTGTGCTCAGTGTCCTTGTAATGGGCAGATAGGTCAAGCTCAGGTTATTCAAACAGTTATAGCTGCAGTTAAATGGACCACTCTTAGTATGAGAAGCCTGGCTACTAGGTCAACTTGAACCACATTGGTTGAAGGAGCCTGCAGAGTTTTCTGAACAATGATTCCAGCTCTGGGTCAGGGGTCACCAGGGATAGGTCAGATTAGAACGGGGAAACAGAAGAGAGAGAGGAGTGGGACATGGAATTGTGACAGATTTATCTAGGGAAATGTTCATTTGGATGGGATGTGGTTGGCGGAGTCGTATTGTGAGACTAGGTGACCACAAATTTCCAAGTTAGTACATTTACATGGGATTTGTGTGTGTGTGTGTGTGTGTGTGTGTGTGAAGCAAAATCTACAGTTGCTAGAGGCTTAGTAGAGGAATCGAGATCATTGTTAAAACACCTGCTCCATCATCATGTAGTTTAATCATATCTCTCAGGGATGGAGTACTTTCTATAACTATGCCATATCCCATGTGAGAAGATGTTTCAAAGGTCAGAGACATGGTGCTTGTCTTCTTTGGGAGCTTATTTGTTTGTTTGTTTGTTTGTTTATTTATTTATTTATTTATTTAATTGGAGTTCAATTTGCCAACATATAGCATAAACCCATGCTCATCCCGCCACGTTCCTCCCACAGTGCCTGCCACCCAGTCACCCCAACCCCTGCCCACCTCCCTTTCCACTACCCCTTGTTTGTTTCCCAGAGTTAGGTGTCTCTCATATTTTGTCACCCTCAGTGATATTTTCACTCATTTTCTCTCCTTTCCCTTTTATTCCCTTCCACTATTTTTTATATTCCTCAAATGAATGAGACCATATAATGTTTGTCTTTCTCCGATTGACTTACTTCACTCAGCATAATACCCTCCAGTTCCATCCACAGCGAAGCAAATGGTGGGTATTTTTCGTTTTTAATGGCTGAGTAATATCCCATTGTATACATAAACCACATCTTCTTTATCCATTCATCTTTCGATGGACACCGAGGCTCCTTCCACAGTTTGGCTATTGTGGACATTGCTGCTAGAAACATCGGGGTGCAGGTGTCCTGGCGTTTCACTGCATCTGTATCTTTGGGGTAAATCCCCAGCAGTGCAATTGCTGGGTCATCGGGCAGATCTATTTTTAACTCTTTGAGGAACCTCCCCACAGTTTTCCAGAGTGGCTGCACCAGTTCACATTCTCTCCAACAGTGTAGGAGGGTTCCCCTTTCTCCGCATCCTCTCCAACATTTGTGGTTTTCTGCTTTGTTAATTTTCCCCATTCTCACTGGTGTGAGGTGGTATCTCATTGTGGTTTTGATTTGTATTTCTCTGATGGCCAGGGTTGCGGAGCATTTTCTCATGTGCTTGTTGGCCATGTCTATGTCTTCCTCTGTGAGATTTCTGTTCATGTCTTTTGCCCATTTCATGATTGGATTGTTTGTTTCTTTGGTGTTGAGTTTAATAAGTTCTTTATAGGTCTTGGAAACTAGCCCTTTATCGGATACGTCATTTGCAAATATCTTCTCCCATTCTGTAGGTTGTCTTTAGTTTTTTCGACTGTTTCTTTTGCTGTGCAGAAGCTTCTTATTTTCATGAAGTCCCAATAGTTCATTTTTGCTTTTGTTTCTCTTGCCTTCATAGATGTATCTTCCAAGAAGTTGCTGTGGCCAAGTCCAAAAAGGGTGTTGCAAAACAAAACAAAACAAAAACAAAAACAAAAACAAAAAACCCCAAAAAACAAAAAAGGTGTTGCCTGTGTTCTCCTCTAGGATTTTGATGGAATCTTGTCTCATATTTAGATCTTTCATCCATTTTGAGTTTATCTTTGTGTATGGTGCAAGAGAGTGGTCTAGTTTCATTCTTCTGCATGTGGATGTCCAATTTTCCCAGCACCATTTATTGAAGAGACTGTCTTTTTTCCAGTGGATAGTCTTTCCTCCTTTGTCGAATATTAGTTCACCATAAAGTTGAGGGTCCACTTCTGGGTTCTCTATTCTGTTCCATTGATCTATGTGTCTGTTTTTGTGCCACTACCACACTGTCTTGATGACCACAGCTTTGTGGTACAACCTGAAATCTGGCATTGTGATGCCCCCAGCTATGGTTTTCTTTTTTAAAATTCCCCTGGCTATTCAGGGTCTTTTCTGATTCCACAGAAATCTTAAAATAATTTGTTCCAACTCTCTGAAGAAATCCATGGTATTTTGATAGGGATTGCATTAAACGTGTAAATTGCCCTGGGTAACATTGACATTTTCACAATATTAATTCTTCCAATCCATGAGCATGGAATATTTTTCCATCTCTTTGTGTCTTCCTCAATTTCTTTCAGAAGTGTTCTGTAGTTTTTAGGGTATAGATCCTTTACATCTTTGGTTAGGTTTATTCCTAGGTATCTTATGCTTTTGGGTGCAATTGTAAATGGGATTGATTCCTTAATTTCTCTTTCTTCAGTCTCATTGTTAGTGTATAGAAATGTCACTGACTTCTGGGCATTGATTTTGTATCCTGCCACACTGCCAAATTGCTGTATGAGTTCTAGCAATCTTGGGGTGGAGTCTTTTGTGTTTTCTATGTGCAGTATCAGCATCCATTCCTGGTCAAAACTCTTCAGAGTGTAGGGATAGAGGCAACATTCCTCAGCATCTTAAAAGCCATCTATGAAAAGCCCACAGCAAACATCACTCTCAATGGGGAAACACTGGGAGCCTTTCCCCTAAGATCAGGAACACGACAGGTATGTCCACTCTCACCACTGCTATTCAACATAGTACTAGAAGTTCTAGCCTCAGCAATCAGTCAACAAAAAGAAATAAAAGGCATTCAAATTGGCATAGAAGAAGTCTTTGGGAGCTAATTTTTTTAAATTTATTTTTTATTGGTGTTCAATTTACCAACATACAGAATAACCCCCAGTGCCCGTCACCCATTCACTCCCACCCCCCACCCTCCTCCCCTTCTACCACCCCTAGTTCGTTTCCCAGAGTTAGCAGTCTTTACGTTCTGTCTCCCTTTCTGATATTTCCCACACATTTCTTCTCCCTTCTTTTATATTCCCTTTCACTATTATTTATATTCCCCACATGAATGAGAACATATAATGTTTGTCCTTCTCCGACTGACTTACTTCACTCAGCATAATACCCTCCAGTTCCAACCACGTTGAAGCAAATTGTAGATATTTGTCGTTTCTAATGGCTGAGTAATATTCCATTGTATACATAAACCACATCTTCTTTATCCATGCATCTTTCGATGGACACCGAGGCTCCTTCCACAGTTTGGCTATTGTGGCCATTGCTGCTTTAAACATCAGGGTGCAGGTGTCCCGGCGTTTCATTGCATCTGTACCTTTGGGGTAAATCCCCAACAGTGCAATTGCTGGGTCGTAGGGCAAATCTATTTTTAACTCTTTGAGGAACCTCCACACAGATCAATGGAACAGAATAGAGAACCCAGAAGTGGACCCTCAACTTTATGGTCAACTAATATTCGATAAAGGAGGAAAGACTATCCATTGGAAGAAAGACAGTCTCTTCAATAAATGGTGCTGGGAAAATTGGACATCCACATGCAGAAGAATGAAACAAGACCACTCTCTTTCACCATACACAAAGATAAACTCAAAATGGATGAAAGATCTAAATGTGAGACAAGATTCCATCAAAATCCTAGAGAAGAACACAGGCAACACCCTTTTTGAACTCGGCCACAGTAACTTCTTGCAAGATACATCCACGAAGGCAAAAGAAACAAAAGCAAAAATGAACTATTGGGACTTCATCAAGATAAGAAGCTTTTGCACAGCAAAGGATACAGTCAACAAAACTCAAAGACAACCTACAGAATGGGAGAAGATATTTGCAAATGACATATCAGATAAAGGGCTAGTTTCCAAGATCTATAAAGAACTTATTAAACTCAACACCAAAGAAACAAACAATCCAATCATGAAATGGGCAAAAGACATGAACAGAAATCTCACAGAGGAAGACATAGACATGGCCAACAAGCACATGAGAAAATGCTCTGCATCACTTGCCATCAGGGAAATATAAATCAAAACCACAATGAGATACCACCTCACACCAGTGAGAATGGGGAAAATTAACAAGGCAGGAAACGACAAATGTTGGAGAGGATGCGGAGAAAAGGGAACCCTCTTACACTGTTGGTGGGAATGTGAACTGGTGCAGCCACTCTGGGAGCTAATTTATATAGAACCTAGAGAAATTTTTTATTTTTATTTAATAAATTTAAAAAATATTTATTTATTCACAGGAGACACACAGAGAAGCAGAGCCCTAAGTAGACAGAGAATTAGGGTCCTCGCAGGGAGCCCAATGAGGGACTCAATTCCAGGACCCCAGGGTCACACCCTGAGCCGAAGGCAGACTCTCAACTGCTGAGCCACCTAGGCATCCTGAGAAGTTTTTTTAAAACATAGAGTTTAAGGTGGAAGATATGCTTTGATTCTTTTCTAAAACAAGAATTTTTGTTAAAGGAAGGATTGAGGGCAGCCCCCGTGGCTCAGTGGTGTGGTGCTGCCTTCAGCCCAGGGTGTGATCCTGGAGACCCGGGATCGAGTCGCACGCCAGGCTACCTGCATGGAGATTGCTTCTCCCTCTGCCTGTGTCTCTGCCTCTCTCTCTCTTTCTCTCTCTCTCTCAATGTGTGTGTGTGTGTCTCTCATGAATAAATAAATAAAATCTTTTTTTTTTTTTTAAAGAGGAATTGAGAAGACTTGAACAATGATAGTAACATTCTCTTCAGATTCTCTACCAGGCACTGTGGTACATGATTTACCTGCATCATCTCCTTTGGTCTCATGATGCACCTGAGGGTAGGTGTTATTCAATGACATTTACAGATGAAGAGTTTGAGGCCCTAAGGAATTGGAGATGTCCAGCTTCACCAGGCCAGCAAGAACAAAGCTAGTCTGAGTCCCAGAGCAGGACCTTTATTCTGTCCTACCATCCTTTATGAACAGCTTTACAAGCTTTTTTTTGGAGGGGGTTTATTTTTCAACCTATTCTAAGTTTCCAAAAGCAAATAAAAATCTGTCTTTAAGAAAAGTAATTTATAAAAGAAGGCTGAGTCCAGCCCACTACCAGTAGAGTAGTCAGCTGATATCTGAGTGGTTCTGGACTGTGCAGTGAAAATTTTGTGAGAGCAAGGCATCAAGTGTTAGGATTAGTCTACTCCTTGCCAGCTTCTTTCTCATCCCATTTGAAAAAGTCAGAATTGTATCCTCACTATGTGCAGGGCATGGTGTTAGGTTCTAGGGTTCTGTGGCAAAGAAATCTGACACAGCTCCTACTTTTATGAGATTCATTCTCTAGATAGAAAAATACTAAGTTAAATGAATATGGGACAATGTGAGAATATATAGTACTTTGAGGGACACTTGGGTGGCTCAATGGTTGGGTGGCTACCTTCAGCTCAGGTTGTGATCCCGGGATCTGGGATCAAGTACCGCATCAGGCTCCTGCAAAGAGCCTGCTTCCCCTCTGCCTGTGTCTTTGCTCCTCTCTCTGTGTCTCTCATGAATAAATATATAAATCTTTAAAAAAAGATACAGTACTTTGAAAGGACAGAGAGTGCCCCATTCCATCTGGGATGAATTGGTGAAGGTTCCATGGAGATTTTTAATTTAATATGAGGCTTGAAGCATGAATGGGAGCTCATCAGGAAAGTGGGAGAAATATTCTGGCAGAGAGAAAAACTAGAGTTTGAGCATAGAGGGACAGAGGGCATGGGGCCTTGGAGGGACACCAACCTGAATGAGGCAGCTTTCTTGCTTTCTTTCTTTCTTTCTTTCTTTCTTTCTTTCTTTCTTTTTTCTTTTTCTTTCTTTCTTTTTTCTTTCTTTCTTTCTTTCTTTCTTTCTTTCTTTCTTTCTTTCTTTCTTCTTTCTTTTCTCTTTCTTTCTCTTCCTTCCTTCCTTCCTTCTTTCTTTCTTTCTTTCTTTCTTTCTTTCTTTCTTTCTTTCTTCTTTCTTTCTTCCTTTCTTTCTTTCTTTTTCCTTCCTTCCTTCCTTCCTTCCTTCCTTCCTTCCTTCCTTCCTTCTTTCTTTCTTTCTTTCTTTCTTTCTTTCTTTCTTTCTTTCTTTCTTTCCTTTCGCAGCTTTCTAAGTGTAAAGGGGAATAAGGAGTTATAAGGCCTGAGTTGGAAGCAGGGGGAAGAGTGTCAATAGTAAAATTCAGTGGAAACATGAAAATGTGAATATCCATTCAGCAGCAGTAAAATTGGCTGCTCAGGGTGGCAATCCCTTGGGAAGAAGGCATCCCAATCCTTGGGTTTATATTTCAGCTCTACAACTGGCCCATTGGCTAATGCTGTGCATGTGACTTTAACTCTCATCTTCCGTTTCCTTGTTTGTAAACTGGGAATGATGGTTGCTATGAGGACCTAGTCAGATGAAACATGTCATTGCTAAATTGTTAGCTCACATTTCAAATGTTGGAATCCCTTGGCAACGCCCACCAAAGCCCAGGTTTTATGGAAAATGCTGGCAAGATCTGCCTGAGCTGTTCTGTCTTCCATTCTGTCACCTCAGGAAGCTCAACACTGCACTTTCTGGGAATAAGTTGAACATTTTTCTCAGGTCCTCACTGCCACTGCCATCTCCTCCCTTACTTGAGCTTCCCAGCCAATACCAGGGCTTTCAGAGCAGTGATGGTTAGTCAAGGGAAACTGTTCTGCAGAGGACAGGCTACAGGATTGGGGAGAGCAAACATTCTGATGTGTGGATCTAACAGATATTACAGTTAATGTGATACATCAAAGGGCATGGTCTTAGCTGAGCCTACCAGAAGATAGCAAGATGGAGATGCTTGTTTCTGTAGAAGATACACTCAGGTCTATGGCAGTGTTTTTCGGCTTGTCCAAGATGAAGTCTTGTCTCTCTGGGCAATACTTTGAGATGAGGCTTGCTAATGCTCATATACCCATAGCCATTGCAACCCTGAAGCTACAATAAAAATACCCTATATAGTTGCACCAGCCACCTTCTGTTACCTTTCACCTGGATGGAATGCCTGGGTTGTTACTACATGCTCAGTATCTTCCCACTTGGTGGGCCACAGATTATGTGATAATGCTGATTCACTGATGGATGGTCAGTGTGTGGCCTGAGGAGTTAATCATGTACAAGGTGCAGAGGAAGTTAGCATGGCTGACTCACCAGGGTCTGTACAAGGTGGTGTTCATGCACATAGTCTCCTCCACTGGCCTTCACTTGTCATCATTTATTGAACTCCTTTATAGAGAGTTAATAAAAGGACTGTCTAAGCTGAAATGCCCCTTGGAAACTCTGATGACTTCAGAAGGACTGTTAGAAGATCTTAAGGTCCTCCTTTTTCCCAGTCTGAAATAAGATCCACCAAGTTATGAATTGTAGCTTTGTTTTTATGATGGAGTTATAGAGGACTCTATTTTGCTCTCTTGCTTTCTTGTAACATTGGTAAAATAATAAAAATTATCCTCCTTTCTTTTTTTAAAAAATATTTTATTTATTTATTCATGAGAGACACAGAGAATGGCAGAGACGTAGGCAGAGGGAGAAGCAGGCCCTCCGTGGGGAGCCCATTGTGGGACTCCATCCCAGAACTCTGGGATCATGACCTGAGCCAAAGGCAAACCCTCAATTGCTGAGCCATCCAGGTGCCCTGATCTTCCTTTCTTTTAAGAATAAAAATCTGGAACCCAGAAGGAGTGAATTACTGGCAGCTCCTAACCTTTACAGAGACTTTACAATGATCAAGTTCTTCTGTTCCATACAGCCTCATGTTATCTTCACAAAACCCGACGTATGGATGTCCTCTTCATCTCTCACACGAGGAAGCTGTTAGTCTCAAAGGTGTGGAGTGAGCTGACCAAGGCCACACAGAGTATGAAGGGTTCAGCGTGACTTTTCCGCTGGGCTATCATTAACCCAAAGGCTGGCAGAGCCTGTTCCTTGGCAAAGGCTCAGATGTGAGTGCCCTGTGTTCCCCCCTGGGCCATGACTCTGCCTCCTTATGTTGCTCTGTGTGCCAGAACTCACCCTGAACAACATCTTGCCCCAGGGAGTGAGAGCATAGCCTGGTGGGGGTGGGGTGGGTTAATGGAGGAGGGTGCAACTGGGATGACTAAAGGCTATTCTGATGTGGGGATATCAGAGAGGCTAGAGGAGGGAAACTGGAAGAGGCCACACTGGGAATGCCAGGCCAAACCCCAATACTTACAAAATGTTCTAGGAGATAAGCCTTAGTTGC
Source organism: Canis aureus (assembly GCF_053574225.1). Classification (NCBI taxonomy): domain Eukaryota; kingdom Metazoa; phylum Chordata; class Mammalia; order Carnivora; family Canidae; genus Canis; species Canis aureus. The sequence goes on along the minus strand of NC_135636.1, from coordinate 38,520,696 downwards.
CAGCCGAGATGTTTCATTCTTTTTTTAAATTTTTAAAATTTATTTATTTATTTTGGTTTCAGCAGTGTTTTATTTATTTAAAATAATATGACATTTAGTGTAATATGTATTTGAAGCAAATATTTTCTCTTGCACTTATGTTTTTTAATATAAATTTATTTTTTATTGGTGTTCAATTTGCCAACATATAGAATAACACCCAGTGCTTATCCCGTCAAGTGCCCACCTCGGTGCCCGTCACCCAGTCACCCCCACCCCCCGCCCACCTCCCCTTCCACCACCCCTAGTTCGTTTCCCAGAGTTAGGAGTCTTTCATGTTCTGTCTCCCTTTCTGATATTTCCCACTCATTTTTTCTCCTTTCCCCTTTATTCCCTATCACTATTTTTTATATTCCCCAAATGAATGAGAGCATATAATGTTTGTCTTTCTCCGATTGACTTTTTTCACTCAGCATAATACCCTCCAGTTCCATCCACGTTGAAGCAAATGGTGGGTATTTGTCGTTTCTAATGGCTGAGTAATATTCCATTGTATACATAAACCACATCTTCTTTATTTAAATTCAATTTAGTTAGCATATACTGTGTTATTACTTTCAGGGGTAGAATTCAGTGACTCATCAGTTGCATATAAAACTCAGTGCTCACTACAGCTTGTGCCCTCCTTTAATGCCCATCATCCAAATTACCCCATTCTGCCTCCCCTCCCCTCCAGCAACCCTCTGTTTTGTTTCCTAAAGTCTCATATGGTTTGCTCCCTCTGTTTTTATCTTACTTTTCCTTCCCTTCCCCTATGTTAATCTGTTTGGTTTCTTAAATTCCACGTATGAGGGATTCCTGGGTGGCTCAGAGGTTGAGCATCTGCCTTTGGCTCAGGGTATAATCCCAATCTGGGGATTGAATCCCACTTCAGGCTCCCTGTGAGGAGCCTGCTTCTCCCTCTGCCTGTGTCTCTGCCCCCCCTCTCTGTGTGCCTCTCATGAATAATAAATAAAATCTTAAAAAATTCCACATATGAGTGAAATCATATGATATTTAGCTTTTTCTGACTGACTTACTTCACTTAGCATAATACCCTCTAGTTCCATCCAGGTTGTTGCAAATGGCAAGATTTCATTCTTTTCGATGTCTGAGTAATATTCCATTGTACATGTATATACCACATCTTCTTTATCCATTCATCTGTCAATAAATTTGGGCTCTTTCCATAGTTTGGCTATCATGGATATTGCTGCCATAAACATTGGGGTGCATATGCCCCTTTGAATCACTGTGTTTGTATTCTTTTTTTTTTTTTTAAGATTTATTTATTTATGATAGACATAGAGAGAGAGAGGCAGATACACAGGAGGAGAGAGAAGCAGGCTCCATGCCAGGAGCCCGATGTGAGACTCGATCCCAGGACTCCAGGATCACACCCTGGGCCAAAGGCAGGCGCTAAACCGCTGAGCCACCCAGGGATCCCCCTGTGTTTGTATTCTTTGGATCAATACCTACTAGTGCAATTGCTGGGTCCTAAGGAAGTTCTATTTTAACTTTTTGAATAGCCTCCATACTGTTTTCCAGAGTGGTTGCACCAGTTTGCATTCCCACCAACAGTGTAAGAGGGTTCCCCCTTCTCTGCATCCTCACCAACATCTATTATTTCCTGAGTTGTTCATTTTAGCCATTCTGACTGATGTGAAGTGGTATCTCATTGTGGATTTGATTTGTATTTCCCTGATGCCGAGTCATATTGAATATTTTTTCATGTGTCTGTTGGCCATTTGTACATCTTTCTTTGAGAAATGTTCATAAATGTTCTGCCCATTTATTGACTGGATTTTTTGGGTTTTGGGTGTTGAGTTTGTAAGTTCTTTATAGATTTTGGATACTAGCCCTTTATCTGATAAAACATTTGCAAATAGTTTCACCCATTCCATAGGTTGCCTTTTAGTTTTGTAGACTGTCTCCTTTGTTGTGCAAAAGCTTTTTATCCTGATGAAGTCCCAATAGTTCATTATCTCTTTTGTTTCCCTTGCCTTTATAGATGTGTCTTGCAAGAAGTTGCTGTGGCCAAGTTCAGTAAGGATGTTGCCTGTGCTCCTCTAGGATTTTGATAGATTTCTGTCTCACATTTAGGTCTTTCATCCGTTGCGAGTCTATTTTTGTGTATGGTGTAAGAAAATGATCCAGTTTTGTTCTTCTGCATGTGGCTGACCAATCCCAACATCATTTGTTGAAGAGACTGTCTTTTTTCCATTGGATATTCTTTCCTGCTTTGTGGAAGATTAGTTGACCATAGAATTTTGAGGGTCCATTTCTGTGTTCTCTATTCTGTTCCATTGCTCTATGTGTTGTTTTTGTGCCATTACCATACTGTCTTGATGATTACAGTTTTGTAATAGACCTTGAATTCCAGAATGGTGATGCCTCTAGCTTTGGTTTTCTTTTTCCATTTCTTTGTCTATTTGGGGCCTTTTCTGGTTCCATCAAATTTTAGATTGTTTTTCCTGCTCTGTGAAAAATGCTGGTGGTATTTGGATAGGGATTGCATTGAATGTGTAGATCACTTTGGGTAGCATAGGAATTTTAACAATATTTGCTCTTCCAATCCATGAGCATGGAATGTTTTTCCATTTCTTTGTGTCTTCCTCAATTTCTTTCCTAAGGGTTCTAATAGATATCAGAGTGCAGATCTTTTACTTCTTTGGTTATGTTTATCCCTAGGTATCTTTTGGTTTTTGGTGTAGTTGTAAAAGGGATCGATTCCTTGATTTCTCTTTCTTCTGCCTCATTGTTAGCATATAGAATGCAACATGCTTCTGTTCATTGATTTTATTTTGCTGAATTCCTGTATCAGTTCTAGTAATTTTTGGGTGGAGTCTTTTGGGTTTTCTACATAGAGTATCCTGTTGTCTGCAAACAGCAAGAGTTTTACTTCTTCTTTGCCAACTTGGATACCTTTTACTTCTTTTTGTTGTCTGATTGCTGAGGCCAGGACTTCCAGTACTATGTTGAACAACGGTGGTGAGAATGGGAAGAGGGGGAGAGCTCTCAGTTTTTCCCTATTGAGGATGATATTCACTGTGAGTTTTTGTGTGTGACTTCTCTGATATTGAGGTATGTTCCCTCTATACCTACATTGTGGAGGGTTTTTATCAAGAAAGAATGCTGATTTTGTCCAATACTTTTTCTGCATCTATCAAGAGAATCATATGGTTCTTGTCCTTTCTTTTATTAATGTGGTGTGTCACATTGATTGATTTTACAGATGTTGAACCACTCCTGCAGCCTAGGAATAAATCTCACCTGGTTGTGGTGAATAATCCTTTTAATGTACTGTTGAATCCTATTAGCTAGTATCTTGGTGAGAATTTTTGCATCTGTGTTCATGAGGGATATTCTCCTCTTTGGTGGGGTCTTTGTCTGGTTTTGGAGTCAAGGTAATGCTGGCTCATAGAAAGAGCTTGGAAATTTTCCTTCCATTTATATGTTTTGGAACGGTTTCAGATGAATAGGTATTAATTCTTCTTGAAATGTTTGGTAGAAGTCCCCTGGGAAGCCATCTGGCCCTGGACTCTTGTTTTTGGGAGACTTTTGATTGCTGGTTCAATTTCTTTGCTGGTTATGGGTATGTTCAAGTTTTCTATTTCTTCTTGTTTCAGTTTTGGTAGTTTATATGTTTCTAGGAATTTATCCATTTCTTCCAAATTGTGTAATTTGTTGGCATATAATTGCTTATAATATCCTCTTAAAATTGTATTTCTGTGATGTTGGTTGTGATCTGTCCTCTTTCAATCACAATTTTATTCATTTGGGTCCTTTCCCTTTTCTTTTTGATGTCTGCCTAAGGGTTTATCAATCTTGTCAATTCTTTCAAAGAAGAGCTTCTAGTTTTGTTGATCTGTTTCTAGTGTTTTTTTATTTCTATACCATTGATTTCTGCTTTAGTTGTTATTATTTCTCTTCTCCTGCTGGATTTAGGCTTTATTTGATGTTCTTTTTTTCCAATTATTTTAGGTGTAAGGTTAGGTTGTACCATGACCTTTCTTATGTTCTTGTGACTGGTTCTGTAGAAAAAAAGTATTCTCAAATATTCTCTGGTGCAGTTTTTCTCTTAGAAATACAATACTTAATTTTCCATTACTTCCCTCATTAAAACTAGACCATGAAGCTAAGCTTTCTTGCCATGGGGAAAGCAGAACCTCAAAGAAACAAGTGACAACAAAGAGTCATACTTATGCTTCTGTGTTGCATGGTAGAGCCTGAAAGGTATGAAGTTTCACTCTGAAGACTAATCTCTTAAGAGAGATATGAGATATGGTTGCCTAGTTGTAAAACTTACTGAATAATTAATAGATGTCAAGTAATGTCTTTAGAGTTTGCATGTGTTATTTATTTTCATGTCACTATTGTTGTTCAAGTCTTAAAGATAAGGAAGCTGACACTCAGAGAGAGAGGTTGATTAACTTGTCTGAGTTTACTCAGCTAAGAAGTGGTAGAGCTAGGATTTGGGTTTGAGTATCTGGCTCTGAGCCCCTACTTCATCACTCTGTGTCTTGTCTCATAGGTTGGTTATTGTGCTCAGGGGAGGGAATACAGCAAAGAACAAGACAATTTAGAGGGTCACTGATTGAGTCTCTTGCCTTGTGAGTCTTTGTACCAACCTCACAAGGCTAGAATAAAGAGTACTCATCTTATGCATTAGAAAGAAAGGCAAACACGGAGAATTGTATTCCTCACGGTAGTAGAAAGTCATAGTTGAAAGATAGAATTAGAAACCAGTTGTCTCATAACTCCCTAATGCCCTTTCTCTGCTCTAGGAACACTTCCATTCAGCAGATTTGGGGCCAGTGCTAATGCCTCAGCAGCTAACCAAAGCTTTGCTCAGGCTGAAGAATCCCCAGAGCCCAGGAAACTGGGGGCCAAAGGATGGTATTTGGTGAAAGAGGGAAAGCAAAAAACAAAGAAAACAGATTGGCTTTGGGATTTTGGTGAGACTTGTAGCCCAGATATAATGTCCCAGGCCTCAGGATAAAGGTGGATTCTGGGACAGGGAGGGTCTGTTGATGGAGTGGTTTGTGGTTGTGTTTAGAGAGGCATATTTTGAGATTTACAAATGTGGTGATGAGAAACATTATGTAGTTTGGGAATGGAGAAAGCCTCTTTTACTCAAGGCATTTAAGAAAATTATCCTTGGTAAAGAGAAGGAGAATGTTAGAAAAATAGATCCAGTATAGGGGCTGGTAAGAGACTCTTCTGTTGAGTTCCCAAAGCAACTGGGTTAGAACTGGGCAAGAGAAGCCCCTTACCTGTCATAATTTATATTCTTGTTTAATGAACAGACTATCCCACAGAAGGCAGAACAGCACTGAAGTCCGTTTTTGCAATCTTCCTGCATTGTACAGAATTGAGTGCAGTTTCCAGGATCTGATCTGCAGGGTGGGGGTTCCAAGATATACTCTGGAATACAGAACAGAAAAGAGAAGTGCCTAAACAATGGACTGGAGTAACATCCAGAACTCCAAAAGTCCTAGGAACTATCAGAAAACCAGCCTCCCTGATCTTCCCCCTGTAGTTATAGGGAGGTGGAATCAGATGTTGTCCTTAGCTGCTGCCTTTCTCTGAGTTCTTGGCAGGGAAAACTGAGGCTTGGGTATCTGATTGGAGACAGAGGTCAGCAGAACCCTGCACTCATTGACAATTCAACATCCTTGCAAGATCAGATACTTCATATTTGAGGAAATGAACAGTTTGTGGTAAGCAAGAAAGGGGTGTGTAGGTGCATTTGCACTGACTCACTGTGTAGCCCCAAGTGGGTTGTACAACCTCTCACTAACAACATAGTTTGTCCTAAAGTTGACCTAACGTATGTTATTTGTGTAGAGAAAGAATGAATGGGAAGGAATATTTTGGGAAATGATAAAGACCAAACAATACACTGAAGATACTGGAATCAGAATGCTAGAACCCAAATCACAAGTGAGTTCTAGGGGTAACTTATTCCGTGGGATTGAGGGTGAGTGTTTTGTTTTTATTTTTTAAAATTTAATTTTATTATTATTATTTTTTGTATATTTTTTATTTGCCAACATATAGTATAACACTCAGTGCTTATCCTGTCCGAGGGTGAGTATTTTGGAATAAGGTATAAAGATTGGCTTCTCTTTCTTTCAGGTTTCTTCTGCTAAGGAAGCCAGAGCACCAGGTTGTCCCATTTTCTACTATTAGAGAAGAATAAACATCTTCATGCTAATATCCCATTTCCCTCATCCCTCAGTATTTGGGTCAAAGTCAAGAATACCTCCACCAGGAGATCCTTCTGTAGGGCTCCAACTCACATTCTTATCTCTGTTCCTGAACACCAAGGCATTAAGGATAAGTACAATTATCCCTGTTGTTGAAGCCCAGCCAGGCCATAATTTTTGTACCTTGTGACTTGACCTTTCTCTGGGGCAAATCTATAGGTGGAGTATTCTATAAGCCCCGGTTGACTTATTGCTTTGCAAGTATTTGCAATTAGAAGGGAGTCCATAGGGTATCATATTGACCTGGAAGAAACAAATGATTAATGAAGTTGGGGCTAAAACTGTGGAAGGAGCCTCGGTGTCCATCAAAAGATGAATGGATAAAGAAGATGTGGTTTATGTATACAATGGAATATTACTCAGCCATTAGAAATGACAAATACCCACCATTTGCTTCAACGGGGATGGAACTGGAGGGTATTATGCTGAGTGAAATAAGTCAGTTGGAGAAGGACAAACATTATATGGTATCATTCATTTGGGGAATATAAAAAATAGTGAAAGGGAATAAAGGGGAAAGGAGAAAAAACGGTGGGGGTGACTGGGTGACAGGCACTGACGTGGGCACTTGACGGGATGAGCACTGGGTGTTATTCTATATGTTGGCAAATTGAACCCCGATAAAAAATAAATTTATAAAAAAAAGAAAAAAATGAAGTTGGGGCTATAATTGGAACAGCAAATGGCACTAGAGAAAAAAATCCAAGGCTCAAATTGTTGACAATTTGGCAGAGACCAGTATACAGCACTCACCTTGGGTCTCCTGGTCATCCCATGGCTCACTAGCTCAGTGCAAAAAAATTGGAACTGGTCCCCACTTTGGGGAGTTTGGGAATCAATAGGACAGTGTGGGGAAGGAGTCTGTGAGCCAGGGATCTCAGAGAGGTGGACCTTCTCAGGTTTACCTCCTCTTCTCGGTATGTGATTCCAGTCTTACTTACAAAGACTTACCAGTCTTTCAGGGACCTTTTTGTGTTTCTCTTCAAATTTTAGTCCTTGATTCTCCAAATTTACCCTTCCCCCATTCTTTCCCATCTAGCTTAGCCTCCCTCAGCCTTACAAATGTGTGGGCCCTCTCTGAAATTCTTAAAACAGAAACTTGCCTCCCTAGACACTTGAGATAGTACACATACCCCTCTCTGAGCCCTCAGTATTCTGAGGATGCTTTCCTCATAGGAGAGTGGAGGTATGGTGGATAATAGTTCATTTCCCATTTGGTATTGGTCAAGGTCAACATAACTGTGGTCAGCACTCATTAGGTTAAGCTGGGCAATGGTGGCTGCTGAGATGGACTCTATACTTTGCCATTGGTGATAGTCACTGGTAATTGTGTAGGTACCTCTGAATGTTTAAAATGTGCAATAAAATGTAAGACTTTCATTCCTTCCTTCCCAAATATTTTCCAAGGCAGAGATTTTGTAGGTTCTGGCTTGAGTTCTACCAACTTAATTTTCTTCTCTGTTTTATTTTTAAGATTTATTTATTTATTTTAGAGAGGGGAGGAGGGACAGAGAGAAAATCTCAAGTAAACTCTCTGATGGCTACAGAGCCTAATGCAGGGCTCAATCTCACAACCCATGAGATCATGACCTGAGCTGAAACCAAGAGTCAGACTCTTAACCGACTGAGCCACCCAGGCGCTTCGGTTTTAATGCTTGAAAAGTTGGTGCAAGCATCCATGAAGAAACTAGGGCAGCAAGACTACACTGGGTGATGAGGCTGATAACATTTACAGTAGTTCTTATTGAGCATTTATCATGGTCCATTAAGAGTGCTCTAGTATGCATGCATTATTTCTGTTTCTTCTCCCAACTGTCCCAGTGTCATTATATCCATTGCAAAGATAAAATCTGAGGCCTGGACACTTTGTCCAAGACCACTCAGTAAGCACACAGCAGAGATTCAAATCTGGATCTTACTGACAGTAAAACTAGGACCCTTGAACATGATACTGTATTTTTTCCATAATGTGTATCCTCAGCCCTCAGATCCTCTCATCTCTACAAATGCTGCATCCCTCCCCAGAGCCCAGACCCAGAACCTACTCATAAAATGTTGCTTGGGGCTCCCAGGCACCTGCTGTGGTGTTAAGTGAATCAATAGGAGTTGGAGAAGCAGTGCAGACTTCATGCTGCTGGCAGGATGAGTAGGTAGGTCTTGGCTGAGGACTGCTGGATTTGACCAGACACAGCTCAGAGGACGAGAGAATGAAGGAGGGCAAAGCAGAGGCATGCTGTGACCAGCCTTTCTTTGTGTATTCCAATGACAGACATCCAAGTTACCTCCCAACCACATCCTCCTCAGGACCAGGTAGTATTTTCACATCTACCCTCCTTTCATTATCTAATCTTGGCCTTATTATGTCTTTCATCTGTTTGGGTCTTGTTAATGTCCTTTTACAAAATTTTAATAATCTTTCCCATGTAGAGTTCTGGCATGTCTTCATTATATTTATTCCTATGGACTTGGACTTTAAAAATAAAATTGTAAGCAGTGGATAATTTTTTTTAGTACTTCTTTCTGTTGCTAATGTAGAAAAATGACTTTTATGTACTGTCTGTTACTAACTACCTTGCTAAATTCTCTGTTGATTTTAATTTTTTGATGTGGTCCTTATAGTGTTCTGGGTAGTCAGTCATCATCTGCAAATTATGGCAATTGTATTTTTTCTCTTCAAACTTTATGCCATTTCAAATGCCTCCTTGTGCAGGCCAGGACTTGTATAGAAGTAAGGATGTGCATATTCTTGTCTGATACCTGATTTAAAATGAAAGCTTCTTAAATTTCCCCTTTTAGGATAGTGTCTGTTTTAGGTTTCTCATAGACATCTTTTATCATAGGTTTAGAAAATTCTTTCATTCCTGACAAGAAAAATTTCCTTAATTTATGTGAAATTATATTTATTGCTTTTTTCCTGTTAATATGTTGAATTATATTTCATATTTTCTTTTTTTAAAGATTTATTAAAAAAAGATTTATTTATTTACGGGAGAGAGAGAGAGAGAGGGAGAGAGAGAGAGAGAGAGAGAGAACAAGCACACAAATGGGAAGGGTAGAGGTAGAGGGAGAGAGAATCCCAAGCAGACTCCATGCTGAGCTCAGAGCCCTACGTGGAGCTTGGTCCCACAACCCTGAGATCATGACCCAAACCGAAGCCAAGAGTCTGTCGCTCAACTGACTGGCCCCAGCCAGGCACTCCCACTTCAGATTTTCTAACCTTAAATCATTCTTGCATTTCTCCCATATCTAATGTGATTATTGGATATTATCATTTTCATATCATTTGGTTCAGTTTGCTGTTTTTAAGGAATTTTACACCTATGTTCATAAGAGCTGGGACTGTAACCTTCCTTTCTCACACTGTCCTTGCTTGGTTTTGTAGTAAATTTGCACTGACTTCATAGAAAGTGCTGAATAGCAGTTTTGTGGAAATTTTTGTGTAAGATAAAGGTAATCAGTTACTTGAATCCTTAATTTCCTTTTTTTCTTATTGCACCAATACACTCATTTGTAACTTGTTTTCATTTAACAATATATCCTGAAAATTACCTTGAGGCAGTTCATAGCAATTTCCCCCTTTTTACAATTGTGTTGTATACTACCATGTGCACACAAACTTAGACATTCAGTCAATCTCCTTTATAGGGGCATTTTTGTATTTTCCAAGATTTTGCTATTACAGGTATGCTTCAATGAACAGCCATGTGCATATTTTCTGTATTGTTGGAGGTGTAACACCAAGGTAAATTTCTACAAGTGTAATTGTTGTTTAAAAGGGTAAATTTATACATAGTTTTCTTGGAATACCACTAAATTCTACTCCATAAAGTTTATACTATTTGGTACTGCCACCAACCATGTGAGCATGGGTGTTTCCCACAATGGCATGTATGGTCATGTTTTTAAATTTTTGCCAAACTAAGTGAGAAGTGTTATCTCTGCAGTTGCTGACATTAATTCATGTTGTAGTATGCACTAGTACTTTATTGATTTTTATCTCTGAATACTATTCCATTGCATGTATATACTACAATTTGCATTCATCTGTTAATAGACATTTGGGTTGTTTCCACCCTTTGGTGATTGTGAATAGTGCAGCGTGAATGTTTGTGTACAAGTATTTTTTTAGTACCTATTTTCAATTCTTTTGGGTGTAAGTCTGTCAGTGGAATTGATGGGTCATATGTTTAACTTTGGAGGAAATTTCAGACTGCTTCCATAGTTCTTTGTACTATTTAATATTTTTATCACTAACACATAAGATTTCCAATTTCTCTACATCTTTGCCAACTCTTCTATTTTCATTCTTTTGGATTATAGCCATTCATGTGAGTGTGAAGTGGTATCTAAGTGTGGTTTTTGATCTGCATTTCCCTTCTGAGCATCTTTTCATGTGCTTGCTGACCATTTCTGTATCTTCTTTGGGGAAATGTCTATTCAAGTCCTTTGCAATTTTACACATGGGCTATTTATCTTTTTTGAATTGTAAGACTTCTTTTTATATTCTGGGTTTTGGACTTTTTATCAAACATATAATTTTCAACTATTTTCTCCCACTTTATGGGGTGTTTTTTCACTTTTTTGATAGAATCTTTGATGCACAAATGTTCTTTTTTTTTTTTTAATTTTTTTTTTCTATTTATTTATGATAGGCACACAGTGAGAGAGAGAGGCAGAGACACAGGCAGAGGGAGAAGCAGGCTCCATGCACCGGGAGCCCGACGTGGGATTCGATCCTGGGTCTCCAGGATCGCGCCCTAGGCCAAAGGCAGGCGCTAAACCACTGCGCCACCCAGGGATCCCTGCACAAATGTTCTTAATTTTGATAATGTCCAATTTATCTATTTTATTAATGTTGTTGCTATGCTTTTGATGCCCTTTCTAATGATTCATTGCCTAATCTAAGGTCATGATGATTTATCTCTATGCTTTCATCTTAGAATTTTATAACTCTTATAATTAAATCATTGATCAACTTTGTATTAATTTTTGTATATGATGTGAGGTGGGGATCCAATTTTATTCTTTTCTATGTGAATATCAAGGGTCCCAGTACCATTTGTTGATGAGACTATTCTTGGTCTTTATACCCTTGTTAAAAATCATTGACCCTAGATGTGTGGGTTTATTTATGGACTCTCAATTCTATTTATCCATCTATATGTCTATCCTTATGCCAGTACTACACTCTTTTGATTACTGTAGCTTTGTAGTAAGTTTTGAAATTGAGAAATATGAGTCTTCCAATTTGTAGTACTTTATTAATATTGTTTTGTATATATGGCATGCCCATTGAAATTCCATATGAATTTGAGGATTGGCTTTTCATGTCTGCAAGAAAAGCCATTGGAATTTTATTTGGGATTACATTGTATTGCAATTTTAATGTCATAGATCCTTCAACCCACAGATATGAGATATCTTTTAATTTATTTAGGTCTTCCTTAATTTCTTTCAGCAATGTTTTGTATTTTTTGGTGCACAAATTTTTCACCTTCATGGTTAAATTTATTCTTAGGTATTTTATCCTTTTATATTTTATTGTAAAGTGAATTGTTTTTTTAAATTTTGTTTTTGGATTGCTAATTGCGGGTTTTAGAACACACTTGCTGAATTTGTTTATTCTACTAATTTTTTTGTGTGGATTCTTTGGGAATTTCTCTACATGGGATCATGTCATTTGCAAATAGAGTTTTATTTCTTCCTTTCCAATTTAGATGGCTTTTTTTTCTTGCTTAATTGCTTTGGCTAAAACTTCCAATACAATATTGACTAGCAGTAATGAAAGCTGCATTTTTGTCTTATTCCTGATATGGAGAGGAAAGATTTTAGTTTTTCACCATTGAATATGAGAATTGTGTATTTTTCATAGACATCTTTAATTATGTTGAGGAAGTTCCTTGTATTACTACTTTTGTGAATGTGGTGCATTTTGTAAAATGCTTTTTCTGTTTCAGTTGAGATGATTGTGTGATCCCCTCCCTTCATTCTATTGATGAATTTTATTACATATCACTGCAACTATAAATATGAGTATCAGGGATGCCTGAGTGGCTCAGTGGTTGAGTGCCTGCCTTTGGCTCAGGTCATGGTCCCGGGGCTCCTGGAGGGAGCCTGCTTCTCCCTCTGCCTATGTCTTCGCACCTCTCTCTGTGTCGCTCCTGAATAAATAAATACAGTCTTTAAAAAATTCATTAAAACAATAAAAAAAGATACAGATGCAGTGAAACGCTGGGACACCTGCACCCCGATGTTTATTAGCAGCAATGTCCACAATAGCCAAACTGTGGAAGGAGCCTCAGTGTCCATCGAAAGATGAATGGATAAAGAAGATGTGGTATATGTATACAATGGAATATTCCTCAGCCATTAGAAATGACAAATACCCACCATTTGCTTCGATGTGGAGGGAACTGGAGGGTATTATGCTGAATGAAATAGGTCAATTGGAGAAGGACAAATATTATATGGTCTCATTCATTTTGGGAATATAAAAATTAGTGAAAGGGAATAAAGGGAAAGGAGAGAAAATGAGTGAAAATATCAGGGAGGGTGACAAAATATGAGAGACACCTAACTGTGGGAAATGAGCAAGGGGTAGTGGAAGGGGAGGTGGGCTGGGGGTTGGGGTGACTGGGTGATGGGCACTGAGGGGGGCACGTGACGGGATGAGCACTGGGCGTTATGCTGTATGTTGGCAAATTGAACTCCAATAAAAAAATTTAAAAAATACAAGTATCATAGATTTTAAAAATTAACTATACCTCTGTACTGAAGGAGATTGTATTAGTTTAGAATATCAGAATAGGGTTCAACTTTTCATTGCTATCTTCTTCCCAGTTTCAATGCCTATTGGGAGTCCAGTCCAAAAATAGGTTCCCCTTTTGCTCTTCTTAGGGGAAAATCAACTTCGCTTCTGAGAGCCCACAATATTTCTCCACAATATTTATGGTCAATGACCACCTCCTCTTGATTGACAGATCACCTCTTCTGTCTGAGCTCTAAGATACTTACTATGTGCCCCTATTTTTCTCATGTCTTCCTCTAGTCTTTCTCTAGATAAGATATTTTATTATAATAATATTTTATTAATTATATTTTATTAATTATAATTAATATATTAGTAAATCTGGAAAATATGTGTTAATATATATTTCCAGCTTTACCAGATATAATTGGTATATTTCAAAATTTTTTCAAGCTGGGAAAAGTACATGTGTGTAATATATATAATTATATATATATAAAACATATGTAATATATTGTTTTCTAGCCTTATTAAGATATAATTGACATAACTGTATAAATTTAAGGTGTACAATGTATTTGATATACTTATGTGTTGTAAAGTGATCTAACACTTCTATCACATCACATAATTATCATTTCTTATCTGTGGTGAGAACACAAAAGACTTAGTGTCTTAGTAACTTTCAAGTAGTACTGTTACCTATAAGTACTATGGTGTATGTTAGATCCCCAGAATCTATTCATCTTATAACTGAAAGTTTATACTTTTGCCAACATTTCCCCATTCCCCAATCTGCAACCCATGGTAACCATCATTCTACTCTGTTTCTAGCAGTTCAGAATTTTTAGATTCCATGGAGGCGATATTATACAATATTTGTCTTTTTATGTCTGACATTTTTACTTATCACAGTGCCTCAAGTTTTATTCAAGTTGTCAAAAATGGCAAGATTTCCTTCCTTCTTAGGGTTGAATAATCTATCTATTGATCTATTGATCTATCTCTATATCTATACTACATCTTCATCTATTCATCCATTGATGGACTGAGGTTGTTTTTATATCTTCCTACAAAAATAATGCTTTCTTCTTTTCTGTAAATTATCTTATCTAACTAGAATATAGAAATACATCTTTCAGGGAGAAATTCTGTTTGCAAAGGAAGGGGTTAGTCATGTGACAACAGGAGTGACCTACAGAAGCCAAAGTCCCACAGGGAACAGGACACGGTAAGGGCAGGCAAAGGGGAGGAAACAAGACTCCTTGTTTGGCCAGTGGAGGGAGGGAGGAGCCAAGGAGGATCTCTCAACTCTCCAGAGAAGTCTGGGCCAGACTGAGAGCATTCCACTCTGACCAGAGTCATGCCAACCCAGGCTCTGCTGCTCATCCTGCTCCTCTGTATGCTGCTGCTGCAAGTCCAGGGAGGGTACCATGAACTGAAGAGGAAGCCAAGTAGGTGCTGCCCTAGGGGACAGACTGGGGAAGAGGACCAGGAGGGGCTATGTCCCTTTTGAGGAGGACCTGGGAATTGAAACCTATCAGACCACAGCACTATGAAGACTCTGGTCCTCCAAACCATGGCCCTCTAGCCCCTTTACCCACCTCTGGAAATGTGATGTAGATGGAGGGGGAACCTCTACCTTTTGATTCTCCATTCCAAATACCCAGACACAAATGGTACATTCAGTAGTGAAAGGTACATTATGGCCTGAGAATCATGAGGGGAAACCAAAAAACTATTCTTTGATTTCTGTACATACGTGACACATTACATCCAGAAATGTTGGTGGGAGTAGGTGTAGAATGAAAGGACCCTGGGAAAGCAAGTTTGGGGGTGTTCAAAGTCAAGTCCAAGTTATCATTGGAGGGGCCAGGATGGTGACAGTGGAAGGGAAAGAGAGTGCAAGTGGTATTTTGTGTGAAGGGGCAAGGGCCCTGGAGTCAGGGACAGTGACAGGAGAGAGGGGGCAAAATGGCAAGTCTTCTTCTCTGGACCCTGAAAATTCTGGAGAGTGGAGAGCATCTGCAGGATGTCTCAGACTCTGCTGGTTTCTCAGAGTGTAGATTCTAGGGAGAATATTCACCAAGGCCATGACTAACAGGAGAGACAGAGTCCTGGCTGCAGAGTATGGAGAGGGCCCAGGAAGGCTAGGCACTGAGATTTATCTGTTGGGGGACAGAAAGAGATTATAGAATTTAAGATACTACCAATTGCCAGGATTGGGTGAAGGGCAGAAAGTGAGTTCCCTGAAAAGTCCAAGATGATGTGAGTGGGACCTAGGTCCTGGGGTCTTTGGAGAGGCTTTAAGCTTGAAAGGAGTGCTCTCAAGAGATCTGGTTCCACTGATCTTGCTCCTACTCCTGTTCCTTTTAGGTCAAAAGGCCTGTGAGAAGAAGCCCAGCGTGGACCTTTGCAGCAATCATTGTTCATATTTTCTAAAGTGTCCAGAAGCGAACGCTATATGCTGTCCAACCTTCTGTGGGAATGTTTGCATGAGTCGCTAGTGAGTGGGCAAGGGGACTGGGCTGTGCATCCTGCTCCTCTGCTCTCTTCACACCAAGGAACAAGAACCTCAGATCCTAGGCAGGAGGATGTCAACAAGAATGCACCTTCGCTGCTGTCTGAACTTGTTTCTGTCAAATAAACCAGAACAAATGTCCACACACCTGCCTATTTTACTCCCAGTGCTTGTGATCCTTGAGGACTTAGGGCAGACCCTAGAGTGGCCCCATTTGCTGGGTCCAGGTCTCTGATTTCTCTCCCCTTGTCATACTTTTCTATTCTCTCTCCTGTTGGCCCCAACACCCCTGACAGGCCCCTGAGGCCCAACCTCACTGTTGATCTGCTCGCTGAACCGGTATTCTCAGGGGAGAAACTGCTCATGTGTGATATTTCCCAAAGCTAAGAAGAACACTCCTTAGCCTGGGATCAGAAGGGCCAAGTTAAACGTGAGGGAGGTGGGGCTAGACATTGGTCACAGAGTAGGAGGTTCACAATGAGGCCTCTTCTTTTTTTTATTTTATTTTATTTTTTATTTTTTTTATTTTTTTTAATTTTTTATTTATTTATGATCGTCATACAGAGAGAAAGAGAGAGAGGCAGAGACACAGGCAGAGGGAGAAGCAGGCTCCATGCACCGGGAGCCTGATGTGGGATTCGATCCCGGGTCTCCAGGATCACGCCCTGGGCCAAAGGCAGGCGCCAAACCGCTGCACCACCCAGGGATCCCAATGAGGCATCTTCTTAATTGATCCACCCCTTCCCGTTCTTCCCATTCTCCTTGTGAGGTTCAGATTACTGTCCCTTTAAAACCATGAGGAAAACTAATCCAAGGGCAGTTAAGTAATATGCTCAAGGCCAAGGGACTGAGAGATCAAGATATGGCTGGTGGGGGGGGGATGCTTGCGTGGACTCCCTGTTTGCTCACTGCTCCTCCACTATGGTGAAAACAAGTGAATGCCTTCACTAATATCTCCCACTCCATCCTCCATCAGAATGGCCTGATGGAGGGACCTGAGATTGTATTAGATGGGACCTGGAACGGGATGCACTTTTCCTCAATATCCCTCCATATGGTCTCACTCTCTCTCTTTTTTAATCCAGGGAAAAGCCACATAGTAGAGAACAGGGGGTTCATGGTGATGCTACCAAGGATTAACTGCCTATTGAGGGGAGCTATGCTCTCATGGTGAATCAGTGGATCTAAATCATTGGGGGACTGACTCCTGACCACTCTGTGCCAGCAGAGAGGCCCTGAGATGGTCGTGGGACTAAATCCAGGGACTGGGTCACATGTGCCCAGTGGGGACATGGAGTCAAGTGCAAAGAACTCAGAGGCCAGCAGGCTTTGCTGGAGGCAGGTGTGCAGTGGTACACTCCAGTCTAAAGTTTCCTGCTGGGCAGCAGTGAAGGATTGTCTAGAGGAGGAAACCTACCTCTTTCAGGCCAGAGCCTCTGGCCCACCTCAGAAGCATCCCAGGGCTACTGTATTAGAGGAGCTTCTCCACCTCTCCTTTTGGGCATTCTCCTCTCATTTATTTCCTTGGGGGAATATAAAGCTGCTAGTTTCATGTGAGATCCAAATTAAGTGCACCTCTCCTAGGAGCTGCACTTGACCAGGAGGCCTTAGGAAAGAGAGATCAAGATCAACCAGCAGCACAGATATCATCAGATGTAGATGGGCGGTAAGAGCATGCTCTGCAGAAGCTCTTACTTGGTGCTTCCTCACATAGCCTGACTCTGCAAGCATCTTCCCAGTGCTTGGCCATGCCCCAAACACCCTGGGAGAGACTATTAAGAGAGCCAAAGTTCTTGCCAGGGCCCATTAGGGAATGAGCTCCCACATCCACATCCAGTGCTCTCTATCACGTGAGTACACCATGCTGCCAGCTGAGCTATTTCTTGCCACCAGCATGAGCACCTTGGACCATGAATTCTACTTGATGCAGCTGGTCTTCTCCATCAGGACAGCTGGTGTCCCAGCCTGTGTTCTACGGAGCTCTCTCGACACTCCACCCCACCCAGTGACAAAGAGGCTACAGCTAGAATGCTTTGGCTGGGAGGAATGTTTCCCTGGTCAGCACTCCATGTTCTGTCCTATGGAACAGCTGTGTGCCCCTGTGGTAGGGCGAGTGGGGGAGTGAGACCCCTACAAGGACTGAATCTCACGGAGGCAGAGGAGGGAGCAAATGCACATTCTGCCATGACCTGGGTGTCCAAAAAACCAAGTCCTGGCTTGCAGAAAATCATTGATCAGGCTGCTGTGTGTGACAAACACATGGCCTCAGGGTTGTCATGGCTTCTGTATTTTTATTGTCTTCTCCTACTCTAGCCATGCGCCTAGCAAATTCTCTCTTCCCAACCCTTTGTCTTGATAATCAGAAGCAGCTTTCTCACATGTAGAGACTCAGCCACGTACCTCACTCTCTTTTTTTTTTAATAAAATAATTTTTATTGGTGTTCAATTTACCAACATACAGAATAACACCCAGTGCTCATCCCGTCAAGTGCCCCCCTCAGTGCCCGTCACCCACTCACCCCCACCCCCCGCCCTCCTCCCCTTCCACCACCCCTAGTTCGTTTCCCAGAGTTAGGAGTCTTTATGTTCTGTCTCCCTTTCTGATATTTCCCAAACATTTCTTCTCCCTTCCCTTATATTCCTTTTCACTATTATTTATATTCCCCAAATGAATGAGAACATACACTGTTTGTCCTTCTCCGATTGACTTACTTCAATCAGCATAATACCCTCCAGTTCCATCCACCTTGAAGCAAATGGTGGGTATTTGTCGTTTCTAATGGCTGAGGAATATTCCATTGTATACATAGACCACATCTTCTTTATCCATTCATCTTTCGATGGATACCGAGGTTCCTTCCACAGTTTGGCTATTGTGGACATTGCTGCTAGAAACATCGGGATGCAGGTGTCCCGGCGTTTCATTGCATCTGAATCTTTGGGGTAAATCCCCAGCAGTGCAATTGCTGGGTCGTAGGGCAGGTCTATTTTTAACTCTTTGAGGAACCTCCACACAGTATTCCAGAGTGGCTGCACCAGTTCACATTCCCACCAACAGTGTAAGAGGGTTCCCTTTTCTCCGCATCCTCTCCAACATTTGTGGTTTCCTGCCTTGTTAATTTTCCCCATTCTCACTGGTGTGAGGTGGTATCTCACTCTCTTAATCAGGACTAAGTCATCTCCTCAGCTCTGTGACATAATAGAGATTGAAGAGACTTTGATCACTTGACATCCCAGAGGAAATCATGCTGGTCTCTCATGTCATTTACATTGTGCTAACTGATCCTGGGGAAGTAGTAGGTATCCTAGGTGCTTTACCATGTGCATGCCAGAGTATAGGAGATACACCTGATGATATCCAGGACTTTTAATATTAGTAGATTTCCAGAGATCCTGTGGGTTGGTGCATATGGGGATAGTCCCTTGAGACAGGCGACAAGTTTCTGCACCTTGTACTGCTCACCTTGAAGAAAGATACAATGTGTGGTGGGTGTCTTTGGATTTTGGAGATACCAAAAGACACTTTGGGCATTCTCCTCTCATTTATTTCCTTAGGGGAATGTAAAGCTGCTAGTTTTGTGTGAGATCCAAATTAAGAAAATATTTTGCAGCATGATCAGGATGTGTTGAAAGTTGCCTGCCATCTGGGTCTTAGCACCTAGCATATACATTTTACTAAATGTGTCCATGGTAGATTAAGATGATGGATAGAACTTTTGCATGTCCAAGTAGGAGAATCAGAGAACAAACACTTGGGAGTATTGAGTTCAAGCCTTGTCCTCTTCTTTTGACAGATGCTTTCCATTTGAGAAGCAGCTCTTTACTTGCTAGTGGACGCTGGTAAAAGACTGAACGTCTGAATTTTCCATCATAAATTGGGAATTATCTGACCTACGAAGTCTTAAAACGGGATGTGCACAGAGGCAGTCCATTGTCAAATGGAAATGGTTTAAGTGAGAATGGGCTCATTCAGACTCTTTCTTCTGGAAATGAGTAACTTATGTAATCAGGTGTTTGGGCCCTAAGGACCCACTGATGTCTCCTCTTGCTTCATTCTTGCCCACCCATTGCCACTAAGTCTTCAAGAGCAGCTTCCCTTTCCACACCACCATGCATTCCCCAAGAAGTGGTGTCTTCCCATGTCTGCCTGTTTGTGTCCCTCATACTTTGAAATCTTTTCCTTATGGTTTCTCAGGAACCAGAGATCCAATCTACCAAGTGTCAGCCTTATTCTCAGTATTCCTCCATTCATATTCAGACTTTTATTTTTGTGAGGGCGATTTTATCTATGCTAAGCCCTCTGCTCCCATCTCCTCATTTCCTCTATGCTAAGCCCTCTGCTCCCATCTCCTCATTTCCATGCAGTCTCTGAAGTCTCTGCGTGTAAATATACTGTTAACCTTAAATACAACCTTAAATACAAAACCATCAATTTTATATTGTTATTATATTATGTTAATATAATGTATTATACTGTTTTTTTTCTTGGAAGTTTTATTTAAATGAGTTAGTGAAGATACAGTGTAAATATTAGTTTCAGATGTACAATATAGTGATTCAGCATGTCCATACAACATCCCATAAACATCACAATAAGTGCACTCCTTTATTGCCATCTCCAACTTAACTCATCCCCCTAGCCACCTCCTTTCTGGTGACCATCATTTCTCTATAGTTACCTGTTTCTTGGTTTGCCTCTTTCTCTTTTTCCCCCTGCTTATTTGTTTTATTTCTTAAATTTCAATGTATTATACTGTTAACCTTAAATATAAAACCGTCAGTTATCCTACTAACAAAAATGGGTTAATTTGGAAATAGCAGAGAATTGCAATTTAGGGCAAATAAGCTTTGACAGAACCATAGGCCAGTCCAGAGATCAAAGGAGAGGAATCTTTTTTATAGAGGTAACTGGGAGTTCCAAGTAGAATGGCTTTTCATTGTGATAATCTCTTATTGACTACGTTATTGCCAGGGGAAGAGGAAAACCTTTCTCTTGCTGTGATCGCAAAGTACTAAACAGCTAAGGTACTACCCACTTGCGAGGAACATTTCCTGTTGGCGCCACAATTGAGGACGAAGAGTGTGGTGTGAGAGCTCCCTCTTGTGGCTTTCCAACTTAATTTCAGTGAGTTTTTTTGTTCACGAATTTTCACACTGCATCTATAGACTCCCAGTAGTACTAGTCCAAATCTGCTGGATTTCCATGTTTTATTTCTTTGCTCATAGATTGCTTGAAACGTGCAGCATTCTCTATTTCCTCAATATACTGCGGCTATGGGTTATGGATTGATTTATTTGCTTTCCTCGTTGATCTGTATGGGTTTGTATTAGTTTCAGAGGTAGAATTTAGTGATTCATCAGTTGCATATAACACCCAGTGCTCATTACATCAAATGCTCTCCTTTTTTTTTTCAAGTGCCCTCCTTAATGCCCATCATCTAATTATCCCTTCTCCTCACTCATCTCCCCTCCAGCAACCCCGTTTGTTTCCTAGAGTTCAGTGTCTTATGGTTTACCTCCCTCTCAATTTTCATCTTATTTTATTTTTCCTTCCCTTCTCCTATGTCTTCTTTCTTAAATCACACATATGAGTGAAATCATGTGCTATTTGTCTTTCTCTGACTGGCTTATTTCACCTAGCATAATACCCTCTAGTTCCAGCCAGATCATTGCAAACGGCAAGATTTCTTTTTTTGATGGCTGAGTAATATTCTTTTATATATATGTATATATGCATACACACACACACACACATATATATGTTATATATATATATATATATATATATATATATATATATATGTTGATGTATAAGAGGTATAAGACAAAAAGGAAACTCTGAGATACAATGGGGCATTTGTCAAGTCACCTCACACTTCAGACCTTCAATTCCAGAATGTACAATAGGTCAGAATTGGATTAGAGGATCTTTTAGGTCACTTTCCTCTCTCAAAATCCATGCTACTCATAAAAAGACTAGTGAAGTTGAGACAAAAGCCCAGTGTAGGAAAGAGTAATAATATGGGGCAGATGCGGGAGACCTGGATATTAGGTTAAAATTTTAACCACAGACACTGCATGTCTCGGATCAAGAGCCTGTAAAACAGAAATGGTACTTGCGGATAATGATTCTGGCAACAGGAGATAGAATTAATGAGGTTTGGAAGCGGCCAGATCATGAATGGATCTGATGAAGAGAGCCTGGTAGATGGGACAGGTTTCAGGGTACTGGATATGGAATTTCATATGGAGAAAGTGATCTACCAGACCCAGAGAAGGCTACACAGAAGAAGGGTTGGAGGTTTTCTCCTAAGCTTTTATTTCCCTACAGGAGATGGAAGGGGATGGTTAGATGGGGAAAGAGATCAGAGTCTTTGTGATGATATTTCTTTCCATCTTCTCCCAGGTCCTGCTCTGCATCCAGATATGAGGGCAGAATGTACTGAGTATCTCTTTTTAAAAATTTATTTTAAAATTTAAATTCAATTTAGTTAGCATATAGTGTATTATTAGTTTCAGGGGTGGAATTGAGTGATTCTTCAGTTGCATATAACACCCAGTGCTCCTTATCTAGTGTCCTCCTAATGCCCACTACCCAGTTACCTCATCCTCTCCACCTCCCTCCCCTCCAGCAACCCTCAGTTTGTTTCCTATAGTTAAGAGTCTCTTATGGTTTGCCTCCCTCTCTGTTTTTATCTTATTTTATTTTTCCTTCCCTTCTCCTCTGTTCATCTGTTTTGCTTCTTAAATCTCACACAGGAGTGAAATCATATGGTATTTGTCTTTCTCTGACTGATTTATTTCACTGAGCATAATACCCTCTAGTTCCATGGTTGTTGCAAATGGCAAGGTTTCATTTTTGATGGGTTAGTATTCCAGTGTGTGTGTGTAGACAGGATAGGGTATATATATATATATAAACAAGATATGGTTTATATACCATATCTTGTATATTCATGTGTTGATGGACATCTGGGCTCTTTCCAGAGTTTGGCTATCACGGACATTGCTGCTATAAACATTGGGATGCATATGCCCCTTTGAATTACTGCATTTACATCCTTTGGATCAATACCTACTAGTGCAATTGCTGGGTCCTAAGGAAGTTCTATTTTAACTTTTTGAGTAGCCTCCATACTGTTTTCCAGAGTGGCTGCACCAGTTTGCATTCCCACCAATAGTGTAAGAGGGTTCCCCTTTCTCTGTATCCTCACCAACATCTGTTATTTCCTGAGTTGTTCATTTTAGCCATTCTGACTGATGTGAAGTGGTATCTCATTGTGGTTTTGATTTGTATTTCTCTGATCCCAAGTGATGCTGAGCACTTTTTCATGTGTCTGTTAGCCATTTGTATGTGTTCTTTGGAGAAATGTCTGTTTATGTCTTCTGCCCATTTCTTGGCTGGATTTTTTGGATTTTGGGTGTTGAGCTTGACAAGTTCCCTATAGATTTTGGATACTAGCCCTTTATCTGAGAAAACATTTGCAAATAGTTTCACCCATCCCATAGGTTGCCTTTCAGTTTTGTAGACTGTCTCCTTTGTTGTGCAAAAGCTTTTTATCCTGATGAAGTCCCAAAAGTTCATTTTTGCTTTTGTTTCCTTTGCCGTTGGAGACATGTCTAGCAGGAAGTTGCTGTGGCCAAGTTCAAAGAGGTTGTTGCCTGTGTTCTCCTCTAGGATTTTGTTGGATTCCTGTCTCACATTTAGATCTTTCATCCATTTCAGTCTACTTTTGTGTGTAGTGTAAGAAAGTGATCCAGTTTCATTCTTCTGCATGTGGCTGTTCAATTTTCCCAACATCATTTGTTGAAGAGACTTTTTTCCATTAGATATTCTTTCCTGCTTTGTGGAAGATTAGTTGACCATAGAGTTGAGGGTCAATTTCTGGGTTTTTTATTCTGTTCCATTACTCTATGCACCAGTTTTGTGCTAGTACTGTCTTGATGATTACAGCTTTGTAATACAGCTTGACATCTGGAGTTGTGATGCCTCCAGCTTCAGTTTTCTTTTTCAACATTCCTTTGCTTTATTTGGGGTCTTTTCTGGTTCCATACAAATTTTAGGATAGTTTGTTCCAACTCTATGAAAAATGCTGGTGGTACTGCCATAATGTTTTCTACAGAGGCTACACCATTGTACATCCATTTCCATCAACAGTGTACAAGGTTCTAATTTTTCACATACTTGCTAATACTTTTTTTTTTTATTTTGCTTTGATAGTAGCCATCCTAATGGGATGAGATGGTATCTCACTGAAGTTTTGATTTGCATTTCCATAATAATTAGTAATGTGGAACATCTTTTCATGTGCTTGTTGGCCATTTGCACATCTTCTCTGGAGAAATGTCTATTTTAGTCTTTGCCTATTTTAAAATCTAGTTGTTTGTTCTTTTGGTGTTGAATTTTAAGAGTTCTGTCTTTTTTACTCTGTTGATAATGTCTTTTTTTTATAAACTTATTTTTTATCGGTGTTCAATTTGCCAACACATAGAATAACACCCAGTGTTCATCCCATCAAGTGCCCCCCTCAGTGCCCATCACCCAGTCACCCCCACTCCCCTCCCACCTCCCCTTCCACCACCCCTATTCATTTCCCAGAGTTAGGAGTCTCTCATGTTCTGTCTCCCTTTCTGATATTTCCCATTCATTTTTTCTCCTTTCCCCTTTATTCCCTTTCACTATTTTTTTATATTTCCCAAATGAATGAGATCATATAATGTTTGTCCTTCTCCGATTGACTTATTTCATTCAGCATAATACCCTCCAGTTCTGTCCACGTCGAAGCAAATGGGGGGTATTTGTCGTTTCTAATGGCTGAGTAATCTGCATCCCGATGTTTATAGCAGCAATGTCCACAATAGCCAAACTGTGGAAGGAGCCTCGGTGTCCATTGAAAGATGAATGGATAAAGAAGATGTGGTTTATGTATACAATGGAATATTACTCAGCCATTAGAAATGATGTCTTTTGATGCACAGGTTTTAAATTTTCAGTTTATCTACTTTTTCTTTTTTTTTTTTTTAAGTTTTTTATTTATTTATTCATGAAAGACAGAGTGGCAGAGACACAGGCAGAGGGAGAAGCAGGCTCCATGCAGAGAGCCTGACATGGGATTCGATTCCTGGCCTCCAGGATCACACCCTGGGCCGAAGGCAGGCACTAAACCGCTGAGCCACCCAGGGATCCCTTACTTTTTCTTTTATCTGTGCCTTTCCTGCCTTACTCAAGAAATCATTGCTAAATCCAAAGTCGTGAAGCTCTTCCCTGTGTCATGAAGTTTTCCCCTGTATTTTCCTCTAAGGGTTTTGTAGTTTTAGGTCATACATTTATGTCTTTGATCCAATTCTGATTTGTTTTTTGTTTAGTGTTAGGTGAGGGTACAACTTCATTCTTTTGCAAATGGATATGTAGTTCCTCAGCACCATGTGTTGAAAACACTGCCCTTTCCGATTGACTGGTCTTGGTATCTTTGTCAAAAAATCATTTGACTATACATTCAAAGGTTTATTTCTGGGATTTCCATTCCATTCCATTGGTTTATATGTCTGTCTTTATGCCAGTATCACAGTTTTATTCACTGAAGCTTTGTATTAAGTTTTGAAAGCAAGAACTGTAAGTCCTCTGGCTTTATTCTTCTTTTTCAAGATTATTTTGGCTATTTGGAGTCCCTTTGGGATACTATACATATTTCAGGATGAGGTTTTCTATTTATGCAAAAACATCATTAGAATTTTAATAGGGATTGCATTGAAACTGCAGATCAGGGACGCCTGGGTGGCTCAGCGGTTGAGCATCTGTCTTTGGCTCAGGGCATGATCCTGGAGTCCTGGGATCGAGTCCCACTCACATTAGGCTCCCTGCATGGAGCCTGCTTCTTCCTCCGCCAATGTCTCTGCCTTTCTCTCTCTGTGTCTCTCATGAATAAATAAATAAAGTGCTAGAGAAAGAAACTGCAGATCACTTTGAGTAGTATTTACATTTAATATTAATTCTTCCAATCTATAAACATTGATATATTTTCATTTATTTATATCTTCCAATTTCTTTCAGCAATGTTTTGTAGTTTTCATTGTACAAGTCTTTCATCTCCTTGGTTAAATTGATTCCTAAATGTTTTATTCTTCTTGATGATATTGTAAATGGAATTGTTTTCATAATCGCTTTTTCAGGTTGTTCAGTGATAGAAACACAACTGATTTTTGTGTGTTGACTTTGTATCTGCTACTTTTCAGAATTCAATTATTAACTCTGATTTTTTTGTGGAATTTTTAGGATTTTCTATATATAACATCCTATAATATGCATACAGAGGTAGATTGACTTCTTCGTTATCAGTTTGGGTGACTTTTATTTCTTTTTCTTCCCTAATTGCTCTAGCTAGAACTTCCAGTACTATGTTGAATAGAAGTGGTAAAAGCAGGCATCCTTCTCTTCCTCTTGATCTTAGAGGAAAAGCTTTAATTCCTTCATCACTGAATATGATATTTGCTGTGGCTTTTTCACATATGGCCTTTATTATGTTGAGGGAGTGTCTTTCTAGTCCTAGTTTGCTTTTATTATGAATTGGTGTTGAAATTTGTTGAATGCATTTTCTGTATCAGTTGAGATAATCTTGTGGTTTTCCTCCCCTTCATTCTGTTCATGTGATATATTATATTGATTGACTTTCATACATTAAACTGTCTTTGAATTTCAGAAATAAATTTAACTTGATCATGATGTATAATCCTTTAATATACTGCTTAATTCAGTTTGATAGTATTTTGCTGAGATCCAGAACTTTCTTTGATGGAGATTTTTGCTGAGATTTTAAATTACTGATTCAATTTTAAAAATTAGTTATATAAATATATCCAGATTTCTGTACTGCATGATTAGTTTTGGTGGGGTTTGTGTTTCAAGGAATGTATCTATTTCATTTAGGTTATCCTATTTGTTGGCATACAGTTGCTTCTAGTACAGTCGTATAATCATTTCTATTTCTTTAAAATCAGCAGTAATGTTTTTACTTTCATTTCTGATGTTAGTAATATGAGAATTGCTTTTCCTCCCTTAGTCTATCTAGCTAAATATTTGTCAATTTTGTTGATTTTTTTTCAAAGAACCAACATTTGGTTTTGTTGATTTTCTTCATTGTTTTTTTATTTTGTTGATCTGTGCTTAATCTTTATTATTTCCTTTTTTTCTGCTAGTTTTGGGTTAGTTTGTTCTTTTTTTAGTTCAAGTTGTAAAGTTAAGTTGTTCATTGAAGTCTTTCTTGTCTTTTTCCCCCCACAATTTAATTTAAATTCCAGTTAGTTGACATACAGTGTAATATTAGTTTCAGGTGTAAAATTTAGTGATTCATCACTTACACACAATATCCAGTGCTCGTTATGACAAATGCCCTCCTTAATGCTCATTTCCTATTTACCCCATTCCCCTGACCACCTTCCCTCCACTAACCATTAGTTTGCTCTCTATAGTTAAGAATCTGTTTCTTGGTTTCTATTTCTTTCTCTCTCGTTTTCCCTTTGTTCATTTGCTTTGTTTCCTTCTTTTTAAAACGATATTATTTTTTAAAAGTAATCTCTATGTACAACATGGGGCTTGAATTCACAAACGTGAAATCAGGAGTTGCATGCTCTATTGACTGAGCTTGCCAGGTACTCCTATTTTGTTTCCTAAATTCCATATATGAGTGAAAGTATATATTGTCTTTCTCTGACTTATTTCACTTAGCATGATACTCTCTAGCTCCATCCATGTCATTGCAAATGGCAAAGTTGCATTCTTTTTGATGGCTGAGTAATAGTCCAATATTCACAAATAAATAAATAAATATTCCAATATTCCAACATATATATTTGAATATTCCAATATATATATGAATATATCACCTCTTCTTTATCTATTCACCCATTGATGGTCATTTCAGCTGTTTCCCATAGTTTGCTATTTTAGACAATGTTGCTACAAACAATGGGGGGCATGCATACCTTTGAATTAATAACTTTTTTAAATTTATTTTTTATTGTTGTTCAATTTGCCAACATATAGAATAACACCCAGCGCTCATCCCATCAATGCCCGCCTCAATGCCCGTCACCCTGTCACCCCCACCCCCCCGCCCACCTCCCTTTCTACCGCCCCTTGTTCGTTTCCCAGAGTTAGGAGTTTCTCATGTTCTGTCTCCCTTTCTGATATTTTCCACTCATTTTTTTCTCCTTTCCCCTTTATGAATTAGTAATTTTATATTCTTTGGGTAACTTCCTAGCAGCACATTGCTGCATCATAGCCTAGTTCTATTCTTAACTTCTTGAGGAATCTGTTTTCCAGAGTGGTTGCACCAACAGTGTAAGAGGGTTCCCCTTTCTCTACATCCTTGCCAACACCTCTTGTTTTTAAATATAAGCATTTATAGCTATAACTTTCTGTTAGGATTCCTTTTGCTGTGTCACGTACAATTTTGATATGTTGCATTTTGGTTTTCATTCAGCTCTAGTATTTTCTAATTTTCCTTATGATTTCTTCTTTGATCTATTGGTTTTTAAAGAGTGTATTAATTTCCACAAATTCATGAATTTTACAGTTTTACTTCTGTTATTGATTTCTACCTTCAACTCATTGTGGTTGGATAATATTTATCTTTTGAAATCTCTTGAGACTTGATTTGTGGTCTAACATTTGTCTCGTTTGGAGAGTGTCCCATATGCACTTGACAGGAATGTGTGTGCTATTGTTGTTGTGTTGAGTATTCTGTATATATTTGTTAGGTCTAGCTGTTTTATTGTATTGTTTAAATCCTCTATTTCCTTACTTACCTTCTATCTAGTGGGTCTATTATGGAGAGTGGAGTATTGAAGTGTCTTATTATTATTATTATTATTAAAGATTTTATTTATTTATTCATGAGAAACACACAGAGGGAGAGAGAGAGAGGGAGGAAGAGAGAGAGAGAGAGACAGAGAGACAGAGACACAGGCAGAGGGAGAAGCAGGCTCCATGCAGAGAGCCTGATGTAGGATTTGATCCCAGGGCTCCAGGATCATGCCCTGGGCTGAAGCACTCCAGGTGCTAAACCGCTGAGCAACCCACGGATCCCCTGAAGTCTCCAATTATTATTGTAGAACTATCTACTTTTTCATTCTGTCAGTTTAGGCTTCATATATATATATATATATATATATATATATATATATATATATATATTTTAGGCTTCATATATATTTTTTTAATTTTCTGACCCTGAGAGGAGCTCCTTCATTATTTATTTATTTATTTATTTATTTATTTATTTATTTTTAATAATAAATTTATTTTTTATTGGTGTTCAATTTACCAACATACAGAATAACACCCAGTGCTCATCCCGTCAAGTGTCCCCCTCAGTGCCCGTCACCCATTTACCCCCACCCCCCACCCTCCTCCCCTTCCAACACCCCTAGTTCGTTTCCCAGAGTTAGCAGTCTTTATGTTCTGTCTCCCTTTCTGATATTTCTCACACATTTCTTCTCCCTTCCCTTATATTCTCTTTCACTATTATTTATATTCCCCAAATGAATGAGAACATACAATGTTTGTCCTTCTCCGATTGATTTACTTCACTCAGCATAATACCTTCCAGTTCCATCCACGTTGAGGCTTCATATATTTTGATGATTGTCATTAGCTACATGAGTGATTATAATTGTAATTATACAATTCTTCCTGTATTGGAACTTTTATTAATATGCAATGGTCTTTGTCTCTTATCGTCTTTATTTAAGGTCTATTTTGTCTGATATTAGCATAGGCAGTCTTGCTCTCTTCTGGCTACTATTTGTATAAAATATCTTTTTCCATACTTTTACTTTCAATCTATTTGTGTCTTTGGATCTAAAGTGAGTCTTTTTTTTTTTTTTTGGAAGTTTCTCAAAATTTTATTTTATTTTTTTAATAATAAATTTATTTTTTGTTGGTGTTCAATTTGCCAACATACAGAATAACACCCAGTGCTCATCCCGTCAAGTGTCCCCCTCAGTGCCCGTCACCCATTTACCCCCACCCCCTGCCCTCCTCCCCTTCCACCACCCCTAGTTCGTTTCCCAGAGTTAGGAGTCTTTATGTTCTGTCTCCCTTTCTGATATTTCCCACACATTTCTTCTCCCTTCCCTTATATTCCCTTTCACTATTATTTATATTCCCCAAATGAATGAGAACATATAATGTTTGTCCTTCTCCAATTGACTGATTTCACTCAGCATAATACCCTCCAGTTCCATCCACGTCGAAGCAAATGGTGGGTATATGTCGTTTCTAATGGCTGAGTAATATTCCATTGTATACATAAACCACATCTTCTTTATCCATTCATCTTTCGATGGACACCAAGGCTCCTTCTACAGTTTGGCTATTGTGGACATTGCTGCTAGAAACATCGGGGTGCAGGTGTCCCGGCGTTTCATTGCATCTGAATCTTTGGGGTAAGTCCCCAGCAGTGCAATTGCTGGGTGTAAGGCAGATCTATTTTTAACTCTTTGAGGAACCTCCACACAGTTTTCCAGAGTGGCTGCACCATTTAAAGTGAGTCTTTTGTAGATAACATATGATTGGATCATGTGTTTTTATTTATTCCATCAACCTGACTTTTGATTGGATAGTCTAACATTTATATTTAAAATAATTACTGATAAGGAGGGACTTATTTATGTCATCTCTCCATTTATTTTCTATGTGCCTTATAGCTTTTTTGATCAATTACTTCTGTATCTATATATAGATAGTACATGGATATACACAAATATGTTGGCACAGGCTGACAAAATTAGCAGTAGTTTTTAAATTTTTCTGTCACTTAAAATTTTTACAAGGTATGTACTTTAAGCGTGAGCTGCCTTTTTAGTAGTACATAAGCAACAGATGGTATTCTGGAAAGAAACTTAATTATTTTTTAATTTTTTTACAGAAGGAAGTAAATGGGATAAAGTAAAGAGAGGCCTCAAGAAGAAGTGAAGGCCAAGGGTATGTTGTAAAGTGGGGAAAGACAAGGAAACAAACCTACCGGGGGCAGGGGGTGGGGGAACGTTCAGGCAACCCATAAGGCTTTGCTTCTTTCTTGTTCTCCATTCTTTGCATTATAGCCAAGCAACTCTGAGAATACTCTAAGCCAGGACTTACCCAGTGCTATCCATAGTCAGCTTGGCCCCTGGCATTCCTTTCCCCACTCTGATCCTCTGCTAATATTGTAAGTACACCTGGAGAGAGTAATCTTGGTGATAAGAAATGGGTCCAGGGAATATCATGGCTTGCAGTCCCAAGAGAATCTGGGGTCTTGACCATGTGGCATATGGTTCTAGACTCACTTCCTTTTAAATCCTGTACTTAGGGATGCCTGGGTGGCTCAGTGGTTGAGTGTCTGCCTTCAGCTCAGGGCCTGATCCCAGGATTCGGGATCAAGTCCCACATCAGCCTCCTTGCAGGGAGCCTGCTTCTCCTTCTGCCTGTGTCTCTGCCTCTTTCTCTCTCTCTCTGTCTCTCATGAATAAATATAAATAAAATCTTTAAAATAATAAAAATAAGTTAAAAAAACAAAATTTGTTCTTTAAAAAATACATGTTAAACATCTAACACATAGTGAATTTGGTCTTTTTTTTTTAAGATTTTATTTATTTATTCATGAGAGCTACTGAGAGAGAGAGGCAGAGACACAGGCAGAGAGAGAAACAGGCTCCATGCAAGGAGCCCGGTGTGGGATTTGATCCCGGGTCTCCAGGATCACGCCCTGGGCAGAAGTCAGGCACTAAACTGCTAGGCCACCAGGCATCCCAGAACTTGGTCTTAAACTGAATGATTCTTGACACTTCACTGGGTGTTTCATTCATTTATTTAACAAACATAGCACGACCTGTATGCCAGACATTAGCTCTAAGTGCTTTACAGATAATCACTAATAGAGCCCTCACAACAACCTCATGAGGAAAGTGCTGTTATACCCATTTAACAAATGAGGAGATTGAGGCACAGAGAGGGCTAGTGACTTCCTCAAAATAAATGGGAGCTAGGATTTGGATTCAGGTTAAGTCTGTGTTTTAAATCTCTATGTTATGTTGCCTTTTGCAAGCTCTCTTGGTAGACCTCTCTCTTCTTATCGGTACAAAAGACACAAGATATTGGTGATAAGGTAGTGTAAGTTGATGCTAGCAATGGAGAAATTAATATCTTCAATAAATGGTGCTGGGAAAATTGGACATGCACATGCAGAAGAATGAAACTAGACCACTCTCTTTCACCATACACAAAGATAAACTCAAAATGGATGAAAGATCTAAATGTGAGACAAGATTCCATCAAAATCCTAGAGAAGAACACAGGCAACACCCTTTTTGAACTCGGCCATAGTAACTTCTTGCAAGATACATCCACGAAGGCAAAAGAAACAAAAGCAAAAATGAACTATTGGGACTTCATCAAGATAAGAAGCTTTTGCACAGCAAAGGATACAGTCAACAAAACTCAAAGACAACCTACAGAATGGGAGAAGATATTTGCAAATGACATATCAGATAAAGGGCTAGTTTCCAAGATCTATAAAGAACTTATTAAACTCAACACCAAAGAAACAAACAATCCAATCATGAAATGGGCAAAAGACATGAACAGAAATCTCACAGAGGAAGACATAGACATGGCCTACATGCATAGGAGAAAATGCTCTGCATCACTTGCCATCAGGGAAATACAAATCAAAGCCACAATGAGATACCACCTCACACCAGTGAGAATGGGGAAAATTAACAAGACAGGAAACAACAAATGTTGGAGAGGATGCGGAGAAAAGGGAACCCTCTTACACTGTTGGTGGGAATGTGAACTGGTGCAGCCACTCTGGAAAACTGTGTGGAGGTTCCTCAAACAGTTAAAAATATACCTGCCCTACGACCCAGCAATTGCACTGTTGGGGATTTACCCCAAAGATACAGATGCAGTGAAACGCCGGGACACCTGCACCCCGATGTTTCTAGCAGCAATGTCCACAATAGCCAAACTGTGGAGGGAGCCTCGGTGTCCATCGAAAGATGAATGGATAAAGAAGATGTGGTTTATGTATACAATGGAATATTACTCAGCTATTAGAAATGACAAATACCCACCATTTGCTTCAACGTGGATGGAACTGGAGGGTATTATGCTGAGTGAAGTAAGTCAGTCGGAGAAGGACAAACATTATATGTTCTCATTCATTTGGGGAATATAAATAATAGTGAAAGGGAATATAAGGGAAGGGAGAAGAAATGTGTGGGAAATATCAGAAAGGGAGACAGAACGTAAAGACTGCTAACTCTGGGAAACGAACTAGGGGTGGTAGAGGGGAGAAGGGCGGGGGGTGGGAGTGAATGGGTGACGGGCACTGGGGGTTATTCTGTAGGTTAGTAAATTGAACACCAATTAAAAAAAAAGAGAAATTAATATCAAAGACAGATGGGGCTTTATAAAAGTCTTCACACAGATGCTAGAGAAAAACAGATACGTAAATCCTTTCCCACCTCCATAATCACCCAGATTTCCAGAAATGTGTGTGTTGGTGGAGGGGAGGCTCCAGCAATCCACAGTGTTCTGTTTCTGTCTATATTACCTGCTGCAAAGAGAAA
Organism: Canis aureus; assembly: GCF_053574225.1. NCBI lineage: Eukaryota > Metazoa > Chordata > Mammalia > Carnivora > Canidae > Canis > Canis aureus. Next base: position 38,487,527 of record NC_135636.1, on the reverse strand, counting down.
AGAGGAAGTACTCCTTGAATAAGAAGTCAGTGATAACGTTCTGAACGTACCCAATTTATGACTTGGGAAAGAACTCACAGATCTGCCATAGCCAGAACTATGATTACATTCTGATTCTTTGAAATCTGTTCTGCCCATCGTTTGCCCCATGCAGAGACTCTGTGGTTCCCAGAAACCAGGAAGAAGAGCCATCAGCCAAATAATTAGCAGCGCTTCTAACTTGAACATCTTCAGAGGTAGGTGGAGGTCAGAGTCCTATGGCTAGAAGTGGGAGCATGCAAACACTTGTTTGTGGCTTGGTTGGATGAGTTCCTTGTCCAAATCATGCCTCCAGATCATGCCAACACTACCCCTGTTTGGAAGAGATTCTTGTCTTCGTTGTTCAAATGGCGAAACCAAAGGACTCCCGGGCGGCTCAGTCAGTTAAGTGGTTAAGCAAGTGCCTTTGGCTCAGGTCACGATCCCAGGATCCTGGGATCTAGCCCATGACAGGCTACCTGCTCAGGGGGGAGTTTGCCCCTCCCTCTCTCTCTCCCTTTGCCCCCTTCCCTGTTCATGCTCTCCATTTCTTTCTCAAATAAATAAATAAAATCTTTTAAAAAATGGAGAAACCAAGAAAGAAAGATGATGTAGATGAATACTGTGTCCCTTCATGTGTAGTATCCTGAGAAGGATTATTGCCTAGATAGCATCCCCACTGACCCTGTATAAGCTGAGTCTAACCATGAAGAAATTTCAGACAAACCCCAAAATGAAGAATGTTCAACTAAAAGAAAAGTTTGACTGTATTCTTCAAAAATTTCAATGTCATAAGAGACAAAGGACACTGTTGGGTGAATTTATAAAATGGAATACTTATGGTAGCTTAGTAAATGAATAAAAGTATATTTTTTCAATGTTAAATTTAATGAAGTTGATTGTACTATGATCATGTAAGAGAATTTTTGAGTATTGTATTGTAATTGTATTGTACAATTGTAATTATAATGTAGAGTATTGTAATACAGAAATATTATTTCTAAATATAAAATATAAAAAATACATAAATATATTATATATATAAATAAAATATAATACATATATATATATATATATATATATATATATACACATATATGTAAGAGGGAAGAAGGAAGAGACAGAGGAGGTAATTATGGATGAATACCTAAAATAGATGATTCTGAGCAAATGGTATACGGATGCTTTTTATACTATTTTTACTGTTATAACTTTGAAATTATTTCCAAATAATAGTTCTTAATAATTTAAAGGCAACTCATCTAATGGTCCATATTCCTCAAATTTTATCTTCCTATTTTATAACTTTTCACTTGTGCCAAAGAAGAGAATAAGACCTCTTAAAGAATTTTGCCCCTTTGGAAACGTCTCTATATATTATGTCTATTTTTGAGCATTTGAAGAGATTTCAACCAATGTGTATGAAAGTTATCTTCTGCTTTGTTGAAAAAGTGGAAGCAAAAATAAAGACTGAAGGGAAATTGGTCACTTGCTGAGAAAGAGACAATTACTCCCCTGTGACTGTATAATTCATAGTATCCAGACTTCTCCTTTGTCTTTGTTTCCTTTATCTGCCCTTCTGTTTGGCCTCAGGAGTGTGAAGCACCAGGCTGGGAGTCAGAGAGAAGTGGGGAGAAGACTGAGAATTTGGGGGAATAGTATTTAATCTCTTCCTTCAGAACCCTGAATCTTATCACCAGTGATCTCCCTAAAATAACAGCCAGCACTTATTTTGCATATTCTGCATTCCAGGTCCTAGATCCTCTTTATCTTTATCTTTATCTTTCCTCCTTCACATTGATGTCCATCTATTATTATGTATTTATCCTTTTGAGTGTCTTGTTTATCTTCTATCCCCTGTCCTAGAATATAAGCTTTACAAGGGCAGAGGTTTTTGTAATTTTGTCCATTACTGTATCCTCAGTGCTTAGAAGAGTGGCTTGTAGTAGTCACTAAATATAAATATTTGTGGGATGAATAAATTTAAGACAGATGAGTGAAATATGGACCCCCACTCACCAGAATTAATTTCAAATGGTTAAATAGTGTTTTTTTTTAAACAAAAAGATTACAATAAAGTTAATGAGATTAACAATCACTCCTCTAGAGAAAAGAGTCTGAGCCTAATAGTAACAATAAAGGCCATTTATTTGGCACATTCCATGTGCCAGACTATGGTCCGTGCTTTATAGATTGAACATTTGCAATGTGGATTCCAGCATGTTACAGGTGAGGAAACTGAGGCTTTGAGAAGTTAGGTGGTAGGTAAGCCAATTCCAAAATTTAAATTAAGCTCAATGCATTGGTGCTGGGTTTCAGGCCCAGGTCTGTCTGACTCCAATACCCATGTTTCATTCTCTGTCCTATATAGTATTGACGGTCTTCAGTGTGGTAACAAGTGGGAGAGAATTTCTTTTTTATGGCAAGACAAGATGTGCATAATATTGGTAGAATAAACCAATCTTTTTTTTTTTTTTAAAGAATCAATCATATTTATTTTTTTTCTAGTTTTTTTCAGGGGTTTTTGTCTCTTTTTTTTAATAATAAATTTATTTTTTTTGGTGTTCAATTTGCCAACATACAGAATAACACCCAGTGCTTATCCCGTCAAGTGGCCCCCTCAGTGCCCGTCACCCATTCACCCCCACCCCCCGCCCTCCTCCCCTTCCACCACCCCTAGTTCGTTTCCCAGAGTTAGGAGTCTTTATGTTCTGTCTCCCTTTCTGATATTTCCCACTCATTTTTCTCCTTTCCTCTTTATTCCCTTTCACTATTGTTTATATTCCCCAAATGAATGAGAACATACACTGTTTGTGCTTCTCCGATTGACTGATTTCACTCAGCATAATACCCTCCAGTTCCATCCACGTCGAAGCAAATGGTGGGTATTTGTCGTTTCTAATGGCTGAGTAATATTCCATTGTATACATAAACCACATCTTCTTTATCCATTCATCTTTCGATGGACACCAAGGCTCCTTCTACAGTTTGGCTATTGTGGACATTGCTGCTAGAAACATCGGGGTGCAGGTGTCCCGGCGTTTCATTGCATCTGAATCTTTGGGGTAAATCCCCAGCAGTGCAATTGCTGGGTGTAGGGCAGATCTATTTTTAACTCTTTGAGGAACCTCCACACAGTTTTCCAGAGTGGCTGCACCAGTTCACATTCCCACCAACAGTGTGAGAGGGTTCCCTTTTCTCCACATCCTCTCCAACATTTGTGGTTTCCTGCCTTGTTAATTTTCCCCATTCTCACTGATGTGAGGTGGTGTCTCGGTGTGGTTTTAATTTGTATTTCCCTGATGGCAAGTGATGCAGAGCATTTTCTCATGTGCTTGTTGGCCATGTCTATGTCTTCCTCTGTGAGATTTCTCTTCATGTCTTTTGCCCATTTCATGATTGGATTGTTTGTTTCTTTGGTGTTGAGTTTAATAAGTTCTTTATAAATCTTAGAAACTAGCCCTTTATCTGCTACGTCATTTGCAAATATCTTCTCCCATTCTGTAGGTTGTCTTTTAGTTTTGTTGACTGTATATTTTGCTGTGCAAAAGCTTCTTATCTTGATGACGTCTCAATAGTTCATTTTTGCTTTTGTTTCTCTTGCCTTCATGGATGTATCTTGCAAGAAGTTACTGTGACCAAGTTCAAAAAGGGTGTTGCCTGTGTTCCTCTCTAGGATTTTGATGGAATCTTGTCTCACATTTAGATCTTTCATCCATTTTGAGTTTATCTTTGTGTATCGTGAAAGAGAGTGATCTAGTTTCATTCTTCTGCATGTGGATGTCCAATTTTCCCAGCACCATTTATTGAAGAGACTGTCTTTTTTCCAATGGATAGTCTTTCCTCCTTTGTCGAATATTAGTTGACCATAAAGTTGAGGGTCCACTTCTGGATTCTCTATTCTGTTCCATTGATCTATGTGTCTGTTTTTGTGCCAGTACCACACTGTCTTGATGACCACAGCTTTGTAGTACAACCTGAAATCTGGCATTGTGATGGCCCCAGCTATGGTTTTCTTTTTTAAATTCCCCTGGCTCTTTGGGGTCTTTTCTGATTCCACACAAATCTTAAAATAATTTGTTCTAACTCTCTGAAGAAAGTCCATGGTATTTTGATAGGGATTGCATTAAACGTGTAAATTGCCCTGGTTAACACTAACAATCTTAATGAAGAAGAAAACTGGCAACTACTATGTAGGGTTTGAAAGAGGCAGTACCCTTTACTCAGAACTTCTAGAGCTATACATTTGTACTCTAAAGCTAATACTGGATTTAACTGAATTTTAGTTGCAAGATGGTTCCTACTGAGTTTTTTTTCCTAACAAAGAGAAATTACAAATTTTCAGATGTCTTATTTATTTATTTATTATTTTTTTAAATAATAAATTTATTTTTTATTGGTGTTCAATTTGCCCACATACAGAATAACACCCAGTGCTCATCCCGTCAAGTGCCACCCTAAGTGCCTGCCACCCAGTCACCCCCACCCCCTGCCCTCAGATGTCTTATCAATGGGAAAATATGAGTGATATGTGTAACTAGTATATTGGGAAAATTTTCACAGGGAGTATTATTGATAATGTGTTGAAAAGCTTGTCCTTTGTCTCATTTAAACTTACTCATTAAAGCTACTTCTTTTCCTTCCTCTATATAGAGCTTGGGTATAGAACTTGACTTTTCTAGACACTGCCTAAATTTAGAATATATGAAAAAAGTCTAAGCCCATGCAACAGTCGAAATACTAAAATTGAATTAAAATCGTGGCTTCCCCCATACCTAGGAACCCAGGATTGGGGAAGAGAGTGGCCAGTTTCCTCTCCTACAGCTGGCTAAGTGCCATTTTGGAAGTAGAGAAGGGAGAAGGAATGAGGAGGTCAGAACAGCAGGGAGTACTGTACCTTTGTGCTTTGTACTTTCTGGGCTTGGTATTACTTAAAGTTGATTCTGTAATGGGTGGTTTCATGAGTTAAGTCTTCCCTCAACCCCAACTGATGGAAATTTCTTCCCTGTGGTTGTCTTGATATGGATGAATCTACCTCCTTTCTGACACCTTTTCCAGACCCTAGGAATCTGGCCACTCACTTTCTACTCCTTCTGCTGAGGTTCCATGTCCTTCCTAGGCAGCCTGCCTGACACGAATCTAGTGCAAACCCATAGTGGCTTTCTTGTGTACATTGCCCTATCAAATGCCATAGTGCAAGTTATAGGTCACTTCAGCCAGTCTTTTACTCTTTGTTTCTCTGTTGTGACTTATACATGTGCCACTATGTCTCCACAAAACCTTGGGGCACATATAAAGCTCTATGTGAGGTAATCTTAAAGCCTTTCTAGTGACTTGGAATTAAAAGAGCACAACATCCTTTAAAAACAAGAGAGAAAGATGGCCAAAAAAATACTTGGTAACTCTTAAAATCCTGACTTGTTTTAAACGTGGAAAATGGCCAGGTATTTGACATATTTTTTGCAAGGTGATTTTTGAGCAGATTTTCTTTAAACTCTAAGTTGATCTGTCTCACAAACTCATTTTAGGCGCTATCCAAGGGTCTTGGCCAAAACTTTAATTTTGATACTGTTACACATTTTAATTAAAAAAATTTATTATCATTTTTTTATATATAGAGAGAGCACACAAATTGGGGGGTAGGAGAGTGGCAGAGGGAGATGGAGAGAAAGAATCTTAAGTAGGCTTCAAGCTCAGCATGGACCCTAACACAGGCTCAATTTCATGACCCCGAGATCATAACCTGACCCTAAATCAAGAGTCAGACACTTAACTGACTGAGCCACTCAGTCACCTCTAATATCTTGTTACACATTTTTAAATAAAAAATCAAGATATAGACATCAAGCTTGATATGATTGCAGTTTTATGTGCACATATAGAAGACAGAATAACATACACCAATATAGTGGATTTACTAGAAGTAAATATTTGATTGTCTTTTCTGTACTTTTTTATTTTAAGAATTTTATCAGCTGGATTTGAATTATCTTTTAATTAAGGGAAGGCAATATCTTTTTAAAATAATTTTTTTCTACAAAAGGGAGGCATGAAATGTGCAATGTGGAGAAACATTTTAGCAAAGCCAATGCTCACCTTAGGTGTGTGCCTGTTGTTGAGTGGATGGAGGCAAGGAGGAATAGGTAGACAAAGAGTAAAGAAATTCTATAAACATTTCTTTTTGCCTTACAATTCTGTTTATATCTCTCAGTCTCCAGCAGCAACTGGAAAGGGAAAACAACATCCTGACAATATATATTCAGACACATACGGTCAGCATCATGAAGCTCTGGACACCTCAACTCATGATATTCTTCTGTATGGTGCTACTGTCTGTGCTGGGAGTGCTGAAGGAAAAACATAGCAGTAGGTGATTAGACTGGGGGTGGGGATACTGGGAGATGGGGATACTGTGCTTGATCCTGGACAAGTGAAGGGTATTATGTCTGGCACACCTGACTCAGGACTCAGGCCCCACCTTCCCTGGGTCACCTATTGGAGATTCAGAGACTTTTTTGTGCATAGAGATCTAAGAAATGACCAAATTGAGGTCCTTTGCTGCTGCTTCTTCCAATCTTGAAAATGGTAATGGGTACCTGTCACCTTTTATTCCGTAAGTTACAAGGATATAATATTTTTCCATATCAGGATACCATATCTTTCCATACTTCCAGAAGCTCTGTGTCTTAGCTGTGAGTACTTTACTGAATACTATAGGGGGATTTCTTAATATATACCCTAAGTTTCAGTGGGTATGGTCTTTTAGAATGTGAAAAGATAGAAAAGAGACATGAGATGTGTCCCTGGTGGGTCAGAGTTGGGGGCCATATGATGAGAAATTGGAATCAGTGGAGGGTGCCAAGAAAATTGGGTGAGAGAGAGAAGAATTTGGTGGGAAGCTGTTCTTAAAGCAGGATCAGCAAGAAAGAGAAGAGAAAAGGAGAGAATCTTTTCCATATTCTCCCTGGTCTGGCTTCCCACATTAGCGAATAGGTATAAAGAGGCTAGAGGCTGCCTTGGGCCTTGAGGTCTCCTGTTACAGAAATGTAGATTTTATAGGAGGACACAAGAATGTGGGGGTATTCTGAGTTCTATCTCCAGGATGTTTGATGAGGGCCCAGAGGCCTAGGGGAGCAGAAAAGGCAGAGATCTATGAAGATGTAATGAGGAGCCTCAGCAGAGGGATATTCTCATAAGGCAGATGAATACCTGGGTAGGGCTTGGTGGGGCTTGGATTCTAGGAGGGGCTGTTAAGCTGATGAAGGACTTCTCTTCCCACCTTGGCTATGTGGCCTCTGTCAGTCTCTTTCCATCTCATGTCAATTACAGGGGATGAAAGGCTCATTGAGGAGTGCTGGGGAGAACCCAATGTCATTGAATGTACCAGGAAGTGTTCTAGAGCCCTTAGATGTTCAAACAAAAATTACACATGCTGCTGGACCTATTGTGGAAACATCTGCTGGAAAAATGAGGTGAGTTGGGAAGTGTGCTTGGGCATGGGTCTTCACTGATTCCCAGATGCTGTTATTCGTAAAGAGAAGATTGAGGCATCCCACATCTTAGGAACAAAAATAATGGAAGACAATGTACCCTAAGCCTGGACATCAGCTCACTGGTGAATAAGCCAAGACACCAGCTTAGGGCACATTGTTGCTTTCATTATATAATCAATGCCTATGTTGTCCTCATTATATTATGCAATCATTTTCTCTTTTCCTATTTTTTTTTTCTTTTTTACAAATTTCTACCCAAGGCCTCCATAGTCAGACCTTTCCATGAACTTTTTTGGCCCAACCAGGCCACAAATCTCTACCTTCCTCTGTTTCATAAACCAGACTCATCTCACCACACCAGAAGTGGACAATTCTTATCATTGCATAAAGTGCTCATGTCCCAGGGTCTGGTGGAGATAGATAATATTAGGCTTGGGAATGAATGCTTGTTCCTCAGAGTTCCCTTAGCTTTTGAGTATATAACATTTGTGTCTTGCAGAAAATCTTTGCATGAAGTCTAAAACCCTAAACTCCCAGCAGGATACCAGTCTGTTCACACTAAGGGCTGGGCAAGAGCAAATCCTAGACAAATAAACTCATTTATCAATAGTAGCTTTCAGCTTTTTCAACTCCATTCCACTATCTTTGATTGCCCTATTACATCCCCCAATATTGTCCCCATCCTACAGGCTACATAGCTTTTATCTCTTGCTTCCTCAGTTGCTTACCTTAGAACTGATAAGCTAATCTCCAGGGTTTCACAGAATAGAAGTTTATTTATTTCTCGTACTTCATTTTAATGTGGGTAACTGGCAAGTAGCCCTTTAATTTTTTTTTTTTTCTTTTTTTTTTTTTTTTTTAGCGAGCAGGTCTCTGGTAAATTTGTTTCTCACAAGGTATGGGTAAACAACACTTTTTTTTTTTTTTGAGAGAGAGAGAGAGAGAAAGCATGCATGAGCAGGTTGAACGGGTAGAGGGAGAGGGAGAGAGAGAATCCCAAGCAGACCTTATACCCAGGTTGGAGATGGACATGGGGCTTGATCTCACTATTCTGAGATCATGACCTGGACCAAAATTAAGAGTTGAACACGTAAAAAAAAAAGAGTTGAACACTTAACCAACTGAGCCACCCAGATGCCCACGGGTAATCAATTCTAAAACGACTTTACATGGATATAAGATTGAACAAATAAGCAAATAAGTGGGGATGATATGAGCCATGTTTCTAACTGTAAGAGAAAAGAAGTTACAAATAAGCAAAATGGAAGGCTAGAATGAGCCCCAGGATTTGAGTCAGAGACATCAATATGAACCCACATTCAGCTCAATATATATATACAGAGAGACTGATACAGAAGTAAAATAGATGACTGTGTAGACATGGATTAGTTGCACATGTATGTATTTCCTGGCTATGCCTGGAAGCAGTGATACCATGGTAGCAATAAATACACCAGGAGCCTAGATCTTGTTTTTTATTATCATTCTCCAATAAATGGGTGAAGGCTTCTTGGTGAAATGGCTGATTCTAGAAATAGGCTTAGAAAATACAAAATGAAACTGGAGTATTTTACAGGGTCAGAAAGTAAGGAAATGCTCTTAAAGTCAAAGAATGCAAAACAGGAACCAACCTTAACAAGCTCCCAGTGACCAAAGCCTAGAACAATTTGAGCATAGAATTGTCTCTGTTGGTCTATTAAAACAAGATGTTATAAAGTTAATGGAAAAATATCACAAACAAACAACAAATGTTGGAGAGGATGAGGAGAAAGGGAACCCTCTTGCACTGTTGGTGGGAATGTGAACTGGTGCAGCCACTCTGGAAAACTGTGTGGAGGTTCCTCAAAGAGTTAAAAATAGATCTGCCCTACGACCCAGCAATTGCACTGCTAGGGATTTACCCCAAAGATACAGATACAATGAAACGCTGGGACACCTGCATCCCGATGTTTCTAGCAGCAATGTCCACAATAGCCAAACTGTGGAAGGAGCCTCAGTGTTTATTGAAAGATGAATGGATAAAGAAGATGTGAGATTATTACTCAGCCATTAGAAACGACAAATACCCACCATTTGCTTCCACGTGGATGGAACTGGGGGGTATTATTCTGAGTGAAATAAGTCAATCGGAGAAGAACAAACATTATATGGTCTCATTCATTTGGGGAATATAAATAATAGTGAAAGGGAATATAAGGGAAGGGAGAAGAAATGTGTGGGAAATATCAGAAAGGGAGACAGAACATAAAGACTCCTAACTCTGGGAAACGAACTAGGGGTGGTGGAAGGGGAGGAGGGCGGGGGGTGGGGGTGAGTGGGTGACGGGCACTGAGGGGGACACTTGACGGGATGAGCACTGGGTGTAATTCTGTATGTTGGTAAATTGAACACCAATAAAAAATTATTTTATTAAAAAAAAAAGAAACGACAAATACCCACCATTTGCTTTGACGTGGATGGAACTGGAGGGTATTATGCTGAGTGAAATAAGTCAATCGGAGAAGGACAAACATTATATGGTCTCATTCATTTGGGGAATATAAAAAATAGTGAAAGGGAATAAAGGGGAAAGGAGAAAAAATGAGTGGGAAATATCAGAAAGGGAGACAGAACATGAGAGACTCCTAACTCTGGGAAACGAACTAGGGGTGGTAGAAAGGGAGGTGGGTGGGGGTTGGGGTGACTGGGTGACGGGCACTGAGGGGGGCACTTGATGGGATGAGCACTGAGTGTTATTCTATATGTTGGCAAATTGCACACCAATAAAAAATAAATTTATTTAAAAAATCTTAAAAAAAGAAGACAAACAGCACAAGTGGACACCCACAGGCCTTGAAAATATTAAAAACAAAGTTAAAAGAAAAAAACCTATAATCCAAGAAAATATTTCATCCATAAAAGAAACCTGAATCTGCATAAAAAGGGACCACCATATCCTCAGCAACAGTGACCCAGAATAGCCTCAGATATCAGATGCATGGTGTCCTCTCACTTAGGCTCTTCTACCATCTTACACCCACTCAGCAGTGAGCCTTCCCAAGCTAAAGCACTGGACAGACACTACACTACACTCACTGATGGCTATACACTCCTAGAGAATGTAATTATAATGGTAGGATTTTAGGCTTAGAGCTTTCCTTGAATCTTGCATGTCATGCCCATACTAATTATATTTGGGCTGATGGGCAATTCATGGTGACAGATATTGCACTTAACACCTAAACCCAACCCTTGCATCCCAGATAACTTCCTGTAGCTCCTTAATTAGGCACCCTGGCTTTGCTATCACATGTACTATCACCAGAAGCAGAGATGGGATGCACTTTGGGGTGAAGGCATCAGTATGGACCCACCTGTGAGCAGTGGGAGGAGCCAAAGGATGGAAATCAGGTAGAAACTAACCAACATCGTGGGTGTATGAGGCAGGAGGATACTTCTAGAATCTCTCATATGTACTAACATAGAGAAGGAGCATGACTGGAGGATGAGAAAAGAATAATCAATGCAGAAGCCATGGCAACTGTGAGGCTGTGTGTTTGTCACACAGAGCAGCCTGATCAATGATTCTCTGCAGGCCAGGACTCGGTGTTTGGACACCAGGTCATGGCAGAATGTACATTTGCTCCTTCCTCTACCTCCGTGAGATTCAGTCCTTGTAGGGGTCTCACTCCCCCACTCGCCCTACCACAGGGGCACACAGCTATTCCATAGGACAGAACATGGAGTGCTGACCAGGGAAACATTCCTCCCAGCCAAAGCATTCTAGCTGTAGCCTCTTTGTCACTGGGTGGGGTGGAGTGTCGAGAGAGCTCTGTAGAACACAGGCTGGGTAGCTGTAGCCTCTTTGTCACTGGGTGGGGTGGAGTGTCGAGAGAGCTCTGTAGAACACAGGCTGGGACACCAGCTGTCCTGATGGAGAAGACCAGCTGTTTCCAGTAGAATTCATAGTCCAAGGTGCTCACGCTGGGGCAAGAAATAGGTCAGCTGGCAGCATGGTGTAGTCACATGATAGGGAACACTAGATATGGATGTGAGAGCTCATTTCCTATATGGGCCCTGGCAGAAACTTTGCCTTTCTTAATAGTCTCTCCCAGGGTGTTTGGGGCATGGCCAAGCACTGGGAAGATGCTTGCAGAGTCAGGCTATGTGAGGAAGCACTAAGAAAGAGTTCCTGCAGAGCATGCTCTTACTGCCCATCTACATCTGATGATGTCTGTGCTGCTGCTTGATCTTGATCTCTCTTTCCTAAGACCTCCTGGTCAAGTGCAGCTCCTAGGAGAGGTGGAGAAGCTCCTCTAATACTAGGAGCCCTGGGATGCTTCTGAGGTGGGCCAGAGGCTCTGGCCTGAAAGAGGCAGGTTTCCTCCTCTGGACAATCCTTCCCTGCTGCCCAGCAGGAAGCACTGGACTGGAGTGTACACCTGCCTCCAGCAAGGCCTGCTTGCCTTCCTGAGTTCTTTGCACTTGACTCCATGTTTCCACTGGGCCTATGTGACCCAGTCTCTGGATTTAGTCCCACGACCACCTCAGAGCCTCTCTGCTGGCACAGAGTGGTCAGGAGTCTGTCCAATGATTAAGGTCCACTGATTCACCATGAGACCATGGGCAACACCTATAGCTACCCTCAATAGGCAATTAATCCTTGGTAGCATCACCATGAGCCCCCTGTTCTCTACTGTGTAGCCTTTTCCTGGATTAATAAAGAGAGAGAGTGAGACTATATGGAGGGGGATTGCGGAAAAGTGTGGACCTTTAAATTGATGGAAGGCACTGGTGTCTCAAGTTCTGGTTCCCATTCCAGGCCCCATCCCAAGAGTGGCCGTTCTGGTGGAGGATGTGGTGGGAGATGTTAGTGAAGGCATTCACTTCCATGGCCATGTTTTTACCATAGTGGAGGAGCAGTGAGCAAACAGGGAGTCCAGGCAAGCATCCCCCTCCAGCCTATCATGGTCTCTCAATCTCTTGGCCTTGAGCATATTACTTAACTTCCCTTGGATTAGTTTTCCTCATTGTTTTAAAGGGACAGTAATCTGAACCTCACAAGGAGAATAAGAAGAATAGTATGGTGTGGATCAATTAAGAAGAGGCCTCATTGTGGGCCTCCTACTCTGTGACCAATGTCTAGCCCCACCTCCCTCATGTTCTACTTGGCCTTTCTGATCCAGGTTAAGGAGTGTTCTTGTTAGTTTGGGAGATATCACACATGAGCAGTTTCTCCCCTGAGAGTACCGGTTCAGTGAGCAGATCAACAGTGAAGTTGAGCCTCAGGGGCCTGGCGGGGGTGGGGGGGGGGGCGCGGGGGCGGGGGGGAGACGGACCAGCAAGCCCAGGTACTGAGATCTCTTGGGGGAAAGAGATCTCAATACCTGGCCTTGCTGGTCCGTCTCCATACTCTGCAGCCAGGACCCTGTCTCCCATGTTAGTCATGGCCTTGAGGAAGTTGCCCCATAGAATCTACACTCTGAGAACTCAGCAGAGTCTGAGACATCCTGCAGACCCTCCCCACTCTCCAGAATTTGCAGGGTCCAGAGAGGAAGATGACTTGCCACTTTGCCCTCTCTCTCCTGTCATTGTCACTGACTCCAGGGCCCTTGCCCTTCCCCAGAAAATATCACTTGCACTATTTCCCTTCCACTGTCACCATCCTGGTACCTCCAATGATAACTTGGACATGACTCTGTACACCCCAAAACTTGCTTTCCCGGGGTCCTTTCATTCTGTACCTACTCCCACCAACATTTCTGGATGTAACGTGTCACCTATGTGCAGAAATCCAAGAACAGTTGTTTGGTTTCCCCTTGTGATTCTCAGGCCATTATATACCCCTCACTTCTGTATGTACCATTTGTATCTGGGTATTTGGAATGGAGAATCAAAAGATATAAGTTCCCCTTCCATCCACATCATATTCCCAGAGCTGGGTAAAGGGGCCAGAGGGCCATGGTTTGAGAGGACCAAGTGCTGTAGTCTGAGCAGAATGTGCTGTTAGGTTCCAATTCCCAGGTTCTCCTCAAAAGGGACATAGTCCCTCCTGGCCTCCTTCCCCTTTTTGTCCACTAGGGCATCACCTACTTGGCTTCCTCTTCAGTTCATGGTACCCTCCCTGGACTTGCAGCAGCAGCATACAGAAGAGCAGGATGAGCAGCAGAGCTTGGTTGACATGATTGGCTAGAATGGAGGGCTCTCAGTCTGGCACAGACTTCTCTGGAGAGTTGGGTTGTTACCCTTGGCTCCTTGCTTTTACTGGGCAAACAAGGAGCCTTGTTTCTTCCCCTTGTCTGCCCTTACCTTGTCTGCCTGTTCTTTGTCAGACTTGGGCTTCTGCAGATCACTCCTCCCCTCACATAACTAACCCCCTCCTTTGCAAATAATTTTTTCCTACATTTTTAATGATATGATAATTTACAGGAAAAAAAGAAAAGTAACATTTTAAAAAAGTATGATAATCTAAATGCAGAGAATTAAGGCGTGTCTCTTTGCATTACCATATTTTGCAAATTTAATATAATTAATCGATTGTTTTCTCTTTCGGAGTCATCCACCCTTTGTTACCCATCTTGTCCCACTCTCATTTAATCCGGTAAATATTTCAAAATGTGGTGTTCCATAATTGTATATATCTTATTTAAAATAAAAACCTATTGTTAAGCATTTGCATTGTACTAATTACTGATTACCTAGATAATATATTATGTTGAACATATACAACCAAAATCTTTTTTTAAAAAGATATATTTATTTATTTGAGAGTGAGCGGCAGAGGGAGGGGCAGAGGGAAAAGGAGAGAGAGAATGTCAAGCAAACCTCAAGCTGAGCAGGGAGACTGACCCAAGGCTCAATCTCATGAACCTAAGATCATGACTTGCACAGAAACTAAGAGTCAGATGTTTAACCGATTGAATGACCCAGGCACCCCACAGCCTGTTTTATTTTTTAGAATATCAGGGAAAAATAAAATATTTAAAATAAATAAAATAAAATAAATATTTTATTTTTTAGACTAATATAAAAAAGGTAGAATAATGGGCTTAAGAGTCAAGTAGGCATTGTAAGTATAAATAAATAAATACATTCTGTATGCTGGTATACCTATATATACACACACACATGTATGTATTAGTTTTGTAATTAAACATGTATAAATCATGTTTAACTCAACAGAGGATGAGTGTCAATTTCCTCAAGCCTTTTAAGGCACCACGGTGTAAGTCTGGAGATAATGGGCAGGAATCAGCCCTCTATTGCCTATAAAAATTTGAGAAGCAGAGGAATGTTCATATGTTTTGTGCTAGGTCAGATGGGGAGTTGAAACTGACCCCAATATTTGTCAGCATCATACACTGGGACAGTCCTATGACCTTTGTAAACTTAGTCCATTCATAAATTCTTTTTTTGTTTGTTTGTTTGTTAAGACAGTTTATTATTTAACCTCAAATATTTGTTTTTTTAAATTATTTTTATTGGAGTTCAATTTGCCAACATATAGCATAACACCCAGTACTCATCCCACCAAGTGCCCCCCTTAATGCCCATCACCCAGTCACCCCAACCCCCTGCCCACCTCCCCTTCCACTACCCCTTGTTCTATTCCCAGAGTTAGGTGTCACTCATGCTTTGTCACTCTCACTGATATTTTCACTCCTTTCCCTTTATTCCATTTCACTAATTTTTATATTCCCCAAATGAATGAGACCATATAATGTTTGTCCTTTTCTGATTGACTTATTTTTTTTAATAATAAATTTATTTTTTGTTGGTGTTCAATTTGCCAACATACAGAATAACACCCAGTGCTCATCCCGTCAAGTGCCCCCCTCAGTGCCCCTCACCCATTCACCACCCCCACCCCCCCGCCCTCCTCCCCTTCCACCACCCCTAGTTCGTTTCCCAGATTTAGGAGTCTTTATGTTCTGTCTCCCTTTCTAATATTTCCCACACGTTTCTTCTCCCTTCCCTTATATTCCCTTTCACTATTATTTATATTCCCCAAATGAATGAGAACATACAATGTTTGTCCTTCTCCAATTGACTTACTTCACTCAGCATAATACCCTCCAGTTCCATCCACGTCAAAGCAAATGGTGGGTATTTGTCGTTTCTTTTTTTTTTTTTTAACCATTTTATTTTATTTTTTATTTATTTTTTTCAATTAACCATTTTAATGTGTTCATTTCTGTGGTATTTAGTACATTCACCATTGTGCAACCATCCCCCTTGGTCCCCTAAACCTGTTCATCACTCCCAAATGGAATGTGAACCCACTAGACAGTCACCCCATGTTTTCCTATCCTGCAGCCCCAGGCCCTCTGCTTTGTCTGTATGGACTTACCTATTCTTTTTTTTTTAATTTATTTTTTATTGGTGTTCAATGTACTAACATACAGAATAACCCCCAGTGCCCGTAACCCATTCACTCACCCCCCACCCTCCTCCCCTTCTATCATCCCTAGTTCCTTTCCCAGAGTTAGCAGTCTTTACGTTCTGTCTCCCTTTCTGATATTTCCCACACATTTCTTCTCCCTTCCCTTATATTCCCTTTCACTATATTTATATTCCCCAAATGAATGAGAACATATAATGTTTGTCCTTCTCCGACTGACTTACTTCACTCAGCATAATACCCTCCAGTTCCATCCACGTCGAAGCAAATGGTGGGTATTTGTCGTTTCTAATGGCTGAGTAATATTCCATTGTATACATAAACCACATCCTCCTTATCCACTCATCTTTCGATGGAAACCGAGGCTCCTTCCACAGTTTGGCTATTGTGGACATTGCTGCTAGAAACATCGGGGTGCAGGTGTCCCGGTGTTTCATTGTATCTGAATCTTTGGGGTAAATCCCCAGAAGTGCAATTGCTGGGTGGTAGGGCAGATCTATTTTTAACTCTTTGAGGAACCTCCACACAGTTTTCCAGAGTGGCTGCACCAGTTCACATTCCCACCAACAGTGCAAGAGGGTTCCCCTTTCTCCGCATCCTCTCCAACATTTGTGGTTTCCTGTCTTGTTAATTTTCCCTACTCTCACTGGTGTGAGGTGGTGTCTCGGTGTGGTTTTGATTTGTATTTCCCTGATGGCAAGTGATGTAGAGCATTTTCTCCTATGCATGTAGGCCATGTCTATGTCTTCCTCTGTGAGATTTCTCTTCATGTCTTTTGCCCATTTCATGATTGGATTGTTTGTTTCTTTGGTGTTGAGTTTAATAAGTTCTTTATAGATCTTGGAAACTAGCCCTTTATCTGATATGTCATTTGCAAATATCTTCTCCCATTCTGTAGGTTGTCTTTGAGTTTTGTTGACTGTATATTTTGCTGTGCAAAAGCTTCTTATCTTGATGAAGTCCCAATAGTTCATTTTTGCTTTTATTTCTCTTGCCTTCGTGGATGTATTGCAAGAAGTTACTGTGGCAAAGTGCAAAAGGAGTGTTGCCTGTGTTCTCCTCTAGAATTTTGATGGAATCTTGTCTCACATTTAGATCTTTCATCCATTTTGAGTTTATCTTTGTGTATGGTGAAAGAGAGTGGTCTCGTTTCATTCTTCTGCATGTGGATGTCCAATTTTCCCAGCACCATTTATTGAAGAGACTGTCTTTCTTCCAATGGATAGTCTTTCCTCCTTTGTCGAATATTAGTTGACCATAAAGTTGAGGGTCCACTTCTGGGTTCTCTATTCTGTTCCATTGATCTATGTGTCTGTTTTTGTGCCAGTACCACACTGTCTTGATGACCACAGCTTTGTGGTACAACCTGAAATCTGGCATTGTGATGCCCCCAGCTATGGCAAGGGGTCTTGGCTATTCGGGGTCTTTTCTGATTCCACACAAATCTTAAAATAATTTGTTCCAACTCTCTGAAGAAAGTCCACGGTATTTTGATAGGGGTTGCATTAAACGTGTAAATTGCCCTGGGTAACATTGACATTTTCACAATATTAATTCTGCCAATCCATGAGCGTGGAACATTTTCCCATCTCTTTGTGTCTTCCTCAATTCCTTTCAGAAGTGTTCTGTAGTTTTTAGGGTATAGATCCTTTACCTCTTTGGTGAGGTTTATTCCTAGGTATCTTATGCTTTTGGGTGCAATTGTAAATGGGATTGACTCCTTAATTTCTCTTTCTTCAGTCTCATTGTTAGTGTATAGAAGTGCCACTGACTTCTGGGCATTGATTTTGTATCCTGCCACTTTGCCAAATTGCTGTATGAGTTCTAGCAATCTTGGGATGGAGGCTTTTGGGTTTTCTTTTTTTTTTATTTATTTTTTATTGGTGTTCAATTTACTACCATACAGAATAACCCCCAGTGCCCGTCACCCATTCACTCCCACCCCCCGCCCTCCTCCCCTTCTATCATCCCTAGTTCCTTTCCCAGAGTTAGCAGTCTTTACGTTCTGTCTCCCTTTCTGATATTTCCCACACATTTCTTCTCCCTTCCCTTATATTCCCTTTCACTATATTTATATTCCCCAAATGAATGAGAACATATAATGTTTGTCCTTCTCCGACTGACTTACTTCACTCAGCATAATACCCTCCAGTTCCATCCACGTTGAAGCAAATTGTGGGTATTTGTCATTTTTAATAGCTGAGTAATATTCCATTGTATACATAAACCACATCTTCTTTATCCATTCATCTTTCGATGGAGACCGAGGCTCCTTCCACAGTTTGGCTATTGTGGACATTGCTGCTAGAAACATCGGGGTGCAGGTGTCCCGGCGTTTCACTGCATCTGTATCTTTGGGGTAAATCCCCAACAGTGCAATTGCTGGGTCGTAGGGCAGATCTATTTTTAACTCTTTGAGGAACCTCCACACAGTTTTCCAGAGTGGCTGCACCAGTTCACATTCCCACCAACAGTGTAAGAGGGTTCCCTTTTCTCCGCATCCCCTCCAACATTTGTTGTTTCCTGCCTTGTTAATTTGCCCCATTCTCACCGGTGTGAGGTGGTATCTCATTGTGGTTTTGATTTGTATTTCCCTGATGGCAAGTGATGCAGAGCATTTTCTCATATGCATGTTGGCCATGTCTATGTCTTCCTCCGTGAGATTTCTCTTCATGTCTTTTGCCCATTTCATGATTGGATTGTTTGTTTCTTTGGTGTTGAGTTTAATAAGTTCTTTATAGATCTTGGAAACTAGCCCTTTATCTGATATGTCATTTGCAAATATCCTCTCCCATTCTGTAGGTTGTCTTTGAGTTTTGTTGACTGTATCCTTTGCTGTGCAAAAGCTTCTTATCTTGATGAAGTCCCAATAGTTCATTTTTGCTTTTGTTTCTTTTGCCTTCGTGGATGTATCTTGCAAGAAGTTACTGTGGCCGAGTTCAAAAAGGGTGTTGCCTGTGTTCTTCTCTAGGATTTTGATGGAATCTTGTCTCACATTTAGATCTTTCATCCATTTTGAGTTTATCTTTGTGTATGGTGAAAGAGAGTGGTCTCGTTTCATTCTTCTGCATGTGGATGTCCAATTTTCCCAGCACCATTTATTGAAGAGACTGTCTTTCTTCCAATGGATAGTCTTTCCTCCTTTATCGAATATTAGTTGACCATAAAGTTGAGGGTCCACTTCTGGGTTCTCTATTCTGTTCCACTGATCTATGTGTCTGTTTTTGTGCCAGTACCACACTGTCTTGATGACCACAGCTTTGTGGTACAACCTGAAATCTGGCATTGTGATGCCCCCCGATATGGTTTTCTTTTTAAACTTCCACTGGCTATTCAGGGTCTTTTCTGATTCCACACAAATCTTAAAATAATTTGTTCCAACTCTCTGAAGAAAGTCCATGGTATTTTGATAGGGATTGCATTAAACGTGTAAATTGCCCTGGGTAACATTGACATTTTCACAATATTAATTCTGCCAATCCATGAGCATGGAATATTTTTCCATCTCTTTGTGTCTTCCTCAATTTCTTTCAGAAGTGTTCTATAGTTTTGAGGGTATAGATCCTTTACATCTTTGGTTAGGTTTATTCCTAGGTATCTTATGCTTTTGGGTGCAATTGTAAATGGGATTGACTCCTTAATTTCTCTTTCTTCAGTCTCATTGTTAGTATAAGAAATGTCACTGACTTCTGGACATTGATTTTGTATCCTGCCACACTGCCAAATTGCTGTATGAGCTCTAGCAATCTTGGGGTGGAGTCTTTTGGGTTTTCTATGTAGAGTATCATGTCATCGGCGAAAAGGGAGAGTTTGACTTCTTCTTTGCCAATTTGAATGCCTTTTATTTCTTTTGGTTGTCTGATTGCTGAGGCTGGGACTTCTAGTACTATGTTGAATAGCAGTAGTGAGAGTGGACATCCCTTTCGTGTTCCTCATCTTAGGGGAAAGGCTCCCAGTGTTTCCCCATTGAGAATGATATTTGTTGTGGGCTTTTTGTAGATGGCTTTTAAAATGCTGAGGAATGTTCCCTCTATCCCTACACTCTGAAGAGTTTTGATCAGGAATGGATGCTGTATTTTGTCAAATGCTTTCTCTGAATCTATTAAGAGGATCATATGGTTCTTGTTTTTTCTCTTGCTGATATGATCAATCACATTGATTGCTTTACGAGTGTTGAATCAGCCTTGCATCCCGGGGATAAATCCCACTTGGTCATGGTGAATAATATTCTTAATGTATTGTTGGATCCTATTGGCTAGTATCTTTTGTGTGTGTGTGTGTGTGTGTGTGTGTGTGTGTGTGTAGGGGGCGCTGGGTTCTCTGGCTCTGGAGCTGAACATCCTGCCCCCCAGTCTGCAGTGAGCCTTCACAGAAGAGCCATCAAGCCCTCATGTCTCTGCAGTTGGTGTCAAAACCCTGTGTTCACCCTGCCTGTGTCCGAGCTTTTTTTTTTTTTAAATCTCAGATGAGTATTGGCTAGTATCTTGTTGAGAATTTTTGCATCTATGTTCATCAGGGATATTGGTCTATAATTCTCCTTTTTGGTGGGGTCTTTGGTTTGGAATTAAGGTGATGTTGGCCTCATAGAACGAGTTTGGAAGTTCTCCATCTCTTTCTATCTTTCCAAATAGCTTTAGTAGAATAGGTATGGTTTCTCCTTTAAACGTTTGATAGAATTCCTCTGGGAAGCCATCTGGCCCTGGACTTTTGTGTCTTGGGAAGTTTTTGATGACTGCTTCAATTTCCTCCCTGGTTATCGGCCTGTTCAGGTTTTCTATTTCTTCCTGTTCCAGTTTTGGTAGTTTGTGGTTTTCCAGAAATGCGTCCATTTCTTCTAGGTTGCCTAATTTATTGGTGTATAGCTGTTCATAATATGTTTTTAAAATCATTTGTATTTCCTTGGTGTCAGTAGTGATATCTCCTTTCTCATTCATGATTTTATTAATTTGAGTCTTTTCTCTCTTCTTTTTAATAAGGCTGGCTAATGGTTTATCTATCTTGTTAATTCTTTCAAAGAACCCACTCCTGGCTTTGTTGATTTGTTCCACAGTTCTTCTGGTCTCTATTTCATTGAGTTCTGCTCGAATCTTTATTAACTCTCTTCTTCTGTTGGGTGTAGGATCTATTTGCTGTTTTTTCTCCAGCTCCTTTAGGTGCAAGGTTAGCTTTTGTATTTGAGTTCTTTCCAGTTTTTGGTGGGATGCTTGTATTGGGATGTATTTCCCCCTCAGGACTGCTTTTGCTGTATCCCAAAGATTTTGAACGGTTGTATCTTCATTCTCATTAGTTTCCATGAATCTTTTTAATTCTCTAATTTCCTGGTTGACCTCTTCATATTTTAACAGCATGGTCCTTAACCTCCACGTGTTTGAAATCCTTCCAAACTTCTTCTTGTGATTTGGTTCTAATTTCAAAGCATTATGGTCTGAAAATACGCAGGGGACGATCCCAATCTTTTGGTATCGGTTAAGACCTGATTTGTGAGCCAGTATGTGGTCTATTCTGGAGAAATTTCTATGTGCACTTGAGATGAATGTGTATTTAGTTGCGTTTGGATGTAAAGTTCTGTAAATATCTGTGAAATCCATCTGGTCCAGTGTATCATTTAAAGGTTGTTTCTTTGAAGATGTTCTGCTTAGAAGACCTATCGATTGTAGAAAGCGCTAGATTGAAGTCACCAAGTATAAGTGTATTATTATCTAAATATGTCTTAACTTTGGTTATTAATTGATTGATATACTTGGCAGCTGCCACCTTCTGGGCATATATATTGATGATTGTTTAGTCTTCTTGTTGGATATATCCTTTAAGTATGATATAGTGTCCCTCTTCATCTCTCACTACAGTCTTTGGGATAAACTTTAGTTTATCTGATATAAGGATGGCTACTCCTGCTTTCTTTTGAGGACCATTTGAATGGTACATGGTTCTCCAACCTTTTATTTTCAGGCTGTAGGTGTCCTTCTGTCTAAAATGAGTCTCTTGTAGACAGCAAATAGATGGGTCCTGCTTTTTTATCCAGTCTGAAACCCTGTGCCTTTTGATGGGGTCATTAAGCCCATTCACGTTCAGAGTTACTATTGAGAGATATGAATTTAGTGTCATCATGATACCTATTCAGTCCCCGTTTTTATGGAGTGTTTCCTTGGGCATCCTCTTTCTTTTATAGAGTCCCCCTTAATATTTCTTGCAGAGTTGGTTTGGTGGTCACATATTCTTTCAGTTTCTCCCTATCTTGGAAGCTTTTTGTCTCTCCTATTCTGAATGAGAGCCTTGCTGGATAAAGTATTCTTGGCTGCATGTTCTTCTCATTTAAAACCCTGAGTATATCTTGCCAGCCCTTTCTGGCCTGCCAGGTCTCTGTGGAGAGGTCTGCTGTTATCCTAATACTTCTCCCTATTAAGGTTAGAGATTTCTTGTCTCTTGCTTCTTTAAGGATCTTCCCTTTATCTTTGGAATTTGCAAGTTTCACTATTAAATGTGGAAGTGTTGAACGTTGTTATTGATTTTAGGGGGGTATCTCTCTATCTCCTGGATCTGAATGCCTGTTTCCCTTCCCAAGTTAGGGAAGTTCTCAGCTATGATTTGTTCAAATACACTTTCTGACCTCTGTCTCTTTCGGCGCCCTCGGGAACCCCAATTAAACGTAGATTTTTCCTTCTGAGGCTGTCATTTATTTCCCTTAACCTATCCTCATGAGCCTTTAATTGTTTCTCTTTTATCATCAGTTTCTTTCCTTTCCATTAACTTGTCTTCTATGTCACTCGTTTTTCTACCTTGTTAACCCTCGTCGTTAGGACCTCCAGTTTGGATTGCATTTCATTTAATTGATTTTTAATTTCAGCCTGATTAGATCTAAATTCTGCAGTCATGAAATCTCTTGAATCCTTTATGCTTTTTCTAGAGCCACCAGTAGCTTTATAATTGTGCTTCTGAATTTGCTTTCTGACATTGAATTGTAATCCAAATGTTGTAACTCTGTGGGAGAGAGTACTGTTTCTGATTCTTTCTTTTGTGGTGAGTTTTTCCTTCTAGTCATTTTGCTCAGTGCAGAGTGGCCAAAACCAAGTTTTACTTGATAGAAACGCAAACTCTTCTCACTCTAGCATTCCAGCTGTTCTCTCTGTAAATCTAAGACCGAATTCGTAGGTTTTCAGGATGATTTGAAAGTTATCTAGGTAAGTTGGTGGGGACAGATGACTTGGGGACCTTACTCTTCTGCCATCTTTCCCCGCCTCACTCCCATTCATTAATTCTTGACACTTCCATGGTGAGGATGAAATAAGATGACATCTTATATACACCCTCATAGTACCTGGCACACAGTAGGTGCTCAATCAGTACCTTTGTCATGTCTCCAATCTTGCTTCCCAACAACACATAGCAAGTCCTAGGGACCAGAAGGACTCTCTTACCTCATCGTTTACACTGGGTACTAAGATCCAACCCTGGAATTGGACTCTTAGAAGAGAAACTGTTTGGTCCAGGAGTCGGTGAGATTTGCATGCTTATCCAAGCAGATCTGCCAACTCCACATGGATTGGTAGCAGAGCCAGGAGTAGATAGAGGAACTCAAAACAGCCATTTCAAATGAACTACCTCTACTCTCTGAAAGAACAGCAAATGTGGGGAATTTGTTCTGGTATTTTGGAGGGAGGAGGTGAATTCTGAGAAGGTTCCTTTCCACATTCTGTGAGGTGGAGGGTCAATCACTCTACCCTTCCTTCAACTTAAATTATTTCTTTTTTTTTTCAAATTTTATTTTTTTAATTTTTTATTTATTTATGATAGTCACAGAGAGAGAGAGAGAGAGAGGCAGAGACACAGGCAGAGAGAGAAGCAGGCTCCATTCACCGGGAGCCCAACGTGGGACTCGATCCCGGGTCTCCAGGATGGCGCCCTGGGCTAAAGGCAGGCGCTAAACCTCTGTGCCACCCAGGGATCCCCAACTTAAATTATTTCTTCCCATTGACAAGCTCCACCAACCTACTCCCTTGGAGAGAACCCCTCAGCCTTTCCTTCTCCCCTGCCTCCTCTTCTTTCCTTGTTCACCCTAGTGACTGTGGGGAGAGCTCCGCAGGTGTCTCCTCTTTCAACATTTTCTAGGTGGGATAGACACACAATCTTACCCTTTAACCTGAGGTCAACTGTAAAGACCTCCCTGTCCAAAAAGAATTCCTAAGGGATGCTTAAATTTCCAACATCGGCCATTTTTTCTTTGGAGATTGGATCCTTTACAAATGCAAATACTGTATGATCTCACATATATGTAGCCAGAAAACCAAGACAGCCCAAACTCATACCTACAAAGAACAATCTAGTGGTTATCAGAGGTGGCAGGTAGAGTGTGAACAAAATGGGTGACGGGGTCAAAAGCTACCAATAATAATTATGTATATATACACTAATGTAGATGTATACATAAATCCATATACATACACATGTATATGTATATACATGCTTGTCTGTTTATACATATATGCATATATGTATGTGTATATATGTATTGTTTGTTGTGTGTATATATTATGTGTTCATATGTACATATATACATATATGTGTGCATATACATGTGTATTGTGTGTATAAAATATTTACATAGTGAGAGATCAGGAGCCTGCTGTTTTCCTAAAATCTACACAGCTTTTTTGCAGACCCATCTGCATAGTCCAGAACCAAGCATGGCAAGAGTCCCCAGAAGAACCTCCTTGGTGCTCTCAGTGACTCTGCTCCTCAAACAGACCACTAGGGTCCCGCCAATATCTGGACCAGATGCAGGGCAGAGCTGTGATTGCCCCACACAGAACATTATTACCTGGCCATAGAAAAAGAGGTCTTGGGATTCCATAACACAATCATTTTAGGTGTGGCAGCCTTTGTAGTCCCCACCCATCAAAGTTCCCTTCTGTTTGCTCCCACGCCTTTGTACCCAGGTACCCAAATTCTGCCTTTTGTCTCTATACAATCTACCCTCCGCAGCCAAGTCCCCAGGATCCTGGCGTACATTTCCTACTGTTCAATGCATCTGATGAATCCTAGGAAAAATCGCTTATACATGGATGTCTCCAGGCTGTGTATGAAATATTCTTGGACATAGAGTTTGAAAGAAGGAAGTCTGTTCCTTGGGAGCCCTGGCCCTTGGCACCTGGACTTCATTTTTTAAGGTTTTATTTATTTATTTATTTATGAGAGAGAGAGAGAGAGAGAGAGAGAGAAATGAGAGACAGACTTAGGCCAAGGGAGAAGCAAGGTTCCCTGCAAGGAGCCCTACATGGGACTCGATTCCGGATCCCAAGATCACACCCTGGGCCAAAGGTAGACTTTCCATTGCTGTGCCACCCAGGCATCCTCCATTTTCCATTCCTAAAGTCCCTCCTTTTCAGTCTCTTTTGTCCATGTAAAACCCCCAAGGCATTTGATGGGAGATGGTGGTATGCTTTATTGTATTCTATTCTTTTTATTCTTATTTAAAAAAAGTTTTTATTTATTTATTCATGAGAGACACACACAGAGAGAGAGAGAGAGAGAGAGGCAGAGACATAGGCAGAGGGAGAAGCAGGCTCCATGCAGGGATCCCAATGTGGAATTGGATCCAGGGACTCCAGGATCATGCCCTGAGCTGAGGACAGATGCTGAACCGCTGAGCCGCCCAGGCTTCCCGGTGTTATGCTTTAATTAGCAAAAGAGAATCAATACAGAGAAAGGTGGGATCTTATTACCATAAAGCAAGTTCAAGACAAATAGATACACAAACTGCACTTCAGTCTATCGGTAAACTCAGATGCATCAGATAGACTCAAGACTTGGGTCTGTTTGGGTGGCCAGAACTGCAAGTAAGGTATACAGTTTTCCTCCTAGCTAAGCAGGGTGTACTCATATTAAAGAAAATCCAATCCTTTGGAATGGGAGAATATCCAAGGAAAAAGTCTGTGACATGGCTAGCATGTAGCTCCTGGTCAGAACTTACAAATCTGCCACAACACAAATCACCATTAAGTTCTAGGCTTTTGAACTTTGTTTTTCTGGTCCATTGTCTCTGTTTCCAGGCCACAACCTCCTCTCCCCCTCCCCAAGTAAGAAGAGGCCACATAAAAGAGCTATCAGCCAGTTCCTCACACACTCAACTCAAACACCTTCAGAGGTACGTAGGGATAAGAGTCTGGAGGCACAAGCATTTATTGGTGGCTTGCTTGGATGAGTTCTCTGCATAGGTGGCATCAGCACTATTCCTGTGGGATGGAGATTACTGTCTCTAGTGTTCGAATAAGAAACTTGAGACAGAGGGGACATACCTGTCTGAGGTCCCACAGGTAAAAGGGGCATACATGAAACAAGATACCAGTATTCCTAACTCTAAACCCAGTACTTTCTCCTCTTTAACATTATCTGGAAAGCCCAGGATCCTGAATTCTGAGGGGATCAGTCATTCTGTGTCTTTGTGATGTCTAGGGGTTTTGTTATTGTCCTATACTCTATCTCAAGATAACCAAAGAACTCACCCAGAATTCTGAATGTGAGTAGGACCCACCCTGGACATGATTATATATCTCTTCTGGCTCAGTTAGCATACCAGGTGTGCAAAGAAGAGGATTGAGCACCCTCAGGATCCTGAGCACCCTTTAAGGGCAAGTACAGAACTCAGAGAACTGGACTAAGAGTAAGGCCTTTTCAATGAACAGATCTCAAAGTTCTGGAAAACTTAGATCTAGAATGAGAGTTATATATATATATTTTTTCATTTGTTCTTATTTAAGTTTGATTTGCCAACTTATATGACACCCAGTGCTCATCCCATCAATTGCCCTCCTCAGTGTTTGGGTTTACTGTGTTTCTGTCAGTGTGCACTAGTTTTCCTCCTTCTTTGAGCAAAGGCAGTGTCCAGGAATACAGCCCACCCCAGGGCATACTCACCTTCACTCAGCTGCCTCCTACCTCATATCTCTGCCTGAAAGTGGATGACAGATAGTCTGCATTGCTCATTTGCCTTGCTATGCACTGCTGACTCCAGAGGATCACAACTATACTCTGAGCCAGGCTGAGGAACTGGATATCCCACCACCCTGAACTGACTTTTTTTTGGCTAACTATGTGAGTGATTTATAGGATTTCTGCAACCTACCATGCTCAAAGATAGTTGGCCTTTGGCCTGGAGCTTCTCCAATTAGGTAGTATCCATTGGCAAGTATTATATTGATGAAGTTTTCCTTCATCAAGCCATGCTGAGGCTAGGTGGCAGGGACATGGGTTCTGAATGGAAAAGGTTGGAGAACAGATGTAAACATCTGAGAGTGGGAGTTCTCCAGACTTCTCCATTCAAAACCTGTGTCCCAACCATGAAGGAGAACTGCCAAGTGAAGGTATTGAGACTTCATTTACCATTGGGCAGTATTTTTCAAGGTATACAAACCAATATTCACAAGACTTTCTTTTTCTGACCCTAACTCCTTAATTCCTGTTCTACTTCAGGTAGCATTGGGACAAGACCTGTCTTCTGCCAGAACTTAACCCAAACATACAGAGTAACAATCATGAAGCCCCAGGTTCTCCTACTCAGCATGCTCTTCTATGAGGTTGTGATGCTTCTGCCTGTACTTGTCAAGGACAAGACATTTTGTAGGTGGTATGACATGGGAGGAAGGGTCTCCGCACAGGCCTGGGATAACGGGTGTAACTGATTGTGGGACCACCTTTTTTGGACCACAACCCTCCTTAAAGCAGGGATTACCAAAAGATTTAGGATGTATGTTTCCAGTTTGGTGCTCCTCTAAATCCCCCTCTGAGATCTGAAAGTGATAATGAGCATGTGGAAAGGGAACCTAGCTTTGTCTATAAGTACATCCCGTAAGCTATCAGAAATGATAATTTCCAGTATTAGACTACCTTAGACAGGGGAAACACCAACACAGAGCTGCCCTGAGTCCATATTTTCAGGTTTCTTGCCTTTGATGAATACCAAAGGGCAATATTATTTACTTGGAAGGGAAGAGTCTTTTAGAATATGAAAAAACAAGAAAGGAAAAGACAAGAAAGAGATTCTTAGGAGTCAAAGTTTGGGGTCAGATGATAAAGAGGGGATAATGAAGGGAGGGTTGTGAGCTAGTGAAAGATATGGAACATAGAGAGAGATTGAGTGCTTAGGTGGTATGAGCACGGAGGCAAAAAGACAAGGGTAAAGATAGTACCTATGACCAAGGTGCTATTACGTTTGGCTGTCCCCAGGGCTCCCTGCATTTTAACCACTTGACTTTTCTTTTCCAGAGAACCCTTTAAAAGCATGCTAAACCCCTAGGTTCTAGCAGGCCCACCACGAGTGTGGACTAGAGGATGACAGTTTAACCTAAGAAGAGTGCTACCTGGCTCCCTACTGGGTTATTCACTTGCCCTGGCTGAGGATCCTTCCATTCTCCCCTTGATCTCTCTGTCCTGAGAAGGTCCAAGTGTCTGCCAAATAAACTGCTAACCAACCTGAGGGCCCTGCTTTGTCTTATGCTGCATTCCTGTGGTTACCTTCTGTTTTATGATGACCAACTGTTGTTCCCATCTGATCACCATGGGTATAGGCACCCAACTCTGCCTTCCCAGTTAGACCAACATATTAATCAATAACCTTATAGCTGTAACAAAAATGCAGAGACTTATAAATATCTCAGTAAAAACAGTAAAAGTTTATTCTCTTTCACAATACATTTACTGAGCATTTTCGGTGAATGACCTCCATTCCATGCATGATTTAGGGACCCTGCATCCTTCTCCCTATAACTCCATCATTTTCTGGGGGGTCCTCTGCAATCAGACAGTAGATTGGAGAAAATGGCAGCATTGAGGCTCCTACGGAAGCTTTTTGAGGACCAGGTCCATAAGTGCAGCTCTGTTTCTATCCACATTCTATTTGTCTGTCTCATATTACCGTAGAGACATATGTGGAAACGAAGGGGCTGGCCCGTTATGGGAGGTCACGAGGAAAGGCAGAGTTATTGTTGCCTCATGTCAACCTCATTCATAAGATTCTACTATTATAGAAAATATTTCAGTTAGTAATCTGGGGAAGAAACTGATAATGCACAATATGTGTAAATGATGTGAGCATGAAATGAGCTTAAGTTTGATGCAGTGACTATATATCATTTTCCCTGAGTGCATAGATAAACATTTTTGCATTCATAGTTCTTTAGAAAATATTTTTTAAAAGTCTGGGTAGGTGTAAGTGGGTAGAGTCAAACTGTTATATTTAACCTCTCCATTGCATCCACACTTGGATTTTTTTCTCCATCAGTGTGGTGGAACTCTGTTACAAGCCTGGACAGCCACAAAGCTCTGTCACCTGTGGGTTATTGTCTAAATGTGTGTTCTCCAGTGGCTCCTGGTCTGTGGTGGAGGAGAGATAGAGCCAGTTCTCAGGCCACTTCAGGGTCCTGTGCCAAGCCTGAGATCTCCATGCCTATGACCCAATCCATAGCTGAGACTCCTCCTTGGTCCCTTGGCATATGGTGCTGGATTCACAGCTTCCACAAAGGTACCTTTGTCTGTGAGTAGATTCCAAATGTTGCATGTGTGTGTGTGGGCTCAAGCACAGGAGTCTTATTCAGTCATCTTGCTGATGTCACTCCCAAAAATACCTTAATGAAATTGAATGAAATAGAATTAGTGTATCTATAAAAACTAAATTCAGTATTCTTTCAAAATGTAATGTGCTGCTATCATTTAGGAACTAATTCTTGTGGAACCCAGAAAATGTTGGGGAAATGCAGGCTTAGAAAAAGTTGTCCACTTCAAATTTTATAATCAATTTTTAAAAGTCTCTGGTGATTTTTAAATTTTAGTTAACTTATATTTATTGACATTCTTTTTAGAAAAAGACTATATTTATTTGAGAAAGAGAAGGCCTGATAAGGGGCCGGGGAGCAGAGAGAGAGGGAGAGGCAGACTCATTGCTGAGCAGAGAGCCCAACAAATGGATCCATAACAGGACTCTGATATCAGGACCTTAGATAAGATCCTGAGCCAAAGGCAGATGCTTAACCAACTGAGCCACTCAGGTACCCCATTTACTGATATTCTTAAATGGCTTTCCAAATATACCAGAACACTTCTATAATAAATATGTATGATTTGGGGGTTCAACTCTAAAGCTGTCTTTCATGAAAGACAAATAACATCATTATGTATCTAGGTAGTGGATAACTGATTATATCTGATTAGTTTTCTTTGTGCTTTTCTGTGTTTTTCAAATCTCTAAGTTAAATAATGATAAAATTATGAAGAATTCATTTCTGTAATGAGAGGAGTAGAAAGCATAAGACAAGAAAAGTACCTCAGGAGATGGCAGTGCCCAGCCAAGGAATGGTGCCTGGAGGAGATGAAGCAAAACCAGGTGGGGCAGTGAGAGACCAGTCACATGTTCTTCAAACTCCACACCCCAAAGCCCTTCGGTAACCCCTGCAAGACCTGGTAAAATACTGGGTCTGCTGCCAGGCTCACACTCAGACTCCAGAGTTAACATCATGAAGTGGTTGTTTCTCCAGGTGGTGACACTCTACTGCCTGGTCATCATGCCAGTGACAGGAAAAATGAAAGAAAGAATTGAGATTGTAACTTCATCTCCAATTTACAGTAGGTATTTTGGTGGAGCTTCAATCTGAAGAGGGGCTAGAAAACGAGGAGCCAGGCACTGGCATAATGAAAATGTTGGTTCCTTTTTTAAGCCAGGATACCTGAGGAAAGCTGGATGTGCAGTTCTCAAGTTTGAGGGACTCCTGATGTGACAAGCAATGATGTTTTTCTGTATGTTGTGGGGACTGTGGTGCCTACATGGTGTTTCTGTTGAAGAGGACTCATAGCCGTGGAAAGCTGCACAGGATTCAAAGCCCGCATAGAGGGTGCCTAGCTTGAACCATCAGGAGTTCGTGTCCTCCACTTGGGAGTTCCAAGGATGAGCACCAAATTGGGCAAGGGGGAGTAATTATTTCTTGAAATATGTCCTTTGTTTACCAAATTGAGTATTTTAGAACATTGGGTGTGGGGAAGAGAACTAAAATGGGTGATTGACCAAGAGAAGTTTGGAATGCCTGTGGTAAAAGAATTGAAATCAACAGATTTGAGAGGAGAGTAGTAGGTCCTACTGTCTGGCAAAGGTTTCTGAGGAACAGCTAGGTTTGGAGGGTTGTCTCAGCCAGACAGGGAAAAGAATGAGACAGTTCTTCCTTTCCTTTGGGACTCTGTTTCTCTCCCTTGGTAAAATGAGAGCAGGAGACCAGAGAATCTCTTGGTCCTCTTTGTTCTGTAAACTGGGTTTCAGGACTCCGGTCATATGATGGTGAATTCCATAGAGGTGGCCTCATGGTTGCTGGTTTGTTGGGAGGTAGAAGCTGGATTTTGACTCTGGGAATGGACAAGCCACCAAGACCCCAGGCAGGGAGAAGAAGAGAAAGCAATGGGTGCTAGGGCCTCAGAGGGGCTAATAATAGTGAGAAAAAACTCTTATTGGAGTCACTGCTCATGTGTTTCTTCTCAGTTATACGTACACCACAACTATTACATTGCCCGGATATGCCTAACTACTATGATTGCAAGAAACAGTGCGACTTTTACTCAGATTGTGGTATTGGCAATGAATGCTGCTTGTCTGTCTGTGGAAAAATCTGCATGAAAATGCCAGAACCTGGTAAGATCTAAGAATCACCCCTCTCTTGCAATTTGGTTCTGAAAGACCATGGAACCCCTAAATGTGAGGGAACAGTCAGAAGGATACTATGCCTCCCTAGTCTCAGTACCCATTCCAGCATGGGGATCCCCACTCCTTCTTCCCAGTCCAAGCCCCCATTTTTATTGTTCACTTTCAAGCCTGCTGATTTATATGAAACTCAGGAGTCAGATATTTATGTCTCTTTGATCACTGGACTTAATACATATAGCCTGAGGGAAGCCTTGTGTGGCATTTCCTAAACCACAGAAAATATCCCTGCTCCTGGGGTTTGGGAGGATCTGTTTCTCTCAAAGAAATGTGTTTCAGCTTACTTTGTGGTCACTGAATACCTACCCCTTCTCTCTTTCAGAGACCCTCAGTGATAGCAACCACCCCAGCACCACGGTGGTGTCTACTGTTGTTCCCTTGAATTTCACTGAGATGTTCCAGAGGCATCATCATCATAACACTACCTGATAATCAGTGGGACCATTGTCTTGTCTCGGTGGGTTGGGGGAAGGAGGAGGACATGTCTCCCCTACTTGTCAACCCTCTTCTCTGAACAATTATATTGTCAGCTTCAGTTCATTGACAAATAAACAGTGGCAGTAACCCAGAACATCTGTCTCTTCTTCTATAGTCCTACTACCATTAGCTCCCTCCACCTTTTATTTAAGCCCCAAACTCCTGCCTCCCGGTGGATTTCTCTGCCCTTTCACCATTCAGAAGACTGAACTCCTTAGCCAAGACTCCTGTACTCTATTGTTCATTGACTATCATCTCTGAGGAAAACTGCTATGTGTGGGATGTTCTTTTGGCTATAGGAAACACCATCCCTCTGGTTCCCCAGAATTTCTTGGTGCAGCCTTTCTTTCCTTTTCAGGACTGTGATTCTAGTAGGTTCCCACAAGTGGCCACCTTTTAATCCAGGGAAGTACAATTTTTCTTACAGGTGACAGTGCCCATGGTCTAGAATTGAAAGGAAATGCCATTGGCCTCTCCAAGCCCTCCTCTCAGACAAGTCACTTTTTTTTTTGTTTTGTTTTTGATATTCGTTTTTTTTCAAGAAGTTTTTTATTACCATAACTTCTAATGAGGTCTTGAAAATGTCTTTCTTTTCTCTTTTTCTTTTCTTTTCATCTTCCTCTTTCTTTCCTTTAAAATCAATTAATTGATATACAGTGCATTATTAGTTTCAGAGGTACAGTTTTATGATTCATCAATTGCGTATAACACCCAGTACTCAATGCCTTTATGTCAGCATTATTTACTCAAACACTTGAAATCTATAGAAATATCTTCAAGTGTAAATACTTCTAGAAAGAAGAGGCAAACTTTGAAGGTTATAGAGAACCTACATTGTTCTCAGGCTCATGGCAAGGACCGCTTCCCATGCATGGAGGTGTGACTAACTCTCCGTTGGCATATAGGCCAAGTCTTATGACCCAAACAAGCAGAAACCAAGATGGGTCTTGGCAAAAAGGGATAAATGGGATATATAGTTAGTGCCTTAAGATATAGGTACAGAGAGATCATTACGTGTGTTGTGGTATCAGATTTACTGGAAGAAGAGATGTTTGGTCATACCTTGAGGGGTAAGGAGGAATTGGGGTAACTGAAATGAAAGTTAGTTTTCCTCCATGACAGGATTAAATATAGACGGGGGGGGGGAGAAGAAAGGGAACTTGAAGGATATAACTTGAAGGATATAACTTGAAGGATATAACAAACCTTCCTTCTGTCCCTGACACCACAGATGAAGTTGTGGGCAATAGTGGATTATGGGCTCTATCACCCTAACCTAGTAACTTGCCAAGTCTCATTTTTGATCTCTGTTGTTATACCCGTGAATACTGCAGCACACACTTGCTAAAATTAACAAAGGAAAACCAATAGGCACAGACAGGTGGCTGAACCTACTCAAGTCCACTCAGCAGATTGATGACAAATAGATATGTAGACCTCATTGTCTACATGTTCCTATACTTGAGTTTCCTGAAATGCATGTATGTCAGGGGCCAGAGATGTGCTTAAAATAGGGGATCTGAGGTTCCTCAAAGAGTTAAAAATAGACCTGCCCTACAACCCAGCAATTGCACTGCTGGGGATTTACCCAAACATACAGATGCAGTGAAACACCGGGACACCTGCACCAAGATGTTTATAGCAGCAATGTCCACAATAGCCAAACTGTGGAAGGAGCCTCAGTGTCCATCGAAAGATGAATGGATAAAGAAGATGTGGTTTATGTATACAATGGAATATTACTCAGCCATTAGAAATAACAAATGCCCACCATTTGCTTCAACGTGGATGGAACTGGAGGGTTCCAGTGAAATAAGTCAATGCTGAGTGAAATAAGTCAATCGGAGAAGGACAAACATTATATGGTCTCATTCATTTGGAGAATATAAAAAATATGAAAGGGAATAAAGGGGAAAGGAGAGAAAATGAGTGGGAAATATCAGAGAGGGTGACAAAACATGAGAGACTCCTAATTCTGGGAAGCGGGCGGGGGGTGGTGGAAAGGGAGGTGGGAGGGGGGATGGGGTGACTGGGTGACGGGCACTGAGGGGGGCACTTGACGGGATGAGCACTGGGTGTTATGCTATATGTTGGCAAACTGAACTCCAATAAAAAATATACCAAAATAAAAAAATAAAAAATAAATAAAATAAAATAGGGGATCTGGTGGCAAATAGGGTTGGGGACGGGCACTGTGAGGGAAGAGTGATAGCTGAGATGGGCGGAGGAGGACAGGTCCATAGTGTTCTCCTGAACTAGCAGGGGTGATTGCCTTAGGACAAAACCAATGAACTATTTCCTGCTAAGCAATTAACAAAAAGAAGCAGTTGAGAAAGACTCTGGAGCCACCGGCAGATAGGACACATTATCTGGTGGGTACATTAAGGAATACATGGAGACTTTGCTTTTGAGTGTCTCACTTCAAAGCTCAGAGTTAACCTACTCTGGAAGCAGAATTAGGAGGTGACCAGTAGCAAATCTGGGGCTGGAGCCCCCCAGGAGATTTCATTTTGCATTCTTGGAAGGATTTGTCCCAAGTCAACTTGCCTGCCATTGCCAGAAGCATAATTGACCAGCAGACACTTTGGAGACACTTCTCAGTTACCAATAGACAGGCAGGACAAAACAAAACAAAATACAACAAACCCAGGAAGGATCTAGAATATTTGAACAACACAAATAACAAGTAACTGCTGTGTATCAAAAAGGTTCAGAATTACTGGGGAATATACGTTCTTTACAAGAGTAAATAGGGGTAGAAGGAAAACTGAGGTGCAGGGCAACTGGCTGGCTCAGTTGGAGAATATGTAACTCTTGATCTCAGGCTTGTGAGTATAATCACCAAGTTGGGTATAGAGATTATTTTCTTTTGGTATATGTTTTCATTGGAGTTTGATTTGCCAACATATAGTATAACACCCATTGCTCATCCTGTCAAGTGCCCTCCTCAGTGCCCATCACCCAGTTAACCCAATCCCCCGCCCACCTCCCCTTCCACTACCCCTTGTTCATTTCCCAGAGTTAGGAGTTTCTCATGTTTTGTCACCCTCACTGATATTTCCCACTCATTTTCTCTCCTTTCCCCTTTATTTCCTTTCACTAATTCTTATATTCCCCAAATGAATGAGACCATATAATGTTTATCCTTCTCCGATTGACTGTTTTTTATAAATTTATTTTTTGTTGGTGTTCAATTTGCCAACATATAGAATAACACCCATGCTCATCCCGTCAAGTGCCCTCCTCACTGCCCATAACCCAGTCACCCTCACCCTTCCACCTCCCCTTCCACCACCCCTAGTTCGTTTCCCAGATATAGGAGTCTTCATGTTCTGCCTCTTTTTCTGATATTTCCTACCCATTTCTTCTCCCTTCCCTTCTATTCCCTTTCACTATTATTTATATTCCCCAAATGAATGAGACCATATAATGTTTGTCCTTCTCCGATTGACTTATTCACTCAGCATAATACCCTCCCGGTCCATCACGTCGAAGCAAATGGTGGGTATTTGTCGTTTCTTTCTTTTATTTTAAAAAAAATTTGTAATAATAAATTTATTTTTTATTGGTGTTCAATTTGCAAACATACAGAATAACACCCATGCTCATCCCGTCAAGTGCCCCCCTCAGTGCCCGTCACCCATTCACCCCCACCCCCCCACCCTCCTCCCCTTCCACCACCCCTAGTTCGTTCCCAGAGTTAGGAGTCTTCCATGTTCTGTCTCCCTTTCTGATATTTCCTACCCATTTCTTCTCCCTTCCCTTCTATTCCCTTTCACTATTATTTATATTCCCCAAATGAATGAGACCATATAATGTTTGTTCTTCTCCGATTGACTTATTTCACTCAGAATAATACCCCCCAGTTCCATCCACGTGGAAGCAAATGGTGGGTATTTGTCGTTTCTAATGGCTGAGTAATAATCTCACATCTTCTTTATCCATTCATCTTTCAATAAACACTGAGGCTTCTTCCACAGTTTGGCTATTGCGGACATTGCTGCTAGAAACATTGGGGTGCAGGTGTTCCGGCGTTTCACTGCATCTGTATCTTTGAGCAAAATACCCAGCAGTGCAATTGCTGGGTCATAGGGTAGCTATATGTTTAACTCTTTGAGGAACCTCCACACAGTTTTCCAGAGTGGCTGCACCAGATCACATTCCCACCAACAGTGCAGGAGGGTTCCCCTTTCTCCACATCCTCTCCAATATTGTGGTTTCCTGCCTTGTTAGTTTTCCCCATTCTCACTGGTGTGAGGTGGTATCTCATTGTGTGTTTTTTTTAAAGATTTATTTATTTATGATAGACATAGAGAGAGAGAGAGAGAGGCAGAGACACAGGAGGAGGGAGAGGCAGGCTCCATGCCGGGAGCCCAACATGGGACTTGATCCCGGGACTCCAGGATCACGCCCTGGGCCAAAGGCAGGTGCTAAACCACTGAGCCACCCAGGGATCCCCTTATTGTGGTTTTGATTTGTATATCCCTGATGGCCAGGGATGTGGAGCATTTTCTCATGTGCTTGTTGGCCACGTCTATGTCTTCCTCTGTGAGATTTCTCTTCATGTTTTTTGCCCATTTCATGATTGGATTGTTTGTTTCTTTGCTGTTGAGCTTAATAAGTTCTTTATAGATCTTGGATACTAGCCCTTTATCTGATATGTCATTTGCAAATATCTTCTCCCATTCTGTAGGTTGTCTTTTAGTTTTGTTGAGTGTTTCTTTTGCTGTGCAGAAGCTTCTTATCTTCATGAAGTCCCAATAGTTCATTTTTGCTTTTGTTTCTCTTGCCTTCATAGATGTATCTTGCAAGAAGTTGCTGTGGCCAAGTCCAAAAAGGGTGTTGCTTGTGTTCTCCTCTAGGATTTTGATGGAATCTTGTCTCACATTTAGATCTTTCATCCATTTTGAGTTTATCTTTGAGTATGGTGCAAGAGAATGGTCTAGTTTCATTCTTCTGCACATAGCTGTCCAATTTTCCCAGCACCATTTATTGAGGAGACTGTCCTTTTTCCAGTGGATAGTCTTTCCTCCTTTGTCGAATATTAGTTGACCATAGAGTTGAGGGCCCATTTCTGGGTTCTCTATTCTGTTCCATTGATCTATGTGTCTGTTTTTGCACCAGTACCACACTGTCTTGATGACCACAGTTTTGTAGTACCACCTGAAATCCAGCATTGTAATGCCCCTGGCTCTGGTTTTTCTTTTTCAATATTCCCCTGACTATTCAGGGTCTTTTCTGATTCCACACAAATCTTAAGATGATTTGTTCCAACTCTCTGAAGAAAGTCCATGGTATTTTGATAGGGATTGCATTAAATGTGTAAATCGCCCTGGGGAGCATTGATATTGTCACAATATTAATTCTTCCAATCCATGAGCATGGAATATTTTTCCATCTCTTTGTATCTTCCTCCATTTCTTTCAGAAGTGTTCTGTAGTTTTTAGGGTATAGATCCTTTACCTCTTGGTTAGGTTTATTCCTAGATATCTTATGCTTTTGGGTGCAATTGTAAATGGGATAGATTCGTTAATTGCTCTTTCTGTAGTCTTATTATTAGTGTATAGAAATGCCGGGATCCCTGGGTGGCGCAGCTGTTTGGCGCCTGCCTTTGGCCCAGGGCGCAATCCTGGAGACCCAGGATCGAATCCCACATCGGGCTTCCGGTGCATGGAGCCTGCTTCTCCCTCTGCCTGTGTCTCTGCTTCTCTCTCTCTCTGTGTGACTATCATAAAAAAAATTTAAAGAAATGCCACCGATTTCTGAGCATTGGTTTTGTATCCTGCCATGCTGCTGAATTGCTGAGATTACTTATAACTAAAATCATAACAGAAACCACGAAAAAAACTAAAAAAATAACAAAAGAAGGAAAGATAGACAAAGGCTCAGTGAGGTTCAGTGCTGAGCCAATAGGCGGAGCTTTCAAGTGGGGGATCCACCACATGAACTCAGATTCAACTCCAAGCACTATTTTTGACCATGCCATGCCACTTCATGAATACTCTTCACCCAATCTCATCTAATCCTCACAGTGATGCCAAAGTTGCCAGATAGGTCGTATCATTTCCATTTTCCAGATGAAGAAACTAAGGCTCAAGAGACAGCTACAGTGCTAAGTTACCAGCCAGGACCAAAAATTAGCGTCACTGAGTTTGGGGCCATAATTGTCATTACTGAACAGCCCAGGCACTGTTGTAAAATGTGGGGAGGATGCAGGATTAGAATTCTGGGGACAAAAATGAAGACATTGCTATAAGTCTTTAGTCTTAGGCAGCCCCATAATATGGTTTCAGGAGATCTGGAAAAGACTTTATGCCTTTCCCATGTCTGAAGTTCCACAAATAACATAGGTGCCTTCCTGGGCGTAACAACGTTCTCTGCCGCTCTCTCTTTCTGTCTCCCTTCCTTTCTCCCTCTGTCTCTCTCTCTTGCTGTTTTCAAGATGCATTTAGTCTGTGAGAGGAACATGGTAAAGCATTATCAGCTCTTCACATCACAAATCTAAAAGGTACATAAGGACAAAGAAGAGACATGTGAAAATGGGATTGAGTGAGTGGGGAGGGTCATCTGTGTGGAGTGCTCTGGGAGTATCAGAAACTAGACTTGGTAACACCAGAAAGAGGATGTGG
Organism: Canis aureus; assembly: GCF_053574225.1. Classification (NCBI taxonomy): domain Eukaryota; kingdom Metazoa; phylum Chordata; class Mammalia; order Carnivora; family Canidae; genus Canis; species Canis aureus. Next base: position 38,448,800 of record NC_135636.1, on the reverse strand, counting down.
TATCCTTTTCTTCACCCAAAGTCACCTGGGATTTTTTGCTCCTGGGGCTCTAAGACCCTGGGGGACATGCTCAGGACCTGTTGAAGATCTCATACCACCAGTCTCTTGTCAACAGTGGAGCAAGGAAAAGGTATTCACTCATGTCTGGGGTTGCCCTGGGAATGACGTGAGCAAAAACCAGCCCTGCAACTGTTCCAGACAAATCCTGGTGATCCTTCATGGAGGAGCAAGACAATGGGCAAGTGTCCTGGTGGGACATGGTTCAGGACCATGGCAGAGTGTGGGGCCACTGGGAGGGTCCTGGGCCTGAAGGTCCTGCCCTACTCTCCACGTGACCTCAGACAAACCCCTTCCCCACTGTGCATCTTGGTTTTCTCATCTGTGAACTGAGAGAATTGGTGGACTATCTCCACAATTCTCAGCTCATGGTCTGTGTGTCTGTCTGGCTTGTGTTGAATCCCCATGCCTCTTCTCATCTCACACAGGAGCCTTCTCTCCACAGTGCCACCTTCTTCTGGAGGAGTGTAGTGCTCCTGCTGCCTCTTTTTCTCTCCTTTGAGGAGACCACTTCCTCATCTAATAAAAGAGTGAAATATGGGTTCACAGGAGCTGCAGTCTCTCCTCTATAGGAGGTTTTCCTGGAAGTGAGGGTCAGTTGGGAGGTAAGGACTTACGTTGTTTGAGGCCACTTCCTTTGTGGCTTCAGATAACTTTCCCTGCTCACTTTCCTTGGTCCTTTGAATCCTTACATCACCTAATGCCTCCAAATTATTTCCCTAGCTTATAATGACATGTGCCTTTTCCAAGTTTATTTTTTTTTGAGAGATAGAGTAGAAACTTTGGGAGAGTGGCTGAGGGAGAGGCAGAGAGTGTCCTAATTAGGCTCCATGACCAGTGCAGCTCTTCTGTGAGCACTGCTCACAGAAAAGTGGTGTGTAAGAAGTCCCCACCCTATGGATAAGCAAGCTCAGTGACACATTTTCCCTGCCCATCAACATTGACAGATTTCAGTGAAGAACACAGCTCCTTCAAGGGAGACTGGAGTCACTTATGTCAAGACACAGCACCCTGCACCCTGCAGGTGCATTTTTACTAGGGCAAATTAGCCTGAGAACCAGCATAGCAGCTCCCTCCCCAGAAGACCAGCACAAACCCCTCAGACACACCATGTCTACTGTGAAGAGTGCTTCAAAGCTTCAGTTCTAGGGAAAATAGGATCTAGCCTCTTAACATGCAGACCAAAACATACCTAGTTAAAACTTGCCAGAGTGTGGACAAGATCCAAACACCTCCACTGCAGGCAAAGAGAAACTCTGTAGAGAAACCTGAGGGAAGGAGCACCCAAAACATAACAGCAGAGTGCACACTCTGAAACACTTCTTGAGATGCCATGCCAGGGCAGTGTAGGATATCTTCTTAATATAGCCATTACTCTCAGGCATAGGAAATAAACAAGCTCTCCTAACACATAAAACACAGTGACCTAGATAAAATGACAAGATGGAGGAATTCATCCCAAAAGAAAGAACAGGAAGACATTATGTCCAGGGATCTAATAAAAACAGATATAAGCAATATGCCTGAACCAGAATTTAAAACAAGTGTCAAGGATGCTGCTGGGTTTGAGAAAAGCATAGAGGACACTGGAGAATCCCTTTCTGCAGATATAAAAGAACTAAAAATGAGTCCGGCCAAAATAAAATTGCTGTAATTGAGATGAAAAACTGACTGGATGCAATGACATCAAGAATGGACAAAGCAGAGGCATAAATAAGTGAGACAGAAGATTAAATTATGGGAAATAATGAAGCTGAAGAGAAGAGAGAAAGAAAAGAATTAGATCACAAATGTAGACTTAAGGAACTCAGGAATTCCATAAAGCATAATAACATTTTTATCATAGGAGTCACAGAAGAAGAAGAAGAGAGGGGGAAAGGGGTAGAAAATTTATTTGAGCAAATTATAGCTGAAAACTTTCCTAATATGGAAAAAGAAACAGACATCTAAATCCATAAAGGACAGAAAACACCCATCAAATTCAACAAAAGCCAGCCAATACCAAGACATACTGTAGTAAAATTTGCATAATATAGAAGATAGGAAAGAATACAAACGACTATACAGAAGAAGAATCCTGAAGATAACAGGAGAAAGGAATCCCTAACCTACAAGGAAAGAGAGATGAGGGTCACAACAGATATGTCCACAGAAACACAGCAGGCCAGGAGACAGTGGCATGATATAATCAATGTGCTGAAGGGGAAAAATAAGCAGCCAAGAATACCTTATCCAGCAAGGCTATCATTCAGAATAGAAGAGGAAATAAAAAGCTTTCCAAACATAAAGGAGTTTGTGATCACTAAACTACTCTGCAAGAAATATTAAAGGGGACCCCTGAAGTGGAGAAAAAAGACAAAAAGTATAACAAAGACTAGAAAGGAACAAAAAAAATCTTCATAAATGCTGACTTTTTAGGTCAGCAATGGACTAAATGCTACAGTCAAAAGACACAGGGTATCCGAATAGATTAAAAAAAAAACCCAGACCTTTTATATACTACTTATAAGAGATTCATTTTAGACCTAAAGATACCTCCAGGTTGAAAGTGAGGGTAAGAAAAACCATCTATCATGCTAACAGATGTAAAAAAAGAAAGGTGGAGTAGCCATATTTATATCAGACAAACTAGATTGTAAGCCAAAGACTATAATAAAAGATGAATGAAGACATTATGTAATAATTAAGGGATCTATCCAAAAGAAGATCTAACAATCATAAATATTTATTCCACCAACTTGGGAGCACCCAGATATACAAATCAATTAATAACAAACATAAAGAAACTCATTGATAATAATACAATAATAGTGGGGGACTTTAACACCTCACTTAAAGCAATGGACAGATTATGTAAGCAGAAAATCAACAAGGAAACAATGACTTGAATGACACACTGGACAAAATGGATTTAACAGACATATTCATAACATTTCATCCTAAAGTAGCAGAATACACATTCTTTTCAAGTGCACATGGGACATTTTCCAGAATAGATTCCATATGGTCAAAAATCAGCTCTCAAAAATACAGATTGAGCTCATGCCATGCATATTTTCAGACCTCTATGCTATGAAACTTGAAGTCGACCACAAGAAAAAAATTGGAAAGACCAGAAATACATGAAGGTTAAAGAACAACCTACTAAAGAATGAATGGGTTAACCAGAAAATTAAATACACGGAAGCAAATTAAAATGAAAACACGATGGTCCAAAACCTCTGGGATGCAGCAAAGGTGGTCCTAAGAGGGAAGTATATATTAATACAGGCCCACTTGAAGAAAGAAGAAAAGTCTCAAATATACAACCTAACCTTATACCTAAAAGACTGAGAAAAGGAACAGCAAATAAAGCCTAAAGGCAGCAGAAGAATGGGAATAATAAATTTTAGAGCAGAAATAAAGATCTAGAAACAAAAAAACAGTAGAACATATCAGCAAAACTAAGAGGTGGTTCTTTGAAAGAATAAATAAAATCAACAAGCTCCTAGTCAGACTTATCAAAAAGAAAAGAGAAAGGATCCAAATAAATAAAATCACAAATGAAAGAGGAGAGATCACAACCAACACCACAGGATTAAAAACAATTATAAGAGAGTATTATGAAAAATTATATACCAACAAACTGGACAATCTAGAAGAAATGGACAAATTCCTAGAAACATATGAACTATCAAAAGTGAAACAGGAAGAAATAGAAAATCTGGACAGACCCATAACCAGCAAGGAAAATTGAATACATAGTCAAAAATCTCCCAACAGCAAAAGTCCAGAGCCAGATGGCTTCCCAGGGGAATTCTACCAAACATTTAAAGAAGAATTGATACCGATTCTTCTCAAACTGTTCAAAAAAAAAAAAAAGAAATGGAAGGAAAACTTCCAAACTATTTATATGAGGCCAGCATCACCTTGACTCCAAAACCAGACAAAACCCCACAAAAAAGGAAAGTTGCAGGCTAATATCTCTGATGAACATGTACGCAAAAATTCTCAAGAAGATACTAGCAAATCAAATCAAACAGTATATTAAAAGAATTATTCACCATGATCAAGTGGGATTTATTCATGGGCTAAAAGGGTGGTTCAATATTCACGAATCAATCAACATAATACACTACAATAATAAAAGAAAGGATAAGAACCATGTGATCCTCTCAACAGATGCAGAATAAGCTTTTGACAAAACACAGCATCCATTCTTGATAAAAATTCTCAACAAGGAGGTACAGATGGAACATACCTCAACATCATAAAGGCTATATATGAAAGACTCACAGCTAATATTATCCTCAGTGGGAAAAAATTGAGAGTTTTCTTCTTTGGTCAGGAACAAGACAGGGATGTCCACTCTCACCATTACATTTTATTTTATTTTATTTTATTTTATTTTATTTTATTTTATTTTATTTTATTTTATTTTACTTATGAGAGACCAGAGACACAGACAGAGGGAGAGCAGGCTCCCAACGGGGAGCCTTATGTGGGCCTTGATGCTGGGACTCCGGGATCACGCCCTGAGCTGAAGGCAGACACTCAACCACTGAGCCACCCAGGCATCCCTCACCATTACTATTTAACATAGTACTGGACGTCTTAGCCTCAGCAATCAGAAAACAAAAAAGAAATAAAAGGCATTCAAATTAGCAAGAAAGAAGTGAAACTGTCACTCTTAACAGGTGACATGATACTTTATGTAGAAAACCCAAAAGACTCCACCAAAAAAACTGTTAGGATTGATACAATAATTCAGCAAAATTGCAGGATAGAAAATCAACATATACAAATCTGTGGGTGTTATGCTATATGTTGGCAAATTGAACTCCAATAAAAAAAAGTTTGATAAATTAAAAAAAAACCCCAAAAACAAATCTGTTGCATTTCTATACAACAATAATGAAGCAGAAAAAAAGAGATCAAGGAATTGATCCATTTATAAATGCGCCAAACCCATAAGATACCTGAGAATAAACCTAACCAAAGAGGTTAAAGATCTGTACCCTGAAGATATATATAGAACTGTTAGGAAAGATATTGAAGAGGACACAAAGAAATGGGAAAAGTTCCATGCTTATGGATTGGAAGAAAAAATATTGTCAAAATGTCTATACTACCCAAAGCAAGCTACACATTTAATACAATCAGAAAGGGAGACAGAACATGAGAGACTCCTAACTCTGGGAAATGAACTAGGGGTGGTGGAAGGGGAGGAGGGCGGGGGGTGGGGGTGACTAGGTGGCGGGCACTTAGGGGGGCACTTGACGGGATGAGCACTGGGTGTTATTCTGTATGTTGGCAAATTGAACACCAATAAAAAATAAATTTATTATTAAAAAATAATACAATCCCTATCAAAATACCACCAGCATTTTCACAGAGCTAGAATAAACAATCCTAAAATTTGTATGGAACCAGAAAAGACCCTGAATAGCTGAAGCAATCCTGAAAAAGACAAGCAAAGCTGGAGGCATCACGATTCTAGACTTTAAGCTCTATTACAAAACTATAGTCATTAAGGCAGTATAGTACTGGCACAAAACCAGACACATAGATCAAGAGAATATAATAGAAAATGTAGAAATGGACCTACAATTATATGGTCAACTAATTTTTGACAAAGAAGGAAAGGATATCCAATGGAAAAAAGATAGCCTCTTCAATAAATGTTGGGAAAATTGGACAGCCACATGCAGAAAAATGAAACTGGACCACTTTTTTACAGCATATACAAAAATAAATTCAAAATGAATGAAAGACCTAAATGTGAGACAGGAAATCATCAAAATCTTAGAGGAGAGCACAGGCAGCAACCTCTTTGACCTTGGCCACAGCAACTTCTTACCTGACATGTCTCCAGAAGCAAGGAAAACAAAAACAAAAATGAACTATTGGGACTTCATCAAGATAAAAAGATTCTGCACAGAGAAGGAAAGAGTCAAGAAAATTAAAAGGAAGTCTAAGTAATGGGAGAAGATATTTCCAAATGATATCTCTGATAAAGGGTTAGTATCCAAATTTTATAAAGAACTTATCAAACTCAACAACCAAAAACCAAGTAATCCAGTTAAGAAATGGGCAGAAAACATGGACAGGCATTTTTTCAAAGAAGACATACAGATGGCTAATGGACACGTGGAAAGATACTCAACATCACTTGGCATCAGGGAAATATAAATCAAAATGATAGTGAGATACCACCTCACACTTGTCAGAATGGCTAAAATGAACAACATGGGAAACAAAGGACGTTGACAAGGATGTGGAGAAAGAGAAAACCTCTTACATTGTTCGTGGGAATGCAAACTGGTATAGTCATTCTCTATAGTATGGAGGTTCCTTGGAAAGTAAAAATTAAGAACTACCCTACAATTCTGCAATCGCACTAAGATATTTACCCAAAGGATAGAAAAATACATATTCAAAGGGGTACATGGACCCCAAATGATTATAGCAGTATTATGAACAACAGCCAAACTATGGATAGAGCCCAAATGTCCATTGACTGATGAATGGATAAAGATATGCTATATAGATGTGGAACATTACTCAGCCATCAAAAAGAAAGAAATCTTGCCATTTGCAGCAACATGGATGGAGCTAGAATGTATGATACTAAGTGAAATAAATCAGAGACAGACAAATACCACATGATTTCACTCATGTGGAATTTACTAAACAAAACAGGTGGATGTGTGGAAGGGAAATAAAGAGAAGAATGTACTAGAAGGAAAACCATAAAAGACTTTTTTGTTTTATTTTTAAAATTGCCATCAGGGAAATACAAATCAAAACCACAATGAGATACCACCTCACACTAGTGAGAATGGGGAAAATTAACAATTCAGGAAACCACAAATGTTGGAGAGGATGCGGAGAAAAGGGAACCCTCTTACACTGTTGGTGGGAATGTGAAATGGTGCAGCCACTCTGGAAAACCGTGTGGAGGTTCCTCAAAGAGTTAAAAATAGATCTGCCCTACGACCCACTGCTGGGGATTTAACCCAAAGATACAGATGCAATGAAACGCTGGGACACCTGCACCCCGATGTTTCTAGCAGCAATGTCCACAATAGCCAAACTGTGGAAGAAGCCTCAGTGTCCATCGAAAGATGAGTGGATAAAGAAGATATGGTTTATGTATACAATGGGATATTATTCAGCCATTAGAAATGACAAATACCCACCATTTGCTTCAACGTGGATGGAACTGGAGGGTATTATGCTGAGTGAAATAAGTCAATTGGAGAAGGACAAACATTATATGGTCTCATTCTTTTGGGGAATATAAATAATAGTGAAAGGGAATAGAGAGGGGAAAGGAGAAGAAATGGGTAGGAAATATCAGAAAGGGAGACAGAACATTGAAGACTCCTAACTCTGGGAAACGAACTAGGGGTGGTGGAAGGGGAGGGGGGTGGGGGGTGGGGGTGCCTGGGTGGCGGGCACTGAGGGGGGCACTTAACGGGATGAGCACTGGGTGTTATTCTGTATGTTGGCAAATTGAACACCAATAAAAAATAAATTTATTATTAAAAAAATAAAAAATAAATTTATAAAAATAAATAAATAAAATTGTTTAAAAAAACAAAAAATAAAAAATAAAAATAAATAAAATTGTTTGTATTTCCGTGGTATTTGTTGTGATCTCTCCTTTTTCATTCTTGATTTTATTAATTAGAGTCTTTTCTCTTTTGTTTTTAATAAGGCTGGCTAATGGTTTATCTATCTTATTAATTCTTTCAGAGAACAATCTCCTCATTTTGTTGATTTGTTCCTCAGTTTTTCTGTTCTCTATTTCATGGAGTTCTGCTCAAATCTCTATTAACTCTCTTCTTCTGCTGGGTGTAGATTTTATTTGCTGTTCTTTCTCCAGTTCGTCTAGGTGCAAGATTAACTTGTGTATTTGAGTTTTTTCCAGTTTTTGGAGGGATGCTTGTATTGCGATGTATTTCCCCCTCAGGACTGCTTTTGCTGTGTCCCAAAATTTTGAACAGTTGTATCTTCATTCTCATTAGTTTCCATGAATCTTTTTAATTCTTCTCTAATTTCCTGGTTGACCCTTTCATCTTTTAGCAGGATGGTCCTTAACCTCCACGTGTTTGAGTTTCTTCCAAATTTCTTCTTGTGATTGAGTTCTAGTTTCAAAGCATCATGGTCTGAAAATATTCAGGGGACGATCCCAATCTTTAGGTATAAGTTAAGACCTGATTTGTGTTCCAGTATGTGGTCTATTCTGGAGAAAGTTCCATGTGCACTTGAGAAGAATATGTATTCAGTTGCATTTGGACGTAAAGTTCTGTAAATATCTATTCATCAGGTCTGGTGTATCAGTGAAAGCTCTTGATCTTTGGAGATGTTGTGCTTAGAAGATCTGTCATTTGTAGAAAGCGTCATGTTGAAGTCTCCCAGTATAAGTGTATTATCTAAGTATGTCTTAACTTTGGTTATTAATTGATTGATACACTTGGCAGCTCCCACATTTGGGGCATAAATATTCATGATTGCTGGGTCCTCTTGTTGGATAGATCCTTCAAGTATGATATAGTGTCCCTCTTCATCTCTCACTACAGTCTTTGGGATAAACTTTAATTTATCTGATATGAGGATTGCTACCCCTGCTTTCTTTTGAGAACCATTTGAATGGTAAATGGTTCTCCAACCTTTCATTTTCAGGCTGTGGGTGTCCTTACGTCTAAAATGAGTCTCTTGTAGACAGCAAATAGATGGGTCCAGTCTGAAATCCCGTGTCTTTTGATGGGATCATTAAGCCCATTCATGTTCAGAGTTACTATTGAAAGATATGAATTTAGTGTCATCATGATACCTATTCAGTCCCTGTTTTTGTGGATTATTTCTTTGGGTGTCCTCTTTCTTTTACAGAGTCCCCCTTAATATTTCTTGCAGAGCCAGTTTGGTGGTCACATATTCTTTCAGTTTCTGCCTATCTTGGAAGATTTTTATTTCTCCTTCTATTCTGGATGAGAGCCTTGCTGGATAAAGTATTCTTGGTTGCATGTTCTTCTCATTTAGGACCATGAATATATCCTACCAGCCCTTTCTGGCCTGCCAGTTCTCTGTGGAGAGGTCTGATGTTAATCTAACATTTCTCCCCATATAAGTTAGGGATCTCTTGTCTCTTACTGCTTTAAGAATTTTCTCTTTATCTTTGGAATTTGCAAGTTTCACTATTAAATGTCGAGGTATTGAGTGGTTTTATTGATTTTGGGGGGGGGGAATCTCTCTATATCCTGGATATCAATGTCTGTTCCCATCCCCAAATTAGGGAAGTTCTCAGCTATGATTTGTTCATATATGCTTTCTGGTACTCTGTCCCTCTTGGCGCCCTCTGGAACCCCAATTAAATGTAGAATTTTCCTTCTGAGGCTGTCATTTATTTCCCTTAGCCTTTACTCATGTTTTTCTCTTTTTTTCCTCAGCTTCCTTCCTTGCCATCAACTTCTATGTCACTCACTGTTTCTTCTACCTCATTAACCCTCTTGTCTTTAGGATCTCCAGTTTAGATTGCATCTCATTTAATTGAATTTTTAATTTCAGCCTGATTAGATCTAAATTCTGCTGTCATGAAGTCTCTTGAATCCTTTATGCTTTTTTCTAGAGCCACCAGTAGCTTTATAATTGTGCTTCTGAATTGGTTTTCTGACACTGAATTGTAATCCAAATTCTGTAACTCTGTGGGAGAGAGTACTGTTTCTGATTCTTTCTTTTGTGGTGAGTTCTTCTTTCTAGTCATTTTGTTCACTGCAGACTGGCTAAAAACGAGTTGTACTGGAAAAAAGAAGAAAAAAGAAAAAAAAAAACAAGGAAGTGTATCCTCTGGTTCTATATATTGTAAATCCCTCAACTTCCCCTGGAGCTTTCCAGCGCTGCTGGTCAAGAACTTGCTCTTCCCCTGTCCTTCCATCTGGTCTTTTGGGGGAGGGGCCTGCTGTTCTGATTCTCAGGTGTGTGCACCTGGGGACGCTGCCCCACCCCCTGCCAGGTGCAGGGCTCAGTGGGAGCTGCTTATCCTGTGAGGCCCCTGTTCCCTGGCGGCCCTGCTCCGTTCCATGCACAGGATGACACCAGGAGGGAGAACACTGGCCGGGGCCAGCTCTCCAGCCCTGGAGTCAGCGCCCACAGTAACTACCGCAGTCTCCCAGTCTGCAGTGCCCTGGATGCTCCTGGGGGCAGGGGGTGCACAGCTTGGGGGCACTGGGCAACAGGAGTATCCTTGCTGTCCTGTGCCCTCCCTGCCTCTGTCTTTCCAGGGGGAACACAGGATCCTGGGCTATGTCCCCCAGGGCCCTGGGATCCCAGGCCTGTGCTGCTGGAATTGCACTCCCGGGGCGGTGGCCCGCGAAGGCAGCAGGGCACAGCCCCCTCCATTCAGAGCTGCTGCCTGAGCTTCTCCCGAGGCCCCACTGGGCGCACTCCAGCCCTTTACCAAGCTCAGTATGAGATGTGTGGTGCGCTTTCCCCTGGGCACACTTCCTCTGTTAGTGACCTCGGGTACCTGGAGGCTCCACTGCCCCTCCTGCGATTCTGCCCGAGTTCCCTGCTAAATGCCTTTCCTTCTGGGAAGAATCTGGTGCGGATTTTTAAAGTTCTTGCTTCTCCGGGACTGGGCTTTCCTGTCTGGAGGCTTTTGCTGCCTGGCCCTAGCCCGGCTCTTCACGGGGCCCTCCCCCACTTGATTATTTTTTATTTTTATTTTTTTTTTCTGTCTTCCTACCTTGTTAGAAGCACAAACTCTTCTCTCTTTAGCGTTCCAGCTGTTCTCTCTTTAAATCTCAGGTCGAATTCATAGGTTTTCAGGATGATTTGAAAGTTATCTAGGTAAGTTGGTGGGTACAAGTGACTTGGGGACCCTACTCCTCCACCATCTTGCCCCGCCCCCTTCTTTTCTTCTCTTTTCTTTTTTCTTTTCTTTTCTTTTCTTTTTTCTTTTCTTTCTTTCTTCTTTCTTTCTTTCTTTCTTTCTTTCTTTCTTTCTCTCTTTCTTTTTCTGTCTTCTTCCTCCTCCTCCCCCTCCCTCTCCCCCTCCTCGTCTTCCTCCTTCTTATTTTGGCTAATTTGTGTTTTATTGATGCTGATACTCAGGCCTTGACTGCATACTCAATCCCTGTTACATATGGGAGATTTAGTAATTGTAATCAGCAACTGTTGTCACCTATGAAACACATAAATGCCAGATTCTGTGGTACATCTTGATCTTCATTATCTCAGGTAATCATCTGACATCTCCATGAAATTTGTATTATTGTTTTATCAGAGATGAGAACAGTCAAGTTCAGATCAAATAATTTGCTCAAGGACAGCCTGGGTGACTCAGAGGTTTAGGGCTGACTTTGGCCCAGGGCCTGGTCCTGGAGACACGGGATTGGGCTCCCTGCGTGGAGCCTGCTTCTCCCTCTGCCTATGTCTCTGCCTCTCTCTCTCCCTCTGTGTCCCTATGAATAAATAAATAAACTCTAAAAAAATTAATAATTTGCTCAATTCCATAGAGCTAATTTGTGTAAGAATTAGAAATTAAATTTAGGTCTGTTTGAAACCCCAGTGAAGTGGAAGGAGTGTAGGTGATGAACTCAAACTGCCTTTAATTCACTTAGCTGTGGTTGCTTTTGTGGACAGAGGGTGGTTTATACATGTTCTTTTTTATTACATTTTTAAATTTGAATTCATTTTGCAAACATATAGTATAACACCCAGTACTCATTCCATCAAGTGCCCTCCTCAGTGCCCATCATCCAGTTACCCCATCTCCTCACCCACCCCCTCTTCCACAACCCTCCAGTAACCCTCGGTTTGTTTCCTAAAATTAAGAGGCTCTTTTGGTTTGTCTCCCTCTCTTTTTGTCTTTTTAAATTTTTCCTTCCCTTCCTTCTATGTTCATCTGTTTTGTTTATATATATCTTTATCCATTCCACCCTTCTGTCAATGCACATCTGAGCTCTTTCCATAGTTTGACTATTGTGGACATTACTGCTCTAAGTATTGGGGTGCATGTAACCCACAGAATTACTGCTGTAACTTTTGGATAAATACCTAGTAGTGAAATTGCTGAGTGGTAGAATAGTTCTATTTTAACTTTTTGAGGAGCTTCCATACTGTTTTACACAGTGGCTGCACCAGCTTTCATTCCTATCAAGAGTATAAGAGGGTATCCTTTCTCCACAACCTCGCCAACATCTGTTGTTTCCTGAGTTGTTAATTTTAGCCATTCTTACTGATGTGAGGTGGTGTTGAGACTCTTAAGGATAGAGAACAAACTGAGGGTTGATGGAGTTAGGAGGGTGGCGGATGAGCTAAAAAGGGTGATGGGTATTGAAGGGAGCACTCATTGTAATGAGCACTGGGTATTATATGAAAGTGATGAATCACTAAATTCTATTCCTGAAATCAATATTACACTATAGTTAACTAGAAAAAAAAGAATGATGGAACTGGAGGGTATCCTGCTGAGTGAAATAAGTCAATCAGAGATGGACAACCATCATACAGTTTCACTCATACGTGGAATATAAGAAATAGTGAAAGGATTATAAAAGAAAGGAGGGGAACTATGTGGGAAAAATTAGAGAGTGAGACAAACCATGAGAGACTCCTAACTCTGGGAAACAAACTGAACGTTACTGGAGGGAGGTGTGTTGGGAGGATAGAGTAACTGGTGATGGGCATTAAGGAGGGCACTTGATTTAATGAGCACCAGGTGTTATATAAAATCAATGACTCACCAAAATTTACCTCTGAAACTAATAATACACTATATGTTAATTAAATGGAATTTAAATTTTAAAAATATTTTTATTAATAATAAATTTATTTTTTATTGGTGTTCAATTTGCCAACCTACAGAATAACACTCAGTGCTCATCCCATCAAGTGCCCCCCTCAGTGCCAGTCACCCCCACCCCCCACCCACCTCCCCTTCCACCACCCCTAGTTCGTTTCCCAGAGTTAGGAGTCTTTCATATTCTGTCTCCCTTACTGATATTTCCCACTCATTTTTTCTCCTTTCCCCTTTATTCCCTTTCACTATTTTTTATATTCCCCAAATGAATGAGACCATAAAATGTTTGTCGTCCAATTGACTTATTTCACTCAGCATAATACCCTCCAGTTCCATCCAGTCAAAGCAAATGGTGGGTATTTGTCATTTCTAATGGCTGAGTAATATTCCATTGTATACATAAACCACATCTTCTTTGTCCATTCCTCTTTCGATGGACACCAACGCTCCTTCCACAGTTCGGCTATTGTGGACATTGCTGCTAGAAACATCGGGGTGCAGGTATCCCGGCATTTCATTGCATCTGTATCTTTGGAGGTAAATCCTCAGCAGTGCAATTGCTGGGTCGTAGGGCAGATTTATTTTTAACTCTTTGAGGAACCTCCACACAGTTTTCCAGAGTGGCTGCACCAGATCACATTCCTACCAACTCTGTCTGAATTTTATTCTTGGCCGAGGGGGATATTTAATATCTCGCTTAGGCCTTGTGAATCATGAGGTGATGATCTTGGAAATGGAAACTTCATGTCAGGAGAATGGAGAAAAAGGTGCAAGAGCCTGGATGGTCCATGGTCTTGTGAAGTCCCTAAACTCATTTTGGATACCTAACACCTGAATTTTCCAGGTGAACAAAAATTGACCTGTCTTCTTTAAGCCACTATTCTCGTTGTTGTTGTTGTTGTTGTTGTTGTTGTTGTTGTTGTTGAGGTCATCATGTAGTCAGAACTTATTCAACCTGAAATACCAGCCAAAGTGTGTATTAATGTAGAATGGAGGCGTAAGATGTCTCTATTTTACTTATTTCTCATGTACTCTCTCAGGAAGCCCCTCTGGGGTGTATGCTACCAAAATGAGTTCTTTAAGAAGAGGGAGGGGTAGGACCCAGGAAACAGGCTCTGTAATCCAGGAGAGTTGAAGTTCCACCATGAGGATGGTGAAGGGAAGTCCCCAGTGCTGCTGGATATGGCCCTGGAGCTGAGAAACACTGGTACAGAGGCTGAGGCCTTTCTGAGCCCCCACAAAGGAAAAGCAACTACTTACAGGATGCTTAGGATGAGCGGCTTCAGCTAGGGGTGCATTCTTTGACTCTACCCTCTTAATGCCAGTGTGTTCCCATTTCTGTCCCAGGTAGAAAGAGAAATAGAAGAGGTGACAAAAAGTGTACCATTCTGATTGTCAAGGAACTAACTGTCCTCCTTAAAGTGACATCCTTTTTGGAATGCCCCAGATGAACCAAATAAAATGCCTTCAGATGTTCAAAGGGACGGAAATAAGGAGAAGATGCTTTTTAAAAAAGAGTGTCAAAACTCCAAAGTTAAGCAACTGCTCACCTGGGGCAACACATCTTCTCTCCCTTCCACCTCTAAATGACCCAGGATTGCATTAGACAAAAATCTTTGTTCTTACAAAAAAAGTAACCTCTATTCACTTTTCAGAGCTTCACCTGTGTCTGGTGTTTCTTAAAAATCACCAGCTTCAAATAATCAATGTGCCAAAGAGGCATAACTTGGCTTAGCAAAATTTTCTCCCCTTCATAAGTGACATTTACATGGATGAGGATATCTCCATTTGTAAGGGTTTCTCTCTCTCTCTCTCTCTGTAAGTGAAAGAGGAGGATGACTTTCAACCTCTATAAACTCTTTTTATCAGTGGAGCCTGTAGGAGAAATCTGTATGACAACCATACCATTGTTCACTGTGCCTTCCTCGTGACCTCTCATAACTGACCTGCCCCTTCCTTTCCACATCTTTTGTCTTTAGCTGCAGATGATATTTAAGGAGATGGCTTGGATCATCTGGGGAAGTGACTCAGTTTTCCTTGTCTGTATCCCTGTGAGTAGACTTGTGTTTCCTTTTCTCCTGCTTATCTGTCTCTTGTAGCAGGGGGTCTTAGCCATGAACCCAGAAGGATAGCGGGAAACTGCTTTCCCTTCCCCATAATATCTAGGATACCCAAGGGAACAACACATTCCTTCCCTGTCCTTCCCCTAGGGGTCTCTAACCCTTTATTCCTCTCTACTACTTTTGTTGAGAAGGAATAGCTACTTTCACTGGATAGCACTCCAAGTGCTCCTTATCCCTGAAGATCAAGACAAAGCCCCACTCCTGCAGGATGGTTCCCTGAGACCCCGAGTCTGAGCTCTAAGACACTAACTAGGGTTCTGGTAGGCCTTAGTCCCTTGCCTGGCCTCAGTCTATTCTGTATCCAATCCTGGAACCTTACCATGGGCTCTGTAGTTGATAAGTGTAAGGTGCTGACTCATCTCATCTAAATGAGAATATCTCATTCTCTAGACCAGAAAGAGGCACAGAGATGAACACATTGTAGGGACTTTATAATCTCCTCATCCACGGAAAGTTACATCACTAAAATGACCTTCAAGATACTTTTTTTTTTTTTGACCTTCAAGATACTTATGGTAGAAATTCAAATACATACTAGGGGGACAGCATGGGCTGGAAAGCCTGCCTTGCATTACCAGACATCCAATATATGAGTACTATAGCCAAGTATAAACTGCCAGGCAGACAAAATAGGCTAGAGTATGGAGTAAGAGGATACAGACACAGCAGAAGGAAGGATCATTCTGGAAGCTCAGAGTGCCCACCTTGGGGGCAGTAATGCCTACTCTAATGACAGGGGGATGCTTGCTCCATTGGACAGTGATGTGGAGGGCAGGGTATTGGGTCTTCCTTGAGGAGTTTGGCTCTCTATTATTAGATAAATCGGAGACTGCTGTGAGTTCACCAAACCCTGCTTTGTATTGTCTTGGGAATACAGATAGATTATATCTGCCAGTCTCCTTTGCAAATAAGAAGACTGTGTGATGACCTTATGGCAAACAGAATGTAGATAAAAATAGAGTTCCCTTTCTATGCTTGTCCCTTAAAAAGCTTCTGTAAGAGCCTCCATACTTCCATTTTCTCCAATCTGCTGTCTGGTTGCAGATGCCACCCTGAATAATGATTGAGTTATAGATAGAAGGATGCAGGATTTTGAATCATACATGGCATGGGGTCATTCACTGCACAGGCTCAGTGAATTGAGAATAAGCTTTTACTTCATTTACTGGGATATTTATAAATCTCTGCATTTTTGTTACAGCTGTGAGGTTATTGATTAATATATAGGTCTAACCGGGAAGGCAGAGTTGGGTGCCTATACACCCAATGGTGATCAGATGGGAACAACTGTTGGTCATCATAAAACAGAAGGTAACCACAGGAATGCAGCATAAGACAAAGCAGGGCCCTCAGGTTGGTTAGCAGTTTATTTGGCAGACACTTGGATCTTCTCAGGACAAAGAGATCAAGGGAGAACGGAAGGATCCTCAGCCAGGGCAAGTGAATAACCCAGTAGGGAGCCAGGTAGCACTCTTCTTAGGTTAAACTGTCATCCTCTAGTCCACACTAGTGGTGGGCCTGCTAGAACCTAGGGGTTTAGCATGCTTTTAAAGGGTTCTCTGGAAGAGAAAAGTCAAGTGGTTAAAATGCAGGGAGCCCTGGGGACAGCCAAACTTAATAGCACCCTGGTCCCTCTTAATGGGAACAGAAATTCTTTCTGTAAGATGAGGAGTTACACATTTTAAGCAATTTCTCCAAAGAGATTTCCCAACTGGGGAGATAGGTGGAGCCCAGGACTCTTTGGGCCTGCCTGCCTCAAGGGGCCAATGGAAAGGCCAGACGAAGGAGGCAATAGTCTGGACCTTGGACAAAGGAGGGATGAACAAACCGATGGATGACCCTTTGGGGGAACTGAATGAGAGCAAAGGAAGAAAAGTGAACCCCCCACCCCTACATTGGTGTCTTGGGTTTTTTGCCCTGAATGGCAGTCTCAGTATAGAGATTAGAGTACCTATTTCTTTGAGATTAGAGTGCCTATTTCTTTGACCAGGATTTTGGTGACTCTGTTCCATGTTACAGCTTCTGAATGAGGGTGACCAGTACTGAGGAAGCATGTCCAAGCCCAACCTTCCCACTCCAACCAACTCACTCATTGTCCAAGCAGATATTTCCACAGAAGGTCCAGCAACATGTATGATTGGGAGATAAACACTCCTGTAATTTAGTGCACCTCTTCTTACAATACTTTAACAGAGGCTGTACCCAGCACTGCTCAGTGGCTCTTCTTCCAACTGGAACTGAGATGGTAGATGTTGGCAGATCCATCACCCACAACTTAGAGAAAACACACACCTTTCCCAAGCTTAATAATCCTCAAGCTCTGAATCCTGAGCTCAAAGTCACAAACAAAATATTTCCCTTCATTTTAAGAAAATCCTTTCCTTGAATTCTAGCTGAGTCTTTTCACAGGAGACCCTTGTTGCATCACATGCTTTCCCTCTTTGCACATGTCCCCATAGCACTGCAGGCCTTTGGACCCTCCCCTAGCTCCCTAAAGATACGACCCAGGACAACTTCACAACAATGGTACTACCTCACCAGTCTATTTCTTTAGTACTTGGGATTTCAGGGCCTGCAATATTCTCTAGCTCCACTATCCGTACCCAGTTTACAGAATGGAAAACTGAGCTGAGGGAGAATAGGTACTATCTTTTCCCTTGTCTCTTTGCTTCTGTGCTCCTACCACCTAAGCACTCAACCTCTCTCTACGTTCCATATCTTTTACTAGCCCACAACCCTTCCTTCATTATCCCCTCTTTATCATCTGTCCCCAAACTTTAACTCCTAAGAATCCCTTTCTTGTCTTTTCCATTTTTTCATATTCTAAAAGATTCTTCCCTTCCAAGTAAATAATATTGCCCTTTGGTATTCATCAAAGGCAAGAGACCTGAAAATATGGACTCAGAGGGCAGCTCTGTGTTGGTGTTTCCCCTGTCTAAGGTAGTCTAATACTAGAAATTATCATTTCTGATAGCTTATGGGATGTACTTATAGGCAAAGCTAGGTTCCCTTTCCATATGCTCATTATCACTTTCAGATCTCAGAGGGGGATTTAGAGGGGCACCAAACTGGAAACATATATCCTAAATCTTTTGGATATCCCTGCTTTAAGGAGGGTTGTGGTTCAGAAAAGGTAGTCCCAGTTACACTCAGTCTCAGTTACACCCGTCATCCCAGGCCTGGGCAGAGACCCCTCCTCCCATGTCATACCACCTACAAAAAGTCTTGTCCTTGACACCTCCCAGCACAGGCAGAAGCATCACAAACCCATTTGTGAGCATGATGTGTAGGAGAACCTGGGGCTTCATGGTTGTCACTCTGTGTGTTTGGGTTAACTTCTGGCAGAAGATAGGTCTTCTCCTAATGCCACCTGAGGTAGAACAGGAATTCAGGGGACTAGGATCAGAAGGAGATAGAAATTTCTTGTGAATATTGGGTTATTCTTTCTCCTATTTTTCCTTTTCACCCTCTGGCACCTAACAACGTATCAAGCTAGCCATTGGCTTCTGTAGACTACTTCCTCAACTCACATTACAAGCCATTTCCTTTGCAAAATTGCTTCTTTTAAAAATCCATTTCTTTCTTTTCTGATTAAAAAGCAATAGATCTTCAGCTTGTATAATTTGTCAAATGACGACAACAAAATACAAAAAGGAAACAGATAAGCATTAGATTTCACTACCTAGGGATACCCTGTGTATGTTCGGTCTCAGAATTTCTATAAACTTGGAATAGCTGAACATATCAAGGATCCTGATGTTTTTACGTAAGAACATATGTAATATTATAATACAATGAAAGTGTTGGTCCTGACCCTAAGCCAGAGTGCCAGAGTGATTCCAGAGTGAGTTATGGGAGATGGGTTACTCAGTAAGACTTGAGAAAGTTGATGGCCAGATATTAGTTAGTGGACTCTTAAAACTTTCATTTAAATAGATGACCCAAAGTTGAAGAAGTTGCAGAGGTTTTGAAGATTTTATTGGTAAGAAGATCTGTTCAAGAAGTGAGGAAGCTGTCTTCTGATTCCAAGTGGACAGAAAAGACTTGGTGGATACTACTCATAGAGCTTACTGTGCATCTCCAGAAGTTTGTAGTGATCCTGTAGACCTGAAACATAACTGAAGACTTGGAAGGGTAAGAAATCTGGCTAAAGTGGCCTTCAGTACCAAAGAAGAGAACTGCAGTTGGAGTCCAGCTGAATTGTAAATGGCTAGATACCATTTTGGCATCTAGTTCACTCTTCAGTGAACCCTTGAAATCTCCCATGGAAGAGTGCCAGAAGCACAAATCTAGCTTTTGATAGTAGTGTACTGTGTGAGAACTGTCCTACTCCTACTTATTGGTTCTTCCTGCCTCTACTACCTAGGAGACAGAAACTTTTTTTAGCCAGATAGATGTGAAGGAACAGAATCATGAAGAGCCCAAGGTGGAGATACCACATCATTTCTTATAACTAGAGCTTCTGAGGGAGGAGAGAGTCCACAGTTCTCAACAGTTTTGGAATTGTGGCTAATTACATGGGCCTGCACATTTAATTATTAAGTTGAGCTGTTTTGTGACTGGAGAGTCACACAATTTAGGGGGTCCCACCTAGTTTTCCTAAAGAGGCAAGGAAACAACTAGCCAATCTGAATAAAGTATACAGGCAAGAGAGACAAAATAATATGATCACATCACACAAGTCATGCCAACAATCCAACTATCAATATCACTATCATTCCTCCATATATGGTGGTAATTGTTAAAGAGAAAACAATGAAGCAGAAGAGGAAATAGCCTGCTGACAACTGGCAGCTGAGGTGGGGGGTGGGGCACAGACATAGGCCTTGGAAGCAGGAGCATTAATTACTGCTAAAATTCCCAGAGCTCTCCCATCTGCCTCCTTTAGCCTTTATCTGCTGCTTCACCATCCTGAAATCAAAGAGGAAGAAAAAGGAGGGGTGGCGGGACCGCAGAATCGCAGATATGACTGAGGCTGATGTAAATGTGAAGGCCTACCCCTTTGCAGATGCCCACCTCAACAAGAAACTATTGGGCCTTCCTCTCCATCCTCTCAGGATCATCCTCTTTGGTGAATGGAGCAGTCATGTAACTACAAGCAGCTTCAGAAAGGAGCCAACGAAGCCACCGAAACCTTCAACAGAGGCATCTCTGAGTTCATCGTGATGACTGCAGACGCTGAGCCCCTGGAGATCATCCTGCACCTTCCGCTGCTGTGTGAAGATAAGGACATGCCCTACATGTTTGTGTGCTCCAAGCAGGCCCTTGGGTGGGCCTGCTGGGTGTCCAGGCCTGTCATCGCCTCCTGTTCTGTCACCATCAAAGAAGGCTCCCAGCTGAAGCAGCAGATCCAGTCCGTTCAGCAGTCCATTGAAAGGCTCTTAGTGTAAACCACTGGCCTCTGTCCCACTCCTCAGTGAGTCCTCCCCCTGGGGTTGTGTATCATATCATGTGTGTTCGCATGTAGTTTCTCCAGCTACCTTCTCTTGTTATATTCTAGTACTAAATTCGGGTTTTGCATTTTTGTATTATTTTTGTTTTACAGGTTGTTATCTGTATATTAATCCCCCACCCCACCTCCATCTCCCATTCTACTCTCTCTCTACCATCCTATCCTCCCTTTTGAAAAATGAACTAATGCCAAGAACAGGCAGAAACAGAGTGGTGACACCATTCAGAGGCAGGAAGAGCCTCGTCAGAGATCTGGTTTGAGCTCACTGCCTGTTGCATGTAGGACATGATGGATGTAAACACCATTCACTTTGTATCCTTTGTGCCTGGAGTACAAAATCATGCCATATGTGTTTGGTCTCTAGGGGATTATGAATCATTAGGGGAGAAAGCATGTATTCTTTGAGGTTGTTAGGTGTGTGTTCAAGTGTCATTTGCCAAAATGCTCCTGCTGTTTGCTTTGGTAATGTGATGTTGTTCCCCTTTCCCCCAAATCCCAACCATGCCCCTGAGGGCGGCAGGGCAGCAGCATACCAAAGAGATGTGCTGCAGAATTCCAGAGGCTACTTGGGTGAGTTAGACATGGGGCAGCTGATGTAAGGAGTTGAGAAGTGGCTAGAAAAAAAAAAAAAAAAAAAAAAAGAGGGCCCACTGACACTGGAATGAAGTCTGAGCAAATCATGGAGACCTGACTGGAAGCTATAGCAGAGACATTGGAATCAAGGAAACATCCTTTCTGGTGAATGGAGTTGCCTTCAATGGATACTTGGTACCAGCTCTGAGAGCCCTTACGCCTGTTTCCTGCCAGAATGTGGGTCAGGGTCAGATGTATGTATTCTTTATCACATCAGAAGGACAGTGCTAGTGTGTCATTCTTGTGAGCATCCTAATAAGGAAATATATTCATATTCCGAAATAAAGAGGAAGAAAAATAAAAGAGTCCAAGAGAAGAATAAAATTCCAATGTTATGAATTACATGGCCACAAGGCAGTGATTGTCCTTCTCCTTAGAAGTCTTTATATTTGTTCAGAAGTTTTCCACCAAACAGAAAAGCCTCCCCCGTACTGTCCAGTAACGATAGCCACTACCCACAAGTGACAATTTCAATTAAATTTAAAATCTGACTTCCATTCATTTCAACACATTCAATAGCCACATGTAGCTAATGGCTATTATACCGAACAGCTCAAACATATAACATTTCCAACATCCCTGAGAGTTCTAGTGAACAACAGTGCTCGAGATGAATCAAGGAAAATTCCTCTGCTCAAAAGCAAGTGTTGACTAGAGATCATTTAAAAGCATAAAATTTTTCAAAGGCAGTTTTGAAAATGTATTCTTTCAGAAAAAGTGAAATTTAGAAGCTGGAAAAATGCAAGTTTTAGGCATATGAACATTTGACACATTGACTGTGAGCAGATTAGATTTAGAAGACCTGAGGAGAAGAACAAGAGAAGGAGATTATGGAGAGAAAGCAAAGGAGGAGGATAGCCTTTAAAATGTAAAAGATCTGAGGCTGGAGGGCTTCCACTCTTAGCTGCTTACATCTGTTCTCCAACCTTCTATATTCAGAACCTGTGTCCCTGCCATGAAGGAGAACTGCCAACTGAAGGTATTAAGACTTCATTTACCACTGGGCAATACTTACCAAGGGATACAACCTAATTGGAAAAGCTCCAGGCCAAAGGCCAACTATCTTGGAGCATGGTAGATTGTCAGAAATCCTATAAATCACTCACATAGTTAGCAAAAAAAAAAGTCAGTTCAGGTGGTAGGATATCCAGTTCCTCAACCTGGCTCAGAGTGTAGGCAGCAGTGCATAGCAAGGCAGATGAGCAATGCAGATGCTGTGTCAGCCACTTTCAGGTGGGGATATGAGGTAGGAGGTAGCTGGGTGAAGGTGAGTAGGCCCTGGGGTGGGCTGCATTCCTGGACACTGCCTTTGCTCAAAGAAGGAGGAAAACTAGTGCACACTGACAGAAACACAGTAAACCCAAAGCCATGGGTTCCATGAAGCTATGTATGTATTTGTTTCTAACACCGAGGAGGGCACTTGATGCAATGAGCATCATACTATAGGTTGGCAAATCAAACTTAAATAAAAACAAAAGAAAAAATATTTAAAAAATATAAAACTTTCATTCTAGATCTCAGTTTTCCAGAACTTTGAGATCTGTTCATTGAAAAGGCCTTACTCTTAGTCCAGTTCTCTGAGTTCTGTACTTGCCCTTAAAGGGTGCTCAGGATCCTGGGGATGCTCAATCCTCTTCTTTGCACACCTCAGGTGCACTGACAAGCCAGAAGAAATATATAATCATGTCCAGGGTGGGTCCTACTCACATACAGAATTCTGGGTGAATTCTTTGGTCATTTTGAGATCGAGGGTAGGATAATGACAAAACCCCTAGGTTTGCAAAGACACAGACCAACTGCTCCCCTCAGAATTCAGGATCCTGGGCTTACCAGATAATGTTAAAGAGGAGAAAGTACTGGATTTAGAGTCAAGAATACAGATATCTTGTTTCATGTATGCCCCTTTTACCTGTGAGACCTCAGACAGGTATGTCCCCTCTGTCTCAAGTTTCTTATTCAAACACCAGAGACAGTAATCTCCATCTCACAGGAATAGTGCTGATGCCACCTATTCAGAGAACTCATCCAAACAAGCCATCAATAAAAGCTGGTGCCTCCTGACCCTTATCTTTACTTACCTCTGAAGGTGTTTGAGTTGAGTGTGTGAGGAACTGGCTGATAGCTCTTTTATGTGGCCTCTTCTTACTTGGGGAGGGGGAGAGGAGGTTGTGACCTGGAACCAGGACAGAAGAGCAGAAAAACAAGGTTCAAAGGCCTAGAACTTAATGGTGATTTGCATTATGGCAGATCTGTAAGTTCTGCCCTGGAGCTACATTTTGGCCATGTCACAGAGTTTTTCCTTTGATACTCTCTCATTCCAAAGGATCGGATTTTCTTTAATATGACAGTACATCCTATCCTGCTACACTAGAAGAACACTGTGTACCTTACTAACAGTTCTGGCCATCCAAACAGACCCAAGTCTTGAGTCTATCTGATGCATCTGAGTCTCCCCATAGGTAGACTGAAGTGCAGTTTGCGTATCTATTTGCTTTGGACTTGCTTTGTGCTAATAAGATCCCACCTTTCTCTGTATTGATTTTCTTTTGCTAATTAAAGCATAGCACTGGCATGGCTGGGTGTCTCAGTGGTTGGGTGCCTGCCTTGGGCTCAGGTCGTGATCCCAGGATCTGGGATTGAGTTCCAAATCGGGTTCCCTGGGAGGACCCTGCCTATGTCTCTGCCTCTCTCTCTCAGTCTGTGTCTCTCATGAATAAATAAATAAATCTTAAAAAATATTAAAAATAAAGCATAGCAGTATCTCCCACCAAATGCCTTGGGGGTTTTATGTGGATAAAAAAAGACTGAACAGGAAGGACTTAGGAAAGGCAGATGGCCACCCAGCAAATGAGGGAAGTAAAGTGATCGAATCTAGCACCAAGGTCTTTTTTTTTAATAAATTAATTTTTTATTGGTGTTCAATTTACCAACATACAGAATAACACCCAGTGCTCATCCCGTCAAGTGCCCCCCTCAGTGCCCATCACCCATTCACCCCCACCCCCCCGCCCTCCTCCCCTTCCACCACCCCTAGTTCGTTTCCCAGAGTTAGGAGTCTTTATGTTCTGTCTCCCTTTCTGATATTTACCAAACATTTAATCTCCCTTCCCTTATATTCTCTTTCACTATTATTTCTATTCCCCAAATGAATGAGAACATACACTGTTTGTCCTTCTCCCATTGACTTACTTCACTCAGCATAATACCCTCCAGTAACATCCACGTTGAAGCAAATGGTGGGTATTTGTCGTTTCTAATGGCTGAGTAATATTCCATTGTATACATAAACCACATTTTTTTCCATTCATCTTTCGATGGACACCGAGGCTCCTTCCACAGTTTGGCTATTGTGGACACCTGCACATCGGGGTGCAGGTGTCCCGGCATTTCATTGCATCTGAATCTTTGGGGTAAATCCCCAACAGTGCAATTGCTGGGTCGTAGGGCAGGTCTATTTTTAACTCTTTGAGGAACCTCCACACAGTTTTCCAGAGTGGCTGCACCAGTTCACATTCCCACCAACAGTGTAAGAGGGTTCCCTTTTCTCCACATCCTCTCCAACATTTGTGGTTTCCTGCCTTGTTAATTTTCCCCATTCTCACTGGTGTGAGGTGGTGTCTCGGTGTGGTTTTAATTTGTATTTCCCTGATGGCAAGTGATGCAGAGCATTTTCTCATGTGCTTGTTGGCCATGTGTATGTCTTCCTCTGTGATTTTTCTCTTCATGTCTTTTGCCCATTTCAGGATTGGATTGTTTGTTTCTTTGGTGTTCTCATTCATTTGGGGAATATAAATAATAGTGAAAGGGAATATAAGGGAAGGGAGAAGAAATGTGTGGGAAATATCAGAAAGGGAGACAGAACGTAAAGACTGCTAACTCTGGGAAACGAACTAGGGGTGGTAGAAGGGGAGGAGGGCGGGGGGTGGGAGTGAATGGGTGACGGGCACTGGGGGTTATTCTGTATGTTAGTAAATTGAACACCAATAAAAAATAAATTAAAAAAAAGAAGTTCTTTATAGATCTTGGAAACTAGCCCTTTATCTGATACGTCATTTGCAAATATCTTCTCCCATTCTGTAGGTTGTCTTTAGTTTTTTCGACTGTATCCTTTGCTGTGCAAAAGCTTCTTATCTTGATGAAGTCTCAATAGTTCATTTTTGCTTTTTCTTCTCTTGCCTTCATGGATGTATCTTGCAAGAAGTTACTGTGACCAAGTTCAAAAAGGGTGTTGCCTGTGTTCCTCTCTAGGATTTTGATGGAATCTTGTCTCACATTTAGATCTTTCATCCATTTTGAGTTTATCTTTGTGTATGGTGAAAGAGAGTGGTCTCATTTCATTCTTCAGCATGCGGATGTCCAATTTTCCCAGCACCATTTATTGAAGAGACTGTCTTTCTTCCAATGGATAGTCTTTCCTCCTTTATTGAATATTAGTTAACCATAAAGTTCAGGGTCCACTTCTGGGTTCTCTATTCTGTTCCATTGATCTATGTGTCTGTTTTTGTGCCAGTACCACACTGTCTTGATGATCACAGCTTGTAGTACAACCTGAAATCTGGCATTGTGATGCCCCCAGATATGGTTTTCTTTTTTAAAATTCCCCTGGCTATTCGGGGTCTTTTCTGATTCCACACAAATCTTAAAATAATTTGTTCTAACTCTCTGAAGAAAGTCCATGGTATTTTGATAGGGATTGCATTAAACGTGTAAATTGCCCTGGGTAACATTGACATTTTCACAATATTAATTCTGCCAATCCATGAGCATGGGATATTTTTCCATCTCTTTGTGTCTTCCTCAATTTCTTTCAGAAGTGTTCTGTAGTTTTTAGGGTATAGATCCTTTACCTCTTTGGTTAGGTTTATTCCTAGGTATCTTATGCTTTTGGTGCAATTGTAAATGGGATTGACTCCTTAATTTCTCTTTCTTCAGTCTCATTGTTAGTGTATAGAAATGCCACTGATTTCTGGGCATTGATTTTGTATCCTGCCATGCTGCCAAATTGCTGTATGAGTTCTAGCAATCTTGGGGTGGAGGCTTTTGGGTTTTCTATGTAGAGTATCATGTCATCAGCGAAGAGGGAGAGTTTGACTTCTTCTTTGCCAATTTGAATGCCTTTAATGTCTTTTTGTTGTCTGATTGCTGCGCCTAGGACTTCCAGTACTATGTTGAATAGCAGTGGTGAGAGTGGACATCCCTGTCTTGTTCCTGATCTTAGGGGAAAGGCTCCCAGTGCTTCCCCATTGAGAATGATATTTGCTGTGGGCTTTTCGTAGATGGCTTTTAAGATGTCGAGGAATATTCCCTCTATCCCTACACTCTGAAGAGTTTTGATCAGGAATGGATGCTGTATTTTGTCAAATGCTTTCTCTGCATCCAATGAGAGGATCATATGGTTCTTGGTTTTTCTTTTGCTGATATGATGAATCACATTGATTGTTTTACGAGTGTTGAACCAGCCTTGTGTCCCGGGGATAAATCCTACTTGGTCGTGGTGAATAATTTTCTTAATGTGCTGTTGGATCCTATTGGCTAGTATCTTGTTGAGAAATTTTGCATCCATGTTCATCAGGGATATTGGTCTGTAATTCTCCTTTTTGGTGGGGTCTTTGTCTGGTTTTGGAATTAAGGTGATGCTGGCCTCATAGAACGAATTCGGAAGTACTCCATCTCTTTCTATCTTTCCAAACAGCTTTAGGAGAATAGGTATGATTTCTTCTTTAAACGTTTGATAGAATTCCCGTGGGAAGCCATCTGGCCCTGGACTCTTGTGTCTTGGGAGGTTTTTGATGACTGCTTCAATTTCCTCCCTGGTTATTGGCCTGTTCAGGTTTTCTATTTCTTCCTGTTCCAGTTTTGGTAGTTTGTGGCTTTCCAGGAATGCGTCCATTTCTTCTAGATTGCCTAATTTATTAGTGTATAGCTGTTCATAATATGTTTTTAAAATAGCTTTTATTTCCTTGGTGTTGGTAGTGATCTCTCCTTTCTCATTCATGATTTTATTAATTTGAGTCTTCTCTCTCTTCTTTTTTAATAATGCTGGCTAATGGTTTATCTATCTTATTAATTCTTTCAAAGAACCAACTCCTGGTTCTGTTGATCTGTTCCACAGTTCTTCTGGTCTCGATTTCGTTGAGTTCTGCTCGAATCTTAATTAATTCTCTTCTTCTGTTGGGTGTAGGATCTATCTGCTGTTTTTTCTCTAGCTCCTTTATGTGTAAGGTTAGCTTTTGTATTTGAGTTCTTTCCAGTTTTTGAATGGATGCTTGTATTGCGATGTATTTCCCCCTTAGGACTGCTTTTGCTGCATCCCAAAGATTTTGAATGGTTGTATCTTCATTCTCATTAGTTTCCATGAATCTTTTTATTTTTTTTAATTTTTAATTTTTAATTTTTATTTATTTATGATAGTCACACAGAGAGAGAGAGAGAGGCAGAGACACAGGCAGAGGGAGAAGCAGGCTCCATGCACCGGAAGCCTGACGTGGGATTCGATCCCGGGTCTCCAGGATCGTGCCCCGTGCCAAAGGCAGGCACTAAACCGCTGCACCACCCAGGGATCCCTCCATGAATCTTTTTAATTCTTCCTTAATTTCCTGGTTGACCCTTTCATCTTTTAGCAGGATGGTCCTTAACCTCCACGTGTTTGAGGTTCTTCCAAACTTCTTGTTGTGATTTAGTTCTAATTTCAAGGCATTATGTTCTGAGAACATGCAGGGTCGATCTCAATCTTTTGGTATTGGTTCAGACCCGATTTGTGACCCGTATGTGGTCTATTGTGGAGAAAGTTCCATGTGCACTTGAGAAGAATGTATATTCAGTTGAGTTTGGATGTAAAGTTCCGTAGATATCTGTGAAATCCATCTGGTCCAGTGTATCATTTAAAGCTCTCGTTTCTTTGGAGATGTTGTGCTTAGAAGACCTATTGAGGGTAGAAAGAGTAGATTGAAGTCACCAAGTATAAGTGTATTATTATCTAAGTATTTCTTCACTTTGGTTATTAATTGGTTTAAGTATTTGGCAGCTCCCACATTCGGGGCATATATATTGAGGATTGTTAAGTCCTCTTGTTGGATAGATCCTTTAAGTATGAGACAGTGTCCCTCTTCATCTCTCACTACAGTCTTCGGGGTAAATTTTAGTATCTGATATAAGGATGGCTACCCCTGCTTTCTTTTGAGGACCATTTGAATGGTAAATGGTTCTCCAACCTTTTATTTTCAGGCTGTAGGTGTCCTTCTGTCGAAAATGAGTCTCTTGTAGACAGCAAATAGATGGGTCCTGCTTTTTTATCCAGTCTGAAACCCTGCACCTTTTTTTTTTTTTGCATTAAGTACCCTGCACCTTTTGATGGGGTCATTAAGCCTGTTCACCTTCAGAGTTACTGTTGACAGATATGAGTGTAGTGTCATCATGATATCTATTCAGTCCTTGTTTTTGTGGATTGTTCCACTGAACTTCTTCTTAAAGGGGAATTTTGAGAGTCCCCCTTAAAATTTCTTGCAGAGCTGGTTTGGAGGTCACATATTCTTTCAGTTCCTGCCTGTCTTGGAAGCTCTTTATCTCTCCTTCCATTTTGAATGAGAGCCTTGCTGGATAAAGTATTCTTGGTTGCATGTTCTTCTCATTTAGGACCCTGAATATACCCTGCCACCCCTTTCTGGCCTGCCAGGTCTCTGTGCAGAGGTCTGCTGTTACCCTAATATTCCTCCCCATAAAAGTCAGGGATTTCTTATCTCTTGCTGCTTTAAGGATCTTCTCTTTATCTTTGGATATTGCAAGCTTCACTATTAAATGTCGAGATGTTGAACAGTTTTTATTGATTTTAGGGGGGGATCTCTCTATTTCCTGGATCTGAATGCCTGTTTCCCTTCCCAGATTAGGAAAGTTTTCAGCTAGGATTTGTTCAGATACATATTCTGGCCCTCTGTCCCTTTCGGCACCCTCGGGAACCCCAATTAAACATATGTTTTTCTTCCTCAGGCTGTCGTTTATTTCCCTTAATCTGTCTTCTTGGTCTTTTATTTGTCTGTCTCTTTTTTCCTCAGTTTCCCTCTTTGCCATCAACTTGTCTTCTATGTCACTCGTTCTTCCACCTAGTTAACCCTCGTTGTTAGGACTTCTTGTTTGGATTGCATCTCATTCAACTGATTTTTTATTTCTGCCTGATTAGCTCTAAATTCTGCAGTCATGAAGTCTCTTGAGTCCTTTATGCTTTTTTCTAGAGCCACCAGTAGCTGTATAATAGTGTTTCTGAATTGGCTTTCTGACATTGAATTGTAATCCAGATTTTGTAACTCTGTGGGAGAGAGGACTGTTTGTGATTCTTTCTTTTGAGGTGAGGTTTTCCTTCTAATCATTTTGCTCAGTGCAGAGTGGCCAAAAACAAGTTGTATTGGGAAAAGGAGAAAAAGAGAGGAGAGAAAGAAGGAAAGAAAAGAGAAAAAGAAAAATGAAAAAAGGAAGAAAAGAAGGAAAAAAGAGAAGAAAAAGAGAAAGAAAAAGAAAGAAAGGGAAAAAAAGGGTGGGGGAAGCAATCAGAAATCAAAAAGAAAAAAACAAAAAACAAAAAACACGGGGGAGTATCTTCTGACTCTGTATACTTTAAGTCCCTTGACTTCCCCTGGAACTTGTCCGTCTAGCTGGTCTTCTGGGGGAGGGGCCTGTTGTGCTGATTTTCAGGTGTTAGCATTTGGGGGAGCTCCTCTGCCCCCTGCCTGGTGCAGGGCTCAGTGGGGGTTGTTTACCCTGTGAGGCCCCAGGAGGAACAACCCCAGTGGTGGCGGCAGCTCTGGAAATCTGGATTCAGCTCCCACAGTAACTACAGAGCTCTCAGCCTGCAGGGCCTGGAGGCTCCGGGGCGGGGCCACTGATCTGCTCAGCTCGGGGCTGGAGCGTCCTTGCTGTCCTGGGCCCTCCCGGCCTCTGCCTGTCCCGGGGGAGGCCGGATCCTGGGCTGTGTCCCGGCGCCCAGTGCTCCGGGGCCTGCGCTGTTGGATTCGCGCTCCCGGCCTCGCAGCCCCCCCCTGCAGAGCCGCCGCCCGAGCCCCTCCGAACTGATCCCGGAGCCGCGCAGCCCCCTCCGCATGGAGCCTCTACCTCTGCCAGAGCCGCCCCTGCCGAGCTGTCCCGTGGCCGCGCAGCCCCCTCCGCGCAGAGCCGCCCCCGAGCCCCTCCGAGCTGCTCCCGGGTACAGCCTTGCGCGCTGCAGCCCTTAGGGAGCTCGGCGAACTCTCCTGGGCGCGCAGGTGTCAGTTAGCAGCACCAAGGTCTTGACACAAGTTTGTGGGTTGAGGGCTGGGGCCCTTTGCTCACCAAATATCAGAGAGGAGTTTTGCAGTGGGCACTCATACACATGATTTGGAGCTTATTAGAAAAAAGAAAAAAAAAAGAGTCCAGAGGCCAAGGGCCAGGGCTGCCAGGGAGCAGACTTCATTCTTCCAAACTCTATGTCCAGGAATATTTCATACACTGCCTGGAGACATCCATGTATAAGCGATTTTTTCTAGGATTCATCAAATGCACTGAACAGTAGGAAATGTATTTCAGGATTCTGAGGACTTGGCTATGGAGGGTAGACTGTATAGAGACAAAAGACAGAATTTGGGGACCTGGGTACAAAGGCGTGGGAGCAAACAGAAGGGAACTTTGATGGGTGGGGACTACAAAGGCTGCCACACCTAAAATGATTGCGTTATGGAATCCCAAGACCTCTTTTTCTATGGCCAGGTAATAATGTTCTGTGAGGGGCAATCACAGCTCTGCCCTGTGTCTGGTCCAGATGTTGGGGGTCCCTAGTGGTCTGTTTGAGGAGCACAGTCACTGAGAGTGCTAAGGAGATTCGTCTGGGGATTCTTGTCACACTTGGTTTTGGACTATGCAAATGGATCTTCAAAAAAGCTGTGTAGATCTTAGGAAAACAGCAGGCCTTTACTCTTGCTTTTGCTCTCTGCATATTTTATTTTATTTTTTTAAACAAAATTCACATTTTATTTAGGTTGAAATAAACTATACAAAATTGATTTTCTTCACCAAAAATAACAGCAATGTTTTCTGTATTATTCCTAGATAACCACAAAACACTTATTTTTGTAGGTTTTCCAGGTTTTGTTTATAAATCAAGATGAGGCAGTAGATATAGTCATGGAAAAAGACAGAGGAAAACAGACAAATCACTTGTCAGTATCCATGGCCTCTGATCCTGTCTTGACCATGAACAGAGGTGTTCAACATACACCTGCTAAAAAGCTTACAAAGACATAGGTGTTCAACATACACTTGCTAAACAGCTCATGAGGATGTAGGCTCAACAAAGGAATGTAAACAGCAACAACCTAATGTGGAACAATGGCAGGTTCTCTCATTCAAACTTTAAGTATAAATTGTTCCTTTAAGTTCATTCGATAAAGACAAAATCTACACTGCAATCTTTGCTTGGCAAGCTCACTTTTCTCTCTGTCTGGTAACTCCCTTAACTCCATTATAGATTTTTAACATACTAACACCCCTACTACTCAAATGTCACTCGTGAGCTTCATTGTAACATTTTACAAAATGTATTCCTTCTTCCCACACCTCTTCAAAATCTATTTTCTCTCTGCATATTTTATACACATATACATATATACATACATACATATATACATGCATGAACATACATATACACACACATATATATACACTTACATATATAGACACATAATATATATACTCACATATATACGCACATACATATAAACAAACAGGCATATATATTCATATATACATATATGGATATGAATTTATGTATACATTCATACAAATTATTATTCATATGATTATACATATACACATGTAGTACACACATATATAATACATGCTCATGTAATTTTTATCTATAATGTGCCTTGTGTTCTTCCAAAACTATAAGGTTGTGTTGTTGGTGTCTGCTCTCATAGTCCCCATTCCTGAGCTCTAGAGAAACCCTAGTGATTGCTTATTCCATTGGCATTTGAATGTTTAAAAAAGATTTATCTGTATATCTGAGAGAGAGAGAGAGAGCAGGAGGAAGGCCAAAGGGAAAGGGAGAGAATCCCAAGCAGACTCTCTGCTGAGCCCAGAGCCCAGAGCCCAGAGTGGGGCTCTCAGGACCCTGAAATCTTGACGTGAGCCAAAACCAAAAGTCCAGTTCTCAACCAACTTAGCCACCCAGATGCCCTGATATTTGTATTTTTAAAACTGAGACATAATTTACATGTATTAGTTTCAGGTATGTAGCATAATGATTCAATATATATATATGGTGAAATGATCATCACAATAAATCCAGCTAGCATTCATCGCCACACAATTACATAATTTTTTCCACATGCTGAGAGATTTTAAGACCTATTCTCTAAGCAACTTTTCAATATACAATACAGTATTGTTCACTACTATCACCATGCTGTACAGTACATCCCAGAACTTATTTATTTTGTAATTGGAAGTTGGTACCTTTTGACCCTTGTCACCCATTTTGTTCACACTCTACCTGCCACCTCTGGTAACCACTAGATTGTTCTTTGTAGGTATGGGTTTGGGCTGTCTTGGTTTTCTGGCTACATATATGTGAGATCATACAGTATTTGCATTTGTAAAGGATCCAATCTCCAAAGAAAAAATGGCTGATGTTGGAAATTTAAGCATCCCTTAGGAATTCTTTTTGGACAGGGAGGTCTTTACAGTTGACCTCAAGTTAAAGGGTAAGATTGTGTGTCTATCCCACCCAGAAAATGTTGAAAGAGGAGACAGTCTGTGGAGCTCTCCCCACAGTCACTAGGGTGAACAAGGAAAAAAGAGGAGGCAGGGGAGAAGGAAAGGCTGAGGGGTTCTCTCCAAGGGAGTAGGTTGGTGGAACTTGTCAACGGGAAGAAATAATTTAAGTTGAAGGAAGGGTAGAGTGATTGACCCTCCACCTCACAGAACGTGAAAAGTTCCCTTCTCAGAATTCACCTCCTCACTCCAAAATACCAGAACAAATTCCCCACATTTTCTGTTCTTTCAGAGAGTAGAGGTAGTTCATTTGAAATGGCTGTTTTGAGTTCCTCTATCTACTCCTGGCTCTGCTACCAATCCATGTGGAGTTGGCAGATCTGCTTGGATAAGCATGCAAATCTCACCGACTCCTGGACCAAACAGTTTCTCTTCTAAGAGTCCAATTCCAGGGCTGGATCTTAGTACCCAGTGTAAACGATGAGGTAAGAGAGTCCTTCTGGTCCCTAGGACTTGCTATGTGTTGTTGGGAAGCAAGATTGGAGACATGACAAAGGTACTGCATTGAGCACCTACTGTGTGCCAGGTACTATGAGGGTGTATATAAGATGTCATCTTATTTCATCCTCACCATGGAAGTGTCAAGAATTAATGAATGGACTAAGTCTACAGAGGTCATAGGACTGTCCCAGTGTTACGAAGCTGGAGAATATTGGGGTCAGTTTCAACTCCCCATCTGCCCTAGCACAAAACGTATGAACATTCCTCTGCTACTCAAATTTTTATAGACAATAGAAGGTTGATTCATGCCCATTATCTCCAGACTTACACTGTGGTGCCTTATAAGGTTTAAGGAAATTGACACTCATCCTCTGTTGAGTTAAATATGATTTATACATATTTAGTTACAAAACTATCCATCTCTCTCTTTACATATACGTATATGTATTTATACAGGCATACATGCATATATATGTGTATTTATTTATTTATACTTAACACATCTACTTAATTCTTGCACCCACACAATCCACTTATCTTATATTAATCTCAGAAATAAAAGATTTATGGTTGAAAATATTCAATATAATACATTGTCTAGATAATCAGTAATTAGTATAATGCAAATGGTTGACAATAGGAATTTAAGTGAGATGTGTGTAATTATGGAAAACCACATTGTGAAATATTTACCTGATTAAATGAGGGTGGGGCAAAATGGATAACAATAGATGGGTGATTTCAAATATGAGAAAACAATAGATTGTTTATATTAAATATGCAAAAATAGAATGGTAATAAATGAGACACACATGAATTCTCTAGTTAGATTATCATATTTTTTAAAAATTATACTCTTCTCTTTTTTCTGTAAATTATCTAATAATTAGAATTAGGAAAAAATTGGGACACCTGGGTTGCTCAGTGGTTAGGCATCTGCCTTTGGCTCAGGTCATGATCCCAGGGTCCTGGGATCTAGTCCTGTATCAGGCTGCTTCTGATACAGGGGAACCTGCTTCTCCCTCCACCTGTGTCTCTGCCTCTATCTGTGTCTATCATAAATAAATAAATAAAATCTTTTTTTTTAAAGAAGTAAGAAAAATTTGTTTGCAAAGGAGGGGGTTAATCATATGAGAGCAGGAAACTTCTTCAGAAGCCCAGGTCCCAGAGAGAACAGCGTGTGATAAGGGGAGGAAACAAGGCCAGTAGAAGCAAGGAGGAGCCTAGGATAACCAGCCAACTCTCCAGAGAAGTCTGTGCCAGACTGAGAACACTCCATTCTGGCCAGAATCATGCCAACCCAGGCTCTGTTGCCTATCCTGCTCCTCTGTTTGCTGCTGCTACAGGCCCCGGGAGGGTATCATAAATCCAAGAGGATGCAGGGTAGGTGACAGGAGGGGAAAGGGGCCTTCCGAGGAGGACCTGGGAATTGGAACCTTTAACACATCCTGCTCAGACCACAGCACTTTGAAGACTCTGGGTCCTCCAAACCATGGCCCTCTGGCCCCTTTACCCAGCTCTGGGAATGTGATGTGGGTGGAGGGGGAACCTCTATCTTTTGATTCTCCATTCCAAATACCCAGACACAAATGGTACATACAGTAGTGAAAGGTACATCATGGCCTGAGAATCATGAGGGGAAACCAAAAAACAATTCTTCGATTTCTGCACATAGGTGACATGTTACATCCAGAAATGTTGGTGGGAGTAGGTGTAGAATGAAAGGACCCTGGGAAAGCAAGTTTGGGGGTGTTCAAAGTCAAGTCCAAGTTATCATTGGAGGGACCAGGATGGTGACAGTGGAAGGGAAAGAAAGAGAGTGCAAGTGGTATTTTCTGTGAAGGGGCAAGGGCCCTGGAATCAGGGACAGTGCCAGGAGAGAGGGGGCAAAATGGCAAGTCTTCTTCTCTGGACCCTGAAAATTCTGGAGAGTGGAGAGCATCTGCAGGATGTCTCAGACTCTGCTGGTTTCTCAGAGTGTAGATTCTAGGGAGAATATTCACCAAGGCCATGACTAACAGGAGAGACAGAGTCCTGGCTGCAGAGTATGGAGAGGGCTCAGGAAGATCAGGCATTGAGATCTATTAGGGGAAAATGGGGGAAATAGGATTTAATATACTACCATCACCAGGATTGGGTGAAAGGCAGAAAGTGAGTTCCCTGAAAAGTCCAAGAGTGTCATGGGTGGGACCAGGTTCTAGGGTCTTTGGGAGAGGATTTAAACTTGAGAAGAGTGCTCTTAAGGGATCTGGTTCCACTGATCCTGTTCCTGCTCTGTTTCAGAAATACAGCTGATTGAGGAAATCAAGGTCTGTGAAAAGCACACCACCATATACATGTGCAGACGCCCATGTGAATATCATCAAGACTGTCAAGCAAATAATATATGCTGTTCAACCTTCTGTGGGAATATTTGCATGAG
The DNA here is from genome assembly GCF_053574225.1 of Canis aureus. Classification (NCBI taxonomy): domain Eukaryota; kingdom Metazoa; phylum Chordata; class Mammalia; order Carnivora; family Canidae; genus Canis; species Canis aureus. Next base: position 38,413,092 of record NC_135636.1, on the reverse strand, counting down.
CACCCTCCAGTGAGTGGGTGAGGAGTCTGGGCTGCTGTCCCAAACCTCTATTCACACCAAGGCATGAAGACTTCAGATCCCAGGCAAGAGGATGTCAACAGGAAAGCAGTCTTCCCACTGTCTGAACTGATTGTTCCTGTCAAATAAACCAGAACAAACCTCCACACACCTGACTATTCTACTCCCAGTGCTTGTGATCCTTGAGGACATAGTGCAGATCACAGAGTGCTTACTCGCTGGATCCAGGTCTCTGATCTCTCTCCCTTTGTCATACTTCTCTCTTCTCTTTCCTGTTGGCCCCCACACCCGTGCCAGGCCCCTGAGGCCCTGCCTCATTGTTGATCTGCTCACTGAACGGGTACTCTCAGGAGAAACTTCTCATGTGTGATATCTCCCAAAGCTAACAAGAACACTCCTTAGCCTGGATCAGAAGGGCCAAGTTAAACGTGAGGGAGGTGGGGCTAGACATTGGTCACAGAATAGGAGGCCCACAACGAGGCCTCTTCTTAATTGATCCACACCATCCCATTCTTCCTATTCTCCTTGTGAGGTTCAGATTACTGTCCCTTTAAAACAATGAGGAAAACTAATC